>NC_142821.1:10326428-10950714 GCF_057945365.1 Rhopilema esculentum
GCACTACACCGAACAAAGCCAATACGGCTCTAGTTGCTTATTTTTAAGCTATACCAAGGAAAAGACTTTTTAAAGAAACTTGATGCAAAAAGGAATTTAAGAATGCCTAATGTTTACCGGGCTAATAGAAAATTGCTTTGTGCAATCAAATAAACATTATTTTGTTCTGGTGTGGATTGTAAGGCATCGTTTTATCAAATCATTCTATATCAATTTTACATGTAATAATTATTTTTCTTTCGAATAAGACACAAAGATGTATGGAAATTCAAACCGCCCATTACAGTCATCATTAACATCTACAAACCTTTCCATCGTATTGGCCTTCTTCCATTGCAAGAATAACCTCTGGAGCCATCCTTTTGAAACAACAGAACAAGTTATCAAAACCAGTTTTAACCTTATTCATTCTAAATACAGCCTTATCATTCAGAATTCCGTGCTTGGTAAGCTATGAAAAGGTGGATAAACGATTCCGTGCCAGGTAAACTCGAGGGTTAGATTAGCAACCCTCTTTTTCAACGCTGATTTTGCTAAATATGAAAAAAACATTTACACATTGATAACAAGTTTATTGATCTTTCATTCAAAATGTCATTACTTCGGCGAGTGCAAATAAAAGCATCGGAAATATAAAAAAGGCGCTTTTGATATTTGACAAAATGAAAATTGCTATAAATCAATCTGTTTTACAATGTTTAATTATATACTCCCAGAACTGTGCTCAACAATATTTTATTTCAACTGAAATAAATCGGAAAATAAATTGTTTCGTTTAGTTCGAGTTCCAGCCGGTCTAGCAAATGTTGTTACGAAATCGTAAATCTCTAATTCACACCAATTCAAACTTTCCATAATTCATACTCAACAAGGCAAGTTAAATTCCCTTGCCCTAATAAAAAGAAATTAATAATAAGAAAAAAACGGCCTTCCTGTTCTTTGTAACATCAAAACATGATCTTGCTCTCTTACGATTATACAAAACAGTGAAAGATTTTTCCTCGTTGCACAACAAAAAATTAAATTCAAATATTTTGCAAAAATGAATGCAAGATAGAGTAAAAACCCGAGATCCGGCACTTAAATAGATAAACTGAATGTATGGAATGGGCCTGCAATCTTCAGAGCAACAAAGTTACGTCAAAAAATGATGACAAATTTTACCAGTATGGGGTTCCCACAAAAGAATTGGCAGGTGCCTTCATCGAAGCAGAACCAAAGTCCGCTAAAATCAAAGAATGTGATAAGATGAAATTAAGAAGGAATACTTTGAAAATTGAGAATATGCTATTTGAAACACCTGTAAAGCTGCGTATAAAACAGAAAAATAGCACTCGGAGAATAAATATTCATTATTTCAATTCATCTTCAGCTTTTCTGGTACTTGGTTCAACTTCATATCTCAAAAAGACTTCTAACAAGCGCTAACAGACACAATAGGTCAGTCCCTTGAATAACATTAAGCCGCAAAACCAAAAATTATATAATGATGCAAAGGTTGAAATGCAATTCAGCCAAGCACAATAAGGCACTTTATATCTAATAACTAAAGCTACTGGTTTTGTGGATGGTAATATCAAGGAAGCGTCTTAATAAGAATGAAATCATTAAAACCAGTCTTACCTAACTTGACGATTCCATTTTCCGTGAGTAGTATATTTCCAGCTGGGATAAAGAATTACTACGTCATAACATGCAACACCTTTCAACGGGGCATAAGAGTACAACAGGTTACAACAACGTCATTAAGGACGATGACGTAAAAACGCGAGCTTAGTAGGAAGGTTTTCAAAACAACTAAAACCCTAAGGATGGTTTGGGCAATGAAAGTGTAGAGTTCGCTTCAATTATTTATCATTATCAAAAGTCAACTCAAAGTCAAGCGAAAAAAATACCTTTTTTCATTTTCATTTAATTTTCAAATAATTCAAGGAGGGTAGCCTTTCAGCGAATGCTGGTTTACAAGAGACCTTCCATTTTTTTACAATATAGCGATTAAAGGCAGTCTGTCCCCTATTGTGCTCAACTTTATTTTCACTGCAGCGTATCGTCGAGCTTGATCGATAATTAAACGATTTTAACCAATCGGAGAAAATTTTGATTCTAGAGCCTTTGAATCAAATGGATGTGTTCCCGTTGAAGTGAAGCTGTGGCTAGAAAATTTTTTCCTTGTTTGGTTTGTGCGACAGATATGTCAACAGCGAAAGAAATGCTTCCATTATCATCATTCAATTCCAGTAATTTAATCCTCTTGCCATTTCCGATAGCTTTTGGCTCGCAGTGTCAAATGTCGTTAACTGCCGCAGCTAGGCCAGCCAAAGCGATCAGCGTAATTCGTTACGGCGTGAAGACCAATTGTTCATATTAGCCAATCATTGAGGGGACAAACTGCCTTTAGAAACAACGTTAATACATAACATTATCAAGGAAATATATACAAAACTAATTCACAATGCATCGAAAAAATGTTAAGTAAAGTGTTTACATTGTTTTGTTTTTAAGACCTTCGGAGAAGATGTCTGTTTAATTTCAACTGAAAGGGCTAATAAAAGAGAAGCATTTTCGCCCATTTTATTGCTAATACAAAAAATAGTTTCCCTCAGTTTTACATTTTTTAGATCTTTCGACTTCTCTTTCTCAGCTTTCTCGATTTATCTATTTATATTACCCCTTTACCCCTTATTGCATTCAGTCGTGGGGCTTCATTGTCGATCAACAAATTAACTTTTCCTTAAGTGCTAAGAGCGACGATGAAATCTATCACAGTAAAGTGTCTCGTATTTAATTTATTACAATCTTAGAATTGCTGTATTATTTACACTCTCCACAGTCAAACAAAACCTCAACAACTGCCTACAGTAGCAACAATAATCTTACCTTTGATATCCCTGTGAATTCGGTTGTGTGAGTGAAGGAAAACGAGGCCTTTTAGCGCACCCTCGGTAATGGCGGCGATCTCGCTTTCTTTAAGAGGCTTTTTGTGTACTGCAAACCAAGGGAAGGACAATCACATAAATGTGAATAAAGTTCACTATAAGAAATAAAATGCATTCAAAAAATTCAATGATATTTGATATACAAACGACCCCCCAGACAATGCAAGCAAGTTGTTCAAAGCAATGTATATTTGAGGGGATCGGGGGTGACTCGTCTGGCAGACAAGGGTTAGCTTGGACAATACATGACAGTTAATGATGATCAGATAATTTACCCATGCCTTTCTGTAAGGGAGCTGATAGATGGGCTTTAATGGAATAATCGATTCTTGTAAGGAAATTACTGCCGTCAGCGCTTGTAAGGTTGACTTGCTATAACTTGCATGTTACAGGTTTGAGGGAAAACAGCTTTTATACGAGTACTTTCAGACCGAAGATTGCCCCCCGCCCCCCTTTTGCGTCCATTTTATTTCCTGGCATTTCTGAATATCTAAAGGTTTCTAATATATCTGACGACGGGAAGTTTAATTTCAATAAAAAGTCGGTATGCACAATATCTTCAATTTATCTCACAAGACGGCATACGTAATGTCACAAGACAGGAGGCCAACACACTTTTTAACATCAAACATTAACAAGCAATGCCAAACAACAGTTGCCATATGCAACATTGACGACACAATGATGACTCAACGAAAATACTTGATTAAACAGACGATAAAACCTTCTTTGTTATTACAAAGACAAACAAGAGATTCGCAAAAACCATTAACTATTCACTTTAACCAGGACAAAAACGCTATAATCATATTGTCTATTATGCCATGTGTTGACTTTGGCTATCAAAGCTAAACGCTCTTATCGGAAAGAATATTTAAATTTGAGTCACTAATCCTTGCCGTTAATAATTGAATAGCTAAACTTAAAAGCCAATTCACATGTTTATATCTAAATCAAAATGTTCTACGGGAGCGAAATATTCACTGAGATAAGTCTTTCACTCATTGGCATAATATTCCTTGCATATATATATACATATGACAATGTCATATCTGACTTCATTCGGATTACCATCCGAAAATGCATTCTGTTTTCTTCAAGTATAATGATTTACGGGGCAGCTCCCTAGGCAAAAGCAGTTAAAATGACGAGCAAGAACTTAATAAATGGCTAATATTTCATAATATTCCAGTCTGATATTTCAATATACTAAACCAAATTACTTTGTTTTTGAACTTAACCAAATCACGATTACAAGTATCACTTGACAAAAGCTGTTTGATATTTAATAGAACATAGAAAAAATGGTTGATATTTAAGCACGGTAAATTTTGGCTTACATATGGCTTCAAGTGGGATTTGTAAATGTTGATTGGCCAAAAACATTTAAAGTCTTCTAAACATCTATCTATAAACCATTTCTCACCTTCTATTATATCTGAAGCCGAGCCAAGACAGTATTCCATAACAAGCTGAAAAATGACATAAATTATTCATATAAATCAGCATACATGAAACAATACAAGGGAAGTAATACTTAATTATTAGTGTATAATAGCTAATTATAAACTCTATTCACCACTGTGTTGACTGTTATATTGGCACTACCAGTATTACTCACTGGCCTAGAAGTATTAGTTGATTTTATGTTGTAGTTGTTTGAGTCTATGCAGTCATTACCCAGCAATGACAACCAAACTGAGCAGTTTCTTGATGACTGTATTAGGCAAGTAATATCTATGGAAGTGTAGTTAGCATTCAATGATACAATTAAAAAAGTACCAAAACAAATTATCTTTATTCTGTGCAGATACCCGCAAGAACTAATGGTTTATCCTATCTCCTTCAAAGATGTCTCCAATATCCAATTATGTGTGTTTAAAGACCAAGATGCTAAGGTTAGGATCTATATAGAGCCTACAGACCAAATACAGGGACTGTGCAAATTGCAAGTATCAAGTTTACATGTTGTTTCTGGATATTTAAACAAAAACTGGAACTAGGAACAAGAGAGCCTGTAGAAGTTTCATATTAAGACATTTGTCTCAATGCTCATAGAAATCAATTTTTTTCCAAAAGTCAGTGGCCTAGATCAAAGCAACCAGGAATTAAATTTTTTAAAAAAGTATCTAAATTCTCTATAGACTGTGAAATTTATAGCCAATTGATGAACTAGCAAGCATGATTTAGATTTTTAAGCAATGACTGCCATGTGCTGATGTAGTTTAGTGACAGAAAGGGTATTTTCCCTAAATATTCACTTAATCGAATTTTCAAAACACAGCATTTATTTATCATTGTTACACTGCAGGTATATGGAGTCAGTCTATTCTTTGTTCCTTTTTGCTCCATTTCTAGGAAAACCTGTCTGTCCACAAGCCAGCCATAAAGCTGTACAGACATTACTTCATGACAAATAGCAATTAACTATAAGCCTAGAGATCAAGAAGATGATCATCAATGTCATCTGATAAGTAGTGAACATTATTCTTTTCATGCCTAAATTCTTTGCAAATTCATTCTTCCATAAACCCAAAACAAACGTGTTCATATCACAGGATCTCTTTATCATCCACAAATTCAAAAGTTTGAATGGCTGGCCAAATACCAAGATTTTTAAGCACTGAACCCAAAAATCTATGACCTGGAGGAAAGAATGTTTCAGGATTTGTCTTAGAAAGAATTATTTAACTTTGTGATATTGGAGTAATATGTAGATAGGGAGTTGGAATAACAAACACACTAATTTAACATTAAAACTAAAATCTAAACACATACCCATGCTGTGTGCTCTTTGATGTAACATCCTTTGTAAGCAATGCAGTTGGCATGACTTAGCTTGTGAAGAAATTGAACTTCTCTGACAATGTCTTGCCATTTCTACAAAATAATAACATCACATTAGAAAACTGGGCTGCAGATAGATCTAGCCCTCATGGAAAACTGGTATTTAGAATGAAAGAGGCTGCTTGAGAATTACATAGGTAGGTACATCATTCAAGATCAAGTAGAACCCTTTGTTCTTATGAGTGTCCTTAACATTTGCAACCTTAACATGTCTTTTTATATCAACCATATACCTTTTTGATATATCAAAAATTACATTATCTTGATTTCAACAAAATAGAGAAAATTCCTAAAAAACACCTCCATTATTTTTTTTGAAGACATCATACCACATAACTTCATTGAGACCAATGATAAATTGATTGCTTAGAGAGAGGATATCAATACACAGCTTCTTCAATTCTTTCAGTACAGAACCACATACTTTCATGGGCATGCCTATGAGTAAACTGGCAGGAAGACTTTTTGTCATGGCATGCCAGTGACTTAGAAGACATGTTTCATTAACTTTAAAAAACAGACATACATCTGGAGCATCTCACATAAACAATCACATGCTGCTATTAATAGCTAAATATTACCTCAGATGATTGCTTGCCAGTAAAGGACATCTTTTTGATAGCAACAACTTCCTTGCTTTGAATATTTCTTGCCTACAACAAAAACAAGCTTTGATATGCAAATGGCAAACGAGGTTAACTGCATTCTATTGTATTATATCCCACTGCATTCTACTGCATTGTTTTAAGTTGATAGTGCATTGAAGACAAATTGCTTGTCTTAGAGACAAAGAAACTAGGCCTTAGGCACACAGCCATAGATTCATGACCAACTAAAAAAATTTTAATTATATGCTATAAACATACAAGCAGGAATGATAAATCGTGTATTTAATACTAACAACCAATGAATAAGAGCATTATTTGATAGTGAAATAGTACATAAACTGCTTGAAATTTCAAATTTTTATATAAATATGAGAATAATCTAAAATGACATTCAAAATAATAGCTCAAATTTTGCAACTTGCCAATTGAAATTGCATAACGATAAAGAAAAAAGCTTATAATCAGATTTGAAATCAGGGTTTGTTTTGTATCAAAGGCTTCAAAAGATATATTTGATATCTGTCAAATTTTAAGCCAAAATAAGCAATAATTACATAGTAGACAGCCCCAAAACTTCCATGGCCAATTTCTCTGAGGTCATTGAAAACTTTGTCTGGGTCGACATCATAGAATAATCCAGCATATTCTGTGTTTTTAAAAGATCCTGGTTTGACAGGCGGCATGATTTTCACTCTGCAGACTTGTGTATCATTTCACACCTACCAAGAAAAATAGATTCATATTTCATAGACACAGATCATAAGTATGAAATAGTGTATATTACTATAAAACAACAGTCACAAAACGTCATTAAGCAGTAATTAGATAATGAAAGTAAGGATCTTGCAGATATGCAAAATAGGAAATCAATACAAAACACCATTGGACTCTATGTAAGAACTTATTTATAGAGTGCTTCATTAGACCTGGCTAAACAACTGTGAATAATTCTTATGGCTTGCATATTAAATACATCTTTGATTACAGAGACAAAACATTGTTTTGTTTTGACTTATACAGCAATTATACAAAACTCTGACAAGAATGCAAATGTTAATAAAAAAGGCTATAAGGCTATACACTAAAAGGAGAGTTCATGGAGGGCTAAAAATCTCTAATTAAATATGAAAAGGCATTTAGCATCGCTGCTTTAATGATACTTGCTTATATCATTCACAAAAGCTACAGCATTTAATAGTGATTCTATATCAAATCAGTGACAACTTCAACCCCTAGTCCTGGCAATATAAGCCAGGTGATCACACATGCCTAAAAACCAACCTAAAAATTTGCTTTTTATCCCACATGAAATACCAAATTTTGACCTTGTTTGTTTTTCTCTTCTGTTTCTTATAATTTCTTGCTAATTTGCTAATTTCTTCCTAGTCTCTATTGTATGGATAGCATGCCAGCACATATCTTAACTTTTCAAGGTATGCAATTACAAGCATGCCAACAAATTTCATCTTACCAGGACTGCAACCCTAGTATTAAACAATAAATTCTATTTCTGAAATAAGCCTTGTTAATGAATCAAGTGATATGATTGAAATTTTAGAGGTTGGACTGAATATTTTTAGTCCATGCGTAAATTGAAAATGATAGGGTTTATAAAACAGGAGGCTTATAATTTGCAACTCTGATTTGCACTGTTAAATTACTTTACAGCAAGGTCAGTTCAGAATACCGCAAAGAATGTATCTTGCATTGGGCTAACTTGAAATACTTTTAAACTGGATTAATCTAGCCATCTTAAATCGAAGAAGAAAAGTTTTGACAAGAAATTAACTGAAAAGAATCTGCTTGTGAACTGATATTGTGTTTAAAGCTTTGTATTTGATGCTCTTTGTTTGGTGGCAGATAAAATTTGTATGGTCATAAATTCTGTTTGTTTTCATGCTGTTCTTTGTAAATTTTTGTTAAACCTTTCTTTTATCCATACATTTATTGAATTTTAAACAATATTGGAATATGAAAAACAAGATGGAAGCAAATAAAGCAATTATAATTGAGGGAGAATTTTCAACATTTTGACCAACTTAACAGTACTAAAAAACCGATATAAATTTTTAACTGCATTCAAACATTTACAAATTTGATAAAATATCATAACACAAAAAAAATAAATATAAAAGGCTTATGACTCTGCTTGGTGAACAGCTTTTGGCAGTACAGAACTGGAACATGGTATTAAAAAAGCAAACGTATGTTGTAAAATGTTCGCTTTTTTCAAATCCATTTTCATACTCTGCTTATTTCAGCTCAATGAAGGAATGCCTTTATAATAAGAATATTGCAGGTTTTTTTAAAGAGGGCTGGTAAACTGTGATCCACAAGGAAGACATCCAACTGGTTTATTTCATAAGACTATGTATATTCTTTGACGACTGTTGAAAGGTGTCTCTACTGGAAATGTTTTCAGGAAGAAAAAGAGTCATCTGTGTCTTCTGTTTGGAATTACACAACAAAAATATCCATAGAAACAAATGCTGGAACTAAAAAATGCTATTAAGTTACAACAAAGGAACAAAAAAGGCAGTAGGCAGAATAAAAGGACTGTTGAAAACTAGTTCAATAAATATACTAATTAAAAAGGTAAAAATATAAATTTTGCAAATTTTATCATAAATATAAAGACCGAAATACAGAAAGGGAACATTATGGTACATCAATATATATTGTCGATTCAAGCTTTTTAGACTACTTCTTGCCCTAGATTTTAAAATATAAATATCACAAGATATTCAAAAGTTTTAGGGGTAGGGTAATGCAGAGGAATTGGGAGTTTATATTTAATAGTCTATTTTATATATATACGGTAAAAGCTCCATCAAGCCTCCCTCTCTATGAAGTCCCCCTTTATTAAGAACAAACTTTTAATAAGCCTCCCTCTCTAATAAGCCTGCCTCTTTAGCCTTTGATGTCAAACATAGAAAACATGCGCATTTAGTGTTTAGTGGGTGTCTTGACAGATGTGATGATGATAAGATTGTGTGCATTAAATACGGCCTATGTAAAGACTAACTTGTGTGACTTAGTAGTCAGTCAAAATTTGTTTGAAGATGTGCAAGGGTTATCAATTTATCCTGATGATGTTGATGAAGAAGATGAGGACATTATATTTGATTGATTAAACTTTCAAAGCTGCTAGCAAATTTTTTTGAGAACATTTGTTTAGCATTTTCATGACAAAAAATGGCCAAGGGCATTTTTAAAACTTTTTTTGCTTCAAATCTTTAATAAGCCTCCTCTCTCTAATAAGCCCCCCTCTCTCTTAAGCCCTCCTCTAGGACTGAAAAACATTACTAAGCCCCCCTGGGGCTTAATAGAGCTTTAACAGTATATAAAAACATTTGGTTAACTCTTTACGCTTTTATTTTATCATGTTCTAGGACTTTTTATCAAACATTTCTATAAAATATGCTGCAGCTTTTATGAATGCAGAATATCTAAAAGCATATAACTGAATTTATTTGAGTTTAGAAATATAAAGAGAAATTTTAATATATATCATAATAACATGAGAGTTCCATTTTGCATATTAAAGTCTTACTGTCGCTATATAACGCCCGTACTGAATTGTTGGCTGCCAATAATTCACTTGACAAATCAAGCGCAAGCGCCCAGTTTTCGAATTGCGCAGTGTTATTTGATCTCTGAACAGTTCGATTTTACTGTAATGGCTGGTCTGCCTAAAAAGGAGGAGTCGTATTTGGCAAGACTTATGTTGCTTGTTCAAAGGAAATGAAAGAGTGATATTTTAATTGTTGAGCACGATGCCATCAAGCCAGAAATGGAGAATTTACAAACGCTTGCTTGATATTTTTGAAGACATTTCTGACGAAGCTTTTCAACAAGCCAATGATTATGATAGAGCCCGCCCAAAGATAAAGCGAATGTCGAAAGCACGTCTGTCAAAGGAATGCCAGAAACTGACAGAATATAAGACATAGAATGGTATTCACAACACCAGCAGGGAAGCTGTGTCTGATTCTGAGAGGTAAGTTACATGACATACTTGTTAGGCCTAAACATTTGTTCGGGCTTCCTTCTGTTTAATAGGTCAAACCAATCAGTTGCAAAGTGTTCAGGCATGTTCCAGGCTACAGAAACAGCTTCCCTTAAATCAAAAGTGTTGTTTTTCTTCTTGAATGGGTTTTTTTACTCTGTTGGTACACGCTTCTTGTGTGTGATCGCACAGGAAGGTTTCTTGCAACAAATGATCAAAACAAGGCTATCAGGTAATTTATAACGACAGTAAGACTGTAAGTGGTTATAGCTCTTGAGTGCAAAATAAAAACAGCATTATCAAATATTAAAATTATGTGTTTTTTGCCTAAAGATTATCAAAAATTGAGTTCAGATGAAGTGAAATGAGAAGTGGAAGGTGCAGAAATGCCACTGAGGTTTACAGAAAAAAATGCTTAAAAGCACTGCAAATAACACTGCATGAAAGCAAAACAAAATTGATTACTTCTGAGGACACTGACACAGTTAGAAATGGTGTAACCAGGAATTATTTTTAATGAGTTTGATAATGGGAGTTTCAGTTCAATATCTAACTTCTAGATTCTCATGTTGCTGTATTTTAATAAAGCATGGGCTTAATTATGTTGTCTGACTGCATCATTAAACTTCAAACAAATACCGAATTGAGGCATTCCATTTCACACAATCATAAATCATCAAGTTATATTTACCACAAATAATAATTTTGATAAAAAATAACAAGATACTTTCACAACACTGCAGGATCTAACCAAAGGCAGTGTTAATACAATAAAGCAAAATCGGCGAGCAAGAAAAACAAAGAATGCAAAACATTCATAAATCACAAGGAGAAGAGAAAGGAAGAACGGGTGGTTGATGGGACGAAGGGCAATTCAAATTGCTTCGACCACAGTTTCTGGCAGGCTATACGTAATAGCAGACACTTTACAGTAACCAAAAAAATGTTTGCTTAAAATTGTCTTCTTTAATACTTTTCGTGGCATGATGAAAGAAAAGAACAGGGAATAGCGACTTGCTCTTTCCACTGTCACGACAGAGATCACGTCCGTCAGTTTAGCTGCTTTCAACAAAATATCAACTTTGTGTGAAAAAACGTCGCCAAACCACATAAGTTACCGAATCTGTTGAAAGCGCTTAATTATAATGAATTGAAAAATAACCTTCTGTCGAGTTGAGATGGCTATCGGATAGCTGTCAGACTGACCAAGCCCTTCAAACAAGGGTAGGGTGTCTCCAAGCTTGCCGCTTTATTGCAGTTCTGGTATTAGTTTATGCCCGTAAAGTTCAATTATTATCTGCCTTTAACAAATAATATCGTTAGTGAATGATCAACATACTTACCCAGATTCAAATCGTAATACGCGAACAGAATGAAAATACAACGACAGACCAGAACTTACATGCAGAGGAAATGATATCAGGCTGCTTGAATAACCCGCGGCCTATCTCCACCGATGCAATAACTGCAAAGAGCAATCCACTTATCTTTCAAAATTCAGGGGTTCCAATCAATAAATGGATGATTTCTTTCAAATAACAAATACTTTTAAAACACAGTAAACCAGTTATATATGCAAATCCGACTCATTCTTTCCATCCAAGTCATAAAACGAATGTGTCACTTCTTTCCGGGTAGTGAGGAATGTACGTGTACCATGTAAACACGGCCTATAACGGTAGGCTTGGCAATTGTGAACAAGCAATAAATGCTGAATTAATCCAAAAAAACAGTCTGTCTTCATTAATCAATAATCATTTGAATATTCCATCACAATAGTGTGCAAATTGAAATAAGCATAGGTTTCTTTTTCACCCCTTTCAATTTGGGTGAATTCGATCTCGAAGTAACCGACCCAAAGATGGCGCTTTGGAACGACAGTACGCATGCGTCTCGTTCTCACAGCTTGCATTCTTAGGTCTTTCAACGACATAATTATAATAATAACTGGTAATTTCAAGTTGGTGAAAAATAAATTTTAGCTGAGTATATCCTTTAGTAATACAATTTATATCACCTCAACACAATAAAGCAAATGTACCAAAAATCACAAGTTTAGAAATCTCTGTTTCAGTTTGTCCATTGTTGTTGCTTATTGTGACATAGATGCTCCCCAAGAGACACCATACCGTTAACACCTGCTAACAAGAACTTGATATTTTAATCAAGAGCCTATACGCTGAGACTTTGGAGTCACAAAAAGCCTTCTAATAAGAACCGATGAAGCTTGTATATTGAGAAAGTACCTTATCTTCAATTCAATAAAAGTTGAACAAATCTGTATTTCAAAGCAATCACACCACCAAGCAAGAAATGACCCACCCCCCCCCCCCCCACCCATTTATAACGGGGCCAGTCACTCATACACCATGAGTAAAAATTATAGTGTTTTCGAGGAAATTTCGTGCTCTATTTGCAAGAGTGAATTGCCCTTCACCATTGATCATATGCAACTTTTGACCTGTAGTCACTTTCAATGAGAATCGTAATGGAACAATGGTTTAAACCTTGGAATGACATAAAACCCACACAATGGTTTAAACCTTGGAAGTACATTAATAACCAAAATTACATCATTTCGATCAATGCCCGTTACATAGCCTGTTCGAGTAGTGCCGTGCAGGGGGGCTCAGCCATCCTTGCAAAAATTCGGAGAGATTTTGGGGGGTCTCACCCCCCTACCCTCTGTAATAAGTGAGTTCATAATTGGTTAGACGGCCTCTGTGTTGGCAAGTGGCAATACTTTATTTTACTACACATTTCTCATGAATGAGCAATTTCTTATCAGGATTTTTATGTCATTGAATAGTTTGAATGTTTCCTACACACACCAGAGAGTCTTCAACACAAATGCCAATATATTGGGTGTGGTAACGGTGTTGTCATGGGCGTGGCCTCTTGAATTTGCCTGCAGCACAGCCCCCCCCCCCCCCTTCTAACTTTTTAGGACGGCACCCCTAGTCTGTTCAGTCTGGCATGAAAAATTGTACATTTATAAATGCATTTGTTTACTAATCCTTACGAAATCATTTACTGTATGAATAAGGTTGATGTTACTTCTTGAGCTAAAACATGAAATATTCTTCAATAATAGTGTACAGGGGCGAATTAAGAGTCTTGGGTGCCCCAAGCACTCACCAATCTCGATCTTGGTGCCCCCTTTCAGCAATGACACATTCTATTAATGTTGTTGACCTGCTAAACAGATATACAATGTAGGTTGCTGTAGTACAAAAAGTATTTTTACCCTAAAACACAGTAGTTGGGTGGCGGAATAAGTTACAGCACCCTCAACCTTTTTTGAATAAACATTCATTTTATTGATAAAACACAAAGTTTAATGGCAGTACCGCCCCCCCCCCCCCAATTGCAAATTCTATCCACCACCCATGCAATAAACTGTACAAACTATGCCAATCTTGGGCAACATTAACGAATGCAAAATTGCATCTAATCTACTACAATCTCATCTTGTACAATACAAGCTTAGTGTATCAAAGTCATTTAAATGTTTCCAATATTCAAGTCACAAGGCATTTTTCCACACTTTATTCTTCCTACGTTACTGATGAATATGGGTAGAGCCTTTCTTGAATCTTAACTGATATTTTGTTGGGCTTTTGATACGTTTCAGCTGTGAAAAACCTTTCTATTATGAGATGGTGACCATTAATGTTAAAAATATACCGCAATTTTAACATTTGGACAAGCTCTATCTAGTTTGTATTCGGTCATTGTATGATAATGCTCAATGCACTGCCTAGACTAAGAAAGTTTTGCAGATTCACGTATTCTTATAAAAGTTGGGCGTGGTCTTCTATTGGGATTGATACAATGGGTGTGGCAAATACAGATAATATTCGCCACCTCAGTGTCAATAGCATATCCTAATTGGCCAAGATCCTAAACATGAAGTATTAGTAACATAAGCCGATTTTTTTACAATATATGAATCATCATCATCAGGTACCATCTTCTATCAGAAGGTTGGCTACCATGACCCTCCAACTATCCCAAAATCTGAGTTTATATGCAAAATATATGAATAGATTGGGTTAATAAGAAAATACGCATCATTCAACGATGTATTGATTTTTAATCAAAATAGTATCAGAAGAAAACCTTAGTACATAGTTTTTTCGGATCTCTGTCAAAAGCTGTTTTTTCTTCCTTGCACCATCATCAAAACACTTCAAAGCAGTCTTGTTTCCCAGACTTTGGAGAAGAACGATTGAGGTGTTTTTGGCTTCTGGCACCATATCTTTGCAGCTGAACGGAGCTCGAAACTTGGAGGATCAAGCATAAATAATTAAAATATGCTAAATCAGTTAAATCTAAGTCTCTTTTCCTGATGGGAAGTTTTTCATTGCATTCAGCCCACCAATTATTTTGTCATCAAATCTTATCTTCCAAAAGTTTTTATATTAGCGAGAGCCTGGTTGTGGATGACAAATAATCTCTTCACTCACAGATGTACAAAATGTGGTTGGTCTCTTCTTCTTCGTTTTTCACGTAGTTTGAAACAGCGCGATCTTTAGCCCCATCTTGTTTGTAACGTGCACCAGTCCAAAAGTGGAAAACTCAAACGGGGGCTGGGGCTTACCCCAAAAATAGTTTTAGGCCACGCCCCTTAAAACGCCCTAATATTTGCTTATCTCCGTCCATATTACTACGATTATGTGAAGATTTCAAATATTGTAGAAATACAATACAACTTATCATTAAACAAGATGAAACACCACGAAATGATAAAAAACGGGCCCCCTGGCAAGAAGAACTGCAAATTTCTAACCTGTTAAGTGTAAAATCGCCTTGCAACCTTTTCTGAAATCTACTGAACAGAGATGTCACATAAGCCCAAAATAACATCATGGGCAGGAAATCACAATCTCGCAGATTTCCAAAAAGAATTGGGTCTTTAGGCTCAGTGCCAATTTTAAGTAAACTTTGTAGTTGAATTGAAAATTAAATCCAAATGCTATAAACCGTTCTTTCAAAATGCACACAAAAATAAGTCATATAGTCTGGAGTTCATTTTACCTTCAAAATAGCATGACAGTCACATTAAGCACCATTCATTTCCCTCCGCATGCACCGTGGTGTACAGTTCCAGTTCTGAAGTTTCTTAGTCCCTTCATACTGTCAATTACTCATTTTTATAAGCGAGCAGTCATAGAGTATCTGTTACATAGGACTGGATGATATTTGGATGGGCCATGAAAATTTCTGCCTAACCTTTCCAGGGCTATGGGATGAGCCGTGCCCAATTTGTAGGGCCATTTAAATTTGAATATAAAAAATGATGTTATCTGGCAATTGAAGAGTACTGCGCACTGATGCTAAAAATTGGTACTCTTATAACACCAAAGTTGGAATCAAGTTTAATAGAAAAGAGAAAAGAAAGATGAAGCGAAGGAATTTAAGAGATCAAGATAATAGCAAAATTATGACGATTATGACTCGCAGGCAACATTCAGAGCTGGGAATTTACAAAGCTCTCATTTAGACAAATGTATTATTTAGTTTAATTTGAACATTAAGGAAAAGTTTTACAGATGAAGATAAGTTCCGAATTTAAACCTTTTAATTGGTGGCTCCAAATTCATAATAAAAGTAATGTATCCCTCAGAATTTATTCACTATCCTTTCAAACTAAGTGTGATCTTGTCAAAATACCCCTTCGTTAGAGATAGAACCTGGTATAAAGCCCAACCACCACTCCCATAGAGTTCTTAAGTGATGACATGACATGACAAAAATCTCTAGAGCCCCATGAATCATTTCTGATTGCGGGATACCAATCAGATGAATTGGCAAAGACAATGGCTGAAATTCATTTTTCATATGGGAGTGGGACAATGCCCACAGAAGCAAGCAAATTTGCCGACAAATGACATAATTTTGCCGACGAAACCGACAATTTGACAAAACCTGGGGTTTGCCTGGCAATGCCCCCCCCCCCCCCCACATCCCAGCAATATCCGCCACTGGGTAAAGATATGGTAAGATGAGCTCTGGATTTTTCCCCATCAAACCTCTGTAATTGGTTTTTTTTCAAAACTTAGTGAACAGTGTCAAACTAACAGTAATTTGTTAGCAAATTTTCAATTTTTCATTGGCTGTATCTCAGCAGATTCTTGATATATTTAACTGAGTTTCATGTTTAGAAGTATTTCATACCGTTTTTTAGGATATATGATCAAAATTAAAAAATTCTAAAATATAATTCTTCATACTTAACAACTCTACTAGTTGTACATTCTGTTGTAGCTGTCGGTACCACTCTGAAATGGCCTCAAAAATCAGTTTCTTATGCTCACGGGTAATGTTTTCTCAAAACAAAGTGTTTTATGGGGTCATGAAATATATCCTGATTTCGCTATTGGGCCCCATATAGTAGATACATTATGATCACTCCCTAAAGCAAATTTTTTATAAAAAAGAATGCAATACATAAGGCTGGGATTGGGCATTCCCTTTGCGTTAAAAATCTTTCTAAGGGCTTTCTAATTCTTTTGCTTCAATTTTAAACGCTTCGATTGGTGTTATAAGCTGTAATTTTAACAAAATGCACTATGTATTAATCCACACTTTCTACAATTACAGATCCAGAACATTAATTTACAAGACTACAAAGCGAGTCAGATACAGGCATATTTAAGGCCCTGGTTCAATGTGGTAAAATATGCTTTCTTCGTTTTTTTGAAATTATGAAAAACATGCGAATGAAATGGCTGGTTTCCAGATTTTGGCAGATGTGATTGAAAACACGAAATCCCATTCGAAAAATATCCAATAGATTTTTGCTGGATTCTAATGTATTCAATCACTCACATATTTACCATAAAATTTTTATATGGCAAGGATCTAGAGGGAAGTTGAGAAGTGGGGGGGAGGGTTGGGGAGGGCAAATTAAAGATGAAAAACAAAATATTTTGCAAAAAAGCATAAAATTTTTGTAAAAAAATGGGAGAAATGCCCCTGAAACCACGTGTAGTGAGTAGCTCAAGCCTTCTGCTTTGATAGAGTTTTCACCGGATAAGGTAGAAGCAGAAATAAGTCTACCAACAAAAACAAGGGTTAATCAAAAAACAAAGACGTCGAGAATAGGGAAATACAGCAACAGAGCAAATTGATAGAGGTCCTCGATTGCTGGCTCTTTCATCCTTTCTTTAGAGCTTCCCTCTTAGGAAGAAATTGTTTTAGTTTTATCGTTTATCGTAAATTTCCATTCTTCACCCGTTTCTCAGCTTTGTACCTTTGACCCTGATGCCCTAAGCACGTGCTTTGATGCTTAAGGGTTTATCCAGCCCTGATAATGTGCTGCTCTAAGCGATAAAAACCTGGTAATGAATTCTGCAGTTAAATCGAAAGAAATTAGGTTTGGCAGGGCCTCCGCCATGGATTTCAAAGTTGGGGGGGGGGCTAAAAATAGAATAACTTTTCTAGGACTGTCGCCCACCATGGTTGGACGACGAATAAAATTTAAGTTTCCAGAGTCTCCAGAATGGCCTCTAAATCGATTTCTGAGAATAATTCTCACTAGAAATTTCCATTTTACTAAATGTGAAATGTTGTGAAAAACGCAAATTGTCTAAGAGAATTTTGGTTCTCTTTCAAATGTAATAACAAGGAAAATGGTCCAGAAGTGTTACGGCACAGCCAGAATTTTGATAATGGAAACTATTTCTATAACGGTAACACAACTCGCTTGAAGAAGATTTACTGCATGCTCATAAGTTGACACAGACACAGTAATAAAAAGTAACGTCTCATTGTTTGCTCAATACAGTAATTCTATGAGAATTCCATTTGTCTAGACTGAATTGAGTGGTCAAGCTAGTAATTGGTATTGTGTTCAGCTGCAAATTTGTGTTTTGTGTTATATTCTTCATTTCTGGTATTTCTTCTATAAACCCAATTTCTCAATTCATAAATAAATGTTTTAAGATAAAGCTTAAGTAGGGTGCGTCACAATTACTCTTTTCATTTTTAATTGCGTCATTTTTTGCTTAGCAAAAAAGTAATGGGGGCTATAGGCCTCCCAGCCCAGCCGGGGCCCTGTTTGGTACCAGTAACTATGTGCAACAGAAAATGTTTTCCGAAAATCAACTAAGATGTTCAATTATTTCTTTCTACTCTGCAGTGCCTGCGTTTAGTTGCTTACTTTCTAAAAAAAATCGGATGAAAAAATTGATAATGTTTGATTTGTCTACTCATACAATGCATTATCAAAACCGCGTGTTTTAGGAAATTAAGAATGGGAATGTCTTTTCAAGTATCTAGTGGTAATTTGAATTTTCGAAACTGAAGATTCCTTGCTTTCAAATATCGAGAATAGGATGAGGTTTCTTAATTATAAAGCTCAATAAACTTTTCACTACGATAAACCCAAGTACAAGAAAAAGCTTATCATCTTTCTTAGGAATTCACATTGCTTGAAGATCAAACAGATAAAAAGAAGCATATAGATATTAACAATATAAACAATAGAATGGAATCTGATGAAATTAATTTTTCATTTTATTTTCATTTTATACCAACTTCTGTCCCTACTTTGTCAGTTGTTGTTGCTGCTATTTTGCACAGTAAGAGCAAATACACTCCCCTCACGAAAGTATCCGGACAGTTTCGAACTCAGTTGCGGATCTGTTGTTAGAGAAATTTGTTTACAAATTTCAAAGTCAGTTTTCATGGAAATATTTTTATCAATTTCCTCGAATTTTTTCTTAAAGTTGTTTTGGCCTTTGATTTATTTATTCGTCGAAAAAAAATAACTTTATCGATATGTAAGCAAACTCTGTGAGGGTTTTTCCTCAAGATGGTAGCGACCGAAACAAAATAATTGACTTCTGAGATGAACGTTTTATCACAATGACGGGGAAAAGCTATCATTAAATTGCTAGTATCATTGAATTCCCAAAAACTGCCGCTTTCGAGATATGCAAAAAGATTTCAAAAACAAGAAGTCTAAAAAATTGTTCACGGTCAAAAAGAGCAAGAGCTCTCGCGACACCAACGTCTGAGCGTTCCGCCCTAATCAAATTTGCATCAAAAATGGTTTGCATCATTACGCAAAATTGCAAAAAATGTTTATAAACAATCAAACTTTTAAAAGCTGTCGATAAATATTGCAAGGAAAATGATAAAGAATTGTGAATGTACCCTCGTACCGACCGATTTCAGCAAGACTTGCAGCGGAAAAGAAATAATATGGCTTTATGGCCCTGGACTGAGTGATATGTCTGCTTTCAAAGAAGTTTTTGATCTGGTAAAATGTTACCAAATGTCATCCATGTTTTATAATCGATCGGTGGCAGCTCCATGCAAACATTTTTTCCAACTGAAAGTAAACATGTTGTATTTCTCTCTATTCAACAATATTTGTGTCTCAAGAACCAGTTTCTAAAAAATTACCAGGTTTTATTGGCCCATTTTAACTGAGTCCAAGTCACCTGACTTTGCTCTTCTCCACTTATTTGACATAGCGCAAAGGTTTCTCATTTTAACAAAAAATGATAACAGATAAAAAGCGCAGAAGTTTTGCAGCAATTTGGTGTTCTGGTTTTTCTTGGAAGGGTTTCTCAAGAAATTATTATCACTAAGTAGAAAAGTCCTTTTCGCCAGCCTAATTTTGTTTTTGTCTGAAAGCGCAATCGATCTTCGAACTGTCCGGGTACATTCGTGAGGGGAGTGTACAGAAATAAGATTTTGATTGAATTTAGCAAAAGCAGTCTTTGAAGCTCATGAAAAAAGCAAGGTACATGCCAACATCAGCATAATCACAAAGGAGCATACAGAGAAGGCACAACCCAAAAGCAAGCTGATAAATGTTCTCAAGAGTTTAATTTTTAGAAGGATTACACCAAGAAGACATTCTTGCCCCTATTCTGTTGAATGCTCCAGCAAAGGAATATTGTGAAAGAATACACTCCGTAGCCATATTGCTTTTTGGAAAAATGCAGAATAATTTGATATCTTGAAAAACCTAAAAGAAGATGGCGGGACGAAATTTAAGAGGAGGCCAGTGTCACCTCCCTGAGATGCAGAAAGCCTAAACGAGTCGCAGGATGTAGCAAATTATTACTAAAATAATGATTAAATTCATGTACAATATATGAAGTTTTCATATAATGAACAAGGCTTACCCTGCTTGATGTTTTTGCTTGCCAAACAAAAATCCTATATCAATTATTTTTCTTGTTATTTTCAAGCAAAAATATTTTTGACAATGTGGCTAACTTCTTATGTTTTTTGTAAATGTCGTTTCATCAAAATGTATAATGCAAAAGATGGCCTAATACAATCCGAAAATGTATAATATCAAAAATCATATAATTTTAAAACTATGTGTCAAATGTTTTTGCAGGCACTCACTTAGCTGTTGGATAAATATGCTTGTATATATATATTCTTAGTCGTCAAAAGCGGGGGAGGGGGGGGGGGACACTCGGTTATTGCAATATCATGAAATTCAACTATTATTCAAATAAGCGGCTAGCAATTCTATTTTCCTTGCATCTGTGAATTAACGTCTTAATGCTGAAATAAGACCTTGTTTGGTATGATGTTTCAAAACCTCTGTTTGATGTTTTAACACATCTGGGTTCATTAATACAGCCTCTCGTTTTTTATCGCGATAAAGGTAGTAGTCTTCTTATCTCTAACTTTTATTCAATGTTCTTCAATGACTGTAAAAAACAAATAAAACTGGTGCTTTTTTGCAAGAGAGATGCAATGTCCTTTTCACTTAAATGAATGCAAGAGTTCTTTCACCTGCATAAACATCACTTAAAAACCATCTGCTAGCCTTGCGGCCATAGCAAACTGCTGAAATAAAAAAGAAAGAATTGTTGCATTGTAGAACTGGCTTTTGAATTATCTCATCTGTAATATCTCGTAGTGCCTCCATATTGGTTCACTAGAAAAATCGTAGCATTGACAACTTTTCAGGCTTTTAAAGAGAGTTTTAGTGATAACACCTCTACCACCCCACCCTCTAGCACAGCAGAATGTCCCTCACTCTTGCTTCTACTGGTTTGAGCGATACAAGATTGAAATTTATCTAGAGTCTTCATAGATGAAAAGGTGCGACGTTGCTTTTCATTAAATTGCATTAACTCCAATGTTGACAATCCCTATGTAATCCCACAGGATAAATTCTAGCTCCATTGCTATTCAACACTAATATCATCCGTTACCGGAACAAACACATCCTGTATAACAATATGGAATAAATCCTTTTTATAAAAAATAACACCCGTCGGGCTTGCCCTTATATTTCTGACTGGGGAAGCGGGGAAAGTAAAATGACGATTTTGTCACTTTTTCACACCTTCAGCAACTGCGCTACTCAACACATGAATCCCACTTTTCGCTACTTGGCAACATGAGTAGGCCGACAATATCTTAAAGTGCCATTAACTTTGAGGCATCGCTGTTGAATACTTCATCACAGCCTGCGTGCAGACTCGACTATGAGAAAAGTATTTCACGTAGAAAAATTTAGAGTCTGCACGCAGGCTACTTTACCAAAGCTTAACTGTGATCCTTTGACGGCGGACTGTTGTTGACATTGAGCTTTCACAAATATCATACATTTAATTAGGGCATGTCTTTACAGGGACGTGGCGACTGGATAATATGGTGTGGGAGCCGAAAAGGACTACTTCAATATTAGTCTTGGGCAATTAGCTCTAAAAGTAAGAAGTTAGAAAAGTGTTCAAATAATTATTTACACTGCTTTTGGCATTTTTTACATTTTTCTTCAGTTGACAGAGAAGGAGGAGGCTCGCCGCCCTCTAGTGCCTGTGACAGGAGTGCGAGTAAAAATCGCGTAGGAGCGCGAGTGATTTTTTTGCTGAATTCTTTAGGAGTGCGAGTTTTTTTTGCACATTATTTTTGAAGAAGAACTTTGTGATGGCAGAGGGCGCGGTTCTCGTAGCCTCTGCGGGGGAGCACTCGACAACCCCTTTTGGGTGGGAGCCTCTTTTGTGCGGAAGTCACCATTTTCAAATGTACGCAGAGACTCTTGGAATTAAGTTATTTCTAATTGAGACGAAATCAACGAGTAATTATGATTGACATGTCTCTAGTGAGCCAAGTGCCCAGATATCTGGACCCAATGTCATTCATTCTTTGCAAGGCCCTGAGTAGCACTGTTTCCTCGTTTATAATGAGCAATAATAAATATAATGGCTCTGTCTGTGCAAAGTGCCCAGATATCTAGAGCAAATGTAATTAAGTGCGAATCGCTGTGGAGCATTGCTTTGTCTTTTGTCAAGTGACCATGCATCTTGGGAGACGTTTGAGCGGTGGTGGTTTGTTACTGAGAATTCGATGGTTTCTTCCTTTTTTAAATGTAGAAAAAAAAATTAACAATTTTTCTTTGTATTATGCTATCTAAAGAATAATATTCTACCTTTATAGAGGGTTTTTTGTAAGTGAATGCTTGAATTCAGTGTTTTTGCAAGACTATAGAGCAAGCTGCAATTTTCTTTCTGAAAAAGTGTAGGTCTAAAAGGAAAGGCAGTGAGGTCTAAAATTCGAAAATGAATTGAAGAAGTTGTACAGTTTTGATAAAGCAGAATCTTTCAAATAAGTGACAAAGGAAAACTAGAACGGTTGTGGAAATAGACTGATGCTGACGATGAAAATGAGGGCAATTATGTCAATTTGCAGTGATAAGATAAAATAAGGATACATCGACTAGATTAAGGATACACAGATTTTATTTCTGACCCTTTATGATAGGTACAATATACAAATTCCCTAAGTTCTTTGGAGCAATAACGACGTGACAAATATTCGTCGTTTTTAAAATTAAGTCGAAGAAAATTTCGTTATAATACTTGTCCGAAGTTTTTTCACGAAGAAATTTTGTGTAGTTGGACAAAGGTGCACTCAGTGGGGGTGCAAGGCTTATGATATAAACCGGGGGATACCTGACAAATTAATAATTTCGTTGTTCAAGCAGAGTTGTCTCCTCGCAATTAAACTAAACAACATGTAATCATGGGACATTTATTGAATAAAAGCAAACAACTAAACAACATTGTGGAATCCATGGGAGTCAACTTCAATTGCATTGCTAATACCTAAGGTTTCCTTATCATACCTTTTCTAAAATAACAAACACTAACGGAGAAACATGAATTATTTTGCCATTCTCATCCTTTGGCAAATCAATCTGGTGACTGTTTTTCATGCACCCTTCTTCGATACCAAATTGGCAATAGAGCGATGCATCCATTAAATGTAGATACTCTTTCAAATCATCAAATTTTGTCATTGTTGGTATCCGGCCTGAGTCTACAACCTTAAAGCCCACTTTTGCTGATACATCAACAAGCCTTTCAAGGCTGATTGGCTTTATCATTTCATAAAGCCTCTTTAAATTTTCGTCATTTGCATGCTTGACCAACTTAACAATATTTTCTGGGATCGCTTCAACAACATTATGGGCTGCAAATCCCCCAGATTTCATTGCAACAAAGCTTAATCTCATTGTCTCCTCAAATTCCTCATCAGACATCCAGTGTAGTACAGAATTGCTGTATATAACATCGTAGGCCTGTTCTTTACCCTTTAAAGCTTCAACTCCAGTGCTTTTTATAAACTCCAGTCCTTCTATGCCAGAATACTTCTCAGCGGCTACGCGGATTCTGTTCTCTTGAGGATCGCAGGCAGTTACAGTTCCATTCCTGACCATATCTCGGGCCAGATATGCTGCAGTTGCCCCAGTTCCACATCCAATTTCTAACACACTACTGCTATCATCAGAAAACTTAATTCGATCTACTAGGTCCTTGGCATAGGATTCCTGCATCGACTTTGACAGTCGCGAGTAGGTTTCTGAAGATAATTTACTTTCCGCCATTTTGGCAATCATAGGACGGAAAATGTCACGTGAATATATTCGAAAACCGAGTACGTTATCGGATATCTGCCTTTGTTCCCTTCAACCTAGGGTAGGGTGGTGGTTTATCTCGGGTTACTAAAGCACAGGGCAGAGGCAGCGCCAAGAAATTCAATGCGGCGCTCGAATTGACAGCATTACACTCTCCTTTTATTATAAGAACAATTTTATAAGAACACGAGCCTCAAAACTCGTCAAAAGTCAAGAACAAATTAAGAACAAGCTGAGGCTGAACTTCTCCTTAATGCAATTTTGAACAACATTTTTTCTCAAAATCGAGGATTTTTGGCGATGTGTGGTTGCTTTTTCGGTGAATATTCAAATTTGTCAGCAAATTAAGGCTGTCTCGCTCACTTTGTTGGCAAATGAGGCCTCAACACCTTCTTAGAGCGAAAAAGGTAGCAATAGCACTGCTTACACACTCTTATTTTAAGAACAAATTAAGAACAATCCAGCCTCAAATTTTCGAAAAAATTAAGAACAGTCAGCCTGAACTTAAATTTACTGGTTCTTACAAAAAAGAGTGTATTAGACTAAGAAACAACTTGTTTCTGAAAAAACTGATAAGAATCGCATTAAAATGCTTCACGATAATTCATGCCTTTAATTTTATGAAGCACTCGTTATGCGGTACATATTGGAAGGGCCGACAGAGGTTGTCGGAGGCCATAGGAAAATCTGAAAAAAAAGGCTTTCCTGCAAGCGAAGTGAGAAGAAAATGTTTTGCAATCACGCCCTTTAGATAAGCTTTATATATTGGCATGCGCATTAGGGCGAAGGCAAAATTTACATTTTATGACCGTTCAAAACATAAAATCAAAGCTATTAGATATCATAGCTGCATCATATAAACCAGAGTTTTGTCCTCATTCCTCTCTTGACTCCATTTCTCTAAATTTTCTTCGTCTTTTTTTTTTCGAGATCAGCTTATTCTCATAAATGTCATTAATGTTTCTACCACATGTACCAGAACATTTTTTAAGGATTTTTGAGTGGTGGGGCATTTTTCAAAAGGGCCCATGCTCCCCTCAAGGAATTGTATAGGATGTATGAACAATTGCTTATGATTGTTATTTGTTTCTACTTACACTTAAAGTCCTGGCTTGTTGCAAGGACCAAATCTTGGGCTGTTTCTTGCTGGGCTGTTTCTTGAAGATAACTGTTGGGTTAAGATGCATTGTTGCCAAGGACATAAACTTAAAGAAGTTAACAATTTTGTTTTGGATGTGGAATCAAAATTTTTGCGTTGTTTGCAACAATTTACATTCAGAAATATGTTCGTGCCGAATTTTTTAAAGGATTGAGGATTAAGGCTTTAGGACTTGACATGACGTCTCTTTAAAGCGTTTTTATATATTTTTTATAATCAAAATTGAAACCTTTTCATGAAGTATTTAAGATCAGGAACCTAGTAAATAGGTTTTCTTAAAAACATAGACGTAGGAACAAAGAGCACAGGGGACACGTGCCCCCACTTGTAAATAGTCCATGTAAAATGCTCTTTGCAGTTTACCGGGCTATCCTTTTGCCAACTGCATAACAGAAAAGTGCCCTTGAAATGCTTAGCCCAAGGGCCTTTAGGTTTAGGGAAACAGTTTAAGGAAGAAATCAGTCAGAGTAACAAATTATTAATAAACAATGGTATAACACTTTAAACAATTGCAACAAAATGATTGCAAAAAATATTCTGAAATGCATTTTCAGCTTGTCTAACTGGCATGGTCGCCAAAAATTTTCTGCTCGCTTCATTCGTTCCAGACCCCATCTTCCGTTTTTCCGCAGGGTCTTCAAATCCTCTCAGCAGCACTGCTCACAACTAATAATGAAAATAGTAGCTAGGCATTCAGAAACAGCCTTTTTCAACCTTTCTGAAATCTTCGTTAGGTTACCCCTTTAAAGAGGTCTTTAGTCGAAGCGTGTGTCGCTTGAGAAACGTCGCTGTTATTTGAAGAGGTCAAACACAACAAGTCGCCAACGCTAAAGCAAGCAAGCTAGAGGCAATTGCATTTTTATATTGAGTTTGATTCGTATATGAAGTTTTTCGCTGACTCGCACACTGTTAGATTAAGAGGGGTCGTCTAACATTACGCGACGTGAAAACAATCACATTGACTTTAACTGCGCATGTGAAAAAGGTGCAATGTTTTGAAAAGCCAATCGAACTTCGGACAAATGCTGGTTTGTCTTCCAAACAACACAGTGTAATGAATGGAAAGCAATATAATGGGTAGCTCCCCCTCCATCAACGCCCCCCCCCCCAATAAGAATTTCTTCCCGAGCGGCACTGTCTAGGTAAACCAGGAAACCTTTTAATGAAATTCTACTTGTGGTGGTTGAATTTAAAAGGGCCTTTTTTACTTTGACGCGACTAACAAAAAAACGGGAAAGTAAAGAGGGCGAAGATTGATCATAACTAATGACGCTGCATGTATGTAGTAATAAGTTGAAACAAACAGAAGCATAAAAATAGAAACGAACACAACACAGACTGTTGCATAACAGAAATGGGAAAAGTGGCTGCTGCCCAGTATCATTATGGTTATTATGACGTGCGTGTATTATGTCACGTGACGATTGGTGGTGCTGCTTTATAGTTCTCTCTGTCTGAACCAATGAGAAAGTGCATCATATAAGTATGCGCATTAGGGCGAAGGCAACAATTTACATCTAATGGCGCTTCACAGCATCTAATCTAAACTAATCGTGGTTGCATAGATTAAACAGAGTTTCGTTCTCAACCTTCTCATGACATCATATTCTCTCAATTTCATTTGTCTTTTGGTTCGATCCAGGCCAATTCCCATTAGTAATTGTTGCCATTCATGTTCCTATCACAGAATGTAGTATAATAGCGACATTGACTTTAACTGCGCATGTGCATATGATGCAAAATTTTGAAAAGCCAACGGTCCTTCAGAAAGGTACAGTGAGGACAGCCAGAGCCAAAGGAAAAATGTTCTTGAAACTATCGGACATCAAAGACACAGACAAAACCCAAGAACGGACAATAATCTATATCCAGGCGACATTGTTTTGACTTACTCTGGTTGGGTTTAGTTTTTCGGTATTATTCTCTTGTGTATCTTAATGCGAGTTAGAGCGATTATAGGTTAGAGCAGATCTATTTAGTAGAACTTAAATTCAGTCCACTTTTCTTGGAATTGGAAACGGTGGATCTTTGAATTCGAACCTATTGTTGATACTTGCCTTGGAAAAGTAAGTTACCTCTTTGTCTCCGATCCCAAATTGTGATCCTGTGGCTGGAGAATTTCCACAAGGAAGTATTTTTTCTCTACTGGGGCCCTAAAAAAGCCCTTATTTACATAATGCAAGAAATTCCAAAAATTGTGCAGTATGCTGAAGATACAGCGATATAGGTAGCTGGCAAATCCACTATCGTTGGAGCAAATCCACTGATAGTTAACCTGAAGAAAGGGAAAACTAAGTCACTTGTTTTTGGACCACCACAGAGGATTGCCAAGCAAAATGAGACACTAAATTTTATTCGTAATTCCTAAAACGCGTAAATTCGATAAAACGTAATTTACAAAACTCACATCAAAAGATCATACAAAATTATCTACTGAATTTTGACCAGCACAGACCTCAATGCCGTTTAGTCGACGGTCAGGTCATACTGAAGTCAGTAATTTTAATTAAATGCTAGATGTCTAACCATTAGCCTATTAAGATACGTAAAAACACATGGAGAGATTTTATGGGGTCCACATGGACAAGGGTACCAAATGTATTGCACTACCGTGAAGGAGGAGAAATGGCGCATGAATGAAAGAAAGCTATTGTTATGCAATTTTTATTTAGAAAAAATAACAGTAACAAATGTTTTTTAACAGTTTCAACTTTCAATACTGTGTTGAGTAACCGCAAACTTCAGAAACCGGTCTCAGCCTTCTTAAAATTGATAAATATAATCGGGCAATGTAATCTTGAGGAATTTCGTGCCAAGCCCGAACAACTCTTTCATTTCATGTTTCTCTAGTTATTGGAGGACCATTTGGATCATTATTTTTAATGTTTTTTTTGCGAAGCCAAGTTTTGCGATGATGTTCAAAATCGGACTTGATGCTGGCCATGGCAAGACTTGAATTTCTATTGTTTTGCAATAAATTTGGTAAGAATGGACCTATGTGGTGGTGCATTATCTTGCTGAAAGATGAATGGCCTTTCAGCTTCAACACTTCAAAAGAGGTTATCTTGAAGCAAGGATAAACATTTTTGAGGGTCAAGTCGTTGGTCACAAATGACTAGTTTCCCAACATCCTTAGGCCCAATGCAGCTCTAGAACTGGCTGGTAAAACATTTGGTTGTGCTGTGCACCTTTTCCGTTGAACGTCAGACTCTTAACGTGTTACAGTCGTTTTTAAGCCCAAACTTGCATTCATGGGAGTAAACGAGACCCTCCCATCCCCTCACAGTCCAAACTTGGAGAGCTTGAGACCAGCTGATACGTGCCTTCTTGTTTGGTAATGAAACGAATGGATTTGTTTCGAAGGATTCTTAGCTGCCAAACGTCAAGGTTTATGGCCTTACGAGGGGTAAATCACTCGAAAAAATCGCGTTCGCCTTGAGGCTGATTTCCACGAGGCGAATTTCGCACCGAATTCGCGGAGAAATCGCTGATGAAGGCATCAAGGCATGCGCAGTTTTGATTTTTGATTTCGCAGCGAATTCGCAAGAAAGTAGAAGATAGTTCGAGATTTTTTCGTGTGATTTGCCCCTCGTCATAATCGCTCTCATTTTCCATTAAATTCCCATCAGTAAAACTCCCTTTAAAGGTTCCCCCTGCTAAATTACCAAGAAGTATTTTTTCAACGGTTCTTCGACGCTCCAACGCCCGTTCCTTAAATACCACAAGATAAACCACAATCCTAGGTTAAAGGAACAAAAACAAATGTTGCAAGACATTGCTGTGTCAATCGTGTAATTGAATATTCATAGGCTCAATCCAGCCTAAGATAGCCAATATGGCGGAAATCAAATCATCTTCAGAAACTTACTCGCGACTGTCAACGTCGATGCAGGAAGCTTATGCCAAGGTCCTAGTAGATCGAATTAAGTTTTCTGATGATAGCAGTAGTGTGTTAGAAATTGGATGTGGAACCGGGGCAACTGCAGCATATTTGGCCCGAGATGTGGTCAGGAACGGAACTGTAACTGGCTGCGATCCTCAAGAGAACAGAATCCGCGTAGCCGCTGAGAAGTACTCTGACATAGAAGGACTGGAGTTTATAAAAAGCACTGGAGTTGAAGCTTTGAAGGGTAAAGAACAGGCCTACGATGTTATATACAGCAATTCTGTACTACACTGGATGTCTGATGAGGAATTTGAGGAGACAATGAGGCTAAGCTTTGTTGCAATGAAATCTGGGGGATTTGCAGCCCATAATGTTGTTGAAGCGATCCCCGAAAATGTGGTCAAAGTGATTGCGAATTCGAATCCCGAAAATTTAAAGAGCCTTTATGAAATGATAAAGCCAATCAGCCTTGGAAGGCTTGTGCATGTATCAGCAAAAGTGGGCTTCAAGGTTGTAGACTCAGGTCGGATACCAACAGTGACAAAATTTGATGATTTGAAAGAGTATCTACGTTTACAGGATGCAACGCTGTACGGTAAATTTGGTATTGAAGAAGGTTACATGAAAAACAGTCACAAGATTGATTTGGCAAAGGATGAAGATGGCAAAATAAATCATGTTAGTCCTTTAGTGTTTATTGTTTTACAGAAATAATGATAATCAAACACTAAGCTTCAGCCAATTATGTAAAAATATATACACAACTATGCTTTGAATTAAATCAAAGTAGCAATTAATGTTTTCTTTACTTTAATTCGGTTTTTTCCTTCGTAAACTAGAACATTACCTATTACCTCACGAGCATAATCATTTAATTTTCAGTATTACAAGAAATAATATTTCCAGACTGAACATAACGTTAACATGGAGTTCTCAAGTGTGACGTCATAAAATGAATCGACTGATCTTCAGAATCATCGTATGACGTATCTTCTTCACTAGGATATCAAAAGTATTGCATCCCCTTGTGCAAAATGGCGGCAATTTTGGCTGACCCTTCAACAATAACAAACATTTGGATGCATGAATTGGGTGAACTAGGCGTACCTTATAGCAAATTTTGGCGGGAAATTCTTGAAAATCTTGCTGACGCCATAGAAAACATAATTAGAAATGTATAAACTAAGCAGAAATAATTTTATTTGTTAAAGTTTAGACCATAGCCAAAGAGGAAGAGTTACCAAATGAGAAGTAAGTCGCAATTAAATATTTGAGGAAAAGTGGACTTTCCTATCGTAAAATTGCTGAGCAAGTTGGTTGCAGCCACACAACAGCTGTAGGAATTTTTAGTTTCTTAATCTGGAGTTCAGTGACAAAAAAACCAAGAAGTGGACGGCCATAGAAAGTTGATGATAAAGGGGAAAGAATTGTTTGTTGCACTGCACTGCGGTTACGTTTTGCGACGCTAAAGGACATAAACCTTGACGTTTAGCAGCTAAGAATCCTTCGAAACAAATCCATTCGTTTCATTACCAAACGAAAAGGCACGTATCAGCTGGTCTCAAGCCCTCCAAGATTGGACTGTGAGGGGATGGGAGGGTCTTGTTTACTCCGATAAATGCAAGTTTGGGCTTAAAAATGACTGTAACACGTTAAGAGTCTGACGTTCAACGGAAAAGGTGCACAGCACAACCAAATGTTTTACCAGCCAGTTCTAGAGCTGCATTGGGCCTAAGGATGTTGGGAAACTAGTCATTTGTGACCAACAACTTGACCCTAAAAAATGTTTATCCTTGCTTCAAGATAACCTCTTTTGAAGTGTTGAAGCTGAAAGGCCATTCATCTTTCAGCAAGATAATGCACCACCACATAGGTCCATTCTTACCAAATTTATTGCAAAACAATAGGAATTCAAGTCTTGCCATGGCCAGCATCAAGTCCGATTTTGAACATCATCGCAAAACTTGGCTTCGCAAAAAAAACATTAAAAATAATGATCCAAATGGTCCTCCAATAACTAGAGAAACATGAAATGAAAGAGTTGTTCGGGCTTGGCACGAAATTCCTCAAGATTACATTGCCCGATTATATTTATCAATTTTAAGAAGGCTGAGACCGGTTTCTGAAGTTTGCGGTTACTCAACACAGTATTGAAAGTTGAAACTGTTAAAAAACATTTGTTACTGTTATTTTTTCTAAATAAAAATTGCATAACAATAGCTTTCTATCATTCATGCGCCATATCTCCTCCTTCGCGGTAGTGCAATACATTTGGTACCCTTGTCCATGTGGACCCCATAAAATCTCTCCATGTGTTTTTACGTATCTTAATAGGCTAATGGTTAGACATCTAGCATTTAATTAAAAGTACTGACTTCAGTATGACCTGACTGTGGACTGAACGGCATTGAGGTCTGTGCTGGTCAAAATTCAGTAGATAATTTTGTATGATCTTTTGATGTGAGTTTTGCGAATTACGTTTTATCGAATTTACGCGTTTTAGGAATTACGAATAAAATTTAGTGTCTCATTTTGCTTGGCAATCCTCTGTGGTGGTCCAAAAAGAAGTGACTCAGTTTTTCCTTTCTTCAGGTTAACTAACATATCCACCAATACTGAGTTTCCTTTATTGTTTCTATGCTTTTTATGGGTTCAAAACTTTTCTGCCATCAGCTCTGGAAAAAGACAGGTACCTAATTGTTTAAATCTAATCACCCAACTGCAAACTTCATGGGGTCAAAAAGGAGAAGTAAACGTTTTGCACTTTTTACATAGACCTTTCAGGTTATGTCTCACCATCTATCACAACAGGAGTGTCTTTCCTTCCAGATCTACTTCTAGTCACTTCTGATAATCGCCTATTCATACTCTTGTTTACTGTAGGTTACGAAATAGTCTACTCTCCAAGATGAAAAATTTTGGATACCTTTGCACCATAAGCTTTTCGGACAGATACAATTTTGGGATATAACGAATCTGCCTGCTTTTAAAATATGAAAAAAATTATGTTGTATCTCATAGTAACATGGACCTCAAGGCCCATTTCTTAAGAAACACGACCCGATAACGATATAACAGATACGAAACACAACAATAATAATTACGAGAACCTAACACATTACACGGTGCTCTGTTGCTTCAAAAAGTTCAATGGTTTCCAAAATGCAAAATGGTGCAACATGCGAAATCAATTCGAAATTTTGCTTTGCTACCAAGAAAGATCGCGCAGAATGCATACCTTCTATGGTGGGTCTATCTTTGCAACGGTGTCGTAATACCAATTGTTTTAATTTTATGAGGGTAGATAGAAGAATATAGCAAACAAAAGATCAAATCATAAATTTTTCTCATTCAGAAATTTAATTTTCATTTACTTAATTACATTTACTAATTCATACTTTCTCTAAAACAACAAACGCCGCACGACCAACATGAATAATTTTCCCACCTTCATCCTTTTTAAACTCAATCTTTTGACTGATTTTCGTGCACCCTTCTTCAATACCAAATTTACCGTACAGCGTTGCATCCATTAAACTTAGATACTCTTTCAAATCATCAAATTTTGTAACTGCCGGTATCCGACCTGAGTCTACAACCTTAAAGCCCACTTTTGCTGATACATCCACAAGCCTTTCAAGGCTGATTGGTTTCATCATTTCATAAAGGCTCTTTAAATTTTCGTCATTAGCATGCTTGATCAACTTAACAAAGTTTTCAGGGATTTCTTCGCACACACTATGTGCTGCAAATGCCCCCGATTTCATTGCAACAAAGCTTAGCCTCATTGTCTCCTCAAATTCCTCCTCATTCATCCAATGGAGTACATAATTGGTAAATATAACATCGTAGGCTTGCTCTCTACCCTTCAAAGCTTCAACTCCAGTGCTTTTTATAAACTCCAGTCTTTCTATGTCAGAGTACTTCTCAACGGCTACGCGGATTCTGTTCTCTTGAGGATCACAGCCAGTCACTGTTCCATTCCTGACCACATCTCGGGCCAGATATGCTGCAGTTGCCCCAGTTCCACATCCAATTTCTAACACATTGCTGTTATCAGGAATCTTTACTCGATCTACTAGGACCTTGGCGTGAGCTTCTTGAAATGACGTCGAAAGTCGTGAGTAGGTTTCTGAAGATGATTTACTTTCCCCCATATTTGCCATGTTTGACGTAAATGTTCGAATGAAACAAAACACCTTCCGAATTCTGTTCGCGAAGCTACTGCTGTACGTTCCGTCACGGCCGATTAGCTAAAAAAATACCAAAGTAGGATGGCGGGATTTCGTTTACCGTCCGATTAGATGCTTTGTTTATAATTTTCCTTTAGCTAATCAGAGCTTGCCAATTTCGCCTGGTTTGTTCACAACTTTCTCAAAAGAAGCACCCCTAGCCGTCGAGGAAAAGCACTACTGAAGTTTAGGCCGCCAAAAAATATACTTGAGATAAAATTTACAAATTACAAAGACACGTCGGAATGGCAGTAGGTAGGAAGCAGTGGCAACAAGATTGTAAAAGGCACTGCGTTAAGAGGCAAATTATCGTTTTTAGGGCACAGCAATAGGTTTTGTCAAATGTACGTTGAGCTGCTAGTGCCGGAGTTTAATTTGAAAGCATCGCTTTATTCTTATTCTCAAAATTAAGACAAATTCTAGCTTGGACTATGGCAACGTTGAAAATGGCAAAACTAGTTCTACTTTCTGTCATAATTCGATCATTAAGATGAAAGACTTACAAAAAAGATTTACTGCAAAAATACGTACCACAAGTGAATTTGTCCAGATACTTTAGAAGCTCAACTACACCGATGTTTTAACATGTTACTATTGTTGCAAAAAGGCTCAGAGTGAGTATAAAATTCCATGTTTTGCCCAGCAATGTGCCGACGAACGAAGTGTTGGGGCTACCACACCCCCTGTACCCACCTTTTGCGACGCCCTTGAATTTGAAGTCGTTTAGTCAGAGATGAAGACGAAGGCAATTTATTTGGCTGCTCCGTGTACCTTTTGCCTGATTTTTTTATACTGCCCTCCCTTATCTGAAAAGTATGGCATTATTGTCAAATAACAGGCTTCGCAAACAGAAGTTTTTTATAATATCGCTATTGATGAAATTGGTGTGCAATTTAAACGTTTGGCACATCTAAGAACAGACTGTATATACCCGCATATGAGAAACATGAATTGTTTTAATATGACAACTTACTTCCTTATACACAAAAAGTATTTTCAATCGACTAATGTAATTAAACTGCTTTTTATGTATTGTTTTTGGCTGAACATCCAGGAGTTCCAGAGGCCACCTTCAAAAATTCACCGCATCAAAATAAATTCAATACTTTATTTGATAATCAATTTTTTATGATCAAGTGGCAGGGGTTTTTAGGATAATCTTTTCAACATAAAGAAATTGCGCAAAGTTTGCAGGAAAAATATCAACAGTTCTTTTGCAACCATTCTAAAAGGGAGCAAGAAGAGATAGCTAGAAGAACCCCAAAAGGATGCCCTTAACTTCCCTGTCGCTGTCTGACTCATTTGAAGGCAGCAGCTGATGTGGATGACATGCGAAAGAACGCGTAGTTGGCACAAAAGCGCATTTGACAGTTGATGTGCCCTCGGGGAGGATACCTTAACATGTTTGAAGGAGCGGGGACGTGCCATTATTTAGGGGTACCTTTTTTTCTGAGAAGTGCGGAATTATCGGTATCAGTTTTTGAAATATGTCTGGAACTATAGGTACCATTTGAAAAAAACATGCAGAATTATGGGCACCATTTTGGGAAAATATTGCAAAATTATTAGGAGGGAGATTTAGCATTAACAAAATGAATGTCCAGTTTGAAATGAAGGTACAAAATATATGTAATATTGGGAAATGGGGGAAAGGACATGCAAAATTTGTTTTATGATTTTCTATATGCTTTTAGAATTCTTTTCGCTTTGTGGAATTATGGGTATAGGTTTCATCATGTTTGCGGAATTATGGGTCCAAAATTTTAACCAAAATCACCTTCACCTTCATGCTCTTACACATGCCTCACTACTAGCAAGGTAATTTCCGAACAGCTTCGATTACAGAAGAGCTTTGTTTACGTCTTAAGCTGCAATCTTTCTTGACTTAACTACCGTTCTGAGGCATTATTTAAACGAGACGAGAAGTGTAGATAGTTCTCCAAGATGCCATGCAAAATTACCAAATACCTTTTTTAACAGTATTTTACTGATTGTTTAAACCGCTCTCACAAACCTCCTTGCCACATTGTTAACGAGGTAAAATGCGAGAAAAGTCCATGTTTAAAATAAAATGATCTGATATAATTAGATAATTTAATGCCTCGAATACCTTTTGCAGCAGTTTTAATTTTTTTTAAAGGTTTGTGTGTTGTCAGAGTAAAGATTCCTTGGTAATCCTCACTGAGCTACAAATCGACGAAACGGTCAAATTCTGCACCACTTCTAAACGAACTGCTCTAGTTGACATGCAAGTAAAAAGGCAGATATAATTTTCAGATTAATACGTTTCTGGATTGCCTCACAACCTTTTAGAATTCATTAGTTCTGAAGAATAGCATTAAGTGTACCACGGACCAGGTTATGAAAGACTAAGTTATGATTCTTTCTAATGATAAGTTCTGAAAACAAAGACTCTGACTGTAGCAACGTAGGCTGTTCTGCTTCTATGGATACTGATGCATTGTTGACACGTGTTTTGTTTCTAACGATACCTTCGCCATCAAAAATTAAGATGAATTGGGAAACTAGTAAAAGGGGTATTTTCCTTAGCTATATTTACACTGAAAAATATCGAGTCTCGTTTTCAAATTGTTCTCTTTGTAGGACCTGATTATGAGTTCTCTTTGGTCTTGCATTTTCTGATCTTTTATCCTCGCCCTAATTTCTGCAGTTGTTAATAAATCTTAGAACCAAACAAAAACTCACAAACGTTGTTAATAGGACTGAATTTACTGATGTTTATGAAGTCTGGAATAATTCCTTGATTATCAACCATGTTAATAAAAGCAAATGAGACAACAATTTAGGGGTACTTAATAATTTTTTAAGTAACCTCTTCGTTACGTTGATCTTCTATCGAAACACTTTGTGTACCCCCAACCAACGCCTAGCACTTTCCAAAAAAATTGGCGAAAAATGCGATCATCGTCAATTGATCCTAATCTGTGATTGAGCCCTCCCGTTTTGGCCATTTGCCTACATTTGCTAAATTTCAAGACCCTTTAGAATTGTTTCGCAGCCGGTATTCAAATCGTCAATATAAAAGAAACTTGCCATGCCAAATGGCAATGCGAAACGATATTGCACAACAGAAGGATTATGACTGAGACACAAAGCAAGGCCGTTGCTCTGGCAGCTCTTCCTCTTATCAGGAAAGGTTATAATCACATTGTTCAATGATCAAGTCTAGCTACCCAGACAATCGTGTTTTGTATGGTTTGATATGTCCTTTTCGGAGGCGAAGTGATGGAGTAATCGATTCTTTATCAATTTTTGGCATCGAGTTTGATTGTTCTCATTGTTTGAGAGTTTGAACAATAATTCAAAAATCGATTACTTCGCCTCCGAAAAGGGCATACAAAACACGAAAGTTGGTGAAGGAAAAGTAATTAGAAAACGACTAAAACATGATAGAAAAAGCAACAGCTCATTCGCCTCGTCAAGGCTTGCTTGTGTAAAATTTGGTCTTGTTTCGGAAAACAAACCCGTTCCACCGAGAATCGAGATGCAGAAAGGGAGGTAAATCGAGGGGTTTTAGCTAGACTATCTTAGTTCTCTTTTTTCATCTTGCTAGGATGAAGGCTGCAATGTGCAGAAGCTATAATCGCATTTCTAATTTTAAAGGAAGGAGGAAATGCATAAGAATAGGCATCGATAGAAGTGGGTTAATCATAGAAACAAAGTTAGCGTTGATAAATTCGCCCTAAATCACGGCCATTTGTACGCCAAGTTATTGTGCCGTTCAGAAATTGACAAGGAGCTATTGGCAACTGTCCTTCAAATTATTAACATGTATGGCAATAATTAGGCAACCTCTGCGAATAGATAACAATTAAATGCTTGCAAATAGATACAATTAAATGACAATTAAAGTTGCTATCTTCTGCCATTGGTCATCTATCTCCTCTTAATCTCGCCCGGCACAAAACTGTAATAATAATCTAGGCTAACGAGACAATCTTTCCAATCCGAAGACTAAAGCTATCCTCATTTACTGGCTGAATGTCTAAGGTTTGCTAGATCAGCAAAACACGAAACATCCTTTTCGCAAGTTTTTTTTAAGCATCGGCCCCCACACTGAGCTAAACATTGCCGAACAAAGCAGAATCGAAAAAAATCCAAATTGAATTGATAGGCATAGAATAGAATGCAAAAAGCACAGCTCTTCGATGTTTTTTAGGCCAGTTTGGGCTACACAACACAGCATTAGCAACTCTGAAACTCTATATGGCCGAGTTACTAAAATGATGGGCCTTTAGGCTGATACAAAAACATAAATTTTAGACATCGTCTTCCATGACACCAAGGGAAAATAACGGACGGCTCAATAAACCTATACACTATGTTAAAAAACTATACACTACGTTAAAAGCAACAAAAAAGAAATCCCGATTACTTAAGTGCCTTACCCATGAAGGCATTCAAAATTAACTCCGCACTTTTCTCCAAAGTTGACAAAACATACCACCATAGCAAATCTTTGCATTTCCAATAGAGAAGTCAACAACAAAAATTGAAGATCAAGTTCGAGTTCAAGTTTTCATATTTAAAATTCCATTACATACAAAAGCTGACAACAATACAACTAAAAACAACAAATTCAATAGTAATTAAATACAACACAAATTATACATACTACGATCATCTAGTATGGGTCAAAATATTCTCGGACCATAGACTTTTTGTGACAAAAAACCTTCGCTCATAACTGAAGAACAATTTGATGTACACAGGTTCAGTCCTGACGCTTTTTATTCCATGAGTAATCAGTTAATCAAGCTGTTCAGTCAAGAAATCACTACCTCTGATAACAATCTGAAATACGTAGCTGTGCCCACGATATAAAAAATGATGCTTTAATTTATATAAAGGTAGACAAACAAATAAAAGCAAATGAAACATTTTGTACTCATTCAGTAACTTGGTAAGGTGCTTTTCTTTACTTAACTGGCTGAAAGCCTAGTGTTGACCTATCACAGTTTTTCTAAAACAACAAAAGCTTGACGAACAACATAAATTATTTTGCCATCTTCATCCTTTGGCAACTCAATACTGTGGCTGTTTTTCATGTACCCTTCTTCAACACCAAATTTACCGTACAGCGATGCATCCAGCAAACGTAGATACTCTTTCAAATCATCAAATTTTGTCACTGTCGGTATCCGACCTGAGTCTACAACTTTAAAGCCCACTTTTACTGATACATCAATAAGCCTTTCAAGGCTGATTGGCTTTACCATTTCATAAAGCCTTTTTAAATTTTCGGCTTTTGCGTGCTTGACCAACCTAATAAGATTGTCAGGGAGTTCTTCGGCAACATTATGGGCTGCCAATCCACCTGTTTTCGTTGCAACAAAGCTTAACCTCATCGTCTCCTCAAATTCCTCATCAGACATCCAGTGTAGTACATAATTGCTGTATATAACATCGTAGGCCTGTTCTTTACCCTTCAAAGCTGCAACTCCAGTGCTTTTTATAAACTCCAGTCCTTCTATGTCAGAGTACTTCTCAGCGGCTACGCGGATTCTGTTCTCTTCAGGATCACAGCCAGTCACTGTTCCATTCCTGACCACATCTCGGGCAAGATATGCTGCAGTTGCCCCGGTTCCACATCCAATTTCTAACACATTGCTGTTATCAGGAATCTTTATTCGATCTACTAGGACCCTGGTGTGAGCTTCTTGAAATGATGTCGAAAGTCGCAAGTAGGCTTCTGAAGATGATTTACTTTCCGCCATGTCCGCCATGTCTGACATGTATGGGTAACAATGCATTACTTACATGAATGTTTTCATGACAAAACATGGATACCAGACATGGATACCAGACAGGGACACCAGAGTGTATATATAAAAGAGGTATTCTCAAAGGCCGGGTCACGTGGCCGTGTTACCCGACAGATTATTCAACAAGAAGAATCGAACTCTTTTTTATTCTTGCTTGTAATCTGATGAAGAATTTTTTCAAAGAATAATCTTATCACCTCATTTTGTTAGAAAGAATAAACTCTCTCTGACTTATGATGGACGCCCCGTGGATTCAAGCCTGGGTAGTTTGTTAGGTCTCCCTCGGGACAATTTCTATAAGCCTTAGAAACCTTCCCAAGAAAAATAAGGCAGGGTTCGAGAATGGCACTTTAATGTGTTTTCTATTGGCCTTCCTTGCGGTCATTGACCAAACGACCGCCGTGTTGACCAAACGACCGCTCATGTCCCCAACTAAATTCAGTTTGGTGAAGCACCTGAACTTGTTTGGTGCGGCTCTCGTTTCAAACGTCGAAGTTAATTGTGCCGCTCGTCGGGCGTGAGTCTTTTGCATGAAGTATTTCAGGTTTGATAACGGACATTCAAAATGGTCCGAAACATACATTTCGCATTTGTGAGAAGATTGTTGATAGAATCCAGAAGGAAGTAGAGTTTGGCAGAGGCAAGATTGATAATTGAAGACTAGTGAAGCAAAGAAGGAGAGTTCGCTTGCTGTCTAGTGGTGCTACTTGCTCTCTTGATGTTGACAGCTTCGAGGAAATTGACAGCAACCCAACAAGGAATGAAAGCAAAGAAGACATGCCACGTACCCCCCCCCCCTCATTTCTAAGCAGAATCGATTTTGAATTTCGTCTAAATTCGATGAGAAAATGTTGGGGGAGGGGTAATATTTTGACACCGTACTTTTTGTGATGTATTCCTATGATTTTTAAACTGCCAATTTTCAAACAAACTTCGGATAAAATTGGCGTTCCCTGTTGGTAAAAGGGCGTTTTCTGATGGTTAAAAGGGCGTGGCTTAAATTTGTTTGGTTTGTCCCCCCCAGAGCTTAGTGGCTGGCGCCGCCATTGCTGGAACACGATACTTGGAGGCAAGAGAGCAATCACAACAAACCTTCGACTGTGCGGATTTGCAGAAGTGTAAATAATTCTCCAAGATGCCATGCAGGCTTACTAAATACCTTTTTAACGGTGTTTTACTGATTGTTTAAACCGCTCTCACAGTCACGAACCTCCTTGCCATATTGCTAAAGAGATGATAAAATGCCAGAATTCCATGTTTAAGAAGAAATGATCTGATATCATTAGATAATTGAATGCCTCGAATACCTTTTGCAGCAGATTTAAAGGTTTGTCTGTTGTCAGAGTAAAGATTCCTTGGTAATCCTCACTGAGCTACAAATCGACGAAACGGTCAAATTCTGCACCACTTCTAAACGAACTGCTCTAGTGAACATGCAAGAAAACAGGCAGATATAATTTTCAGATTAATACGTTTCTTAATTGCCTCACAACCTTTTAGAATTCATTAGTTCTGAAGTATAGCTTGAATCCAACTACAATTCTTGAGCCGTTGTTAATAGGACTGAATTTACTGATATCGATGAGATTTGGAATAATTCCTTGATTATCAACCATGTTAACAAAATCAATTGAGACATCAATTTAGGGGTACTTAATAATTTCTTAAGTAACCTCTTCGTTACGTTGATCTTTTATCGAAACGCTGATCGTCTTAGGCCAGGTTGCCGAGGGTTGGAATAAAAATTGGTCAATGATACCACATACGATTGATTGGTAGATTGCTCACCTGGCTGCCTCTAGAAGAAATATCAACTGGATTTTTACTTCTTGGGTAAAATTCCCATTTACTTGGTTCCAAAAACTTCAAAATAACTTCAACTTGGTATTGAACAAGTTGTTTAAAATCTTTGAAGTTCTTTATTCGACACATATGAATAATAGATGCATATGCTTATTCGCTGGCATCAGAGAATCCGTGCAGTTGAACGTCGTTTATTTTCTTATCCTTCTTAATAATAATATGGAAAAGACACTGATGGAAAGAAATTTAGGTTTGATGATAAGCTGGGATTATCGTGTTCGAAATTCCTGCAAGTTAACAGTTACTTCCCTAAAAAGACACTTCATTTTCATAGTAAATGGACTGAAAGCCCCTAAAGTATTAAATATCTTAGCGGAGAGTTTACCAAGCGATCTCGCAGTAAATGGCAGGACGAAAGCATAATTCTTCACCTTAGTCAAATCAAAATCAATCTCTTCATTTGGTGTATCCCAACCATCGCTAAGCATTTTCAAAAAATAAGCGAATAGAGTATAGATTCTTGCTTTCCATTTGCTCATAGGTTCTTTAGAATTTGAATGCTTTTTTATCAGTTGAGCCCTCCGGTATTCGCAATTTGCCTACGTAAATTTCTATACTTTTTTCAAATTGTTTCGCAACCTGTATTCAAATCGTCAACATAAAAGCGACTCAATGATTAAATTGGATTAGGATAATCCTCTTTGCAACATTTAAGGCACTATGTTTAGAGAATACTTTTGACTGCCCGCTATCTCCAACACTCGCTTGCTTGAACCCTTTTCTGTTTTCCATTGAGGAAGAATACGAGATCTGGACTTAGATCCGGTGTTTTGTTCAGGTCCCTGACCTTCTGTTTGAAAAAACCTGATTAAAAGAATAAAGTAGTTTTTCCACCTTTGAGAAAAAGTTATAATCACATTGTTCAATTTTTAAATTAGTTGCTGTTGTAAGTTAGTTAAAGATCAGACAATAACCAGCCTAAGTTACTCTTTACTGCAATTAGACCTCTATTTCCTTTTAATACCTCACCCAACATAAAACTGTAATGATAATCTACGCCCATGAGCTAATCTATCTTACCTCGTGGCTATCCTCATTTACTGACTGGCCTAAAGTTTACTAGGTTGACAAAACACGAAACATCCTCCTTTTCGCGTTTTTTGAAGCTCAAATCTATGACAAGAAGTTTTTTGAAGTATTGGTTACTTACAGCTCAAGTGCTGAGCTACACATTTCCAGAAAAAGCTCAATTGAAAATAACCCAAATTAAGTTGACTGACATAGAGCGCAAAAATCACTGTTCTTACAAGTTGTCGAGGCCAGTTTGGGCTACACAGCACAGCCTTAACAACTTTAAAACTCTATATAGTTATTTTAACCAAGTGATAGACCTTTTGTTGGAACATGAACGAACATGAATCATTTTTTTAAAACAACGTTTTCCACGACTTCAAGGAGGAAATACTGGACGACCCAAAAACTGTAGTTAGGGGCAACAACAACAAAATACCCGATTCTGCCCAGTGAATTTGTCGTCAAAATAACTTTATATTAACTCGGCACCTCCGTTGACAGTGAGCAAAACAATCCACCGTCGCAAATCTTTGCATTTCCAACAGTGAAGTCAAAAGCAATTTGAAAATGATTTAGCTGGAAACCATAGATTTTTTGACAAAACGAATCCTTACGTGTAGTCGTATGTAGACTGTATATGACATGTTCAGTGAATTTTGAGCACGATCAAAAAGGTGGATCGGGTGTCGACTTTGCGCACGAGCAGTTGCTTCACTATAAGATTAACAAGAACAAAAACCCAGAGCGCTGCAGCAAGCCTTGGAAGGCAAAGATTCTTCCCGGCGAAGTGGAGATGTTAGGATTGCAGACAGCAGCGGGGGTATTGGGGGTAATATTTGTCAAAACATGGTCTACATATTTCTTCTAGAAATGGATTAAAAGCGCTAGGTAGGGGTAGATCAAATTTCTAAAGAAAAATTAACATAGAACAAAGGCATCACTGGCATCACGCCCATTACCCAGAGGCGGATCCAGCGGAAAATCTGAGGGGTGCTTAAGGGCGTTGCCTTAATAGCCATAATAATGCCACACCCCAATTTTACTTACGGTTAAATGAAGGCAACATCCATCTTGATGAATTAATCTTTTTTAAATTCAGGTATTAAAGCATAACTATATAGAAAATTATCTTTTTTGTTAGAAGCCTATTTGCTAGCAATGCTAGTTAAAAATAACACTGCTACCTTTGCAGTTTGTACATCACATTAATCAATGAATGACATTTTAGGTCGTTAGTCAATATTTGATTGCTCTGCAATATTCAGACGCTGGTTCATTTTTGTAAAAAGGCAGCTAAAATGTTTATGATAAAATGGATTGGGTATACCCTAAGTGCCAGAATCCGCTGAGTCATGATTTTCATGAATGTCACGCTATTGGTTGACCTTGAACTGGTCACATGAACTCACCTCGTACTGATTGACAAAACAATTTCCATCAATAGCAAGTTGTCAACAACGGATGCAAGTATCACATGAAACAGCAGCGATCTGTAAAAGGACAAAATTTCGTTAAGGAAACTTTTGCTTGTTCGCTGTTTGAATTTCATTTGCGTGCTTGACTTTTGTTCGCACCTTGGCCAATTTCCATGTAACATCCTGTCTTGTGATCAGCTTCTTTGTTCTCTTTTGTATAACTGTCCTAATTATCTTAATTGCTGTTGAGTAAAGTATTTGCTGGCTTTTTTGAGTAATTCAGTCGTTGAATTTAGTCGCTAGAGTTTACACGTGATTTCAGATGTTCGGATAGCCGTTGTTATTTCAAGAAGTTTGAAGCATACCAGTTTTGCCGAAGTGACCCGTTTAGTCGTTGTTGAATAAGATGAAACTATAAGAACCGTCGAGCCAAGAAATCAGAACACGCTTATCGAATTTTGTACTTTCTTTTACTGCTGAATCTGCGAACACAAGCCTGTAAAACCCTCGTAAACTAGTAGTTTTACATTGGTGACCACGACGTGACAACTCGTGACCTTCATTTGGAGCTGAAAAAATGATGTCGTTTGAGCAATCGAAAGATATTTTATTAAAGATCGTCACAAAAGTAATCGCTTATATGGCTGAAAGATAAGGCTGGCTGAAGAAAAAGCAAGAAACCCCTTCGCCAACCGCACAAAAGTATACAGAGGGGAGGACGGACGGCCCATTTGTTACAGCTGCTTACGAATAGGCCACGTTTCAAAATACTGCTGGGACAGGCGATATGCCCAGGCTAGTGACGTCAAAGACAGTATCAAGTTTGGGATCCCGCAGTATGTATCCATTTTTCAGAACGCACTAGATGGACTGGAAACCAAAATGAGGGACTTGAGGGAATTAAATCGAGAACTCAAGGATTGGACAATGCCCTGTAAGTTTGATGTTGTTCCATCAGTGCCTAATCATTCTTATGAAACGCAAGGGCAGAATCAGATGGAATCTTACGAGCACGTTTCTTCGCTTGGAAAAGAGATTTGTCATGAAAGACAACAAATGGCTGATAAAAGGGAATCCCTCCAAGAGAAACACAAACTTGATTGGAAACATGGACATTTGAAAAGAGACTATGGAGAACCGCTTAGAGATATTACATGAAGTAGCTGTATTGTGAACTAACTGTATTTTAAATTTCTTGTTTTGTTTGTTGTTCTATTTGCATTTCTCTCTGAATAATTCAAGCCAGGAGGCTTGTCTTTGAAGGAGGGAGTAATGTTATACAACTAGTTTTGTCTGTCGTGCATAGTGTTTGTGGTTCGTTATTGTTAATGAGAATGTCTTTCGATGTTTGCGTCAGTCATTTTGTTTGTCATCGTGCCATCTCTATTTTAGTTGTTATTAGTCCATTTGCTGTTAATTTGTGTCATTAGGGTTTTGTGTGCGTCACTCATGTTGTTAAAAGCGTATGTTCTTTGCGAGCAAGTCCAGTCGAGTCGAAGTTGTCGTTGAATGAAGTCGTTATGTTGTAATCGTTGGTTGCTGCTAATTTATACTTTCACTATTGAAGAATCTTGATTTAAAAAACGTTATTGCGAACTGGAGTCTGGTTTATGATCTTTATCTGCCCTGTAAAACTTAGTAGTTTTACAGATCACGCCGAATCCAAATGACCCTCTATAGAGAAGGCCTATTTACCATGACTGAATGCCTTTAAATCAATACTTGTAAGAATTTGTTGATAAAAATTGATTGTTTTACTAAGTACCTTGTGTTGAAGTAGTACGTTTTTGGGGTCATCTGCATTTGGCAAGAAATAGGTATCGAATTCATTCTGGTAGAAATTACCATACCACCCCAACAACCAAAAATCCTTGGCACAATTTTTTTGGGGGTGCGCATTTTTCTCTGTAAAATTCGATATTTTTGTCAAATTAATCCAAAAAGTATTCTGTTAAAACGTTTTGCATTTAAAGCCTGGTAAAGGAAACTACCAACCTGAAAGGCCGAAGGTCAGAACTTCCACGGGACAGTACTTGAACCTTTGGCATTTGCAGTTCAGCGAACTCATCGATCTGTGTATTCCCACAAATCACGACACCATCCACCAGGCTCTTATCAAAAACTTCTCTCACGATTGACTGAATACTCAAAAGCTCGTTTTCCGTTTCAATTTCTTCAGCCGACTGGCAACCAATAATCGAGAACACCTGCAACAGCAACGACTTTATGTCCGCCATTGCTGCTACACGAACAGGTTTAGTCGTTTCAGTGACGGTATGCACCAGTGTATATTGAATGATTGATAGGGGTGCTCAGATGAGCCGAAATTTGGCAATTGGATTGATTGAAGCCTTGTTTTGATTGATAGGGGTGCTCGACATTGTGGAAAAACATATCAGAGCGTGATGTGATTGGCTCAGTTGCAACTTTGACCTTATGGGTGGATTGATAGGGCTCAAGCACCCGTAGAATTGAAGTAGCTCATTGGCTGAGAGTGTGGTTTGATGGACAAGTAAAAAAATTCGTTCCAGGGCAGCTCAACATGAAATTTCTAGCTATTTATAGTTTAAAGCAGATACAGGTTATGCTAACTAACGCATGACCGTATGTCATTAGTTTACTGGAAAATGCATTTACATCATCTAAAAGGATTCAAGACGTTTTTCAGAGATTAGAGAAAATGCATTGAATGTTATATCTCCGAAAATTCTGACCGGTGCTCAAGCACCCATAGCACCCCCCTAGATCCGCCTCTGCATTGCCCTCCCACTCTGAAGTAGTTGGCGCTGCCACTGATTGCAGAGGAAAATGAAGAAGAAATGAATGTACGCAGGCTCAGTCCTGGCACAAAAAAGCACATTATTCGTATTGAGTATTTTGTTTGGGGCGTAATGACAATTAATCACGCTGTTCAGTCAAGAAATCATTACATCTGATAACATTCTGAAATACGTACCTATGACCATGATAAAAAATGTGATGGTTTTATTGCATAAAAGTAGACAAGCAGATCAAAGCAAATAGATAAGCAAATCATCCGTTAATGTGCTCTCATTCAGTAACTTTGTTAGGTGCTTTTCTTTACTTAAAGCCCAAAAGCCTCGTGTTCACGTGTTTATATCATAGTTTTTCTAAAACAACAAACGCTGAAGGACCGTCATGAATTATTCTCCCGTCTTCATCATTTGGCAAATCAATCTTGTGACTGTTTTTCATGTACCCTTCTTCAATACTAAATTTGCCATACAGCGTTGCATCCTGTAAGCGTAGATACTCTTTCAAATCATCAAATTTTGTAAATCTTGGAATCCGACCTGAGTCAACAACTTTAAAGCCCACTTTTGCTGATACATCAACAAGCCTTCCAAGGCTGATTGGCTTTACCATTTCATAAAGCCTCTTCAAATCTTCGGGATTCGAATTCGCAATCACTTTGACCACATTTTCGGGGATCGCTTCAACAACATTATGTGCTGCCAATCCCCCAGATTTCATTGCAACAAAGCTTAACCTCATTGTCTCCTCAAATTCCTCATCATTCATCCAGTGTAGTACATAATTGCTGTATATAACATCGTAGGCCTGCTCTTTACCCTTCAAAGCTTCAACTCCAGTGCTTTTGATAAACTCCAGTCCTTCTATGTCAGAGTACTTCTCAACGGCCACGTGGATTCTGTTCTCTTCAGGATCGCAGGCAGTCACTGTTCCATTCTTAACCACATCTCGAGCCAGATATGCTGCAGTTGCCCCGGTTCCACATCCAATCTCTAACACATTGCTGTTATCAGGAATCTTTATTCGATCTACTAGGACCCTGGTGTGAGCTTCTTGAAATGACGTCGAAAGTCGCAAGTAGGCTTCTGAAGATGATTTACTTTCCGCCATGTCCGCCATGCATAGGTAACAATGCGTTACATGAATGTTTTCATGACAAAACATGGATACCAGACATGGATACCAGACAGAGACACCAGAGTGTATATATAAAAGAGGTATTCTCAAAGGCCGGGTCACGTGGCCGGGTTACCCGACAGATTATTCAACAAGAAGAATCAAACTCTTTTTTATTCTTGCTTATAATCTGATGAAGAATTTTTTCAAAGAATAGTCTTATCACCTCATTTTTCCATTGTTAGAAAGAAAAAACTCTCTCTGAGGCCTAGTTTAAAGGTCGCATTTCTGCCGCGTCGAATTAAATGCAATTAATTTCGACCATAATGCGGCAAAATACGACAGTGGATTTAAAGGTCGAATTTAATTATGTCGCGTCGAATTCAAAAGTGGCGCCAAATATCTGAACGCATGCGCTTTAGGTATTGTTAGTGTTTTGGCGGGCTTCTTCTTAAAATTATACCAAAAACTGCGATCAAAGTTTCGAAGTTTCACATCTAGATGAAAATGAGCTCGGAAGAATTTAACAAAAACGACGAACTGGAATTTGAAAATGACGAAGAAGCAGGAAGTAGCAGTGGAAATGAAGGCAGTGATAGCATGCAAGGCGGAGAGTCTTTTGACACCTCTATTAGGCCTAGGGAAAAGGCAACAAAACGAAAGAGAAGTGGTCGCAAATCGACATGGCCCGAAGAAATAATCGATGACCTCGTAGATATTGTTTGTGAAGATGAATATTTAAGGCGAAAAATTTTATTTACGAACAATAAGAACTCAAAAAACAGTGAAGTATTCTTTCAGCGCGATGCGAGGACCGGGGGAAGACATGCGATTTTACTGTTGCCCAGGCACGAAACAAGTTCAACGCCTTGGTCGCAATTTGTAAAAAGGCATCCCTTACAAGGAAAACTGCATCAGGGATAGAGGATTTCATACAAAAGCAAGGATATGGTAAATGGTTTTCCCAGCTCTTCCCCTAAATTCAGAGCAGGGAATCCGCCCAACCGGAACAGGCAAACGAACGAATCTTTTTAATCTTGCGCATTTCATCATTTAATTTTGAAGAATTGAAAAACAGGAGATTCGAGGCACTGTTTGTCGCCGCCATTTTCTCCAACTGACGGGCTATTTTACGCATGCGCAGTTGGTTGGAAATAATGTAAGCTGCTGCTAATATCTGGAACACACCTTTGTTTAATTTAATTCGACGCGACAGAAAAGCGACCTTTAAAGCCAGTCGCGCTACTGCCGTTTTATGCGACAAGCCTGGTGAACTACCGTCGTATTTAATTATTTAATGCGGCAATGGATTTAAAGGTCGCATTTGTGTCGCATTAAATTGACACTTAGTTTTTTTAACCTCTTTAATTTAATTCGATGCGGCAGAAATGCGACCTTTAAACTATTTATATGGTGGACGCCCCGTGGATTCAAGCCTGGGTAGTTTGTTAGATCTCCCTCGGGACAATTTCTATAAGCCTTAAGGCGAATTCTTTCGCGCGAATCGAATAAATATTCGTAGCGATAGAGTAGGACCGTGATCTACTTTCTGCGAATCGAATTTTTTCGCTGCGAAATCTGAGAACATTAAACCACGCATGCTCACATTGGCAAAAATTCGATTCGCGCAAAAGAATTCGCCTAGTGGAAATCAGCCTTTAGAAACCTTCCCAAGAAAAAAATAAGGCAGGGTTCGAGAAGGCACTTTAATATGTTTTCTATAGGCCTTCCTCGCGGTCATTGACCATACGACCGCCGTGTTTTCCGGGCTATGTGAAAAGGAAACTTATAACAACGTCTTGAACGTAATAAAGCTACTCTAGCAAGTTGGGACTACATTTTTTGCAGTTCTTTCTTGCAAGAATATTCTAAAAAGATCTTAAGGAGATTTTTCGGTGTCTATTTCACTCCTATCTGTTGCTCAACTTGCATACTGTCGAGAAATGCGCTCGCCCTTGCTTAGAGATTTATTTTCATATTATATTACGTCAGTTAGTTGTGTTTTTGAATTTGCTGTTTGTTTAATTATTGTTTGTGATTTAACGTGAATTTCTTTGGTTCGTTTATATCATGTAGTAATTATTGTTAGCATGGTATGCTATATGTACTGCTCTGAGGCATCAAAGTTCGTAGAAAATATTCTAGGACAAGCCCATCTAACAAACTCCTCCGGTTGTGCTACGTAGTACCATCAAATTCTTAATGAAAAAAACTGATTGTGTAATGTTATTGAACTTTCTATTGATTCTTCTGATAATTGCTGTAATAGGTCTTCATTGAGGTACTGAAGGTGTATCGATAAGATGTAGCAAATTAAGATTGATGTGCGTCAACCGCGTTTGCAGCGCGTCCGTTAGTTTTAGGCTCGTTCCAAACGTGGAACTTCTCATGTCCCCAACTAAAATCAGTTTAGTGAAGCACCTGAACTTGTTTGGTGCGGCTCTCGTTTCAAACGTCGAAGTTAATTGTGCCGCTCGTCGGGTGTGAGTCTTTTGCATGAAGTATTTCAGGTTTGATAACGGACATTCAAAATGGTCCGAAACATACATTTCGCATTTGTGAGAAGATTGTTGATGGAATCCAGAAGAAGGTGGAAAGTGGCAGAGACAAGATTGATGATTGAAGACTGTAGTGAAGCAAAGAAGAAGGAGAGTTCACTTGCTGTCTAGTGGTGCTACTTGCTCTCTTGTTGTTGACAGCTTCGAGGAAATTGACAGCAACCCAACAAGGAATGAGGGCAAAGAAGACACGCCACGTCCCCCCCCCCCCCCCCCATTTCTAAGCAGAATCGATTTTGTATTTCGTCTAAATTCGATGAGAAAATGTTGGGGGAGGGGTAATATTTTGACGCCGTACTTTTTGTGATGTATTCCTATGATTTTCAAACTGCCAATTTTCAAACAAAAGTTTGTCATAGGCGTTCCCTTCGGATAAAATTGGCGTTCCCTGTTGGTAAAAGGGCATTTTCTGATGGTTAAAAGGGCGTGGCTTAAATTTGTTTGGTTTGTCCCCCCCAGAGCTTAGTGGCTGGCGCCGCCATTGCTGGAACACGATACTTGGAGGCAAGAGAGCAATCACAACAAACCTTCGACTGTGCGGATTTGCAGAGGCGTAAATAATTCTCCAAGATGCCATACAGACCTACTAAATACCTTTTTAACGGTGTTTTACTGATTGTTTAAACCGCTCTCACAGTCACGAACCTCCTTGCCATATTGCTAACGAGATGATAAGATACCAGAATATTCCATGTTTAAGAAGAAATGATCAGATATCATTACATAATCTAATGCCTCGAAAACCTTTTGCAGCAGATTTAAAGGTTTGTGTGTTGTCAGAGTAAAGATTCCTTGGTAATCCTCACTGAGCTACAAATCGACGAAACGGTCAAATTCTGCACCACTTCTAAACGAACTGCTCTAGTGGACATGCAAGTAAACAGGCAGATATAATTTTAAGATCAATACGTTTCTTAATTGCCTCACAACCTTTTAGAATTAATTAGTTCTGAAGTATAGCTTGAACCCAACTACAATTCTTGAGCCGTTGTTAACAGGACTAAATTTACTGATATCGATGAGATTTGGAATAATTCCTTGATTATCAACCATGTTAATAAAAGCAAATGAGACATCAATTTAGGGGTACTTAATAATTTCTTAAGTAACCTCTTCGTTACGTTGATCTTTTATCGAAACGCTGATCGTCTTAGGGCAGGTTGCCGAGGGTTGGAATAAAAATTGGTCAATGACACCACATACGATTGTTTGGTAGGTTGCTCACCTGGCTGCCTCTAGAAGAAATATCAACTGGATTTTTACTTCTTGGGTAAAATTCCCATTTACTTGGTTCCAAAAACTTCAAAATAACTTCAACTTGGAATTGAACAAGTTGTTTAAAATCTTTGAAGTTCTTTATTCGACACATATGAATAACAGATGCATATGCTTATTCGCTGGCATCAGAGAATCCGTGCAGTTGAACGTCGTTTATTTTCTTATCCTTCCTAATAATAATATGGAAAAGACACTGATGGAGAGGAATTTAGGTTTGATGATAAGCTGGGATTATCGTGTTCGAAATTCCTGCAAGTTAACAGTTACTTCCCTAAAAAGACACTTCATTTTCATAGTAAATGGACTGAAAGCCCCTAAAGTATTAAATATCTTAGCGGAGAGTTTACGAAGCGATCTCGCAGTAAATGGCAGGACGAAAGTATAATTCTTCACCTTAGTCAAATCAAAATCGATCTCTTCATTTGGTGTATCCCAACCATCGCTAAGCATTTTCAAAAAATAAGCGAATAGAGTATAGATTCTTGCTTTCCATTTGCTCATAGGTTCTTTAGAATTTAAATGCTTTTTTAACAGTTGAACCCTCCGGTATTCGCAATTTGCCTACGTAAATTTCTATCCTTTTTTCAAATTGTTTCGTAGCCTGTATTCAAATCGTCAACATAAAAGCGAATCAACGATTGAATTGGACTAGGATAATCCTCTTTGCAACCTTTTAAGGCACTATATTTAGAGTATACTTTTGACTCCCCGCTATCTCCAACATTCGCTTGCTTGAACCATTTTCTGCAGAATGCGCGTCACCTCGAAGAATAAAGTAGTTTTTCCACTTTTGAAAAAAAGTTGTAATCACGTTGTTCAATTTTTAAATAAGATACTGTTGTAAGTTAGTTAAAGATTTGAGTTTGAATAGACAATAACCAGCCTAAGTTACTCTTTACTGCAATTAGCCCTCTATTTCCTTTTAATACCTCACATAACATAAAACTGTAATGATAATCTACGCCCATGAGCTAATCTACCTTGCCTCGTGGCTATCCTCATTTACTGACTGTTCTGCTAGCCTAAGGTTTACTAAGTTAACAAAACACGAAACATCCTCCTTTTCGCAAGTTTTTTGAAGTATTGGTTACTTACAGCTCAAGTGCTGAGCTACACATTTCAAGAAAAAGCTGAATTGAAAAAAACCCAAATTAAGTTGACTGACATAGAGTGCAAAAATCACTGTTCTTACAAGTTGTTGAGGTCAGTTTGGGCTACACAGCACAGCCTTAACAACTTTAAAACTCTATATAGTCATTTTAACCAAGTGACAGGCCTTTATGTTGGAACTTGAATCATTTTTTTAAAACAACGTTTTCCACGACTTCAAGGAGGAAATACTGGACGACCCAAAAACTGTAGTTAGGGGCAACAACAAGAAAATACCCGATTCTGCCCAGTGAATTTGTCGTCAAAATAACTTTATATTAACTCGGCACCTCCGTTCACAGTCAGCAAAACAATCCACCGTCGCAAATCTTTGCATTTCCAACAGTGAAGTCAAAAACAATTTGAAAATGATTTAGCTGGAAACCATAATTTTTTGACAAAACGAATCCTTACTTGTAGTCGTATGTAGGCTGTATATGATATGTTAAGTGAATTTTGAGCACGATCAAAAAGGTGGATCGGGTGTCGACTTTGCGCACGAGCAGTTGCTTCACTAAAAGATTAACAAGAACAAAAACCCAGAGCGCTGCAGCAAGCCTAGGAAGGCAAAGATTCTTCCCGGCGAAGTGGAGATGTTAGGATTGCAGACAGCAGCGGGGGGTATTGGGGGTAATATTTGTCAAAACATGGTCTCCATATTTCTTCTAGAAATGGATTAAAAGCGCTAGGTAGGGGTAGATCAAATTTCTAAAGAAAAATTAACATAGAACAAAGGCATCACTGGCATCACGCCCATCACCCTCCCACTCTGAAGTAGTTGGCGCTGCCACTGATTGCAGAGGAAAATGAAGAAGAAATGGATGTACGCAGGTTCAGTCCTGCCACAAAAAAGCACATTATTCGTATTGAGTATTTTGTTTGGGGCGTAATGACAATTAATCACGCTGTTCAGTCAAGAAATCATTACATCTGATAACATTCTGAAATACGTACCTATGACCATGATAAAAAATGTGATGGTTTTATTGCATAAAAGTAGACAAGCAGATCAAAGCAAATAGATAAGCAAATCATCCGTTAATGTGCTCTCATTCAGTAACTTTGTTAGGTGCTTTTCTTTACTTAAAGCCCAAAAGCCTCGTGTTCACGTGTTTATATCATAGTTTTTCTAAAACAACAAACGCTGAAGGACCGTCATGAATTATTCTCCCGTCTTCATCCTTTGGCAAATCAATCTTGTGACTGTTTTTCATGTAACCTTCTTCAATACCAAATTTACCGTACAGCGTTGCATCCAGTAAACGTAGATACTCTTTCAAATCATCAAATTTTGTAAATCTTGGAATCCGACCTGAGTCTACAACCTTAAAGCCCACTTTTGCTGATACATCAACAAGCCTTTCAAGGCTGATTGGCTTTCCTATTTCATAAAGCCTCTTCAAATCTTCGGGATTTGAATTCGCAACCACCTTAACTATATTTGCAGGGACCTCTTCAGTAACATTATGGGCTGCAAATCCCCCAGATTTCATTGCAACAAAGCTTAGCCTCATTGTCTCCTCAAATTCCTCATCAGACATCCAGTGTAGTACATAATTGCTGTATATAACATCGTAGGCCTGTTCTTTACCCTTCAAAGCTTCAACTCCAGTGCTTTTTATAAACTCTAGTCCTTCTATGTCCGAGTACTTCTCAGCGGCTACGCGGATTCTGTTCTCTTGAGGATCGCAGCCAGTTACAGTTCCGTTCCTGACCACATCTCGAGCCAGATATGCTGCAGTTGCCCCGGTTCCGCATCCAATTTCTAACACATTGCTGTTTTCAGAAATCTTTATTCGATCTACTAGGACCTTAGCGTGAGCTCCTTGAAATGATGTCGAAAGTCGCGAGTAGGTTTCTGAAAATGATTTATTTTCCCCCATATTTGCTACCATACAGTAGATATGGATGTTTGACGTACCTGTTTGAATAAAAACAAAATACCTTCCGAATTTTGTTCGCGAAGCTACTGTTGTACGTTGAACAGGATGCCCACCCCGTCACGGCCGATTAGCTAAGAGCCAGGGCACAAGAAGGATGGTCTGGAAACTGGCTATAGCCTATTGTTCTACGTCGATTCTAAAAGACTGAACACTCCATGAACAGGCTATTAAGCGGCTGAACACCCTTTAAAACATATCAAAATCGGCATATGATTCGAAAAATAATTTGGTAAATCAATCGAAATTAATTTTGGGGCGGGAAAGGGCCTGATAAGTCCAATGCTGTTGGTGTTGTTACAGCCAACTGATGTTTTGCGCGCCAAAAGTGTGAACGGGGGTTTGTACCATAGAAATGGTTTGTACACGCAGAGCAAATTCGATTTTGACTCCCTTTGTGCATTGAAGCAATTTCCCGTTGTTTTCAAATCTTTCACACCCAGTAACAATGTAAAAATACGACATGTCACTTGACTACCTATTGTCCTCCAAACAATTGTTCTTCCCATCCGCTAATTTGCCCAAATGGTCACGGCATAGAATAGAAATTAACTATTATGTGGTCATGAAATGCTAGTGCACGCTAGCTAGTTCATGCAAGCAGAACGAGACACACATCTCCTCTCTTGTTGTGTTGTTATTCTCCAGGAAGTGACGTATCCTGCTGGTGCACTCGCAGTCCCAATTCCTGGATGGGATTTTTATAAGGAATTGTTGACAAATGAAACAGAAAATGCACAGTGTAGGACTTGTTAGAGGGTAGCGACAGGGCCACAGCATGCGACTTAAAAGAGGGCTTAGGAGGGGCAAATTTTGGGGCCCGTGCTCGAATGAGACCATGATAATCTTACTTGAACCACAGAATAAGAATAAGTACACAGGTTCACGATATAAAAAGTGATGCTTTAATTTTATATAATAGAAGACAAACAAATAAAAGCAAATGAAACATCAACCTTTATTTTGTTCTCTTTCAGTAACTTGGTTGGGTGCTTTTATTCACTTAATTTTCTTAAAGCCTCGTGTTTACTTCTCATAATTTTTCTAAAACGACAAACGCTGATGGATTAACATGAATTATTTTGCCATCTTCATCCTTTGGCAAATCAATATTGTGTTTGTTTTTCATGCATCTTTCTTCGATACCAAATTTTCCACACAGTGTCGCATTCAGTAAACGTAGATAGTCCCTCAAGTCATCAAATTTTGTTACCATAGGAACCCGACCTGAGTCTACAACCTTAAAGCCAACTTTTGCTGATACATCAACAAGCCTTTCAAGGCTGATTGGCTTTCCCGTTTGAATGCGCCTCTTCACATTTTCAGCATTTAAATTCTCAAGCAACTTTAAAAAATTTTCAGGCGTCGTTTCACAAATATTATGGGCTGCAAATCCCCCCGATTTCATTGCAATAAAGCTTAACCTTATTGTCTCCTCAAATTCCTCATCAGACATCCAATTCAGTACATAATTGCTGTATATAACATCGTAGGCCTGTTCTTTACCCTTCAAAGCTTCAACTCCAGTGCATCTTATAAACTCCAGTCCTTCTATGTCCGAGTACTTCTCAGCGGCTACGCGGATTCTGTTCTCTTGAGGATCGCAGCCAGTTACTGTTCCATTCTTGACCACATCTCGGGCCAGATATGCTGCAGTTGCCCCAGTTCCACATCCAATTTCTAACACACTACTGCTATCATCAGAAAACTTAATTCGATCTATTAGGACCTTTGCATGAGCTTCTTGCAATGACGTTGATAGTCGCCAGTAGGTTTCTGAAGATGATTTACTTTCCGACATGTTTGCCATCATAGGTATAGGTAATAATGTGTAACATGAATATATGCCTGACAAGACAATGTCTTTTGAAATCTCCTTGCTCCCTTCAACAATGGGCTGCCAGTTAAATATCTGTTATGACAGTACTACCTCGTGGAATCGTCTGGTCGCTCAAAGGAAGTTCTATTGTCTGAGATAACTCTGGAACATACATGGATACCAGACATTGATACCAGACTGTCTATATAAATGAGGTATTCTTTTTGTTCTAGGGAGAGGGCAATTGCATTGATAGCGGAGGGCAGAGAAACTCCCCTGTGAAGCTAAACTGCTATTTTGTCGGAAAACTTCTGACTTTGTTGGAAATAAAACATGGCTGTCTACTCTTTACTAAGTATTACACATTGAGAGTAAAGATCTTAAAGTTGAATAGAATTACTTTTTTCGTTGTTCTGATTCAGATTTGCAATCCTTTACTGAAAAATGCCAAGGAGAAGAACAGAAAATCTTCCATTCGTATGATTTATAAAACTAAACTTTGTAAAAACGACAAGACTTTATCTCTTGTTTTATTTCAGATCTGATGTTGTTTTGTTATGTTCACATACAGGAAAGGATAAAAATGCTTATCAGAATTTTGTCAGAAAACCTTACTTCTCGCCCCTTCAATGAATTTTCTATTTACGCCACTGGGAGAGGGTCAGGTAACCAAGTATAGGTGTAAACATACTCTGGATGCAAGAGTTTCCATTATTTAGTCTAAAAAAATATAGTTCAAATCTAGTCACAGAAATATTTTACCGTACCCCCAATTCTTGAGGCTCTGGTACCTAGGGTAGTATAAAAATGATTGGAGGCCTTTTTCTGCAGAAAATTAAGCTTTGTCCAAAAGTGCACGACTGAGCCATAGCGAAGGTGACTTCCGCCAAATTTTTCTGTCCATCGGCTAATCCATTTCGTAACAAAGCTGTTTTTACTTGGATTTACATGAGGCCTTTTACATAACAAACTAAAAAGAACATCGTTATTTTCAATACGTTTTGCTCTACTAGAACGCGTTTTGCCCAATCAAAGGCATTTATCTGTAGCCACAGAAATAAGATTTAAGGAAGAGAAGGCTGCAGCATTTGCAAACGGTAGATGTTCATTTTAAAACGAAATCTCACACCTAAACTTACAAAGTTACTTAGTCTTTTCCTCGTGTTTATGATCGATTGCAAAACTACGTTCCATTTCTTACGCTTAAAAGTTTGTTTTAAAACAAGACCATTCCAATCTTCATGTCAGCATCCAATCAGCTAAAACTATTGAGAATGATCATATAAATAGTATGAATATTGCGTAAGGTCTTCCTTAGTTTAAAGTTGATGTTGTAAAAATTTTTGACGCATTTTCCACCGATCCCTATAATTTAATTTCTTCATTTTTGTTTACCGCCAATCAAAGTGGAGGACTTCACTTACCCTGGGTACTACAATTCCCATGATTTAATCTCAGAAAAATAGTTTAAAACTAGTCACATAAATTTTTTGGATACAATACTTTATCCCTGGCTTTATGAGGCTCTGGTACCCAGGGTGGTCTTCATTAAACCCCTGAACAATCTACATTCCCCCTAGAATAAACCTGAAGGGATACCACAAACCAAACATAAGCATGCAGCTAGGTTTTTATATAAAAATTCACGCACTCAAAAATTCTCTTTTACAACTTGTCGGGTAAATTTTCTTTGCCCCACCCCCTACAAAAATCCTTTGACACACCACTGTTAATTATGACACGATTTGGCAATAACTTTTAGGGTCTCAACACAAAATATTGTCCTGTTTGCGATGCGGAGCAATACTTTATGGATTATCTACTGGCATGTGAAAAATTTACCTGGTGCGCCCATATGGCCTTAATTTCGAGCGTGAAACAGAAAGCCAAACGAAAAAGCAGAGGAGCTTGCTCTCCTCCTATCTTCTATTTTCGCGATCGAATTTATGTTATCTGGCTCTCGTACCCAGGTTAGGCCTTAATACGCCGCCGCTTAACGGGCTTAAATTATCTGATACAGTTTTCAGGCATTAAAATTTACATGTCTTTGAAAGTATCAGACCTTATGCAGATGATATCTTGCTTTTAGTAAGTGGTAAATGTGCAAAGAGACAAAAGGAGAAATGCTGAATTAGAAAATGCACTTAGATGGTTTGCTGAAAAAAGCTCACACTCTATGCTAAATAAAGCCTGGTCTACAGGAGACGAATTTTTTGCGGGAAGCGAATTTTTTGCCACGAATTATTTAGCTGCGATTTTTGCTCTCGAATTCTAAGTTCAATTTACACTTGGCAGAAATTTTTATGCGAATTCGCTGCAAATATTGCAAAACAATATAGCGACTGTCGGAAGATTGCTGTTATCGGAAAGCTTAAAATTTCAAAGTTAACTTTATCGAAAAAGTGAGCAGGCAGCAAAAAAATGATGAATTCTTTCCGGTTCTGATGCCAAGGAAACATATCACAATGACACTGATTGAAGAGATAAGTGGAATAAAATATGCAGCATTTTGGCTCAAAAAATGTGTCTTTTACTAAAGACCTTCGATAATTCTCACTTGCTTGTTCGGTATCTGGTAGCCGTTCTATTTTGTACTTCTTGGAACTTTACTTGGTAGAGCTGGCTTGACCGTCTTGAATTTTAATTATATTAGAGTTGCAAAGCGTCTTAAAAATATTTTTAACCTTGAGCAAAAATATAGGCTAATGTTATGGTTTTTTTGTAAAACATTTTCCTAAAAAGATAAAATAATTGAAAAAAATATCAAGACAGAATTAAAATGCTAATTAATAACATGCTCAGAGCACCAATATATTTCCCCAAGTCTTTGAAATACTTTAGGTGTAGGGTATGTTACATGGATGCAGATATTTGTCATACTAGATTTAGTACTCCTTTCATATATTTAACTCTTTCGATCATCATCAGATTGGCTATTTGTCTTGTTTATATTCAGTATATTTCTTGGAGGATCCTCTAACCTTATCAGCTGGATACTTTTGTTCATTAAGTTTTACCTTTTCAACAACAGCTTTCGCCAAGTCAACTTTGCATTTATCTGCCAACCGCACAAGCAAAATGAGGACATCACTGAGCTCATGCCTCACATTCAGCAGATCTTTCTCAGTCCAACCTGAAAAAAAACTTTTCTGCTTATTAAACAAAATCATAACCTGCTGAACAAAAAACAAGCATTGCCTAAAGTGGCAGCACCAGCCACTGCAGAGTGGGAGGATAATGGGCATAGTCAGTGAGACCCACTGATCTATAAAAAAGACTGGACCGAGCTTCCTATTGTCTTGAAACAACAAAGTTTGAAGCCCGTTCAATTTCCAAAAGAAGAGGGCCCCAAACAATAGTGGGAAGCCATTCTTCAAAAAAAAATACTTGAACGATTTGAATTCGTGAGAGCTGTAATGCTGTGTGTATGAGTCCTGAAAAAGAACAAAGCCAGAGCAGCTGAAGAGGTTGCTATTACTGACACTTAAGGCCGTCTCTTAGCATGGGCTGTTCTGGAGCCCTCTTCTTGGATGGCGATACTCGGTTCACATTAGAAGCTTGATCCAGTCTATTTTATAGATCAGTGGTGCGACCACGCTCCTTCAGCCTGGCTTCAGTGCTTTGTACCAGATCATTTTCCTGAGAAAATATTATCTACCCCTACCTAGGGCTTCTTAATCAATTTCTGGAAGGAAAAGAAACATATGGACAATGTTTTGAAAAAGTGGAGGGATAGTAACCCCCTATACCTCCTTTGGGGCCATCACTGATTGCCTATAAATGCAGGGAGCAATAAAGTTGAGGTGAAATTCATGAGTACACTTCTAATCTTTTTTGCTCCACAAATTTCTCTTGCATTTCTATAGGCATATAAAAATTTATTTCAAATTGACTTGATATGTAATGGTGGTTTATTCAAATAAAGGATTATTAAATAACTATACATTTTGTATTTGAAAATGTGTGCAACTTCTTGCTAAATGATTAATATGTATTGGGATTTGGGATTAAACATACCAGGTAGTCCTTCCTTGACTTCACCTTTCCATTGGCTACAGAAAATAGTAGTAGAGTTTTAACACAGCCTTTATGAATACAAAATTCAAATTGATTGCTAGACAAGATCTGAGAGATAACAAATAAGAACCAAAGTTTCTAAAGAAAATCTCCAGGATTTCATATTATCAGGATAGCTAAAATTTTAAACTGTGAATGTAGGCAAAATCTAACAGAACTTATCTAGAGCAATTTAAGATTAGCTGAAGGCACAGCTGATCAATTAATCTTTTGATCAATCAATTTCAACAAGCCATATGGGGTCTCTGTGAGCTCTCCAGCAAAATGCAAGCATTTTATAATTAACCATTAGATCAAAGAAACCTAAGAATAATTGTTCATTGTTCCATGACCTTTGTGTTTCGTCTTTAAAAGACTGTTTTCTACAACTGATACTCCTCTATTCCATCCTGAAGTTTCCACCCAAATAAGAAGGTATTATCATATCTCCAAAATCACATTTTTTGCCAAGAAAACAATAATGGCCAAGCTAAAGATGGAGGGCTTCACATCTGCAATGTGAAATAACCAACCCTGGCCTCCACTTAACAAAACATATTGTTTTGAAACTGAAATTTCTAATAGAATTAAAAAACGGAGAAGTTAAGACTTGTCAAAGTGAACAGGAATGTAAATTTAATTAACTCCAGTAAGAGCATCAAATAGACAGCATTGTTACATTTGTAAACATTGCATTAATCAAGAATGGTTCATAAAATGATAGAGCAATCAAAAAAGTGAAAAAGAGCTAGAACTTTCAACTGTCTATTAAAAAGGTATGAAGAAATTATCTTCTAAAAACTAAAAGCAATTGCACTTAAAACAAATTTTCAATTTTTCATACTATTTGTTGGTTTAAATTTCTTTGATTGCTTTTATCATCAAATTACATCAGTTGTGAGAATTTTTCTAGTATACTTACAACACCTCTGCCAATTCACCAACTTCACCAACCTAAGATAAATTGATAAATAAAAAAATGAATTAAAATACTATCATACTACAATTTCCAAGTATGTTTGAAGCAAAATTGACACTTACTGATGATAGAAACAGAAAAATGTTATACCTTAATATCATGTTAATATGCTAAAGATACTGCTTCAGTTATTTATTACTTCAAAATAAATATGAATGCAATTCACTGTTAAAGAGAAATCTCTAGTTACAGCAATATCACACAAACCATTGCAAGCAGCAAATTCCGTGGTGAATGAAACTGGTCCCAGTCTCTTTCTTCAGCAAATTTTACTTGCTGCTTTCGTCTACAAGGGTAAAAGAACTAATTTGCAAAATTTATAAACTGGGAAGTTTTGCATCCAACCTTAACCAATTTTCTCATTATCATCGTTTGAGACTTGAGGCTTGGCTTTATCATCACATATCACTGTCTACGGCTCTACGATCATCCAACATCCAGAGGATGAAATTTGAGACACAACTTATTCTTAAACTTTATGAATTTGGGGCCTGGACATTCCTATACTTGGATTTGAGTTAGCGTTGTCAATTTCTTTCTTTAAATTTGCCAAAGAGGACCTCAGATTTGTAATAGTCATCTTGAAATAGTCATCTTGAACTGAAATAGGCCTAGTCAATTGAAAAAGGCAGTAGGTAGCGATATGCAACATCGATGGTCTCAACCCGAATCGAACCCAAGAATAAAAATTATTTATTCAGAAAGAGTACAAAGGTCTTCAGCAGCTTTGCTGGAAGAGTTATGAATAATGGGCGGCGGTACAAATTTGTTTTAGCATAGCAAAAAGCTTACATATCCTCTAACGTAAGGCCATCACTGAACATGAAACTCTTAATTTCTTTGGCGCAGTCTTCTCTTTCTTCCATTTTAATTTTTTTATAAAGTTTCCCGCCACGTCTCGTTTTGGGAACGAGGATCATTAGGCGTTTTGGGAACGTTTAACAGAGTACTGAATGGGAATAAACGGAATTGGCATTCCCTCCCACCAAATGAGTATTTCTTTCCGACGACCCAAGCATGCAATTTTTCGCACTCGCCTTGATAACTTTTTTACAGTTGACAACTAACATTGCTCGACTTGTTGGAAAGAACAACCTGAGCTCAGCCCATGGCAATCAAAGCGATCACTTTGACTAGGAGGTTAAAAAGTTCAATAAACTGGTGAGATTGTCCCCTACTTCTAATGCCGCTTGGACATTTACAGATTTTGCTAAGCAGCTGACATAAAAATGGAGGGGCATCGCCATACCCTACCACTTCCCCCTAAACAATTCTGCATCGATGTCGTTTTCAAAAATCCTTCTTGTCCTTAAAAGGTCTAGATTATTTGCAAAGGTCTTGACATAGTGTGGACAAATTATCTTATTATCCCTGGCACAAGTGTCTATTCCTTTGAAGCTAAATTGCTATCGTGTTTTCCATGGTCTCTTGAAGCTGCATTGCTTAAGGAAAAAAACTTTCGTAAAAAGCATTGATTTGCTTACTAAGCAAAGATATCCAGTAATATCCAATATATTGAAAAGCATTGGATATTACTGGATATCTGTACTTGTGAAAAATGGGCATGGTCATACGAAACCACACCCTTTTCTATGAAATCACCCCCGGAGCCATACATGCGTATGATCCAACACGCCACGTGTCTGATTGACCTTTTCCCTGGCTTCGAATTGAAAAGAGTTCTCTCTTTTCAGCCTTGCAAAGGATACAAAAGCAATAAAATAGAACCTTTAGAAAAATAAGAAACCGCAAGTCTGATATCTTAAGTAGGCCGTTATTGGCAACAGCTTTGGTTTTAATCAAGAGCTTATTGTTCATGAGACAAAATTATGATAAATTTCTTTAATGGTATTGCTCTGTGTTACCTAAAAGCTCTCTTCATTTGTCATGCTGACCTCCGGAGCCCTTGGAATGACCTCGAGTTGTCATTGAAAAAAACAACATGTGGGCAAAATGGATTCTTCTTCAGGGAAGAAAGAACTTGAAACGGCTTCCTAGCTGATTCTTAACCGAGAACATTGTTATTAAAAATTGTTTCAAAATCTATCAAGATCGAAACACCCGAATTCATTTTGCTTAGCAGTACAACTAAAGTGGCTGAAATCAGAGTCCAGAAAAATTGTTAACCTTCCTTCAGACAAAAACATCCCAGAAGGCAAACCTTCCTCACAAAACAATATAAAGTGGGCGTGGCTTGGGTGTGTCATAAAAGCTTCTATTGTTTTTGCGGACCTTCCTCCGGTCAGTGGCCGTGCGACCGTTATGTTTTCCTGACTCTGGCTGAAATATCAACAGTTTGTAATGCAAATGTTTTACCAGTTGCAAAATAATTAGAAACCTATGATGTAATATTGGTAAAAAAAGAAAAAAATAAATACCGAAACTAAACTATGATAATGATAACAAAACATCGATGCTACAGTAAGCATGATTACATGTTCTACAAACATTCGTTTTAAAAACCTGCAACTAATTATAAGGTTAGTGTTAAAAATAAGCATATTTAGCAAAATACTCATGTACTCAAAAATGAATTCACGATTTAAATGCCTCTATTTTAGACTTTGCTATAATTTCCGTATCATTGTCAAGGTTTGATTCCCGCCTTTTACGAGTCCAGAATTCACTATTTACATCATTAAGTATAGTCCTTGGAAACGTTAATATTGCTGTATCGTTGAAAACGTCTTTGTGGATAAAAGTATTTGGTATCTTCGCCTCTTTTGTGTATGGCAGTATCTGTTAGGCATAAAGGAAACCAATATCGAATGCATGACCAACTACATCATTAGAATTCCGCTTTGTATGCCTCCATTTCTCTTATGATTATTTAATAAAGGGCATTTACATGTCATATGCTAGTAAGGTTCTCAAAGGTAACCATAGAATGTTGAAACATAGGGCATTCATATTATAGGGGAATTGAAACAGTGAATGACTAGGAATTTAAGTAAAATTGCACTAGGAATAAATAATATATTATTATTACTATTAATTATAAGTACAATTTTACTTTAATTCCTAGTCATTTGATATTATATTGTACAGCACACAAGCTATAATATATATAAAGTGAAACAGCATCGTAAAACTTTTGAAATCGAGTGTAGGTTCACCGCAAATTTTGGCAAGAATTGTTTAAAGGTGAATCAGTAGAGCAAGACATTCTCTTAAGGCAGTTTAAAATAGCCATAAAATAGCCATTTTATTTTCGGAACAGTTTGCAAAGAAACACATTTTGATGCATTTGCTATTATTATGATTAAATATTAATGGCACAAAACCAGTTTTGCTATAGAAAGGATACGTCACAGAGATATTGTGCCTCTATTTCAAGGGTCTTTGATGGGAACCTAGCAAACAAACATCGAAAAGACGATAAAACAGCAAAAAAATCAACATAAAGATAAAGATACTCTAAGGTCCTTAATAGAAGGGGGGACGTTAATTAATTTTTCGATTTTTTTCTGACCCCACCGGAGCTTATTTGGACCCCCCCCCCCCCCCGCTAAGTAGTATGAGAAAAGTAGTATGACATCCGAAAAATTTACATAGGCCTGGCTGATGTACACAATGATAATTAGCCTGCTCATTTTAGTAATGCAACAATGCATTAATACATGATGATAATTGTAATTTTGCTATCGATTGTATTCAGAAGAAAATCTCATTTGACCCCAAAAAAAGAATCATCACGTGATTTTTCAGATTTTTCACATTTCCAACCCCCCAGTTCCTAGGACCCCCCACCGCTTATTTATTTTTTGAAAAATTTCTGACCCCCCAAACTATCAAGACCCCCTTTCTATTAAGAACCTTAGAGTATGAATATAACGTTAGACGCTATCAGGCAAAATCATCCACTACCGATAAAGAATTATGCTTAAAACATCTTATAATCAAATTCAAGGCAATAGCATTATACTTATAGTCATAACTTTTACACCAAACATTAATCAATCTTTTCGTGGTACAAAATCTATAAGTACTCGTTTTTGATTGGCCCATTTCGATCCACAACTGGGTATATATTTTTCCTAGCGTAGAGTTCTCGATCTATGTTCTGACGTTTTATACTCTGAAGAGTGTCAGACGATAAGCTTTAGTTTACTCAAATGTTTGCTTTTTTCAAAGCCACTCTTCAGACAAGATAAGACTTTCGTCTGACACTCTTCAGAGTTTAAAATGTTATGCTGAAAAGTGGGGGGGGGGTGCGACAAAAAAGGGCTTCATTTTGTATTATAGGGACATTTTTCAAATAAGAAGGGATACTTTTGACCAAATAACCGGGCAAAAGATTATTACTGTAAAAAGCGGAGGGTGTGCCCAAGGCTTCTACGTCTATTGCAAATCGTCTACGTCTACATCTACTGCCTCGATTTATAAGAAAATTGTACGTAACGAAAATTTTTGAATTCCTCCTCACCTAAAGAATCAAAATCTAGTAATTCCTTGTCCATGTTTGTAATATTCAGCATTTATGCGAATATTTTCTATATTTTCAAAAACGCTCATTCCCAATATGTATACAATTGAAAACCTAACCCACCTTTCCGCATAAGATGAAAATGAATTGCCTATAAGGACAATATTTTGAAGATCGACACCCCAGTTTGCTTTTAACAAATTGTTGTACATAGCCTTGCCGCAGTGCATCATGAACACGATAGTTGCTCTTCCTAATTGACGGCTACATTCCTGAAGAAAATTTAAAGAAAAAGTGTGTTGAATTAGTCGAAGAAAATTCAGGTTGTATGGTACAAGCCTTGCATAATCCTTATAAACTGGAAACAACTGTTTTGTACTCGTTCATAAAACATAACAAAATCTACCTTTATAAACAAACGTAGAGAATAAATCTAAAACTTGTAGGACCTTACAACGACCTTGGCGAAACTATTGACTTTAACTTGTCACTGGAAAAAGCTTGTGTTAACTTAAAAATGAATGTCAAGGGTATGGGCTCCGACGCAAGTTGAAAAGTGGGTGGGACAAGAGAATATTTCACAATCATAACAAAGGACTTGAATCATGAAAAAAGCTCTATTGTTTTACAAAGAGTGAGAGGCATGCCCCTTGCACCCCACCATTCGTCGGAGGCCTTGAAGGGTATGGGTTCAGCATCAACGAGCTTGTTGATTATTGGCTTTCATTTAAGTGCTATAGAGAAAATGACTTGAAAATCAAAACCAAAAATCCATAGGAATATGTATCATGAAATTTTGCTCCCAAAAAACAGCTAAAATTTATCATATCCTAAAATATTTATGAATCAAAAATCAATTTTGTTGCAACTTAGCTTCAAATTAATTTCTGATACGTTCGATAGGATGATTCTTACATTTGAGAAAATTTGAATCTAATTTTTATACGTGCAGAAACAGATTAACACTTCATAAAAACAACACAAAAATTATCATTCAGTGATAAGATCTGCACATAAATTAAAATTGTAATAGGATTGAGGAAAATATAAAGTAAATGTTGCACAAGCACGCTGGTATTTTTCAATGACAATGGTCGAGAAGCATGAATAAATTATGAAAGCAATCAAAGACAAAAATCTTAACCAATTTATGGAATTTTAATGGCTCCAGGTGGTTCTTCTAGAGAATATTCCCACATATGAGCGAAAATCGACTGTATTTTTAATTTGTTATAATCTTTTACTGATCAGGGTTTACGAGTTAAAATGGATCTATTTCGATCTTCTAGTTTCAAAAGCATAATCAAATTCCAGCTTCTTTTATCTCATTATTCAGAAAAATACTAAACAAGTGCATAATTTGAATTCGAAACAATTTTTTTAACTTCAATAGTGAACAACTAGAATTCAACGTTTTGGGCCTGTTAAATGAATACTTAATTGGGCCTACGTTTTGGGCCTGTTCTGGGGAATTATTAATACAGTCGCGTGCTTTAGGTTTCCTGTCAAAAGGAAGGGAGTTGGACGAAAAAGGCATTTAGCCAAGTTAAGTCCTCTTAATTACAAGTAAAGGCTTCATTTAGGGTGTTATCAGTATAAAATGATGGTTTCAATATGCAGCCATTTTGGGTGCAAGACTTTCCGTGAAAGCATCTTAAGCAAAAACAAAGGACGACGATGCAATTTTGAAAGGAAAAACTCATTTCAAAGATAGATTGGTTAGAAATAACTGCATGGCAATATGATTATGTACACTTAAAAAATAAGAATCATTTTTGTAAGAGGCTTTTCACAAATTTTATGCAAACCAATTTTTCAAATGATGACTCTCGCTAATATTGCAGATTTTGATTAAAACGTTCGCCTATTGATCGCTCCTCAAAAATTATAGTTCTTCGTCGTTCAGCCAAAATGCTTGTGGGCAACCAATTTTGAAAAAAAGAGTAGCTTCATCAGATCATAGTGTGGGAATAGGGTATCTCGTGTTCGCATCCTGCAAAGACTTGGTTAAATAAGTTTTTCCTTAGTTTGTGTTAGTACCTTTTTCTATGAAGTATGAATGGTTTGCGGTGATACAACAAAAGCAAAATTATTTTGGCATATGAACGGAAAGTCGTTACCGATTTACGGACATCTAAGGACTTTTTTCTGTGAAATTTACTTCTTGCCTTGCAACTATTATATGTGATCATAGTCCCAGAGTTGAACTTAAATACCAGAAGGATGGCACCCTACACGAATGGTATTGAAGGAATTGCGAAGAAAACCAAGGACCGAGATACGGGGGGAGCCGGGGGGCCGGGGGCCTTGGTCCCCCAAAAAACTAAAGTAGCATTTATAAAATACTTTTATTCTGTAAAATATGGCTGTTTTTAGACTTATTTATAAGGGCTGGCCCTCCAAAACAAAAAGCTTTATCTCGGTCTTTGAGGATAACAAAAACGAAAAAGGCAGCTTTGTAGAATGTTTTGTGACTTTGAGCGGCCCTGGAAAACATACCTCATTGTGCGTTATCAATTGAAACCCGAAATGCTTGATAATATTTCTTTCCGTCAACGTAAACACTGGGTCGTAAATATGAACACTGTCGGTGAGCTGAAAAACAAAAGGTATCTGTTTAATAATGATATAATTATATTACAGTTGGTTGAAGATTGTGAACAGCTGAACAAGCACAGGAAAGATTTATTGCAGATGATATGGACTTGTTACTTATGAAAGAAACTAAAGAAAACAAAATGTGTGTGGCACGAGAGAATATTTGATCACATCCTGTTATTTTTATTCTATGACATTCCGCTACCACTATTTCTAACTCTGGTCGCGATAATCATCATGTGATGCCCAGAATGTTTTTCATGTCAGAAGTTCTTCAATAATGGTTTGATATCTCACCTCAAAATAAAGCAAAACAATTTGCTCTTTGTAAAACGAAAAATTTGTAAGATAAGCTAAGTTGTTCATCAAGCTTCCGAAAGAAATTTTGTTTCAAGACCCGTAGCAAAGAAAGAAGATGGCTATCCATCTAATGAGTGTGGTTGTGAAAAGTATATTGTATTTTCTTTTAAAAGCAAGTTGTTACCCTAAGAATTGGATAATACTACTAGTAAGGGGAGTAGTCAGTTTTTGGCAACTTTGCTGTGAATTTATCGCCACCTTAAAAAAATTATAATCATTTTTGCTTTATATAGCTGTGTTATGTGGCCTACCGGCATTCAGTTAAATTCCTTGATACCATTTCCCTTCTACATTTCAATTTTCAAAGCAGAATACCAAGAAACAATTAAAACAGGCATTGGGCTGTACTATGTAGCCTATTAAATGATTGGGAAATTGTTTTAAAATTTCATTTTTAGTAGTACTTTGTTTTCTCTATGTTAACATTACCATTTGTACGCTTCCTTGGAAATTAACACAAGACTAAAGAGCAGACCATTTTGACTCTTCCTGATAATAACATACGCAGACTAAAGAAAAATCTTAATAATTCTTGTCAACGAAATAGTTATCAAGCTTGTTTTTAGCTAGGGTCTCATTCTTTATGAACACAAGTGTAATGCATCTCTTCCAAGGCCAGTGACAAACGAAACTGAAAACAGTTAACCAGACAAAGTCGAAAAATGTGTTTGTTATATTTTAATTTTGTGATTATTGTAATCTTTTGCTATAATTGCTAAAAAGGTAGCTTTAGAACACTGAAATACTATGACTTTTGAGCACTGTCCTGGCCCACCCTCTCAATATGACCACACTTTGCAACTCCTGAACCTGGAATAACTGAGAGCTGGCAAGTCTCCTTGCTCCACGAGAAAGTATGAAAGGGACTCCATTAACAAACCTTTGGATCAGTAGTCTGCAACCCTAAACACTGAGCCATCATGACACCTTAAAAAACTCCTTCCAAAAACAATGGACATAGGGCGTGGTCTGGATGCGGTTAACAAATGTTCTTTCCTATTCTATGGCCTCCCTCCCAGATGCGGAAATTGCAGCAGTGTGGAAACAGCTTTTGCTAAATTGTCAGTATTAAAACAGATTGCCAGTAAAGCACTTTTGTCGGTAAACTTTTTCATTAGTTGAAAATTTTGCAATTTCTGCCGATGACAGTGCAACAGCAAATCTTTCTCAACGCCGTACATAATGTTGGTTAGATGGTGACACATTTTTTCCTACATTCTTTTGAAATTGATGCAAAAATGCTGACGTTGCAGCAAAATCTAATAATTATTTATTTGGAACAAACCTGGAAATGTTGTGCGATGAGAATCAAAAGAGCAAACTGATATCTGGCGATTGGATTTGAAGATATATGACCTACTCCATAGGAGACAATCTCTTCAACTTGTAATTCCGAGTTTGAATCTGCATGTAGTGAATCTGTAAATAACAGATGAACAGATTTTAGATGATAGATGAGCAAGGGGATAATGAATAGATTAACAGATTTTATTTTTGAAGTTAGAAAAAGATGTATGCCATCAAAATAGCCAATGAAATATATAAATACATAAAGAGATAAGTAAGAGTGAGGGTAGGTAAAGAAAAATTAGGTAAATAGGGAAGCAGGTGTAGCTAGACAACAACAGATTTCTGGTCCTTGGATGTAACTCTATTTCCATGTAAATTGTGGTTAACTCTTAGTTGTAAAACATTTTTATGGAATTCGCCCAAGCATCTCTTTGATTCTGGGTCACATTGTGAAATTTTTTTGTGATTGTAATTGTGATTATGTGATTCTCTGGGTATTGTGCCAAAATGCCAGCAGCTACAAGTATGCATTTAGCACATGGATATAAATACTTGATCTCATTTTATTGGCTGCTCCTAACAGCAAAATATCCTCATCATAATAGCTTCAGTTAACCTAATCTAAGATATACACTAACCCCTATATACACATTTATAATCTTTAAGTTAAAAACGAACCTGTGAAGCCATTCCAAAAGCCGTCTGATTGAATTTCATGCCTAGAAGCAAATAGCAAGCATAAAAATGTTTCGCAAAATTTGATGAAAAAAAATCCTTATTGCACTCTTCCGATTATAAAGATTAGTGTCTTCATATAGGCTTTCAGTGGCGGCGGCAAGAGGTGGTATGGGGGAGTAATTATCCCCCCCCCCCAAACTTTTGTCGAAACATGGTCAACATAATTCATCTAAAAACGGATTAAAAAGCACCAGGTAGGGGTTGATCATATTTCCTTAGGAAATTTGACCTGATACAAAGCACTGAAGTGAGGCAAATAGGGAGTTGTCTCATGGGCAGCACCCATTACCCTCCCACTCTGCAGTAGCTTGCGCCGCCACTGTAGGCTTTAATGAAAATTGATAATCAATGTACATAGCAGTTTACATTAAAACAGAGTATTTTCTAAACTCAGTAAATGGTGCATGACTATAAAACTCCAGATAAGATGTCTAATTGAGCATAATTGAGCATAATTGAGCATAATTGAGCATAATTGAGCATAATTGAGCATAATTGAGCATAATTGAGCACTATTGAGCATAATTGAGCCAGGGGCGGCGCGCTGGGGTATTCAAGGTATTCACGAATACTAATTTTTTTCCAAACAACTTTTAATGCTTTTAATATGTTCCAAAATCAAAATCCAAATAAAATTTTCTTTTGCCCATACAATGCCATTACAAAGCGGGCAAAGTTTCTTTAAAAAATATCAATGACCTTAACAATCGATATTGTTTTGGCGGTGGGAATAGAGACTTCTTAATCCCTTTTGTTTTCCGATGAGGCCAGCGGCCAGCAGTCACAAGGTATTCAAAGGCCATCCTGAATACACCCGCATTGTTTTTGACTGACCCTGACGTCAGTCACAGGAGATAACTGTGAGGCTAAACAAAGAATTTTGAAAGTGAAGGTATTCAGAACTTGTCCGAATACCTTGAGCGTACATGTCCCCTTCTAGCTTGTGTTTTCGGAACCGAATACTGCTTGGAAATTTGCAAGTTTCAAAGTTTATTCAACACAGATAATCAGAATAAAATGCTGGCCTTATCTGGTTATTTTTTTCATTTTTAAATGCCTCATTCGACCATTGCCTCAGTCCACAAACTGTCACAGCTTTGTGGCCACACTATTCAGAATCCAAACTGAATACCTTCGAATATGGTGCGGCTTCATAGAAAGGCTTTTGGCCGTGCTTTGGTCTTGGATACAGGCCTCAGTTTTTACTGCCCGATAACCTTTCATACATGTTTATCAAGCATTTGTTTTCAAGCGGAGGGTACATAATACAAACGAGATCTAGTTTTCTTGCAAGTTGATCCTGGATAACTGAGATATTTGGCAAATAAGCCCTTTTGAGTAAAACATTTTAAATATGATCTATAGCACACCACAAACGATTGGGTTTTTTGCTATTTTTTGTTGGAATGTGGACAAGGTGAAGTAATTTATCAAAACTACTTAGACATCATTTTAGAACCAATTTTGAAAATCCTTTCTGTAGGGCTGTATAATGGGGTGTGGCATTTGGGAGATTTTATTTTTTTGGGTGTGGCATTTTATCGAGTAGATTGTTAGTACCTCGAATACCAATCTAATATTGCTCCAAGCCGCCCCTGAATTGAGCATAATTGAGCATAACCCACATAACACACTTTCTGCCCCTCCTGAGGCGTGCTTTCTATTGCAGGCGCAATTCCATGTTTTTAATTATTTTTCTTTTTCTCTTTTGTTTCTTTCAGTCTATTGTTTATTTTTTCAAAGTAACTTTTAATTTATTTTGTGTTTCCGTGGGACATAAGGCCGCTGGAAATGGGTTCCTAGGCAATACAGTCAAACCGGCTTAGTCACTCTGTAATGGAAAAGCTAAATTTAAATTTTTTTTTAGATTATGCATAAAGATTATACTAGGGGGTGCTTTCTCCTCGATTAGTTTATAAACTACTGAGAAAGTTTCCTCCTTTAAATAATTCCCTGTTTACAATACTAGCTTGTTTCTCCACTACTCTGTATTTGTTATGTTACGTTTATATTATTTAACTTCCTTTTACATTGTTTATAATTTTAAGCTTGGATTATTTCTAATTTGCAACAAGTGTATGTATCCAGTGGAATTTAAAATAAAACTGAACTGAACTGAACTGAACTGAAAGCTATTGATCGGGGTACAGTTGAAAGGCTTTGCCAAAATGCCTCCAGACTGTTTGAAAGCAGCAATCAAATGCTTTGTGTGCCAGCCCAAATATGCTTAGATTATGTACTATTGTTGCTTGCCAGTTTATTCCAAATTGATTGAATATAAAAACAATTCACTGCACTGTTCTCTTTATAAAATGCATTGTTGATTGTTGGGCTAATTTCCAAAATTGAAAACCAAATACATGAATAATCTGCTAAATGGAACATGCAAAGCTGTGCTTATCATGTCATGGAGCATAGTTTATGTGTCTTCTGCAGCTGCACTTGATGGTGTCCTTTTGCCTGTGGACTAAAGACCTTCGCTGTGATACAAAATTTATGTGTTGATGACACTTTTTCCCTTCTTTAATATATAGTTACAGTTATTGCTAAGTTATGGGGACTACCAGGTATTTTGGCGTGATAGCGTGATTTGCATATTTCCAATGCAAGAATTTTTAAAACAAACTTTCATCATGCATGAATGCATGACTAGAAATTCACACATGACCTGTGAATTAACATTACCCATGGCGTGATTGCAAGAAAATGATTGATGAAAATGCAAGCGAATTTCTAAATGGAGTCTCTACTGTTTTTACAAGCAGAAAATCTTGGTTTCTAGTACCAGTCCAGACCATATAAATGTCTGCAGTATACAGAGATATTTTCAGAATATTTGTCTGCAGAATATTTTCATGTTCAAAAATCTTCTATAGAAAAGACTTTGTTAAAAGTTCAAGATACTGCTCGCATTAGATAGCTATTAAATATTATCTATGGAACATCATATCTATCTAAATATCTTGTAATGGAATTAGAAAGCAACCCTGATGTAATCTACCAAGATGATGATGGTGAAGATCAAGAAGATGATGTTCTGGGAGATGCTTATCAAGATTTCATTGCTCAAAAAGACCAATATGATGAATACACATACGTGACAAAAGTGTCAGGATGATGAATAACAAAATGGCACCTCCAAAACTAGCATTCTAACATTGATTGAACAAATCTTGCTGCTTTGGCTGGATTCAAAAAATGGCATCAGCAAAAATGCAAATCCTAGCAAATTCAATTTATTTCCTACCTTTCTATGATAGAAAGGTAACAAAATGTCAAGGAGAAAGGGAAAATATCAATATTTTAGTTTCAATGCCGTAAGTTTCAACGCTTTCCATTTTTTTGCTGAAACTGCAAGTAAGTTTGGTTGCACCAAGTCTACAACACAGGTTATTTACAAGAACAAGAAGTTAACAAGGCTGACAAAAATTCACAGAATGGAAGGCCAAGGCAGGCCAACTATTTGTTGGGCCTAATGGCGTTGGCAAGCTGTTATTGTGTGCAAAGTCAATATATCCTGAATATTGTGTCCAATTATTTGTGGAAAGCCCCCAAGCAAGTACAGAAACAAGTAATGATTCTCTTCAAAAATAATAACATCAAGGTCTCTCAATAGCCCTGTCAAAGTCAAAGCCTTGATGTAAATGAAAACAACTAGTTTTCATAAAAAAATCCAAGAAATGAAATCTTCCAAGACCAAAAATAAACTCTTTTAGAATTTTCTTGAGAATTCCTACTGTATCCGAAGATATATCATTGCAAAAATAATTCAGTGAGTTCCAGTGCAAATGGCGGCTGCCAGATTCCTGGAGGACATCCGACAAAATTTAAAATAAAGCAAATTGTACTTGTCTAAAAAAGTCTATTTTTACAATTTATTAAATTCATCTATTACTATTTTTACTATTTCTACAATAATATATTTTTTCAATTAGGTAAAATTGCAATCGAAAATCTAATTCAGCAATCTCGAAACGTTCCACCACCGATTTTCTATGTTGTTTTTTGAGCAAAGGATTTATCACATTTGCTTCGAGGCGATCGTCCCAATACATTTGTCACGTAAGTGTACAGTGAACGCTCGTGAGGCGGTGTTGAAGAAGAGGAGGCTCAGGGCAGGCTGAGTGATGTGATTTGCAATTATTTTACCCGTGATTGCGTGACTCAGCATGGATACCTAGTATCATTAATGATCACTAGTATCATCAGTAATGCATTATTACGGGGCTTAATTAACTGGGACCGAAAAACAAACCTGCACTTTTCTATCATTGAAATTGACCTCTCGTAAGAGACATCTTCTATTTCTGAACCATGTTTATAATCAAAGAATGAAATTTGTTTGGGACAATTCTTATTCCTTTTCTTTTTCCTTCTGTTGGAAACAACTTTGAAACCTTCCTCCATTTTGGCTTTTATTTGCCTCGCTTTCACGTTGCAGAATTAATGGTGATGGGAATGTTGTTGTTGCCTGAATGAATTATTATGTACGAAGAATGAGTACATGAAGGGGGGATTTTGCTCAGCTCGATGGGCATCCATATATATATATATATGTAGAATTGTTGCCAATTGTGTAACAATGGATCGGCATTTTGATGAGTTCAACAATGGAAACATAGAAGCCGAATTCAAAGGCGGGAGACAATCGAAACAATGCAGGCATAGAATGCCAAAATCAAAGGATTTTCCCAATTTTCCCAAACGAACAATCGAGAATCGTGAGTTTCCCGATTAAGTGGTCAATTGAGGTTCGCTAATCGACACTTAGGTCTATAATCGTGCTATTAAATTGGGTTCGGCTGCTAGCCTGAGATCCCCTTTGTGGTCATCCTCTTAGATTCGACCAATCACTTTTAGTTTTGCTCGTGACGTTGGGCAGTTAAAATTGGTTCTGCACGTGCATGTTGAACGGTAGCCAGAATAGATCAGAAACTTCTCGTAATCGAGAATGGTGCTTTCATCCTGTCAAGCGTCAACGTAATTAGACGTATAATTTGCAATTTGCTATGTGGGATACAAAAGAAAGTGCGGGAATATGCGATTTCACGTTTCACGAGTTTCTGCAAGAATTAACTTTCATGCAAGGAACTCGGGACAATTAAAGAGTCTGAAGCAAGGGCGGGAAATTCGAATATATTGCAAGTATCAGAAATCTGTTTAGTTTTTCGCAAGTTTTGCAAAGTCGGTGAAAGTTATTCGAAAGTTTCCAGGCTATGCAAAATTGTCGCAAAATGCTTGCAGGTACTTTCCAGTTTTCTCTAGGGTTTATCCAAAATTCATTCCAAATTCTTCAGACCCCGTTGGATAAGGTTGTTTGGTGTAGGAAAAACATAGAAACAACGGGAATTTGTTAAAAGTCTGTCAGACTAACAGTTACGAGAATGATCAATTAATCATTTGGGGAACTGTGACTACATTTCTTAATCAAACGGTTCAATTGCCGAATTAAAGAAATCTTTGCACTCGCAACTAGGAAGTTTACGAAATTAAAAGTTTGGCTGCTCACAATTACGTACGAAAGATTCCCCTTCGTAATCAAGTAATTGCACTGCCGCGAGATCATTATGCTGGAACCGTTTTGTCAGCGCGGGTCGTTAGAGATCGTTAGGCACGCATCGATTTCTCCTTCTGCAAAGGTTGATAGTGGAATCCAAAGATCTGGGTTTGTAAACTTACTGCGTCATAGCAGTTCCCGCCGTTTATCAAGAAACTGTAAATATGCGAAACGCATTTTGATAAAGCAACCGAATAAAAATAATTTTTCGTGTTATGCTATCAAGCAAAAAATGTCCTTCGTCATATCAAAAAAACAAAATCCCAGTTAGGTCCCACTCACAGAGCCCCAATATATGAGTTGTGTAAAGTTGCTGCGTCATAGCTTGTGCCGCCGTTTTTTTAGGCATTCTCATAAAACATAAAGGTTCTTAGTTGTCTGGGAAACAGACTGGAAGCGCATCTAGAAAAGTTCAGACTTTTAATACATTTGGAATCTTCGTTGTCGTCATCATTGTCATCGTCGTCATCATAATCACCATCATTATAATCATCATCATCATAATCATCAATCATCATCATCATCATCATCATCATCATCATCAATCATCATCATCATCATAATCATCAATCATCATCATCAATCATCATCATTATCATCATCATCATCAATCATCATCATCATCAGTTTTGTCCACATCGCCAATTCATAATATCGAAGTACCATTCCTCCACATTCTTCGTACATTGCAAAAGCCGTGCTATTTTTTTAGCCATGGTGTGAGTTAGAATTGGTTTGCTGAATGTGAATTGTATTAATTTGCCGAAAGGCAAATTCAAAAAATCCAAACACTGAAATACCATGAAAGCTCTATAGAGCCCCCTTCTCTATTGAGCCCCCTCTCTATTGAGCCCCCTTATCTAGCCTGTGCTCCAGACCCCTAACTTGAAAGTAGAAGTCTTTCAAGTTAGGGGTCTGGGACACAGGCTACCCTTATCAAGCAAAAACTTAAAATACGTCCCCCTCTATTAATGCCCCCCCTCCTTAGCCTTTGATGTCAAGCAAAGAAGGCATTAAGAAGGCTCTTGGCGGGTGTGATGATGAAACGATCGTGTGCATTAATTGTAGCCCGCGTCACATACCATCACCACCAAGGAGGAGAGACCGTAACCACATTAATGATTGTTGCTCTTAACTGATCACTTCCCGTGAATCCTCTATCAGTGGCCCAGTCTTTAAGTGACAGTAGTAATTACAACAATAATTAATTGCGCCACTTTTAAAAGCACATTTGTGCGCCTTTTAAAATTTTAACACATTTTAAAACACTTTTTAATTCAATTTTTCAAGTCCTCCTCTCTAATAAGCCCCCTCTCTTTTAAGCCCCCTCTATGACTGAAAAAATGAATGAGCTCCCTGAGGCATAATAGAGCTTTTACGGTATTATATACTGAATCATAAATTTGATATTTTAATCCTGGTAATCATAGAAATTACTTCTTCCTCTCTTAGAATCTTCGTAAGACCAGGACTCCTTCCTTGACAATTGATTTTTTATGTCTATCACACATGGTATGAGTCTACTGTTTTATGTCATTCCAAAATTTGGTTGTATTTTGACGATCTTTCGCTGTTGTCGTCAGAGACACTTCAAAGGTTGTATTTGTACATAGATGTTATGTAGCATATATTTAGAAATAATGACAGCACCAAATTAATCAACTTATTTTCAGCTTGGTTCGCAACTGAATTTTACAATGTATAAAATGAAAGGTCAGTGGCGAATATAGCTGTAAAAGTCTTGGGGGGGCTAGCCAGGGCCAACGCTAGCTATTATTTTGCGAACTAATAGAATGTAAAACAGTGGCGTAGTGGCTCAAAATTGGCTACACAGCACCAATTTTGGCGCCTCATAGAAAGTATGGCCTTGGTACAACTTTTCAAGGGCTGATGAAACTTAATGTTAAGATTGATCAAGGGCTTTGTAAAGGTCACCGCCATGGCTGCTGGTGGCAAGACAAGGTTTGAAATTATTCATTCTAGGAATGACCTGAAACTGAATTTAAATGGTGGCGGTTAAGATGGAGCCCCTGGCTTTTTAAATAAATACAACAACAAATCGCATTGAGCAAAATAGAAGAGAGCAACCCTAAAAAGTTCAAGAACGATTGAACAGCTTTGGAAAAAAACATTGAATTCTAAAAGTAACTTCTTTAAAAGCTGGGGACCAAGCAAGGGGCCAAGAAAATTTCTGGGGGCCATGGCCCCCTGGCCCCCTGGCCCCCTTAGAAAGGCCACTGTGAAAGGTACAAAAATTTTCTAGTGGTAGAGATTGTGGAAATACTAGAAGTAACGTGTCCATCCAAAGAGGTAAAAGTGTCCATCAATCTTAAATTAGAAACTTATTTTTCAAAATATAAGACAAGTAAATATTGTTTTTCAATATTAATTTGTTTCATATGAATTGTTGTATTATCAATTCATTATTTCATCTTTCTTGTTTTACATCTGATTTTGCATGTTTTCCTCATTTTTTGCCGAGGAGTGCATGTCAACGATAAAAGAAGAATATTTTCTTTCTATTCAATTGCCAACTTTCGTTTTCAATTTTTAAACAACAATAAGAGCGTCAAAACAGACATGCGCTGGAAGCACAGAACCCCCCGCTCTGAACTTGAACATCCTATATACAGAAGTAGAAGACCCCATAATTGAATTCCGTTTCATTTTCAAAGAAGAGACATTGCCAAGAAGATCCTTTATGCAATCGAATACACGCACTTCACTTTCCGTTGGAAATGTCAAGCCGTAAGAGGTGAAGAAAAAGCTTCCTCCAAGCCACGTTCACTCAGATTAGTGTTGTGTAAGCAATACTTTGTGCTCTTTCCATGAGTCTTAAAGTCGGGAAAAAGATGCCCGCTCAAGATAGTTCTTCGGGGAGAGAGAAAAAGAAAGGTGGAGGATTTTTGATGAGAGCTGCCAAATCGAAGAAAGGCGACGATGTTAGCGAGGAGCAGTTGCTTAACAAAGATGTCATAACTCCTGAAGATATTACAAAGCTAGACAAAATCACACAAAGTAAGTTTCGTTGTACATTTTTGCATCATCTATAGTGTCTTTTTATTATCAGCCCTCGGAAAAATTTGGACTTCCTTTTGTTGCAAAGGCCCAGTGCTGCGCTCCTTTTTCTTGTTTCCTTTTCCTAGCCGATTCCAAAAATGATAAGGCAGCAACGTATTGAACTCTATAGAAAAGTATCAGTTGGAGTCTATGTTATTTCATATTTGGACTTTTTCATAACAATGCAAAGAAAAAGGATATGCTGTGTATTTTATCCTGTTTGCTAATGATAAACTAAATTTGCCATCAAGAAATAATCGATGTTTTCGTGTGTTGCTATGCTACGCGGTGAAGCATAGGCTCCTCGTCTGATCTGATCTGATCTTTTAGAACATTCTTGTTGCGGCGTCTGTTCCCATCAAAAATGTTTGTGGTTATGGACATTTACAAGGGAATTGCTACTTATAAATGAGCCCAGGTGAGGCACAATTTTCTGAATAAGGCATTTTATTGTTCGGTTGTTACCAAGCCAGCTCAAGGAAGGTCGATCTCTAGACTTATTCAAACAAGGCTAGCGGTGCTATTGATTAGGTAAAAAATGTAACAATGACAGAGCTGTTATCTGAATGCACTAATAAATCTTTAACGAAATTCTGAGTTTTCTGTTTATTCAAACTGCGCAAGACGAATTATTTTTGCCAGTATTCAGCCACCAACAGTTCAAATCAACTATGGCAGCCTCATGTTAAGATATGCAACGTTGAATAATGTTTGCATCAAGGATAATTGAAAACCTTTAAGTAACTAAAATAAAGCAATATGCATGTCTTTAAAATGAAAATCATTTCATAGATTACATAACTGGAAGTTTGAAGGTAATTCTAGTCTACCATTATAAGTGCTCAACCCATCAGTTCAGCTGCAAATTGATACAGATTGTTAACTGTTGACAGGCTTGTAAGGGAATGTTCTCCTCTACCTTTAACAGAATCAACATGTATATATCCTGGTATTCTAACAATAACTGACATTCCATCCAATTTGCAGTAAAATTTAGCTACATAAAAGGACATAATACAGTGAAAAGTGAGTTCACCTCTGACCAAACAAAATTGCATGACTTTTTGCGAAGTTTTAAAACTGGAAATTGATAAAACATATGTTAAGCATCTTAGCCAAAGCCTAAAAAGCCTAATCCATCACCTCTTTTGCAGATGCATGCCTGGCTCTGGTGTATTAAACTCTAGCATTTTCAAATGTGGGGGAATGTAGAAAAATGGGGTACTCTGTTTAAGAAAAGTTGGGGGAAGGGACTGTGCCCTCTGATTTCTATGTCTATGAGTGTTGGTATGAGAAGCTGTCTCAGCATCTAAGTAAAGGTGGACATGTCAATATTTTTTCCTATGGGACAGATTCAGCCCTACATCTAAGCATGCCCTTTACAAGCCAACCGTTTTATTGCCCAGAAACACCCCTACCAAATTCAAGTATGCATCTTTACATGCAAATCCTTTTAAGACTAAGAAGTATTGCTCCTTGTCTACCTTGAACTTTTATTTGCTTAAGCTTCTTCACTGTAGGCCTTGTCCTGATTAATCAGGGTTGGCCATCCGAATCCTCCTCTGCCACTCGTTCCTTTTCCCAGCAAGGTTCACCGTCAGATTCATTTCCTGCAAGTCCTTCTTGATCTTGTCTTGCCACCAAGTTCTCTGCCTACTGCGCGTAATTTTATTTGCTTAAGCTAAAGGTTTTTAAAAAAGGAATGTTACATTCCAGTTGTTCCCTCATGAATTGGCCTTGGATGGAATCAACTCAAAGGGTCTTTGTATGTTTTCAAAGACATAGTAGTAATTTTAATATTGTAAGATAGGCGATATTCGCATATTCCCATCACCATGATATCCCTTTACGTCATTGATGGCATACATACCATAGGACATTCCTTTAACCATTGTAATTTTAATAGTAGTAATTTTGATATTGTAAGATAGGCGATATTCGCATATTCCCATCACCATGATATCCCTCTACGTCATTCATGGCATCACATACCATAGGACATTCCTTTCACCATTGTTTACATGTTCACACATCTATGCCATGCTGACTAATTTCCAAGTCTAGATCCTTCCTTCTCCATTGCATCATCATTACATCATCCTAATTCATCCTTAATCAGCAATTTGATTTATATATATAAGTATGTTAATTTATATGTAAGTTCAGTTCAGATCAGAGCTCCACAGTTAACACAGTCTCTCTCTCACTGGCTCTGTGTTGTCTGCACGTTAAATAAGAATCGAGGCAAACACCAGCGATGGAAAATCACAAGAAACAAGATAGGGACCATAGCAATTCTTACAACACAATATCATTCCTATAGACATTAAAGGTCATATTTACATAAAATCTTCAGATCATGGGATTGAACTCAAAACTGTGGTACATTTGTCAAAAGCGTGAGAGTTAACATGCCTTTGCTGAACAGGTTTTTTTGTTGCTGACGCAGATAGGCTTTGTCAATCAATTCTGCACTGCCATCTGTTCAACTGACATGGTGTTGCCAATAGCAGTGACCTAAGTTTTCTATCTGAACAAATTGTGTGACAGTCTCTATACGCTGAATGGTCTGTTTATGCTGATCAAGTAGAAGTCAGATTATTTTTTATTTGTTTTTGGAATATTATAACTTCTGGACAGTTCTTGTCTTGTCTTGCTTGTGTTGTTTTCCTTGCACAATGTGGGCCTATTTTCTTTGAATCCTTTTTATTTTAGCACAACCCTTTTTCTTTGGTTATTCACTTTTTTTCCACTTTAGATAAATTTGAAAATGCATCTCCAACAGAATCTCCTTACCTTCTTAATGCTTATTTTGTTTTGTTTGTGGTAATCCCCTTTGAAGTGCTTTGTAGCAATTCAAGTAAGAAACTTATATTGTAGCAGTACTCAGTAAAAAACAATGTTTTGCAATTAAATACTTGATAAAAAATTTGAAAAAAACTGTTTACCAGTCTGTCATATGCATGCCTGATGATCACATTAAGCTCCTCATGAGTGAAACTCAGAATAGCAACTTAAAAAACTTTCCTGTTCTGTACACCAAATAGTGTAACTTAAAATCTAGATGGTTTTCGACATGAAAATCTTTTTTTATCCACTCAAGCTATTTTAAGCCTTTGTCGCCTTTTGCTTTCGGCATTAAGGCCATATGTTCACATCTTAGAAACGCTTTGATGATTTTTGTGGTCAAAATTATGTTGGTTTTTTATGCCTGATGCTTTGTGATTTCACTGCATTTTTCTGCATAAGTGAATCCTTCTTCCTTTACATAATGCGTCTTTGAGGCTGGAAGTTTCTCAGTTGCACTCATTTTATCCACAGATCATCCACAAAAGAGCGATTTTTTGAGTATATGCCATGGTCAGATTTGTTTCAGATAATGTTTAAAATAGATAGTATCATATGTTTTCTTAAGGCAACGAGATACATCTTGCTGACCTAAGAATCCTTTTCAGTAGACTTTGTCAATAAGTCGTCGGTTTCTTTTGAAGATAAAAAGTGAAAAAGTGTTCTGTGCTGTACTTCAAAAGCCAAGAGATACAGAAATGAAGAAAATAGCAAATTGCCCACGTATTTTAGATGTCTAGCTAACTGTATATGTTGCCTGTCATCAAAGGATTTTCTTTCTTATATGCAGGTGGCCTTTCGATTTTTTTGAATATTCACACAGTTATGCATATAGACCTCTGTAATTGCTTGAGTTCACAATGATGACCAAATCTGGTTGGATTTGTTTATTGTCCCATTTAGTAGAGATCTGGTGTGATAATACTGTTTGAATAAGAGACCATTATAAACAGGGGCGTACCTTGACGATTTGGAGCAGGGGGGGTGTAAACGGGTGAATTTACCGACCAAAATTCAGCTCTTGCTAGTCAATGTATACATACCAATATACTATATATAGTCAAGATACGCATCTACCGACAATCCATAACATTTACCGACCATCCGTAAAATTTACCGACCAACTTTCCATAAGTGGGAGGGGGGGGGGTTGTCAGATTTTTTTTTGGCTATGTAGATTCAAGTCATTTATTTACAACTATTTTGCAAACACTGATAGATAGTCTTATTATCTCATTAATTGATATTCTTTTTCTTGAAGCATTTTGCTAGTAAGAGTGCTTATCTTATTTTGTAAAGCATTTTATAGCGATTCTCGCAATGGTATTCTTTGGGGGTGTAGCCCAATGAAGCAGGTCTGCAAAAGTACCAGGTAAAGTTACATGAAGTGTTTCAAATGAAATCTCATGTTGAAATCGTTGATATGTGCCTTTGCCCTTATTTGATGCCAAAACCACTAAGAATATGTCTAAAGAGGTTTGTCAAATGAATGGTTGTAGTCTGAAATAAATTGAAATTCTTTAACATGTGAATGCAAATCTGGAACAGGAAACGAAATTTTCGTTTTACAACGAGCTTTCTTCAAGTTAACATAAGCGAAAAGATTTTTCCAGCATTCTAAGTAGAGTTTTTAAAGCTATAATCTTATTTGTTAGTGAATAGAAATGGTCGTTTACAATTAGGATATAGGTGAGTTTTTTAGTCTCCAAAGAACATCAAAATCACCTCTCAAATGTAAATTTAAGTTTATCAGTGTTTGGATTTTCATCGGAGACAGCTCAACATTTGGGAAAATATCGTTCCTTCCCAGGTTATGTTGACATTGAGCTTTGGCAAGGTTTTTGAAATGGTTCATCACCCGAAACTGACTAAATATGCACTTTTTGGACAAAACAAAAGACAATAGCACACCACGGTTACATGGCATGGTTTTGTTTTGACTGGTGAAAACTCTGATAGATTTAAAAAGTACACAGACTGGTGACATCAGTGTTTTGGATTCCTTTCAAAAGCGCAGTGTGCTCGTAGAACGGTCTATGTAAATTGTGATGTATATAAACGAAACACGTACTAACTGAGAAACTTAGAGTTGTCTAGAAACAAATCGCCCATTCCGCTTGTTTTAAAGACAAAGATAAATTGCCATCGTGTCACATTTTTCTCGTAATTGTCTTCTTACCGGTTTGTATTTATATTTCTTCGTCGTCTTTTCATTCATATGCATGTGCCTTTTCTTTTACATGAACAATGTTTATAGTTTTCTTCTATAATAACACCGCTGCAATATTTCCATAAGAACAAGCACTTTTTTACTTTTCCACACCTGCATTCCACGTAAATAATAGGCCGGCAGCTAACAAGGTATTAGATGACTGTTCGCGTTTTCTGAAGCCACTGGCCTAAAACATGCCGTTGGTTAGGGAAAAGAGCATAACATACATCAAAGCTAAATTTGAAGAGCTATATTAACGTAAATTAAAACAAATTGGCCAATCAATTAAAAGTAGTTTTGTGGACCAACAGATTCACCACTTAAATGCTTCTTGTAATGCCTGCTAATGCCGCCCAAGAAAATGCACTATGTTTTAATATTTTTCAGTTCTTCTCCCGAAAACTCCTACTTCTGCACCCCTTTTCCCCAAAAATAATGTCATCCATATCAAAGAAGAAAGGTACTTCTCAATCTCCTACGTCATTTTTAGTAAACCAACATTGTTCACAGTTGGAAGGGAAATGGCTGAATTTTGCCTGGGAAACTGACGCTAGTGTACCAAGACCTTTGTAGGCATTGTTCTTTGCTGCCTTCTTTTAGTAGCTTATTCTGTTTCATAGCAGCTGTGTATTCGAATTACAAAGAATGTTGGTGGATCGTTTGCAACACGGGCATTTTTTGCCGTAATGAAGGAATGCTCTGAAACACATACTTTATAAGCTGAGAAAGTGGTATTCCATACATTGAATTATTGTTAATTTGTTCTACTAAGTGTCTGCACATGAACTATTTATTTCGTGCCAATGTTTTGATTTGAAGAAGATTTATAAGTCACTGATTTTCACAATCTATTCTTTCAGATTATCTCATCGATGGGAGAGTTAACTTGTTCAATATCGACTTTACGAGGTTCAGGATACGAGATATGGAGACAGGTTCGGTTTTGTTTGAGATTATGAAACCGGAAGGTGAGGAAGATTCAATAGAATGCGACGAAGAAGACCAAAATTCCGGAAGATATGTGCGGTACAGATTTTCTAAAGATTTTCTGAAACTTTCAGCTGTTGGTGCAACGTAAGTTTTTCAAGTTGTTTCAAGGTGCAACGTAATATTTTACCTTTACCTTTTATTTCTTCCTATTCTTTCACTAATGCCTTTATTTCTTCCTATAACATAAATTTTCACTAATGTTCTCTCTCTCTCTCTCTCTCTCTCTCTCTCTCTTTGGGGGGAGGGGGTATTACCTGATCCTGGATCTCCCCTCAAATCGTGTGATCAAGATGATATCAAATCACGAAAAGAGAGCTTTTTCACATCCAACAAAACCTTTTCTTTCTAATCTATTTTAATTGATTTCGGGGCAAAATCTCAAAAACACGGCCTTTGCTTGTCATTTTAAACTCAACCTTTAATGAAACAGATATATACAAAATGGTAGGGGGAGGGGAATGCTTAACAATGCATAGATCGCTTCAATCCCACAGTACTTTTGTCTTTGTAACAAGGCTGTCCAGTGTCATGTTAGTAGCAGGCCTACCTTCTTAGAATTTTTTGTACTCTTCCTTTCATTCGCATTTTAATCACAATTGTCGTGTTCGTGGTCGCACTCGTTCACTGACTGGCAACCACAACATCAGCGCATATGAGGTTTCGTTATATGGTTGCCAGTTTATTTTATATGAAAATTAAAGCTCTTTAAGTCAGCGAATTAAGGTATTCGCATATTTGGTAACCACTTTTTCATCATTGGCTTTCAAAATGCTCTGTATTGAGTTCATTTGTCTCATCAAAAATATCATGAACAAACTTGAAACAGATTTTGAAGCGCTTTTGAATTGCCTGAAAAATCTGTTTGGTAACGACTATTATCTAGAATTGAGTGTTAAATTCATTTTGAAAGTCCCTAGTAAAGTTCATTTGAAAAATGCCTCTGCTCCAAGCTCCAAGCTGCCTCTGCTCCAAGATGAAAAATGCTCCAAGGGCCATAGCGTTAATGAAGAATTTTATTTTCATGTTTATTATGCTCTTAATTTAAACTTAATGTTTTAGGCTGACCTTTAGAATGAAAATATTCAAGTGTTTGAATTATGAAATCGAGTTTTAGTGGCGCGAAAAGAAATTCTTCGTTCTTTCTTTTTTGTGCTTTCAATGATACCATTTCGTGCATGTTCTTGAATTACTTCTTGCGGATGTTACCATGTTTATTTTAGATTGTATCATAGCTTACCTAATGTTCATTCATCGTAGGCTTCAACCTCACTGCATAAAATTTCATTCCTGTTATTTTTAGGGTTGAATTCACAGTCGGCGATAAACCAGTGGAGAACTTTCGTATGATTGAAAGGCACTACTTTAAAGAGAGGCTTCTGAAAAGTTTTGACTTCAACTTTGGCTTTTGTATGCCAAACAGCAAGAACACGTGTGAACATATTTACGAATTTCCACAACTCACAGACAGTGAAAGTAAGTGATCATAATTTTGTTGTTGTTAATTTTTTTATATTGGTCATGATTTTCTCGAATATTTAAAAATTTCTAACTTGGGTACTGTTTTCAGATAATCTGAAAAGCTTTTGTTGTACAGATTTATATCGTTATCGATAATGGATGCAAACCATTTTTATTTTTGGTTACCTAATAAATTTTATATATAGTTGCTGAAACTATTGCCTCAGAATGCTCCGCAAGATTGAGAATTTTCTTACTTGATTTCCATTCTCTTTTTCCAATTGGTAATTCCAGGGACAATATATCCCTTGCTGTAATAGCTCAAGATATAGTTTGTTGTTTTTTAAAGTTTTCTTGTTTGAAAAATTTCTTTGACAATTCTGAAAGTTCTCTTGGAACCCAGTTTCCAAGTTCTGATTACTTTTTGCAGCCCTCTAATCGATGTTTAATTCACACGCATCTTGACCCGCATCTTGCTTCTTTTGCAGTTCAAGAGATGATCAATCATCCATATGAAACCAGATCAGACAGTTTCTACTTTGTTAATGACAAGCTGGTCATGCATAACAAAGCAGATTATGCGTACGATGCATAAATCATGTAATAGGCTAATTTTTTATGTGAATTTTCCGATATGGCCTTCCGCATGTTATTAAAAAAATAAAATCCCCGAACTAAGAAAACGCAACACAAGCTGTTGTTGCAAAGTGTGTGAGCAGAGTCCAGGAAGATTACAGGCCCGTGACCCGTGAACCGTGAGAGAAAATTGTTACTTACATCATCAAAATTAGATAGAATTCAAAGCATGCTCTTAGAATACGTCGTATTTACTTTTTTTGATTTCTTTGATTCATCATACTTCGATTTATTTCCTGAAGATCAGGAACAATTTACTGGACTCTGCCAACGTATAGATCAGAAAGCACCTCCCTTCCTTGTTTGCGACTGTTGCAATATGTACATTCTTGAAAATTTCAGACTTATTTTTAGATTCATTTAAACGAAAATGGTATACGTTATCCCATTCCGAATGATGACTTGATGCTACCATTCCGTCTCATTGGACGTCTTTTATTTTAATGTTTTCGATTTTAGGCCCTGGGTTACATTAACTTTTCAAAATGTTGCTTATAATGATCCTTGATCGCAGGGCGTAGATATTCAGTTTTTTGCGTTCCTTACTGTTCTTGTTGTGCATACATATACATGTAAAGTGAATTTGCATCTCGAGGCCGAACACTTTAAAGTTAAATATATTGAAAAAAAGGGTCCGATCAATCAAACCCTGTTGTAAATAGGCCTTTTGTTAGATATCGTAATGCGAAGCTCAATGCAGTGAGGGATTCCATGATTAGAAATACCCGAAGCACCTTGTAGGATTTTTGAAAAAAACATTTGTTCTGGCAAGTCCTAAAGCATTGTAAAGAATCACTTTATGTAGCACATTCCATATAAACAATTTATCCCGCCATGCCCCTATATGACGGTTACCTGTCATTACTAGATGTTGGTCCATGTTTCTGAGGTGCATGTAAAGCACCATCAAATCATTTTTAACAGTTACGTAACACCTTGGCAGTACACAAGTGGTTCGCCAAAATCGTCCTTTCATTCAGTTGTGTTACATAAAATTTGTTATCAAAATAGATTTCTCAAATTAATCTTTTAAGCATTTTAAAAATATTTCAGCAGAAAAATGACATTCTCACAGAAAACTGTTTCATCTTGTGGGATTTAGCCTATTTCTCACAAAATCCTAAATCATCTTAAACAGATGTTATGCAAGATAACACTTATTCCCAGCTGCCATCGCTTTATTAAAGTTCTTCGCCTCTTGCCACCTGTCCACCGCCTACTGAATGCTTTGTTGAAACCAACAGCTTCTTGAGATTAAGCCTGTTTCGCTAGCATATCACTTCTCGTATACTGTGTTTAAAAACCCGCCCACCGCTGTATTTCTGATATGATTTTTAGTTTGTTATTTCAAGGCATTCTTTTTACGTTTACAGTTTTCAATTCTGAGATCATTCAATTCTAATATTGTCCCGTTGCTCGATTTAGAAAGGGAAAAATCAAGATGCAACAGGATTGATTAAAGTAGCCGGTTGCCTTCTTGCTCAATTTGAAAACCAACATCTTAGTAATATAGTTCTAGTGACACCTAGACCTGATGGAATCGTATTGAGTCTCCTGTTTTTAATTCCTGTTTAGTATTGAGTAATCAGTTTAATTCTTAGAGCAAGATAAAACGCTGGAATCTTAAGTATAGTTTGAGTTGATTTTATACAGCAACTTATTATTTTTGTGGAAATTCAACACGAGATTCATTATTCTCGTTTACTTTTGAAAGGATTTCGAACGCCGTGTTGCTTATCTCACTCCTTCTGATCCTGCGTAATTTATTCTTTTAATTCATTCTGTTTGTATGTAAATTTGGAACTAATATTCCTTCAACCCCCTCCCCCCCCTCCCCACACCCTACCTTAACACTTGCAATCCCCGTGTCAGGATTTTCACAGGTAGCTGCACTCTCTGTCCAACTATGGATAGAATGTAAATCATGTGATAATTATCAAAGGGCATTTCGTTGTTAATATTCATTCTTTATATTTTGTCTTTTAAACACAAAATGTATTCACGCTGAAATTTTTTAAAAACGTTTCTTTGTCAAGTAATTTTTGAATTTTAAGTTTCCCCTTGCTTTCTTTGTTTGGTAAACATTTTTCTCGTTAATTTTGGGTATAGAATTTGTTAATGTCAATATTTCTTTTTTTAATATGGTTCCCTTCTATTAATCGGTTTACTTGGTACTTGGTTAACAGAGAGAATTAAACTTCTTTCCTTGAGTACTGTGTATGCTGTGAAAAACAACTCAAAAACAACAAATACTGCTCACAACGGACACTTTCGCATTTTCAAAACTTTGTTATGCAGAAATGTCCCCCTATTGTTTTATAGAGGGGACACTTTTCCATAGTGTCGTTTTGCTATGCGTTTCGGTCCCCCCGGACACTTTCGCATGGGGGCAGTTTGCTAGGGCAATTTAACCTTTGAAAATTTCGGTTAGGCAGTTTGCTAGTAGATCGATGGTTATGCAAAATTCCTTATCAATTATTTATAGACAGGGAAATTATTACAAAAACCTAACCAAGTGTCTAACTATAAATCTCTCAAGTAATTTTGATTATACAGCATATAAAGAGTACTTTAGACTTTGAATCATTTTTGCGATTTCCTAGGGGGCTAATACTTATGTTAAAGGTAACTGTGATCCGGTGAACCAAATTTGTAAAATCTCATACTCTTGCTCATACTTCCAACCATGTTCTTCAAGAGGTATGGTTGGAATTCTTATACCCATGCATCTGTACCAGTGAAATGCCTGGTAATGGACTCTCTTGATGGCTTGTTTGACCGAATCTTGATTTGGCGGTTTTATTCAAATCTTTGATTCCATATTTTTAAAAAGAGGAACTCTTGTTTTAAGGTAATTTTCTTTTGCCTTCCCGTTAAAGGTGATAATTGTGCATGGTTTGATATGTTTGCGAGGACACTTCTTGTTGTAAAAGACTGCCTGATTTTACGAGAATAGTTCGACGTTACGGGACAACCGTAAAGAAACATAGAACTTGTTATTAACCTTGTTCGTGGAAAGATCGTTTGATTGGAAGATAGAAAGTCGTGAGAGCATTATGATTTTGATTCGTAATATCGAGAATTCGTTATATCCGAGTTCGTTATACCGAGAGAACCCAAGGGACTAGACATTTAGTTCGTTATACCGGAAATTCGTTATATCCGGGGTTCGCAAACACAAGGTCCCTGTGTCACCGCGAGGCAATAATCGGAACGAGACCGAGACATACACGGACAGGGACGGGCCTAAGTTGTTGCCAGCGTTGATTTACAATGCAGAGTAAACAAGAAGCGTGGTAAAATCGTTGCACCGTTCATTATTTTTCAGGATGAGCATGGCATCTTTCACTGGAATACTCCCAAGGCTAAGATGTAATGGATTACAAGTAGTTTTAACCCCAAAATTTCTTTTAAATAACCATACAAAATTAGGACCGGAGTGTCGCCGAGTATTTGCGATAGGTGTAGTAGCTGGTACATCTTGGTGTCAATCAAGGTTCTGTAGCTCTGACTTGAAAAACAGGGGTCTACGGTCCTTGGAAAAATTCATTGATACACGAGAGGCAGAAAATTTAGACGCAGAGATTTTTGAGAAGAAGAGAGTTTCGCTTTGGCGAGAACCAAAACCTAGTTTCTTTCAAATAGAAAATGATATCCCAGAGTTGCCTTCAGAAACACAGTTACAAACTCGAAACAGAAATCCAAGAAATATGGAACTTCTTGGCTACAACAAACCAAAGGGGTATGGAAAACTACGGAAAAGACGGGACTTTTGGAACAGGTCTGTTGGAAGTCTTTTATGCATGCTTACAGTAATATTTGGATTTTGACTAGATTATCATAATAAAAGAAAAGGAAAAATATTAATATAAATTGATTGCAATGCATAAAAGTGCCAACTATTCCAAAAATGTATTAGTTTATCAAGTTTATTCAACTCTTTGATTCAATAGTGTGGCCATGAGTATTAGCCAAATTCCATCTTTTTCCTCGAAATCAAGGAAAAAAGGAACTTTGGTTCTCTAAAATCCTAATCACTGTCTTCTGCATAACCCTGATGTATGTTCAGAATTTTGTTCTTTTGGAATTTTTTTCGCTATAACATTTCATTTATTCTTCATTTGGTGTTATTAGGGTGTATTGAGCTTGAATTTCTGAACAAATGGCCTTTTTTGTTCCTAGATTGAACTTGGTTATCAGCAACAATCATACAACTGCATATGTTGATCATCATACTGGTGAAATCCTAGTTTCTGCTTCAACCCAAGAATTTGCCATTGCAAGGCATTTATCAAAAAATACTGATGTGACCGCTGCAGTCAATGTTGGTCGTGTAATTGCAGAGAGGTGCAAAGAGTGTGGCATTGACAGAGTTTTTTGGAGAATGAATCATGTAAAGAGGAAAGAGAAGGTAATTAGTAATTGTCTGTCATTTGACTTTCACCAAACAATTATTTATTTTAGGCCAAGGTGTCTAGGCCAAGATGGCCTCTCACCTAATTGCAACATTACCATAACAATGAAAGTTAATAGAATTACTGGTAGAACAACTTGTCATGCATTAATATTGACTCAATTTTAAATAATACAATTGTTAGTTACGAATGGATGAAAAACTTTAAAATTTATATATTAAATTCTCCTTTTACAGTGAACAATTTATATAATCAACTAATAATTAAAATATGGGGTTTGAACATCTTAGGTATTAGAATTTTTCTACTGTTCTCCCAATCTTGTTTCAAATATCTTGTTTCAAATTGAAAATTCCAATAAACTTGATTTGATTAAGTCATGTCATTTGAAGTTATGGATGGGAAAGAAGTACAAAGAACAGTAGAATAGGTACAAAGAAGTTGGAATAATCATTTCTTATATGCAGTTGCAAATTGCTTCTTCTTGGTAGTTCACCTTTATTATGAAATGAAAACCCTGTAACTGTGTGAAAACCATGTTATGATTTGGAACTCACTCTGTTTTCAATCTCATTTTCCCTGCATAGCCTTGTTTGAAGTTTTGACAGGTGTATCAAGTTGATTTTGAAACACTTGTAGTTAAGGTGCATGGGTCCAAGGGTCATTCATAGGGTCTGGCTTTTCATAAGGTTTCATTTGCCAACACCCCTTGTCCCATTTTCGATGCCAGTGTCCCATCTCAGATGCCTGTGTCCTGTGCCAGATGCCCATGTTCCCTCCAAATTCTCTCGTCCTTTTCCAGAAACTTCCTCTCTCCTCTCCTAGATACTCCTGTCCTCTCCCAGATGTCCAATCCCCTCCAAGATGCCCTTGTTCCCCGCCAGATGCCCATGTCCTTTTCAGGTGCTCCTGCCCCCGGATCTCTCTATCACCTTCAAGATCCACCTGTCTCCTCCAAAATCCTCCTGTCCACTCCCAGATGCCCTTGAACCCCCCATATGCTCTTGACTGCTTCAAGAAACCTTCTCAGATTCTCATGCCCAGGGGACCACTCCCAGGTGGAGACAAGGGACCCTTCCCAGTCAACCCACTGCCCCCTCCCATGATAGCTTCAATTATATCTGTAGAAACTTACATTTATTACCTCATTTATTTATTGCCTCATTTATTACCACAAGGTGAAAGAATTCATTTGTGCAGCCAGAGAACATGGATTGAAACTAAATGAAACAAGAAGAAAGATCCTTCCACATTATTATACATCTGATACAGGTATTTGCATTCACATTTTAAGCTTTTTGTTACACATTATTCTTTAAATAATTCTCTGTTGTGCTACTAGTTTTTCTTAACATGGATTTTTAGGTAGAGTTCAGTTGATAAATTTTCTAATTAATTTATAACTTATCATAATCATAATTATAATCTTAATCATGTTATTTACAGCTGACTTCAAACCAAAGAAGAAGAAGAGAAAGTTCTTTTCAGCATCAATGAAGCGAAAATTTACATTTGCAAGAAAAGGTTATAGATAAATCTTTGATGTTACTTTTGCAGATCACGTATTCTCAAGGACTGTTTGAAAAACATTTGTTTCTAGTGGCTCTCTTGTAGTTAATTTGTATGTATTGAAAAAGTAAAATTGGTGTCATTTCTCTAATATTTCTGGAATACACTTTGTTGACAATTCTCACAAACCATGTTAACTTAATTTTCATGTACTTTATGTTGATCTTGATGGCTAGTATTTTTAGGCATTGGTTCAAAAATTATGGAATAGTCTAGCTTAATCCTGTGCATAGCAAATGCATTGCATGTCTTGTTTTCAGATCATTAGGTAGTTGTTTGTTTAGAGATCAGGTGTGAATAAACAGGGGGGAGCGCTGAAAAATTTTCAGAATATGGTGAGAAGGGTACGCTGCATACAACAATTTCAGACCCACAGAAGGCTCTCTATTCACTTTCTAAGGAAATTTTCACAATAATTGTGTCAATACAATGAGATATAGCCTGAGCTGAGAATTTCTCTCTTTATTAGATAGATTTTCCGGGTGAACATCCCCTGCTCCGACATAGTGGCTCCAACTCTGCTAGACGACCCTACAAAAGAGGCTGACTTGAATGCTTTTTCCTTACCGGGAAATTTGGGAGTAAACGACTTGACTTTTAGGTCAAACTTGAAGTAAATCAGACTATAGGTCTCAGAAACTTTTTTATCTGATTCGCATTCTTCGAAAGGGGCGTACAATTTCCAAAAAAGGGGCGCCAGACTTGCTTCAACTTGGTGAAGGAGGGGCAACTGCCTCCCCCTTAAATCTGCCACTGTGAACAAATAGTGAATGACAAAAATAATAGAATAGAGATCATTTCCAAGTTATCTCTTTTTTAGCCTGATCTTGGGCTAATCATTTGACTTAACTAACTCTAAAATCCTGAAAATCTTAAAGAATGGGATCTGTTGGGCACCACCTCTATAGCTTTTGTTTGACAACTTTCGTTCAGGAAGGGAAAACTTTCTGTTACACTTTTGCAGAGGGTAGAAAAACGCATATTGCACCGGCCCTTCCAGCGTACCGCTAGCATAGCGAGTGCCCGTATAAAATCATGGACATGAATTATCGTACCCTGGTTGCCGAAGTGGGTAATTGGAGGAGCATTTAGCTGTGAGGAAGGAAAAGTGGCACTTTTCTTTCCTCTCAGATAGATGTTTCTCACCTGTAAGAGCTTTTTAAAGAAACTTCACTACTATAATTCGCGTAAAATCTTGAGACATAAGACTCAATCCTAAAATAACTCGGCATCGAAACAGCGTGATATTATGTAACGAAAATTTTCCTAAATCTGATTAAATGCAAGCACTAAGATTTCAATTCCTCATTCAAAGTTGAATGTTTAACTTCCCCAGCTAATGGTCTTGGTAAGAGCAAATCTTATCCAAATAGATGTCTTCAAAAAATATGTGTGAAAAATCCCATTTAGCTGTCGCAACAACACCTGGACTTTTTTAGAGAAAACGGAAGCATATAGAAATTTGAAGCACCATACAATTTCTTGTCGTGGGCTTGGCCCTTTTTTAGAAATGCCCCACTACTAAAGAATCCTTAAAAAATGCCCTGCAGCCCATAGTATGTTCTGCTGTCCTACTACAATCCTTGCCAAAAGTCTTGGTACACCAAGCTAAAATTTCGCATAACTTCAGTAGCATCCCCCTCTCCCCCTTGAAACAATGTTGAATAACAACAGTTTCAAAGCTCGAAATTCGTCCAATGTCACTTTATCAGCTAGGGTAAATAATAGGCTTTTTAGCCAACATTGTTTTGGGGGGAAGGGGGGTATTTCTGTATCTTACAGCCGGAAACCTTCATTTCTTCAAAATCTTTCATTGGTCACAGGGTGTTCCAAGGACTGTAGATACATAGATAGGTTTGTCAAGGATTGTAGATACATCCCAGAGTGCAAAATAGTGATCGATTGTTCTTAATGTTGATACTTTGTGGTTAGCCTACTTAAATAAGAGCAGCATCTAGTGAGCTGGGTCTGTTCCGGTCTCGAAGTTCTAAAAGTTTTAACACTTCATTAATCGGCTCTTTCTCTACGTGGTGGGGATTTCGTAGTTCCAGGAATTCATCTACTATGGCAGGCAAAGACCAAGCCCTTGTCAGTGCGCAATGGCTGAAGGAACGAATGGGCGAACCCAGCTTCAAGCAGAATTTTAGAGTCCTTGATGCAACATGGCATTTGGCAATGTTTAAAAGAGACTTCATAAAGGAACACAGAGAGAAGCGGATTCCTGGAGCAAAGTTTTTCGAGTAGGTATTTGACGTATATGCTGGCATGCCGGAAAGTTAGGCCCTTCTCTTTTTATAGCATCCGAGAATCTAGTTGCATCATCGTCCATTAAAATGGGTCAGACCCGTCTCTAGACCCTGATTACAAGATTCTTCCAGCCTCTGCTATTGCCAAAAAGCAACCGTTTCATTTTTCGCGATTGTTCTTGAACACATTTTTGGTAAGCCTTTCTTAGTATTCAGGGCGGACACAAGGGGGGCTATGAGCATACCCCCACTTTTCGACGACTTACAATTTTAAAGCTTTTTTCTAAAGAAATAATGTTTTTTTCAAAAAGATATGGTCCACAGGTAAGACAAAACTTGAAAATATTTTGCCAAATGAGGTGGGGGTGGAGTAAACAAGGACACTTGCTTAGTTTTTTGGCCTTTTCCATGTCTAATTCGATGGTACACAACCAGGTATTACCTTCCTTGTACGCAGCAATCAACCCCTTTTGGAGTTAATCAACTAAGTGGCTAACTGATGTTATCATTAAAATTTATTGCACAATTTCTAAATGGTTATCATATTGTTTTTAGGATACCTTGCAATACAACTTCATGTCATAAATACTTAAATAATATAAGCCCCCTTTAGAATCAAACAAAATGTTTGTCGACAAAACAAAATTCACAGCAACTTGCTCAGAAGTTTACATGATTTTCCAGTTTTAGTGACTTCTCCTATCAATTTTTCAGTTGTTTGAATGACAATGCTACTTGAAAAACCTGTTTAGGAATATTCCAACACATCAGTTTGACACATCAATGCCAATTACAAAAACTGTGATAATCATTTTTCAAAGTTTCTTTTTTCCTAAGCCTACTCTTTTGCCTTTGGTTTCTCTGATGTTCCTGGCTATATTTTGTCCAACTTCCAACATGTACACATGCAGCTTTTTGCTTGTAGTAGCCATTTTTATTTATTAGTTTAAGGTCTTGAATATTTTATTTGGCCTAACTTTACAAATCTTGAAAATATTGTTATTGCATCATCACATACCTATCAAAATTTCACACTTTACCAGGAATTTTTATATCTAATATCATGGAAAAAGACGAAGAAAACATTTTATATGTAAATCAAACTACCAATTTTTGTTTTAATTTTGTAGCTCGATTTTTGTCTTTTAATTATTGCTAATATATTTTTATTGGTGAATTTTCAGCCTTGCAGAGTGTAGAGACAAAAACACTGACCTTCTTATGATGCTCCCAAAACCTGAAGAGTTTGCAAAGTATATACAAAAACTAGCTGGGATCGAGAACCATCACCATGTGGTGCTATATGACAATCATGACAATTTTGTGGTCTTCTCAGCTGCAAGAGCCTGGTGGATGTTCCGCGTCTTTGGCCATGCTAAGGTTTCTGTGTTAGAAGGTGGTTTGCCATCTTGGATAAAGGAAGGGTACGAGATTGCTTCAGGGGATTATAATAAAGAAGAAGAGTATCCAGGTAATGCTAATTCATGGCTCCAACGCAGGCTGGAAAGGGGGGCCAAGGGAAATTTTAACAAATAAGACAAAAGAGTTTTCAAAAAGCTCTATTGTTTTGCAAAAAAGGGGGGCCAGGGCCCTCTTGACCCTGTAATTTATTGGGTTTTACTGTGATTAAAGTTTGTGTTACCTATTTTGAATTTGGAAGAATTTCTTCCTGCCTCAAGTATTCAGCTGTTTCTAATTATACATGATGTTGCATTGTTTGCTAGCAAGCTTGAAAGATATTTTTCAGGTTATTTTCCCCAAAATTAATTAGTTTTCTGTAGTTTTTCCAGAAGGATTCCTTACAGATTATCTTCTGGAACCAGAACATGGCAACATTAGAGTGATTTTGACTCTGTCAAAATCACTGGAATGTAAAAATTCTGGAATGTAAAAATTCATACTAAAATATGATTTTAACCTTAAAATTATTTTGCCTTGGTGAAAACTTTAAATCAATTTTTTTGCTACTTGCAAATAGTTACCTTGCCGTTGAAATAAATAAGACTCAGCAGGTTTGGAGCTGAGGCATTTTCAAACCACACTGTTGTGCTTCTCTCCGAACGTTATTTAATCGGTGGTGTAGTGCTATCAAAATAACATAAGGGGGCTTATACACAAAATATTGTTAAATACAATAGCAAAAGTAGAAATTTGCCAATTTTTGGCATTAACAAGGGGGCTCAGCCCTCTAATCCTCCCTTGTTAATCGTCCCTTTTCTTCTCTGTGGCTCAGCTTCTTCAAAGAGCATCATTAGCCCCAGCCAATGGATTCAGGCTGTAATTCTGGCAGGATTTCTCTTCATTTTGATTTTTTCTCAAAACTAGAGCCGCGATCAATCCCGCCGAAACAACTGAATTATCTGTTTTTGTTACAGTTTATGTTAAATTGAATTCGAATTAATCTTACTCTAACAAAAGCGTAAAACGGTCAAAGAGGCTTTGTATTCTCCTAAAACTAAAACTGTAAGTCTCAACCTAAAAGATTCGATTTATTGAATTAGACGAAGTCTCGCCATGTAAAGGGTAGTTTGGCATTTTGATTGCACAACCCTTTTGTTTTATGATTAAACCAGGGGCCGTTGAAGTGCCTGAGGCTCTTGAGGGGGGTTTAGCCTGTAAATATTAACCAAAATGTCCTTAAAGCCATACAGTGAATCATCTCGCCTTTGGCTTCAGGCCCCCTCCCCCGAAGCATTTTAACCTTTTATCAGCTACTTCGAATCATTCTAGTTCTCCTTCATTTGCTTTGCGGTCCCTAGGTTAAAGCGCTGCTTTAAATTTCTCAAAAGGGGCTTTAATATTAACCTCTTAATTTGTAGCTGCGACCTCTGAATACAAGCCAAGGTACAGAGAAGAACTGGTAAAAGATTTCGATTTTGTCAAAAATAATATAACGTCACGTCAGTATCAAGTAATGGATGGAAGACCCAAGCCCCGTTTTCTTGGAAGTGAAGAGGGCCCTGACCCAAATATTCCAAGTGGGCACTTCCCGAATGAAGTCAACGTCATGGCGATGCAATTCTTTGATAGAGAGAACAGAAAAATCAAAAGCCCAGAGGAGATAAGGTCCTTGATGAAGAAACTTGGTATCGATTTAGACTGTCCGACAATGTCTTTAGACGGAGGCTCGGGTGTGGCTGCCTCGTTGTTGGCGTTTATCGCGTTTTTAGGTGGCAATGGTCATGAGACGGCGCTTTACGATGCAGGTTGGAGTGAGTGGGTTGCGAAGGCACCAGAACTTATCTTAACAGAAAAGTAACTTTGAAAGATATCTCCTCTTGCGAACATGCACACTTATCGTTGCACAATGTTTTCAAGCCGTATATTCGAATTTCTAACGCACTTAAGAAATATAGATTGATAAATCTTTACTAAACTATATTTTTGCGAAAAGCAACTATAATATCTTTAAAGGTCGTAGCTGCAGGGAAAATATCAGTGATTTTCTGTACACCCTTTGCAGGATGTTTACCTGAAAATATTTGGCATTGTACGCTCTTTTTTTATAAGAACCAGTAAATTTAAGTTCAGACTGACTGTTCTTTATTTTTTCGAAAATCTGAGGCTGGATTGTTCTTAATTTGTTCTTAATCTAATAGGGTGTCAGCAGTGCGAGTGCTAGCTTTTTCGCTCTAGGGTGACGTACAGGCCTCATTTGCCAACAAAGTGAGTGAGACAGTCTTAACCATTGGCAGGGGCGGGTGTATAACATTCCTTACCTCTCACACAATATTTGCCCCTACCATTTCTATTACCTCACATACCCTCTCAAAAAATCTTCTCCACATACGAAATGTTTGTTAAAACAGAAGCAGCTCATGGATCAAACTGCTTTTAAGAAGTGTTTTTTATTTCTATCGAATTGAACACAGCATTTCTCCAGAATTACCGCCCTCAAGATATGTTAAATAATGTCTTAAAAGTCTGTGGCTTCACAGAATACTTCATTACCGCTAATAAATGCATTTCAAGTGAAAAATTGGTGTGTTGGGTTTTGGGGTCTGTTTTCTGCGGCGGGTTTTTCAATACAGCTTGGTTTGCCACACCCTCGGTTTATTTGACCGTAAAGGAGAAATTATGTAACGCGCTAGTGATGCAGACAGTCTTCCACTAAAAGGAACATATGTAGGATAAAGGTTACTTTTCTTTGTAGAACGGTGTCCGTTTTTTTACAATTGTCCGTTATTACCATTTGTCAGTAGCTTGTAAGTGTCTGTTACAACAAGTGTCATCATTGTTTATTAACTCGTCGTGTCAACAATGCTTAGAAAGCTACGAGTTTCTTCTTTTTGACCCTCATCGTATAAGCCCCCTCAAATTAACCCCCATCCAAAAGCTTCCCATATTCAAAGTCCTAGAGAGCTAGTTTGTGGATTTAAAATAGTAAAAGATTTCAATTTTTTAAATATCTGGTGCAAAATTTTAAAACTGGTCGCCAACATACTAGATGTTGATATAAGAAGCTGTTTACACAAATTGTTGTTATAAAATCTAAGGAATCTTAGTAGTTTTTATACAGTAGAATCCCCTTACAACGTACTCGGTTATTACGTACTTTCGGATATAACTTACTGGTGTGCTTGGTCCCTGCAAAAGGTGTGCTTGGTTTTAGTCAGCTTTTACTTACCCTCGTTACAACGTACTTCGGATATAACGTACTTAATACGCTGGTCCCTTAAAGTACGTTAAAACCGGATTGTACTGTAGTAGTAAAGCCAACATTTCCCTCAAATCTTTTGATAGATGTAATGTTCGTGAGTTAATGATTATTGCACCTTTCCGCAAAGCATACCTACAGTGGCGTGCTGGCAGGGGGCAAGGGTGCAACTGCCCCCCTGCCGATCAAATATCAAGGGCGCCAAAATAAATTCTCACGTTATAGGGGCGAACACAACAATACTAAAGGCAAACACTTGACAACAATCTACGACAAATCGCTTCGAAGAGAACAAGTATCACCTTACAACATACCACTTCTTTTTTCTTACTTACTCTGATGCACTTTACAACGATTGTTAAACATCATCTCATGATCTCACGCTAAATCTAAATGCTTTTTGCACAATGGGCGTACCGAGGTAGGGTATGGGAGTGTTTCTGAGGAACCCGTCAACAATTTTTGGCTTGAAGGAAAAGTTCAGATTAGGCGCCATTTCATAAAAATATTGAGAGGGTGCAAGGAGTTTTAATGATAAGAAATGCTAGGAAGAAAAAGCTGAGAGATTATGTCCCAATCAGAAGAAAGTTGTGTTACATAAACTGAAATATTTAACAACGACACCAGAAAATCTATTTAAACCATCAAATAGCTTTCAGCCTGTGGATATTCATTAAAGAGAAAGCTTGCTTTAAAAAGTGCATTTTCCAGCAAACTGGAAGCATCAAAAAGTTTTTCCCCTCCGGCGGCAACCAAGGTGCCGCCTCGGACTTTGTAGTTATACCCTGGGCTTGTTCGTTATATAGATCGAAAGGGTTTGAAAGTTTCATGAAGGCAATACCCGATTCAATACCCCGATTCAATACTTATTTTAATTGTAAAATTCTTCATTTGAAGGAAGATTTAATGTAAAACCTATAGTAAATACAAAAATATGTATTCAATTCAATAAAATGCATTCAATTAAAAAAGTTATTCAATGTTAAAGTTTTTTCAGTGCAGGAAGTATTTTTAATATGAAAAGACTGGGGAGAGCACGTCTTGCTCTACACACCGGAAAACATCCCTCCGCAGTCTTTCTATTCTTTGCTTTCTTGTAGAAGACCAAGCTATAAAACTGCTTCTGTTTTGTAACCTCGCTTGACAACCATGGCATCACAAACACTCACATTTTCTATACCATAATCGACACGAATCCTCGATGGCCATAGTCCCCAATTTTCATCTATCCCTCTTAAAAAAGGGGGCAAAACAGTGCTTGCAAAATTGTTTGTGCTGCATTTCAAGAATGTAATTTTTCTCAACTTTCCATCGATGCAGCCATGTATCACTAAATTCCATCTAATTAAAGAATGATGTCCATCTAAATGCCATAATGAATTTGGCCAAGGAACACTATATGTCCTCCGTGACACCAAGGCACCCCACCTCAGAGCATTTCGAGGATCCACCATATTGATGCTGGGGATATCGTCCACATAGATACTCCAAACATTAATGCAATTTTGCTCCAGGAAAAATTCATACCACGCAATTCCTCCAATGTTTCATTTGAAATTGACAAACGAGGTCGACCTAAACGAGGTTCACTAAACGCGGAGGCGCAGCTCTCGTCATTTTTTAACATTATTTTTTAATTTTTGCGGCTCTGGTACCCAGGGTATGAATTCCTACACTATACTACCACCCCCTCCCTACCCCCATCCTCCCTCTCAATAGTGACGTTCCTGATCATCATTGTTGTGCAGTTTGGTGATACAGCCGCTACAACGATACTCAAAATTGCTGTCAAGTTTTACTAAGAATTACATACTTAATTCGAAATTTCTCTATCACGTCCTGTTAGTAATTGACTACCCGCTCTCCCATCATTTTAAAGTCTTACAGTACGCCACAAATAGGTAGATATAGATCAGCGTGCTTTCGAACTCTTGTACTTTTCTGCACATTTCCAATACTTTGAAGGAAAATTGGAAGATATGTGGGGCGCCATTTTGATCCTTTGCCCCCCTGCGATCTCATCTCCAGCAGCACGCCACTGCATACCTACTTGGGTTGCAGACAGTGACGTCAGACGAAATGTCCCCAGCTCCAACCCAAGAACTTCATGTCTCACAAAGAAAACTTCCAAAATTTTATTCTAAGAGTTCTTCTAGCAAAGGACATCTCTCCACAAGTTTGAATACGGGGGTTTCCAAGAAACAGGGCGTTTGGAAAAGGCAAAGGGAAAGATGCCTTGTGGTTTGGAAGTTCCTAAGTGCTTTAACGTTTTAATGCAGTGGCGACTTTATGAGGGCGCAGGGGGTGGATCCCCCTTATTAGAATTTTTCTTCATTTTTCTTAATTGAAACCATACTCTTTCTTATGACAACGCTCCTGGAGCTCCCCTTGTTAATTTTTTTTAAGATATCTCCCTTGCTTTAATGGTAGAAGAAACAGAAATTATAAGTAAACTATATATATCTTACTAATTTCCTGTCTAACTCCATACAAAAGAATAAATTCCCGATTTGTAGAATAAAAGGACGCTAATATTAGGCACTCAACCTGTGAGCTTCAAATTGTTTCTCAATAAATGAACTGAAAAAGACATTTTAAACTGATCCTTGAAGTGCTTGTAGCAGGGACCGCGGAGGCTGAGTGGGCTTTAGCCCCCCCCCCCCCCCCACCTCCAAAAAAAATTCCAAAAATGTACTTACACATTGCCTTGCTCTTTATACATTTTGAAAAACCATACAAAAAATTGCCTTGCTCTTTGTTCTTAGCATGTTAGCCCCCTCCCAAATGTTTTAGCCCCCTCAATCTGTAATATGCTCCAATTTATTTGGCTTGTAGCAGTGATCTAACAGCTAAAGCCATGCCGTCAAAACAATCATGGACAATTTTCTTTATTTTCTAAGGGCATCAGCTTTTTCTAGGGGCTATCCCATCTACTCGCCATAAGGGTCAGACCTAAAATTTAGTTTAAATTGGAGCCTCCAAAATAGTTTCATGAAGGAAACAAAGGCTTATCTTCAAAATGATGATTCAAAAGCAGAACAGTTCGGGGGAGTAAGGTTCCACGCCAGATTAATATGGTTACTACATTCGTAGTTTTTGGTGAATTGTTTTCCAGCTATTGAAATAGAAGCAAGAGCTGAAACTGCGCAGGCGAATAGCGCCTGCCAGGAATGGTATGAAGGGTCATCCTGTTCCTTTTCACGATTGAAGGCTATCAGGTCATCTGCCCATATCTCAACGGGGGGTGAGCTGAACGGGATATTCCTCCCAACAGGTTCTATTGTCCTCGCTTTAATATGTAAATCCGCGGTTATTCATTGACCAATGAAATACGTTTAGGGAAAGGACGCCCCGCCTTCACAGTACCGCGCCCTGACATCTCAGGGCGGCGGTGCGTAGATGCTATGCGCGCGCGGGTCGAATACCAAGGACCACGTCGCAAACATGGCTGAAGCAGGGAAAGATGTAAGGCGACAGTACGACGAACTCGCTTTTGATAACTTTTTCCAGCGTTTCAGTCTTGTAGACCTAAAAGATTTGTTTATCGAAAATGGTTTCAGAACATGCAGAAGTTTGATGATTGTCACCGATGATGATTTGAAAGAGATCGGCATTGCATCCCTGGGACTGAGAAAAGAAGTCCTCGGGGCGGTCGAAGAATGGAGGAAGCCCTTGCTACAAAGAACAGGCAATTCAGCCCCAGGTAATTTTATTGCTGTCTTAGACTGAATTTCTTTCCCGAAGTAGTAATAATCTTATTTAAAAAGTTTCTGATTTGTTTATATTGTTATCTGAAATCCTAAAAAGGACATTTGTGTCTTTTTTCTGCAGACAGAAACCAAAAAACAACACCGATAACAACATCGCAGGCTCAGTCACCCAGTCTCACTCAGCACACAAGCAGGTCCCCGCCAGACTCTAAAGAAAGACTGCCATTGCAAAGTCCGAGCCCAGGACAGTTTGTGTCACCCGTCATTGCTAGAGTTAGAGGTAATCACTTGGTTCTTGTCGTTATTTGTCGATATTTGCAACAGTGGTTTCAAATTTAGGCCGGGCACAGTACCAATAACGAGTTTACCATTCAAACGTTGCTATTTTTAGACCACCCACTGGGTATTGTTTATAAACAATTGAAATATTAATTACTTAGTGTACAAGTGTTATACCAGTCACATTGTTGCCACTTCTTTTTAGTAAAAAGTGAGATTGGACAGTCGCCATAGTAAATGAATTAGAATCTCGCACTGTTTGCGTACAGCAATCTTTTTTGAAGAAATTCCCGGTGATAATAGAACCACATGTAACTGAAGTTCGGCATATATTTTAGATTGATATATATCAGATCGATTACAAAAGAATGATTTTTATGAATGATAAATTCTTGATATTTTTCTTCGAGTCAATCCGTTGAAATATCTGCAGAGATTAATGTTAACGCCAACTTTTATTAAGAAACGATATCTCAAATTATCTTGTGTTATTAAATTTTATCAACTTAATAAAGTTTTTCTAATTCCTTTTCAATTAAGTTGCTTTTACAATAAATCTTGAACTACATTTGTTGCAACACTAAGAACCTGTTCTATGTTATATTATGTTTTGCAAATGTTGCTCATGTTCCTCAAAACTTTTTTCGTGAATTTTTAATCTTCAATGAAACAATTAATCTGTGACTTTTTATATGTGGCCTAGAAGTGATCAAGGCAAGAAGCAAAAATTTGCATTATAAGCAGAACAAGTTACTTTTGTATTTCTTATCATGCTTTTAACTTTGTCCATAGAATCCCCTGGCCAAGGAAGCCCGTCTTTTGTTGTTGCATCAAGCCCATCCAGCCCTGGAGCAGAAAGATTTCACAGAATCAAAAGGAATGAGTCATGTCCTTATCCAGAGTGTACTTGGGCAGGGCTCTCTACCCATTTCCATTGTCTTATTTGTTCCAGCTTTCATACAAATAAGGTATGCAATATATACATTTTGGTATCAAGTTTTATATGTACATGTTGTTAGGTTGATGATCATCAAAAAGCTTCTGTAAGAGTGGCTGAAGGCAACATTACCTACACAGGAAATTATGCAAAGAAATTATTTATTTATTAAAGGTAATGTGTCCAGCTAAAGCAAGCAACTCTGTGGGGCTTTTCAGAAACATGTGATTTTTCATATCATCGCCCCAGCAAGTACAGTTTATTTACCCTGCTGTGACGCTTGCTTTTTATGTGAGCAGTTTTGCATCGCAAGAATTCAGACCAATCGCAAGCCATTATTTTGATGTTACTTGACAAGTTTGGTGTATGCAGTCCTTTTATATGGACACATTACCTTTAATATAGCTTATTTAGTTGTGTATTAGAAATGACTGAAGTAGATTACTGTTATGTTTATTCTGTGAATTGTACTATATGAAGAAGACTGACTAAATATAAGAACCAATGAATTAGCTTTTTCTTCTTTTGAAATATATCAAATCTGTTTTGCATATTACATTATTAAGTTTTGAAACTGTAATAATTAGTAAAGCTATAGTACTATTTCACTTTCAGGAGCAGTAAAATGGGTATTTAATAAGTCATGTTCTAATGTATTTTGGTAAATTGGTTTCCACGCCTTTTCTTAATGGTATACTATCTTGATGGTCAAGTTTCTTGACATACTTGATGCTCATGTACCTGAAAATTCAAGGCATTCTATAGCCATTTTGCTACCTCTTATTTCAATATGATTATAAACATGGTCTGGAGTGTATGCAAGGATACATCTCATAAAATTTCCCTATCAGCATTTGCTGCATGATCCCCTTCTTAATCTAGACTGAGAGAATTCGAAGGCACATACAAAGGCATGACCATGGTACTGATAATTCAAATGACCTGGATGAATACCAAAAAGTCAAAGCTGAACATTTCTTCATTTTTGGTGGGAAAGAATGCCCAGAACAGTGCAAATATAGTGAGCAAGGAGTGAGACACTTACACTGTAAACATTGTGATTGGAGAACAAAAAAGGTAGTGATAAGATTTTGTGTTTGACTTTACAACAAACAAATTATGTTTGCTGCTGCAAAGGCAAAACAGCAAATTGCAAAAGCAAAACAATTCAAAAGTTTATCTGTCACACAAAAGCCACATTGTTGCTGTAACTTGCAAGCTACCATTAGATTTCTAAGAAGTTTTTGGCAATCTGGGGGAATAGTGGTTCAAAATTTTTATGAAAATGTATCCTTGTGTGCTCTCTTGAAAACCATTTTTGATATAAAGTGGAGTTGCAGCAACAGTGTGGTTTTCTGTTTATAAGAGCTGGGTGATGCATTAGCAGCCATGACAAAATATTTTCTATTAAGTTTTCTCCAATTATTTTTTCGCCCCAACTTAAAAAAATTGTGAAGGTAAATTGCCCAGATAAAAGTTATCAATCAGTTTTTAATAGTGGCTGCTAATAATCACTCAGATGTGCCTAGTTTTGCACAAGGCCACCTGAAGCTGCAGAGGACAAGTGTGCAGCTCACATTTTCTTTGTGCTATTTGGTCTAGATGGGAAGGGTCCGAAAACATCTAAAGGCGCATAGTGAAGCACCTTATGATGCTGAAACTAACCAAAGACAGGAAGAATACTATCAAATCAAAGAAACACAGTTCACAATATTTAATAAATTCTGTCCCGATATGTGCAAGTATGCTCAACAAGGCATTAGACATATCCACTGCAAACATTGTGAATGGAAAACTCAAAAGGTACTTGCTTTTAATACCCGTCAATTTTGCTTTCTCTATCTTGCAATCTTTGAGTAGAGATACATTAAGGAAACTGAAACATAGTTAACATGTTTTAATGAGTTGTTGTGATCACAATTTGCAGCTTTCTTTTGATATTTTATATTTTGTGACTTTTTTCACAAGAGAAACATTCCAATTTTTTAACATTGTGTTAAATACTTCGTTTTGCATACTTGCTTTGTTTTTGTTCAAGTTCCCTTTTTGAACCATGCCAGTACATTCATGGTACTTTTTGAAGGTTTATTGGAAATTCTGTGAATCTTTTTTTAATACTACTCTTTGAATCTTGTTTAATACTTAATAGTTTTTAAACCATTGAAACCCCCATTTTTCATGTGTCAATTCTTCAGTATTTTAAAATCATCATTAAAACCAACTTATTTCCTTGTTAGAAGTTTCTCTAAAATATTTAAAAGTTTGTTGGTGTTTATCTTTGGATTGATTTAACCTCAAATTTTATTACATCTTTGACCTAAAATTCCTTTGAAATTTTTCCCTAGTTTGACAGTCGCTTGCTGGCACATTTTAAGAGCCACCATGAGCGACTTCTGCTACAGTACCAAAGCAGTCAGGAGCTTGGTTCACCTGTAACTACAATGGCCAATATCCGAACAGTGAGTCCACTGCCAACAATGGCAGTTCAAGAGGCTGTTCAGGTTGCAGATGCCCATGCTGCTAACCATGATGGCAGTAGTCTACCCCGCCCACCAAAATTAATGAAGATGGACACACCTGATGGGGAGCGTGCAGTAGCAGTGCACATGCAGCAAAGTGGATACATGAACCGTGCTAATAGTGAGGAAGAAGGAACAGATGCCTCCATGGCAGAAGGAGAGGTATCTCAACACAGGTGAATTTATAAATTTGAATAACCAACATAATATCATCTAGATTCTTGCCTCATTTAATTAGTATGTCCCAGGAAGTGTACATTTTTTGAATTCTAATGGTATTTAATAATAGTGACTGGCTTTCCTATTTTTTTGGAAATATCAACCATCATTTTGTTCTATTCAGCAGCCGGTACAAATGTATGGTTTGTGGAGAGACACAAGGTCTCCGCTCTGCTTTGATGAGGGAACAAAAAGGTCGGAATGGGCCTGTAGATTGGAGCAAAACAAAACAGCTATTTGCTTATCATCGAACAAAAACAACTCAACCAGGAATACAATGGATTTGTCAAAAGCATATTGAGGAGTTTGTATATTTTTCAAGGGCCTATCTCAGCCTTTGGAGCACAGCTGGTGTCCATCAGCAGTTGCCAGCACCGTCACACCATCATCAGCAGCCACAACATCTACAACAACAGCAACAACAGCGTGCATCACCTGAGAACGAAGGAGAAGTTAATGAGAATACCCTTGTTTCAGGTATGCCAGTTTACTTGATGTTAAATGAGCACTTGAATGAGCAGTTCAAAACGGAACCAGTGGAATCAACAGAAGAAGGTGAAGATCATGATTAACTTGTTATGCTAACTCCTGCTTCCAGTTTATTTGAGTACCATGATAGTCCTCCATGGACTGATATGTGCAGCAGTTGCAGCATTTGTTCTGTGCTGATTCTGCTGCATGCACAATCTCACACCTTATCACACAGGTAGTTGTAATGTAGCAAATGCCAATTTTAGATTTTTAAGGCTTTTTAATATTGATTTTTACTTGAAGACCCCCTAGAAACTGTTGTGACAATAGAAATAGGCAGTTATATTTTGTGTCATATGGCATTACAATTTTCCTTTAGTTTTTAGAAAATAGCCTCACAGTTTTAGTTTTTAGAGATTTGTAGGCCGAGCTTTAATATCTCCCTTGGCCTATTTCCCCAGAAATCATTATACTCGGACCAAGGATTATCAACCCAACTGATTGTGATGGGGGTAGGTGAACCCTAGTGCAGGTAATTCACCACCATTGAACCGGTTCAGCTTATCAGGCTGTTTCTGGTACTGGTCATTTTCTTGTCATGTTTCTCTTATTTTATCTGAGACACAGATGAATTTAAACTCATATGTCGAAGCAAGTTTACCCTCAGTAACTGAAAGGGATAGCTTCTTCAGAGTTTTTTTTTAAGTAGTAGACGATATCCCTTAGGTAAAAATTTCAAGTTTATTTTTATGCTAGAAGCTTGTCCATCTTCAAGTACCAGGATTTTGAGACATTAAATTCAAGAGCAACTTCATATATGCTGTATTAGCTTGAATTTTGTTTACATTGCTCAGGACTACATAATTTTTTTATATCAACAAGTGGGAATTTGAAAAACAAGTCAGATCAGATCATTATTTTGGTCACAAGAGTTGCATTCATAATCAAGACACAACTTATAGAGTTCTATTTTTGGAGTTTCTGTTTATTCAGATTTAGATTGCTTTTTATTATTGACACTACACATGTATCTTGTCCTATTGTTCTATAATAGAAGTTTCAAGACAATATATCTACTATGTTTGTCTTGACCTTTTAGAGAAATATTTTGCATCTTGTAGCTATCTTTTCCCTCAGTGTGATAGTTACAGTCTTTACTGTAAATAGTAGGAAAAGATGAGTTTCTTAGCTCATCATATTTCTGTTGTAGTTACTAATGCATAGTATCAAAAAGATAGAGGTGCTTTATTGTATTCTATTAATTTTTGTAAAACTTTTTGCTTTAAGATTTTTGTTTGATCTTACAACAAACTCAAAACTTGTCTGCGGTGGGGATCTTACAACAAATTCAAAACTTGTCTGCAGTGGGGAGTGACTGCCTAGCAGTGATGGGATAGAGCTTCATCAAAATTGATCCAATGTTATTTAAGTACATAGGTAACCAAATGTTGAAAACCAAAGAAAAATGTGATGAAGTTTTTGCTATTTCAGCAGATTGAACATAAGACAGACTGGCTGAACTTCTGCCGTACTTAGGGAATTTGGGGCTCTAAGCTAAGCAGATGAGACCCTGTCCCCTGGTATAATTTTTCTGATATTGGATTTCTAATTGATCATTATCATAATTTCATGTTCCATAAAGCTTGTGCCAAGTCATTATTTTGGTTTCAGATGAAGATCCCCCCCCCCCCATTTAATCTAGACCTAAGTCATTTTGTATGTTGTTCCAAGCTAGTAATTAAGCATGTCTTATCAAAATAGCACATTGCATTTACAAATAATGGCCAGTAAAGTGCAATGAGCATTCAACAGTGACTTCAAAGTGATTGCTAGCTTTTGTGTAGTTTATGTGACTTAGTACATGTATGTCCTCATTCAGATAATATAGGATATTCTGTATTTTCATTATTTTAATCAGATGACTGAAACACAGCGTAGGCTTTTAAGAACTGATGTAAATTCACTGCAGCACGTTGTATGTATATAATTATAGGTAGCTTTTCATCTGGAGCTCACTGTAGATGACCATCTATAATATAAAGTAGTTCTTCTGGAATTGAGTTTCTTTTGATTGATACTGTGTACTACCTTACTTTAATATACTGTGTACTTGTAAACCTTGCATTGGCAAGTTGTTTTCAATGTTTTACAAAGGGAAAGAACTGTAATGCTATTTACAATTGAAGTAAGGTATTTTGTGAGTTTGAAATGCAAACAAAAACACATTTTGTATTCAGCACTGGAGATCATAGAAAAATCTTAGCCACCAATCAACTCCTTCAATTTATCATTACATGCAAAACTATTATTTACCCATGCTTACAATCATTTTCCACTTACATTCACTATAATCCTGGCTGAAAACTTCCAAAATAATTTAATCAAAAATTAGAAACAAGATTTATATAGGTTCTTGTTTTTGTTAAGAGTTTACCAGCCTATGTCAATTTTGATTTGTTCTGTTTGAAACATATTATTGTTACGGAATTCATGATCAAGAAAGATCAATCTTTTTCTATCAAGGCTGGTATCCTAGTTGCCCATTCTGTCCAAGAACCATCATAGACTGGGATCTCTTTGTTTGAAGAAACATAAACAGATAGTGCAAGAATACATGCAGAAACTCCAGAGCCACAAGATGCAATCATGTCTCTGCCTAAATCAACACCCTTTTCCTTAAACAAACTTTGGATTTCATTAGCTGACTTGAGCTCTCGAGACTCATTTAGGCATTCCATGAAAGGAACACTAAGCGACCCAGGCATATGACCACTAGGAATCTCTGGTCTGGGTTCTGGAGATGTTCCATGAAATCTGCCATTTGGTCTTGCATCAACAATTTGGTAAGCATTCTTTGCCTCAACGATCTCTTTTATTCTTTCAAAACCCTTAACCATTTCAGGGTGAAACTCTGCAATGAATCCAGACTTCTTTCCTAAAATAATTGGGGAAAATAAATCACTTAAGCACAATAAACAGCTCTCCACACAAGAAAGTTGAAACATTTGATTATCACATGCAATTCTAAGTGCTCTGGAAAAATTTGAATCAAGATCAATGATTTTAAAATACATTCTTACATCTATAGCACGAGCCCTAACTCTTAGAGAAGGACTTTTAATATAGTGTGGCATGTTTCAAAATTCCAAAGTCCTTATCCAAGCGTTTCTAATAACAATATTTCATCGTAAGACTCTTAAAGCTACCATGCTTACCTAGCAAGTCTGATAAAATAAAAACAAGAATGCATTATAAAAAAATCAAAGGATCATGTGCTAGCACGATAACTTGTGTCTTGTTAAGCAAAGCTCACCGCCACCTTTCGCATTCTTGGGGTTTTCACCACACTCTACTGGAAAGCCATCTTTTATCCACTTAGGCAAACCACCATCCAAAACTGATACTTGTGTGTGACCAAATGCTCTAAATGTCCACCAAACTCTCGGTGCTGAAAACAAACCGAATTTTGGGTGGTTGTCATATAAAATTATATGGTGACTGTTGGTAACCCCGAGGTCAGAAACGTAATCTTGAAATTGCTCAGCAGTAGGAAGCATATGGGGAAGACTAGTGCTTTTCTCGCTACAGTAATCAATGTCGAAAAACACCGATCCTGGTATCCTGGCATCGATGTGCTCTTTAGCAGGGTTTCTCCCTGCACTCGGAAGATCCCATGTTGCATTAAGTATTCGGAAGTTTTGCGCAAAATCTTGTGCCTTCATATGCTCGTGTAGGAGCTTTGTACTCATAACTGCTGGGATTTTCTGCATTGTAGCTATGTTTCTAATAATTCGATTCATGCTAGCACCGTTCAGAAAGTGTTTTTAAGGCAACATTACTATATACTGCGGTGCGGTGCGGTGGTCACAGAAACCAATAACCTCATTGCTCATTGACAAAAACACTGTCGGTCATGTTGATTTGTCCTCGTGGCGAGACTGAGGCCAAGGTCACAATGGCTTCCATTACCATGGCACCCAATTTAGATTGTTACAAGTGAACAACATCCACGAGTATTTATTGAGGTGAGAATTCCTGTTTCTTTCAACTTTCAACTTCCATTTAATTTAATTTGAATCTGAAACTCTGCGCATTGACATTGGTTATCAAATAATAATGATCATCGTAGCAAATAGCAGTGCAGATCGTAACGTCGCTCGCCAGTCCAAAAATCCTTGTCTGAAAAAGCAAAACATACCTAAATAAAATAGGGTCCTGAGGGCTGCAGCTTACAATTTAGATCAGTGGCACAGAAGTTTTATTGCATTTCTCTGCAAAGTATATCTCAAAGATCTTAGCGTGACACCACCCAGTATGTAACAGAGTGACTGTGAACAGATAAACCGGTGCAAAGATTATTTGGTGAACTGTTTGTGTCTTAAAATTTGGCGAGCAAAATTTGGATGGTGCGAAGATCGATGGTACCTAAATTCAAGAAAGATTCAATTAATACATGTGCAAGCAAGCTCAAGCAAACTTTTTTGATGAAGGGAATAGGGAAGTAAAACAAACCAACAGTGGTGGCCCAAATTGGATTCTTTGTTTACTGTTGGACCAAATTGGCAAACTTAGCCTTCTACTCTGTCAGAGCCCCCCCCCCCCCCCCTTCCAACTCTGTTAGCCTTGCAGCTAAGCAATTCTGATTGGTAAGAATTTTTGGGTTTTCTTTACAATGGTAGTGATGTATCTTAAAGTTAGTTTACATCCCTGTTTTATATATTTTCTTGTATAATTTTCTTTGGCTTGCTTCCCTGTATGATATAACAATTGATTTCTGTTCAATGTTGAGAAGTGTTGGTATGACAAAAATTTCAGAAATTTGTTCTGCTTTTTTGTATGTTATTCAAGATTTTTGATTTTTTCAGATTCCCAAAGAAATGGTGAAAAGAAGGCAAACAAAATTTTACCACAAACACACTTCCCTGAGCAATTCAAAAAAGTTTTGAACAACAGCAGTTATCAATCAACCAAACAATGTCTGAGGTTCCTGCCTTAACATTTGGTGAAGCATTTGATTACAAGTTGAAAGGTTTATGTATTGATGACTTTCCTTGTGGGAATGGGAACTGGGTATGTTGAAGATGGTTTTTGCATGGATTCGTATTATATTACAATTTGTCACAAACTTGATGTTTATGGGAAATAATTTAAATCAAGTATCCAGATCTTTAATGCAGATACCTTTACCTTAAGCTTTGTTCCTGCAACCAAAGATTTGGCTTTAAGTGGAACAACTACTGTTGACTCTGGAATAGATAGGGGATCTGTAATGAAGGGCATAGGCGGAGAATTTCCCAAATTATAATGAATGGGGTGTGTAGCTGGAGCTGTCCTTTTGAATCGGAAACAGAAGGATGATAGATATGATACTGGTTTCTTAAAATAGAAGAAAATATATTTATTACTTATATTAAAGTATAATGAAGACTTAAAGCTCTTAAAGATGTTTTACTCTAACTTCCAGTTCTTGATGTGTTTCTTTTCCCTTCAACAAGCTCTGTGTATTTATCTTGAAGTTTTTTAAAAGACAAAGCTTTAAAATAATAAATGGATGGTGTGGAATTAGGATGTCATGAGTGGATTATTTTAGAAAGATTTAATAAGCAGGGGAGGGGATATTTATTCCAGACTCAAAAGTGCTTGATTTTGTTTAGCATATAAGTTTGCTTATGAATGCTCAACATGACATAGATCTTTTGTATGGTATTTATCTGCTAGATTGATTATAAATTGCTCGTCTTGTAAGTATGAGGTAAATTTGTTGTTTATTTTTATGTGTGAGGTGTTACTTACAACTTTTTCTCTTTATTTTATATTTAATTTTTGTCATAGAGGAGTGGAAATACTTGGAGATGTGACTCTCCAGATCTGCTGAACCCAAATAAAGGTAAATGCAAGCATTTTTGGATTTCAGTTGCTCATTTGATTTTTTTAGTTTATTTAATAATAGGCTGTCTGTATCTAATATAATTAGGGGATTTTTTTAATCACATCTCCTTTCTTACTTTGTAGATCCTAATGCAAATTGGGAATCAATCCAATCTTTGATTGAAGTTTCATCAATTGAACCCTTCTCAATGAGTGCTGATTGGAGTGAGGATATAATTGAACTGAGAAAATTAGCTATCACAAATCCTGGTCAAATAACAAGATATAATATTTTCAAATATTTTACAAGGCTGCAATTGATTGGAATGAATGTAAGATATAGTTCTATCAGATGCAAATATAGCATTTTATTTTTTACTTAAAATCTATTCAATTATTGTAAATCTACAAAACCTGTCAAACCTGTTTAGTGACAAGAACCATCACTTTTTAATAATTATCAGTGTTAATCGAGTCATAAATGCTTTTTAGAAACATGCTTATATTTTCAGATAAACACCATTGATGAGAGCTTGCTCAAGTTTGCCAATCTCAAAGAGATATCACTCAGTGCCAACAGGATAAACACCATTAATCTAAAGAACATACCAAAGAGCCTAGAGGTAATCCTATTGGTGAATTGGATCATTTTATAAGAATCTCAATTACCTGGCCTTTCTGTATTTTCCCATTGAATTGGAGAAGTCCCCTATCTAAGAAACCCCCCGATGTCCCCCAGGTGTCTGCCAATGCTCTGGTCCTCTCTAAGAATGTTAGATTTTTTCACCCTCACAAACAATTCATTATTCGTCCTTGATTTATGGTATTGCTCTTGTATTTGAGATGGTGCTGCCAAATCTTTTTTGTATCTTCTTGACAAAATCCAATTAACAATTCAATTGCCTCATCAACATCTCTAACCTTTTACAAGTCTGTTTAACCCTTTCTGTACCAAAGATTGGTTGCTGCCCTATCAATTCATTAGGTAACCTTTAAAGAACTGTGAATGAATGGGATGCACTACGCCAGAAATTAATCTCTGCCCCTACCAAGGAGTAATGAATCAATTATACCAATACCAACAGTTTGCACCCCAACAATGGAACATGTGTAAGGTCAAGTATCCCATTATCAATTTTTGAAGGGTTTATTTAACCCATTTAGTCAAATATTTAGCCTATTTAATGCTATGTTGCACATTTTCAATTCATAAGATAATCGAAACATAGATATAATGACTTCATTGTGGGAGAAGCGTCAACGACACTAAACCTGGTGAGAGCCCTGGGGAGAGTTATCTTTTTTTATTAACGTGCCGACACCCTGGAATCAGATTGCCTGAAGATCAATTTTCGAAGGGTTTATTTAACCCATTTAGAAAATGTTAGTCAAATATTCAGCCTATTTAATTCTATGTTGTACACCTTCAAATACAACAGTTTTAGTCATATTCATAAGATAGCTATCCAACCACTATTTTTTTCTTCAAGGTACTTGAGTTGTATGGCAATGATATATCAACTATCGAAAAATTTTGCTGCAATCTTTCAAAGCTGGTTCATCTTGGAGTTGGTTGTAATTCACTTCAAGATATTTCGGCGATGCTCCATCCATCGTGTTGGTAATTATTTATCTCTTTTTCCTTTGCTAAATGAATTGTTTGTAAGTCATGTGACCCAAAGGGCCGCAAGAGGGAAACCTGGCTCCTTATGTGTACCTTCCTGGTGATTGTGCAGTTTTCCTGTTCATATCGTCAGTCAATTTCTCCTAGTCTCTGATAATCTCATATCGAATACCGTTTAGTGTATTTTCCCATCATAAGTAAAACTTGAAATCCATCTGCCACAGAGCAATGCAGCCACGTAGCTGCAGGGGGGCACGGGGGGCTTTGCCCCCCAAATGAAAATTTTGACAACAGCTTGCCTCCTCTGGCTACAGTTTTTCCAAATGATATTTTGAAAATTTGGCATATTTATAATTCCATGACCTTGATTTTGTCCAAATATATCTGTTTGTTATATATCTGTTTTCTTGTTTTAAAGCCTACCCCCCTGAGGTATGGTTCTTGCTCGAGCAATGACCTACAGCCACGTGGTTGGAGCAATGACGGAACTAAAATAAACAAAAGTGTGATTAGTAAAGAAAGCTGTTTTAATCTAACATAGGTTAAAAACCTAAAAAACTAAGGCTAGTGGGGTTTGATGCTTTTAGAAATTCCTAAGGAATTCCCTTTAAAGTCAGAATTTGCACACATAAATAATATTACATAACGATCCTCTTTTGTCACCTGATGAATTTACTTATATCGTATGCAAGTCTCCAATCATTTGTAGACACCAAAAATTATCATATATTTTCTACAAGCTTTAAGGATAAGTTATTAGCCTTCTTCTCGTTTTGAAATGCAGGCCAAATATGAGTTGAAAATTTGCAGTTAGCCGTAAACTGGATGCTTTATTGAAGCAAAAAACAATGCAGGTTTGTTTAATTGCATAAGGGTGCTTCAAGAACGATATAACCCCTGGGCGTAGAAAACAACTTTTCGAAGCTTCATCACGCTAAGATTATTTTTATTTTAATCTGTAGTTCTAAGGATTCCTGTCCTATTTTGTCTTGCAGGAGGAGCATGCTATCACTTGACTTTTCATTTAACTCTTTGGCGAACCTGAAGGAGACTTTGGAAGCATTAAAACATCTGCCCAAGCTCAGCAACCTGTTACTGATTGGCAATCCTTTATGTGTGAGTAGAAAGCATTGTCAACATTGTCTAGTAATTGCTTTATTTGTGTTGGTTAAAGAAAATACTTAAGACTGGGAAAGGAATCTTCCTACCAATTTTTCCACCTTATGGAAGCTCGAGCCATAATTACGGTTTGGGAGAATTTTCACAATTAGCTGCTTTTTCCATGATTTTTACGACTTCCCCAGGTAAAATAGAATTTGTTGCCCTCGTCATTATTTTCTAGAGTTCGTTCTAAAATTCCTCACCTCCTTACACCTATGTGAGAAGTTTTTGATGATATAATTTTTATCTTTCCCTTAGGCTAATTTCTTAAAATACCGTTCCCTAATTCTGTTTTCTCAAAAACATTTGCATAATTTCCACAGCTCTGAGATTTTGATTCTGGAAATGTTTCTTAATGCGGTTTATAGAATGTACACCCGTTTGGGAAAGCAATTACCTCCCACGACCTTTAAAAATGATTCCTTATTAAACAGAAAATCTTTATACGGGTGTCCATCTAGAATACCAGATGCCATCTGTGATTCTAAAATTTCTCCCTTGTGATTTGTGATAAAAAGGGAGCGTTTTGTGCTGCCTGGTGCGAACTGTTCCCAGACTTGATAATAATTTCATGAGAAAGTTTTTTTGGATAGGCAGAAGATCCCACACATTCATGGGAATAGTGCAAGTTGGTGCCAAAAGTTTCTCCCTCTACAAACAATGTTGGCCAAGACCAGTGAATTTTTTAAAACTTGCGTCAAATTTTAAGATTTATTTTCACTTTCCTTATTTATGTTGTGAAAAAAGCAGGAAAGAGCAGAGGCAAAGCTTTTCTGAGCCATTCTGTAACTTTTTCTGAGCCATTCTGTAAGGCTTGAAGTTATCAATGAAGTTTTTCGGTCATTCACCAATTGCAATAAATCGGGAGATTGACTGTGGCCCTAAGTACAACTAGATGCTGAAGACAGTCTTCAGATATGTACATAATTCCTCAAACTATAGGCTGTTTATGTGAAGCCAAGTTTTATAAGCCAACACACTAGAATCTTCCACGCTAATGAATGAATTGCATCTAAGTATGCTTGCTCATGTAATGACCGTTACACTGAACTGACTTGTGTTTTGTTTGATTTAAAGTTGGCTGCCAGTTATCGAGGGCTCACAGTCGACACATTGAAGCAACTCAAAATTCTTGATGATGTCAGAATCACTGCTGATGAGAAACATCGATTCAACGGAATAGGCAAGATCAGAGGTAAATTGGTGGTTTCATCTTGGAATATTTAGAGAGTTTTATTTTCATTTGAGATTATTTAGAGCGCTTAATTTACATCTTAGAATATTTAGGAGGTTGCAAAGAACGACTGCGTGTCAAACTGATATTTTTTAAGGCGTTTCTTAAGGAACCCATATAATGATAATAATCAAAGTACGTAAAATGAATCAGACCAGCTATTGTATAGACCGAAGGAATTCGTTTTGAAGACCTTACCTGTCACTTGCTCATGATGGGCTTCTTTCCATCAACAACTTGGAGAATATGTTAACTTGCTTAGCATTTTCGACTAATTTTCTGATGGACGTCATACTTTGAAAAGTATCAGACTTAAGGATAAAATGAAAAAGCTCTAGAATAAAACATTTGTTTATAAAGCCATTTAAAGTTTTTTGCTACCCAAAAATACTTGGGAAATAGGTTAACAACTATCCAAAAATTGAGCCAAAATTGCTATCCCACCGAAATGGTATAGTTAGGAATGGAAATTGTGCAAGAACATTCTGTGAACAATTTCTGTGAGACTGCGGAAATAGTTGTAAATGGTGGGAAATTTATTTCATTTATGTTTGTTAAAGGAGACCGCTCTCAAATACAATAGGTCTTATATGGTTCATAGCCTAAACAACATTTTGCCTAAGACAATCGATTTTTTATTATCAAGCATACATTGAGGGTTTGTCAAGTTATATTATGATAATACCATTTGTATCCCGCCGTTTTGATTGATGGCAAACCATCTCATTGTCTGCTCTAAAGTATTATTTTCTATTACCATTTAAGCTAACAAAAGTTTTATGATATTCTCACTCTTATTAAAAATTAGAATCTCTAAGAAAAAGATAAAGCTAGGGAAATGTGATTTCTGTTTAGACTTTCAGCATATGACCAAAAGATTCTATTGTCATTCAAGCTAAGATTCTATTTTTTGGCTGATTTCCCAAAGCTTAACTATATTTCCATCCATTACCTATTTAGGTCTACTGCATCGAACGTCGTATCTGAATTTATACATTTGAATATCAATTTTGTTTTGTCAATATCAATTTTTCAATGGAAAGGAAAGATCAATAATGTGATAAGATCTGTTAAATGGAGGAGCCTTTCGAAGAGGATTTACAAAGAGTTGTAAACGGCATTGAGAAGTTGTAGATTTTTAACCTGAGTGCAAATGGCTTTTTTAAGCCAACAAAAGAAATTCAACTTTATAGGTGTTTTACATTACCTGCCCATCATCCAAAGTTATTTAATGCAGTCACTGCCCATAGCCTTGATATCTGCTACCAATTTCAATGCATCACGAAAGGATGCACCAACGATGCATTTCTGTGGGATTGCTTTATATATACGTAAAATTATCCAGGAACTGCCAAATGCTAATTGCTTATAATTTTAGAGCATCGCGTCGTACCGCATTTCTATTTGTTAGTAAACTTTTTGTTGATTTTTCAGGTATTTCTTACCTTGAAGCAGTATGTGACATCAAATTCAATTCTCTCAAAGGGGTTAGGCCACCATCTGATTCAGCGGTTTGTTTTCTTAATTCGCCCTTTTCTTTCGAACTGATGCTCCCTTCATGAGTTAGAGAGCGGAGGAATTCTATAAACTTGAAATTTATTGCATTTCTAATTGGCCAAAAATCGTTGAAATAGACAATGTATGATATAATTACAGAGAAAAAGGTATGATGTTTGTAATTTCATTCAACATCGATTTTAAACAAGATAAAATCAATACAAAATGAACAAGATCGATATTTTTGGGATATTTTGGAAGATTGTTAGATATAATCTGTTATTTTGTAGAGTAATGTAAGTAGGGAACATTTTGTTACAAACATTGCACTTAAATTGTAGATATCGTGTGACCGATCGTCAACACCTTCTTACCTCCTTTAGGTTGATGGCACTGAAGAGTTCCCAAAAATAGAGTACCGTTATCACATATCCTACCCATTTCTCATTGACGCAGTAGTAAGGAAACAGCCAAAGAGGCAGTGCCGTATCATCGATAACGAACAAGGTTTGGACCCTGATTTTAACGCAAAACTCATATTTTTCTAATCTATTGTATTAAAGTCTTTGAAGAGCAGGGGAATATACCCAATCAACCTCGCCGACAAGCCTTCTGTTTCTTTTGGTTTCCAGATTGTTTAAAGAGTCATCAACATAAGATGTGACAGCTTTGAATACCATTTGTCACTTTCTCTTGGGGGAAGTCATTATTGTTATCGGCAAAATATGCTGATGATACATTTCAAGCACTGGCTGATTGACTCAGAGCACGAGATTGAAGTTTGATCATGTCAGAAATAACTACGAACAAGTACGTTGACACTAACGAACTCCTTCTTACATATGAGACACTGGCAAAGAGCGACGACAAAATTTTATTTGAAGACCCAGATTGAATGTGAAAAGAAGAAGACAAATAAAAAATTGAAGTAATCGAAGACGTCATTCAGCCGCCAACTAGAAGTGAAGTGATCTAGCTTTGCAAATCTCTTGGTCCCAAATTATTAGAGAAACATAGAGATTTTCATTTTTAATGACTAACCATTTATTTTGAATTTAGCCTGGTTTTTGGAGTGAAATGTGTACAGAAGTTTGAGATAGCCTAAACAAGCCTACCTAAACAAGCATACCAAAAGTATCTTTAGGCGTGTACTACGAAATGGTCTGAAAACGTTTTCTCCCGGTTTAGCCAACTCCCGATATAACGAACTATTTTCTGGTCCCCTTCAAAGTTCGTTATATCGGGATTCCACTGTAGCTTGATTTTCCTTGGATAAACAAGCGAGTTTTACACGAATAATAAGTGTTTGTTTTTACAAAATCGCAATTTTAGATCCAAACGAATCCGGTCATGAAATTGAAGACAGGATCAGTGCAAGTGAGACAGACGATGATGTGACACAAGTTGATGTTTGCATGTTGCGCAAAGAAGGTGAGAGTTCAATTCGTCACTGAACTGACTGATAAATGAGTGGAATTGACCTAGAAAAGGGATTGCTTCAGCATGTGCATGTATGATACACGATGACCCAAAAAGTTGCAAAATTTTAAGGCATAGTTGCTTGAAATGTGCTGTTTTCTTATTTGCAATCTACCGAGTGGAAATCCAAATACATCGCTCTTTCCTCAGCCTAAAACATGAATTTCGTTGCGATGGCACGGCCATTATGTCTATCTTTGCCAGACAGTGGCACTTTAAGGGGGTCCAGGGGGGCATGGCCCCAGGCCCCGCGCTTATGGTAGCCAAAAGGGGTCCCCACACCTAAGAAAAAAATAAAAATTGTAAAGAACAAAGGTCAAGCAAATTTTTTTGGCCCCGGGCCCCGCAGTCCCTAAAACCGCCACTGTTGATCGTAATATTTTATCTTTTATAACTTATTGTTCTTGTGTTTTGTAATTTAAGCATACACTTGGGTTTTTTCCAAGAATGTACCAAAAGGCATTTTTTTCTTGCAACATCAAGCATTGCAGCCTTTTTTATTTGAATTAAAAATATATTTTGCCTTCGTTTAGGAGATTATCTATTGACAAGAAAATCAAGAGAAAGAAGCTGGTGTGACGAAAGCATCAATATTAGTCACGAACGAAAACTCGTTTCTGGGGACCTCTCAAACTTAAAGAAACTTTTTTTCGAAGGAATCACGATCAATCTTGTCGAGAACAAAGTTCTTGTAAGTCTGGATCCTCCGGAAGAGACTGCTTCTGTTCTCGGCGATGCAGATCAGGGTAATGTCGCGAGACATTCATTATCTGGTTACTGTCAAGTAAACTTGTAAGAAAGATTTATCAAAAATTATATATCTCCTTGTTAGGAGTTCAAGCTAGATGAAAATTATATGTTTTGTTAGCATAAATATATATTTTGATGTGGAAAATTGGCTTTGAAAAAGCAAACTATTTTTTTCAAAATGTTTGTTTTGAACAATATCTTTCAAAAAGTTATCTTTTTTAATGCTGTTGTAAAATTCTTTACCGGAAAAAATGGACAAAGTTATTTGACTTGTAGCTGAGAATTTCTCTTGACTTACAATTGGGATTTTAATATACTTAATTATATTTTTTAAGAAATCTTTGATATCTTCATCTTTTTGAATAATGTATTATCTAAAGGGTATTTATGCAAATATCACACAGATCAATCGTTTAAAATTTTTGAAAATAATTCGTTCAAAACAAGATGTAACGTGAGAAATCATACTGTGTTTCAAGATAACAATTGATGAATTTATTTCGTAGATAAGACCAACAAAGGGGGCAAACAAAAGGGGAAAGAGAAGCAAAAACAACCTCCGCCACCCAAGGTACATTTCATAAAAGGCATTTCATGAAGATGCTCTAATTATAAATGTATTCTTGTGGCTATCAATGGGGAAAAGTTTGTTAAAAGACAATTCATGATAATTCTAGAATCTTTGCCGAATTCGCTAAATAAATCCATCAGCAATTTTCTCTGATGCAAGTATCATTGTAATTCCATGCATCCAGATTTTCTGAAATTCTAAGCCACGCTCTGAGATCATATTCCATCTGATTGATATTCCATCCATTATATCAAACCACCTTTGTTAGAAAATATCTGAAATTGCAGATCAATATCTCTTACCAATTGAAAGTTGCAACCATGTCTTCCGTGAATTTTTTTCTTTAAAACTGGGCATTGTCATCCCGTTTACAAATAAATAGTGGCATTCGATCTCTTGTTAAATCGAAACCGAATGCACATTTAAGATAAAGTTATTATAGAAATTTTATCGCATTCAGTGTATACAATAACTCGGATCCACTTTATGAAAGCTTGTTTCTAATTTATCAAATTATTGTCAAATTTTAAATTAAACTTTAGGCCAACGCAGCGAAGAACCGAAAGAGGAACAAAGGTGAAGAACTGCCACTTTATGAGTTGTCGCGGGAGTCAAGGACTGTGGCACATATGCATATTTCCTTGGAAAGCTTTTTGAAAGGTATCATCATAATAATAATAATATGACCAATCATTTCGCATCCTGGCTTTCTATACATATAAAAAACCCAAGAAAAGTTCATAACGAGAATATCTTAAGTAAGAGTCAATAGGTCAAGAACTTTACTTGATCAATATCTGGGTTTCATTCAGGATCGTCAGAGAAATGTCTGTCTTTGTTTTTAAGATTACCAACTCCTTGAAATCTTTCATATTTAGAGACAATTTTAAGCTTATATAAACTGGTGGGCGTACCGGTACAACAAGCTGTGCCATAATTCATTAGGCATCACAAAATGAAAGCAAACAACCTTTATTTGCAAACACTTACACATTTACTCCCATTTACACAGCCCCGTCAACGTGCTACTGTGCTAAGAATCTTCTGTAAACTCTATTGGGATTGTGTACTTGCCCCAGACCCGGCTGAAAGCACTACTGGTTTCTCATCTATCCAGCAATCATTAATAGTGTTTTACTAACAGAAAACTTCGTATAGGCCAAATTAGTCCGGACTGGCCATATATCTAAGAGCTAGACTTACGCAATGTTCGACTTATACTTAAGTCAATTAGCCAAACATACGCATAGGATATCTTGAACAACTATTCACTGTAACATAAGCTGGTTTTTGACTTACCTAGAGCGAGCCTTGAAATTACCTAAACCAATGCTACTTACAACTTCATGAAACAAAAGCAGTCGCCAGTTGCCATCATTGTGAGCGATATTTCTTTTGAAGGGACCAGCTTTTTTGAGAAGCAGTGCACTTTCATTGTACCCGAGACAAATGACAAGGTAGGGGAGCCTCAACAGGACGACACCAAAGAATCAAAGACTTTAATAAGCAAGAACCCGCCGGTAGTAGAAGGCAAATCCAAGGGAAGAGGTATGTTATAAAGTTTAAAGCGATGCTAACTTTGTTTATGAATATTTACTAGATACTAATCAGTTCGTAAAACAGAGATTGGAAGTTCTCAATCAAAAGTAATTTGTTATAGCATTTTCCATCTTAGTTTAACCTCACTCTCCTTTCCAGAGGCTATTGTGGATGGGAAAAGGATAGGGTAGAGGGAACTGCGGAAGAAAAGGAAAAGTGGAGAAGCTATGAGGGAGGAGAAGGAAGAAAATTTCTCACTCCCTATCTTCCTATATGAAAGCCTCTGTGGAGGAGAGTAGTTCAACCTATAGTCTTAATACTGTTTACTGTTTTTGGCAACTGTTCTTTGGCAAACATACACTATCACAGGCTCTTGTTCTCAAAATGTTGGTTCTTTACTTCTTAGAATTACGTAAACCATCACCAGCGAATTCTACAACAGGGCAAAGAAACAAATCAGCGCTGTCCCTTAGGCCGGGCAAACCCGAGAAACAAGACAAAAGCGTCAAGACAAAAGACAGCAAACAGTTGAGCGAAATACAAGAAACAGAACTGAAGCCTCCACCTGAAATCACCCTCGAAGTGGTTGTCGGTTTGAATAGTTGGAAAACTGGAAAGGAGGCACAAGAGTGGATAAATAACGCTGTTTAATGCAAATAGCTTCCTAACTTACTTTAATTTATAATTATTGTACAGCGTCTTTTTATTGTAAATACATTGCGTAGTATTACCTGTAAGATGTCGCAGCATTAATCCAAAGTACCATATTTTCTACTGAAAATATAAACCCTAGTACACATTTACACGCAATTTTTCATATTTTTTCTGACAACACTCAGTTAGGTTCCACAAAATGTAGATAAGGAAATTTTTTTAATATAATCCTAATTTAATGTATTTTATAGACGTTTCGTTCGAAAATTATATCTTCTTTCAAAATTGTTAAAATCAGGTTTAAGATAGCACAAAGTTTGCTATCTTGAACCTGATTATAAAGGTAGAATGCCTTTGGAGGGTTTGAAGGTAGTATCAGAATTAGAAATGGCTCGTGTATGACATCATGTGATTTATGAAAAGCAATTCAAAAGGTATGGCTTGAAGTTAAAACTGTTATATCATTTGTTTGCTTTCTAAAGCTAAGGCCTCCTATACTTCTGAGAAAACCAACTTTGTTGTCAAGAGGTGAAGGGGGTCGTAACTTTCAATTGATATCTACCGAAAAAGATACTCACAATTTTTGTCCCTGTTTAATTAATAACTTAGCAAAGAATGACGCTGCAGCCAACAGCCACACCCTCTTCCATGAGATATGAGCCTGCTCCCACGGTACGATACTTCCTTCCCTAACCATTGTTAACTGCACCCCAGCACTGAGCAGATGACAAAAACAAAACAGGGGCAATGTATAATATATGTGAATGCTTATATAAACAAGATTTACAGCTTATAATTCTAAATTGAAATAAGTTAGATAGCCTACACGAATATGCTTCAGAATTTTTTCTGCCTCAGCGTTTTTCCATCCCCACTGAACGGCTTTGTCTCTTGACTTTGTGCTTCATTCTGAAATTGTAACATTATATCAGGCAAAGTTAGAATAAAGAAAAAGAATGTCGGAAGTTGGAAAATTTGTACTTTCAGAAGAATATCAAGGGTTGCGCACTTATTCTATAATGTCAAAGGCGGGTTGTTTGCAAAATATTTATCGGTCTATCTTGCGTATGACATCAGGAAGGGAACTCTGGAAGTTAAAGGCTCTTGGGCAACCGGCATGCCTTGCGACATAGCATCGTTCTGCATGAAAATACAAAACACAATTGATTTCTCAAGACAGCTTCCGCTAAGCATGCCGGTTGCGGAAGAGACTTTAATAATTCCATATCTTGAGAGACCAAGCATGTAACGATGTTCAACATAGGAAGAGCAACGGCAGAGTAATCGAGTTTTAGATTCTCTAGTTTCTGATTCTCTGATTGCAGATTCTCGAGCTTCTGATCTTTTATCTTGGATTCTTGAGTTTTGGATTCTCCATTGTCTGATTCTCTAGTTTCAGATCCTTGTGTCTATGATTCTCTAGATTTGGATTCTCTAGTTTCCTTTTCTAGAGTATCGGATTCATGAGTTGCAGAATCTAATTACAAAGTAATTGACAAAATTGTTTGATACCTGATTTCTTTTAGCACATACCTGTTTATCATTTTCTGCATGCAAACGGTTTCTAACAAAAATGATCTTCTTTTTGTTCCACTTCAAGTCAGGAACACCCCTAAAAGTAGGAATAAATATTTGGAGGCGCTGCCTTACAGACCGAATCGGATTTTCAAATTTTGGCATTAAAAAAACCTAGAAAAAGAGCAATTGGATTTTACTTGAAAAAACTTAATTTGCTTGATTCTATTACACGAAAAGACAGAATTGTGACAAGCGTAAATCATGATTTAACAAACACCAAAAGGAGCGCAGCCTGGTCTGCAATATTGAGGGGCCTCATTGAAAAAGACCTCGAATAGCAACATTGAAATGCAGGATTGGGAAAGAATTAACTTGGCTTTTAATAATCCTTTAATAATCAAACTTCCTTTCATATCGACAAACTTTAAAGGGCAGCGAAACAGCCCAGCGAAGTTCCTTCTACACTCTCTCGCCTCCGCAGCTTAAGATTTAATCTAGATGGATTAATTCACTAATTTTTCTATCATTTATGCATCGACTCTGGGCCTATAATAACCCATATAGACCATACAGTTGTTGTTTTGTATCAGGCTGGATACTTGAAAGAAATGTCGACAGTTTCTCTGGCAAGTGCTTCATAGTATAATTATTGGTGAATATTAAATAAACTGGAGAACTGCAAATGAATTAGGGTGCTTTGTCAGGCTTATTTGACATCGAATTCGAGTTCGCTTCAAAAGGGACAATTTTCATTTCAAATGCGACACAGGCAAAGCACACCTTTTGGTTCGAGATCCCTTGCTATTTAAGGGGTACATTCAAAGGGCATGAGGTTTTTTCCAAAGAACTTAGGAATGAGGTCATGGGAAGTGTGGATCCAGACCTCAACTGACCATAAACGAAACCGATCCAATATGTAAGTAAAAGAAAGGCACAGAGAAACGAGTATGGAACCCACTTTTTTATTTCAGTTGGTGTAGCTTCATCTGTCTGTTGTTGACATTTCTTGATGCCTTTTCCGTCAGGACGTAAGCCAGCTCCAGGAAATTTCTAAAAGTAAGGGAAACAGTTAACATTATTTGTGGTACTCTCAGGTCAAGAATAAAAGGGTAGGTTGTAATAATCGGGGGTCCTGATAAAATTCAATAAACGGTTTGGTATTGATAAACGGCGGGGAGGGTGCGGTCAACCTTCAAAATACCGAGTACGCCCTAAATAGTATTGTTTAAATAAATCGAAAGGATGTTTTCTTCGATGAAATGGGGAATTGAAATAAGGAGCGAGGGTATTTCATCAAAAATCCCGTAAAACCCTAAACTGAGGGGGGTGTTTTTTCCGGCCGCAGAGTACTGGGCATCGGATAACTTTAGATCCAAAAGAATCTGAATTTTAGTTTCGTCATTTAACAAAAGATGTACGAAGAAAGATACTGATCTTGAAATTGGCTGTTGCTTACGAATGCTGATTATTTATGCTAATTTGAGATTTTATCAACTCTTTAAACTCTACACTATTACAGGGAGATTCACGATACATTCAAGATTTGTTCAACGCGGAACAAGCAATACAAATTACAAATATGCGCGACAATTCTGCTATAGAGGGGCTTTTCTCGAATGGGTTTTGGACAAATTGTTACTTTTTCTCACTTTTTCAACTCGCTGTATTGAATTTAAATTATCGTGAAAGCGTCAAAATTTTCCTTCCACGCCACCTAACATCTATTGCCTTTAGTTCAAAGGCGTTTCAAATATCTATCTATAGAACAAGAAGTGCGCAATTTTTTAAAGTAATACTCACAACTTTGGGTGTTTTTATTAGCTCAGCTGGTATACTTGGCATTGCGTTCTGCAATAGATAAAAGCTATTTAAACATAACATACAATGGAATTAACGTGGTTTGTTTGTGGCTACAGATTTAACATCAATCTAAGGAAGGAAAGAAAGGAAATTAGCCGTATTGAATATTCTAGAGAGATATTTAATAGAAGGATGAATCTGCAAGCTACGTCAGTGGCCTCGTTATTTTGGGGATATATTGAAATGTATTTATTTTTATTTCACAAACAACTCAAAAAGAATTCTTATGAATTTAATCTTGATTCCGTCTTTTCACACATACAGGTGTTTCGATGGAACATATTGATACTTAAAGAACAGTTTTGAATAAGGAACTAGGTGTCCGGTCGTTTAGTTTTTACCCGAAAAATTTTACCTCATTTTTGTTTTACCTCATACTTTTCGGCCGAAAAAGATGGTCTCTTGATATTCGAAAAATCATGAAAGATACCTCTTGAGAATCCTTTCTACCGTTATCTGATCGGCTTGGCTCAACATATCCCACGGGAGCTGCAAACTCGACCTGAGAAACAAATAAAATCGTCTGGTGGAGTATTTCAGTTCGTTTATGGGGTACTCACATTCTTACTATTATTTATTCAATAACAGCTAAAAATAAAAAATGCGTTTCAAACTTTTGATATAGGATGATGCATTATTGCAATGCTTTGCTAATTGAGTCTACGGTTTCAAGAAAGGTTTGTAACGTAACCTTTGGCGGGCACGTGGCTCAAAGGAAAACCAATCGACTAAAAGTGTTCGTAATCAGTCCTCAATTAAGCATAACGATCTTGGCAGAGTGTTTCTCGCTTACAGTTTTCAGGGCAATCCCAGTCTCATTTTGTGATTTCAGTCACTTTTTCAAATGTAAGGCCATTTTAAAATGCTAATAACATTACATGTCGACAAAAAGGGAGAGGGTTTCAAGGACCGAAAGCGTTTTTTAATCTCTTGCAGTAATCTGCTTCATGTAGCACTTTTACAACATTAGAAAAAAAAATTAATAACAGAAACTAGATTGAAATTAGTTTTAAATAATATCTCATGCTTTTATGAGAGTAATAATACTGAATCCATGTTGTGTCATTGCCAAGTAAAAGATATAAAAAAATAACACTTTTAGTTTGCAATAACTATAAACTCACTGCATAGTTAATCATTTAATGTAATTATCACTTTCACATGTATAAAATTACTTTTACACTAACAACCCTACCTGCATGTCACACTCTATGATTGAAATCGCTTGAGCTGGTTTCGTTTCCATAACAAGAATTTCGTATACCTAGGGTTAGTAACAAAGGAAAAGTTTGTAACTGATTATTTTTTCACAATATCTAATTGAATTTTACATCCTAATACATTTCAAAACATGTTTCAGCTTATTGATTAAAAACATTGGAAGAAACAATCAGCTAATGACAAATTTTACTAAATAAAGGATTCGAAGTTTGCTAGTATGTATAAAAAGAAGTTTACTAGCAAACTAACTGCAAAAACAGGCAACTAGCTGGAAACCAATGCTATTAAGATTGGTTTTCACTGGTCTGTTGCACAGTGTCCAACCCAATGCCTCATAGACTGTTGCTTATGCTATTTGATGTTCATGCTACTTTAAAAAAGACAGTGCTTCTCAAGTTTTCATTTCCAATGTCATCATCAACCAACTGCTTCAAAAACAATTACATTTGGAACTCAGAGCAGTTGCTTTGAATTCTCCTTTTCTAAACAATGGTGATAAATATATTGTCAATGACCAAAGCCTCAACAAAGATAGCATAAATTAATCTTCTTGCTTTTACTTAATACAAGATTAGAAACAGAAACAAATTCCAAATGCCAACCATGTTTAAAATGTAATAGAAAATAGAATAAACTCTTACCCGATCATTATATGTAAAAGCAATCATGTCACCAGTTGTCAAGCAGGCAAAAGACCTCAGTGCATTCTCCAGACTTGATACTTGTTAAGTAAAATTTATACTTATTCACAATTTTCGATCTTTATTGGTTAAAACGTTATGATATTAATTATTTTGTTTTATCAACTCTACACAATATGTCAATTTTAATATGAAACAAGAAAGAAGAGACAGAAATAACTTTTCTTAAGAAAAGGATACACTGCCTTAGGGTTTGTGATATCAAGAAATTCTACAGATTGTGGCTGAAACTTAGAATATGTAGCAACAGGAAGAGATGCACTCTGGACCTGCACCAAATCACCTTCCTCCAGCAACAAATTCCTCATCATCTGCCAACATAAAATACAGATCACAAAACAGAAAGTATTATAATTATGCAATTTTACATCAAAGAGATCATATTCACATTGCAAAAAGATACATAATGGCAATAAATCTCATCAATATTGAATATTGTATAGGATTCTAATCATATTTCACAGGCTACTATTCCTGTGACCTGGATGGATTAGGTCTGTTTTCTGAATGGAATGGATAGGTGTTTTATTAAAATCAATCAATTTAGATTTACACAAGGGAGAATCCATTAGTCACAACGAAATTGGATAAATTTGGGAAGTTATTAGCACTGCTCAGGTGTTGTCTGGTCTCTCACAAACAGGTAATTTTGGTCTAAAAAGATTCATGAAACTATAAGCCTACACATATAAGGCTACCAGAATCACTTTAAGATTTCTCTTTATTTACCCTTCTTTCATTTAAAAAGGAAATCTTGGCCCTTATATTGGTGTTCAATCATGCATGCATACTAACTTTCCTGGAATATTACATTTCTTAGCATTATTCAACAATTTTACTTTTATATGCTTCTGAAATCTAAAACCTTACCCAGTATGGAATGTATACTTTGCCTTCATCTGCAACAAACTCTAAAACACCACAGTGTGTGGCTCGCTCTTTTCTAGAGTTTGATAATTTGAACAGCATGGGATAAACAATATTTAGCCTTGCTAGAATTCAAAACAGAAAAATTCATCTTCACAAAAACATGCTCCACGACTACATGTGACACCGATGCAAATATTTTTTCTGTCATATTATCATTATTGCCAATATTACCTTTTGTCATCATTAACTCTCTAGTATTCAATTCAAATATTATTACGCCAGAAAATTTTTGACCAATTTACAGTGGCGGCTCGTGACTTTCACAGTTGGGAGGGCAGACCATCAATATTGCGATAATCCATAGAAAGGTTGAGTTTGCAAATTATTCAATGTATTTATGGTTTGATGTTGATCGTCATGGAGCGCAGAAGAAGAAGCATATATAGATGTGGTTGTTGTTTAGCGATGATGTCCTTTTATGGAAAAAATATTTCTTGCCCCGAATTCCTCCAAATAAGCCAATCACAGGCCCCGTTTTGCAATGCTCAAGGTCGAAAATTAGCTTGTGCGCATGTCAGCTAGGGGCAAAAAAAACTTTGCCCGTAAAATGACATCATCGCTCAAGGCACTAGCGGGCCAGAAGCGAAGCTAAGGACAAGACGGGATAGCAAGGAGCTTTATCTAGAAGAGATACAAACTTATATAATTAACCACAGTAAGACTATCTTCAAAATTAAATATGAATATCATAGATTTCCTTTGAATCTTTTTGAGGGGGCATTGCCCCAGATGCCCATTAGCAAGAGCTGCCACTGTCAATTTACAAATATATACTTCATAGACACATTACTCAAAATAACATACATTTATCAAGTATGTCCAGAGTAGTTCAGTAGCTCTTTCAAAAAAGAAATTTTACTTAAACATAAAAGTACTTGATGTCCTAGGGTGATCTCATTTAACATCTCAAGCATGTTTTTAATCAAACCACATGATATCATATATTCCAATCAATATGATAAATAAGTTCAAAATTTATTCAAAATTCTCAAATTTGAGCATCCCATTAACTACAAACATGCTATTTATCAATAAAAAACATTTAAAGGATCAAACTAAAATAAAAACAAACAGCTACAAGGTTTTTACTTACTAAGTAAATCCAGGGCAGATGGTGGCATTATAACTAAAAGAGAGAACATTTTCAAGATGTAGAACAAAAATAAAAGTTTAAATACGACAAAAACTTTTCCAAACAATTATGTTATTGAAAAGATCTTATTTGATCACATAAGATCTTATTAAAACAATACTACTTATCACACTTGCAATTACTATTAGTTCGTAAGATGCTACACAAAAACTTAAGATAAATATTAGATTACATACTATTGTTTCATAAATTATGGGCTATTTCTAATTTCATACAAAGTTGCAGGATGATAACACACGGCTCCAAACTTTTGGATCTGAATTTTGCAACCCTAACAACTGAGCTGTCCTTGCATCTTTAATAGTTATGTACTAACACATAAATACTTAGTTGCATAGAACAGGACAGTGTTATATTGCAAAACCATATTTCATGCTTAAATTTGTTTATTAGACTGCTGTTGTGATGAAAGATATATTAGTAATTGATTTTAAGATACCTTATTAGAGGAAAATAACCAGGTATATTAATTAATGCAAAATGAGAAATTAAATGTTAATTAAAACCCTGTTAGTTTCATAACAGGGTAAATTTCTCATTTGTTATTAAATGTTTAGAGTTGAAAAAAACATCAGTTTATTTCATCCCACTTTATTTTTTATGCAACTTTACAAAATTACTGAAAATAGAAAGATTTTATGGCTATATATCTTAAATATATTATTATACCTGAAAATGGGGAAAACAGAAAGCTTCCAAAATGTAAGGACAAGAAAGTGCTCTTTTCGCAAGTTCTATTAAGAACACCTTTCCTAGTTTTAAGTTCAAGGTACAAAAGTGACTTTTTATAACATTTAAATGTTCTCATTATTAACTTGTTCCCCTGAAATTCCACATCTTTGTCATCATCTTCATATTGCTTAATAATCCCCAGTACTTTTCGAGTCATCAAAATACTCCCTGGTCAGGGAGTCCTCTACATCTTTTATTTTACGCCTAACATTGACAATTATTTAGGCTCAACCCATGTGGCTGCTGCCTTAATTGGAATAATCCACCTTGACTTGAAGCTTTTTTGTCTTTTTTTGTTTTTTTCTGTATTGAATTTGGAAGTGTTTCAGTTAAAAATAATTTTGCCGATATTGAAAATTTTTGATTGCATTTATGCGTTACCACGTTATTTGGTATACCACGTTATTTTAATGCAATAAGTCACATATAAAAGAATCTAACGAAAAATAATACAATGTATAGGCAACAAATTTGAATACTTTTCCCTCCTCTTTCAACATCATCTCTTTCTCGTAAAATTGACACGGAAAAGCATCTGTATTGAGTATTGAAACTCCGGGGCATATTGTCAAACACATTTCCAAATCCAAACTGCAAAGAAACAACATAGCAATAAATCATGACTTGCTAAACAGGTGGTTGATTTACAATGATTGATCAACTCGCAATTCTAAATGAAAGTAAATAAGACCAGATTAGAAAACATTAATGATTTTGGCTCAAGTAGCAGCACACTTTCAGCTGTAGCCTGAGAGTGAAGGCATTCAGACTGTGAGTAGAAACACGATATATGAATATATATAAAGTATAAGTTATATAAATATATATAAATATATGACTATAGTATAAGTTTATTTTGTGAAAAAGTGCTCAATACATTTGCACATAGAGCGTGATATATGAACATCTCCTTAGGTGTGAGTTATTCACGGAACAGACTGTAGAAATGAAACTTGTGGTCTGATTTTCTTCAACTCCAAAATATAACTATAGTATATAATACATGACTTTAATGATATTGTGGGTCAGGTGCCAGCACAAGAATTCCCATGTAGCTGCAAGCATGATATAAGATCTTATTCCCAGCTTTCCAGCCTGGGAATAAGATCATACTTGTAGGTACACATTCCAATTAACAAATTGAAAATTTTTAGATATTTCAGATAGAGATTTTTAGATATGTGATGTGATATTAAGAGATATATCAGTTCCAAGTTTAGATCTTTAAACTAATGTAGCTTTGTCAGAAAAATATGGTGTGGATTAAAGATTTTCCATTGTATTTCTATTGTTTATTGATGTATAGCTGATGTGAGCTTTACATGCCACCCTTGTCTTTAAATTTGCATAAAACTGGCTTGTGAGTGCAAGTTTTCTCATCTGGGAATCAGCCAGCCTAATTCAGCATAATCTTTTGAGCAGGCAAGAAATAGGTCCAGAAATTTTTCTGACTGTCCAAGAAAAGGATGGAATCAGAAATCTTGTGTAGGACCAAGTACTGAATTAGATTTACAAAAAACGCCTAACTTTTCTGAACAATATTTGCATACCCATTTGTAGTCATTTTATTCAAAACAGGGTCATATTCAATAAGTGCATGCTTAAAAATGGGAGAAAACCCTTGCACGACCAAAATCTCGGCGAAGATTGCCGATTTTTCCAAAGCTAAGCTAGGGGCATACTCAACACTAACAAGGTCCTTAGTTGCTTTTGTTAAATACAATGAAAAATATATCAGTCAGGTGAACTTAAATCGATTATCACTAGTACGTGCACGAAAAATGCTGCGAAAAAACTCTTCGGTACATAAGAAACATCAGATGCAACCGTTGAGTGACCAGCTAACAGTAAAATTGTGGCAGAATTTTCATGCTGTGAATCTTGAAAATTATACATATACATGTTGCAACCTTATACATATACATGCATACAGGATACAGAAATTAAATGTATGGCAAAGCTTATGTTACCATTTTTTGTACGTTGTGAAGCTAAAATTCAGTAAATTTCGGCTACTTTCTGGTTCCGCTGACAATTTTATATTTTTATCAAAGGATAGGCCGAATTGCCTCGTATTAGAATAATGGAAACGAGACAATCAAAATTGCCCGCGCGAGTGAAGGGCTTATAGTCTGCCCCGCGTATAAGTAGCATATGGAAGCTTTAGTTCATAATGTCAGCACTTTTTCAGCAGATTTTATCACTTTTCTGCTGCCATGTCAACTGTCAATCAATTTTATTGTCAATCAATCGGCTTTGTCGAGGAGGTCGTTAACCGCCACCTCTTTGTGCGGAAGGGAATTATCTTCGGAGCGTTGCTCTGCCAAGACTCTGTTAAAGGCCTTCGGTTTTTTTTGCACGAAAATGGTGCTGCATCACAGCTCGGTTCTCCGCAATGGATGGAAGTTTTGATTCGAAGTTTTGGGAATCAAAACCAGTCGAATGCCACACCTTTCTCCCAAAAACTCGACACCGTACGAGCAAAAGTTATGATTGTCGTGATTATCGCCTGTACATCGCTGTACGAATCATCTATCGCAATCTATTTTAGCTGTACCCGTTCTATCACGTGTCCATTTTCATACGTCTTTGCTTCACGAAAACGAAAAATAAATGTCAAACCCTAGAAAAACTTCATGATTTTCAAAAGGGCGTTGGACTTAAATCAAAGGCAAACTGAACACCAAAAATTCTTGATAAAAAGAATAGTTTAGCATCAACTAGAGCAGCTGTTTTTATAAAATTGTGAAAACCCAAGATGGTGTCTTCTTCGAATATCCTGACCTAAATTTTCAAAACAATCATTATCAAGGAACTAATTGTTTGCGGGCTGTACTAGCAGGAGCTATTTCTAGTCTAAAAATTTTAGGACCGTAGGACCGAAGACCGAAGTGAAAGAAAATGTTTTACATTAAGTTGGCTTCTACTAGAATGGCTAAAAATAAAGCTCCCAGATAAAAATTTACCAAAATACTATACCACTCAGAATAGACAATTTGAAGTTTTTCACAAGATATTGAAGAAAGGAAAGGAGAGGTCATGCCAAAACTCGGACATGTAGGAGATTTCATCATTCTCTGAATACGCAAGCTCCAATGTTTGCTCTTTAGATTGAGCAGTGGCGGATCCAGACTACCGCCACTACCGCTCGAGTGGTAGTCAGATTATTCAAAAACTTATAACAACAAGGATCATTTTCATGTTTATCCTACTACTTTAAAAACCATAGTTAAAAATTGAAAATATTTGATCGCGCTGCAAACCAAGCATTCCTTCCTAGAAACATGCCTGAAATTGCCACTTTTTAATCCTTATCGCTATGGGCCGAGTCACATGCTTTCAAATAAAAGTATAGTATGGGTGGGTGATGAAATCATGGCTTGCTAGCTAGGGGGTTGAGTCGGTGAAGAGCGGATTCGAGCTGAACTGAACGGTAGTCAGCCTGCCTAGACCAATCAAATCATCAGAAATCACAGCCAACCTGGGGGGATGCATACAAGTTTTATTGACAACCAATGAGCAACCGAGTTGACTACCGCTCAGATGTACTGTAGCCTGTGTTCCAGACCCCTAACTTGAAAGGGATGCCTACATATTCTGCAAGTAGGCAAACTGTAACTTCAAAGCCGATGTGACCCATTATTTTGTACAATACATAAATATTGGTAGGAAAATATTTTATAAGAATATTAATACTCAAATATGCTAAAATTTAAGAAGGCACCAGGACTAAAAATCAGGCCCACAAAGTTCGCCAAAAGTATGATTCTTTGTTTAACAAAAGTTGCTCTCAATAATTGCAAATTTTATCTGGCTTTTTAAACTTATTATTTCAAACAGGTTTGATTTTCATAAGTAATTGTGCGACTAAATGCGAGTTTTAGGGGACAATTCAAAATTCTGCCAAATGTATCTTTTTTTCTTATTCTATGGTGTTCCTCGGCAAAATGCCGTAAATATTTTTAGAATATCCATCCTCAGAATATTGAATAAGATTATTTGTTGCTTCTGAAGGTTGTTGTGAGGTACCCTGGGTACCAGACTCACTATATATAATGTAGTTGTGAGGATACTTGAAATTTTACTAAAGCACGGCTTATGTCTTGAAAATGGTCTACATAAGAAATTACAGTAAATGATAATCATTTTAGAAAACAGGGTGGGACCAGGAAATAGGTGTGGTCTAAAGGGTGTGGTCGATCCTCTATCTCATTTCGGCGGTAGTCAGATTTTTGGCTGGATCCGCCACTCAGAGCTGATTTGATTTATACCTTTTCATGTTTTCATTCTGTTGTCCGAAGCATCATTAACCATTTATAATGCCTCTCAGATTCGAAAAGAGGAATGAATTATAAGAAAATACCTGGGATTTTTTTAATGAAAATCAAGTCCTTGACTTTGACGGGGTTAATAAAAGACCATGATGTTATTGTTATAAGAAATTTATGTCACAATTGCAACATAACTTGGTTTATTGTCTTGCTTAAAAATAAATGGTTTTTGCAAAGAATCATTTCTTGTTTCTGTACTTGCTTTGGGGCACTCCACGAACATTTGAACAAAATATTCAGCATTGATTGACTTTGCACACAACGCCAGGTTGCAGACAGGGCCGTCGCTAAGCACTTTCACTTAGGGGGGTGCCAGTCACCAATTTGCCGACAAAATAGGGCGTGGCTTAAGATATTTCAATGTGGGGGTGTGGCATTTTGACGCAATTAACGCATCAGCTTACAGTGGCTTCCAGTACCTCCAGGATCAACGTTCAGAGTTTTTCAATAAACTTTGACCCTTCACTAAACCCCAAACTTTAGGTAGAAATTTGGTCGCCCTGGAAATTGGACATAAGATTCTTGACTCCGGCTGCCGAAAAGCAGTAATTTGAAGTTTTGGCGGACATTTGCCCCTCCGTGACACCCATAGAGCTATCTTTTCCTGTTTTGAATTGTTGAGGGCTTTTGGGCAATACTTTTAAGTTCACAACCTTATCTTATCCCAACTGTTCGCTAAAGCTATTGCTTTGGGAACTTTGAAAGCAAAACCCGACAAAACCCTACTTTTAGAAAATTTGCTGGTTGCAGATGCCATTAGGCCCAACCAAGTAGACTTGCTGCAACCAAACTTACTTGCAGTTTTAGCAAACAGATGAAACGCAAGACCCAATTTTTTATTGCTTCTCGTTCTCTTCCTGGTCGCTTTTGTGTTTTCGGCATCCGCCAAAATAGCCAGATTTATTCAATCAATGTTAGAATGCTAGTTTTGGAGCCGCCATTTTGTTATTCATCGTCCTAATACATTTGTCACGGAAGTGTACAATACGAAACCTGATGGGGACAAGTCTTCGTTTATTTAAGGAGGAGGACAATAGCCTAATTTTTAAATCATTGAATGTCACTGGGGCTGGAGGGGCAATTACCCCCTTTGTCAGCATGCTATAAAGGCTCTGTCAAATTTCAAAATAAAACTATCCTTTGTTGCCAAACTTTTACATGGATGCAATAACACATCTTTGTAGCTAAAGTGTTCATATAACAATTTAACCTTTGATTTATCGCTTGGATCAATTTGTTACAAATAATTCAACCAAATTTTTCATATCTGTGATCATCCATTATTCCCGCGGTTCTCTCATTCTAGCAATGATTCAAGAAAAAAGTCACCTCGAGCACTTTTTAAGTAAGATTGAAGCATCGTTGAAAATTTTCACAAAATGCATATATTTAATTTAGTGGGTATTAACTAGTGTGCCGAGGTTCTGTGTTCCAAAGGATTGTCAGGACACAGTGTTGAATTATCGAATTTTCATTAAAGAATTTTAAAGAAAATTAATGAGCAATTATTCACCATAATTTTGTCACATCAAATGTCTGTTCTGTCAGAGTGAACACTGAGTATAAACATATTAAGTGACAATGTTGTCATTATCAGGCCTCGGAGACTCATTTTGTTCAGCTGGGTTGTGCTGTTAGATTTTTCAAGGCAATTATGCCAGAATTTTTCCACATTGCGAAGTCTAGAATCTACTGCACAATATTACAAGAAACATTTTTTAAACTTGTGACCCCCACCTTAGGCCTTTGATATATGAATGCTGGTTCTGCTTTCATCAAAAACTAATGATAACAAACATCATACCATTGGAATCATTTTATCGAAATTTCTGTAATTTAGTGAAATGGACAATTTTTAGGACAGAATTTTTCCAGAATAAGCATAAGGACGGTTTTTACATTCTTGGCATTATTCTTATACTATATTCAGCGATTTAAAAGTGAATTTTGATAAAAAATTTCATCAACTTAAATGTGGATATTGAATGCGAGTATTGACAAATTGATCAATTGATACGTGGATCAAGAAATAAAGGCGAGTTGTTTTATGAAACATCAAATTTTTTTACAGGTTGTCAACATAAAATCTTAAACCATTTACTGTTGATAAATGTGAATCTAAAACATTGTTGCATTTCTGCTGGGTCATAAAATTAAAAACCTCCGATAAAGGGGGACCTGGGGGAGCATGGCGTGAATTAGTTTGCACTTGTTTGCAAGGGTATTGGTTCCGACACAGGTTGAAAATTTAACATCTGTAACAATAGATTTTGAAAAAAGGTCTATTGTTTTGCAAAAAGTCGTCACCGGCCTCCCTTCGTCGGAGGCCCTGAAGGGAAATTTGCCCGTGGAACAATCCAGTTGCCCTTTTTTGTGCAATTCTATCTATCTGGCTAAAAAGTGCATCTTCCAGGGAACTCGAAGTATCAAAATACGAAAGTTTTCCAGAGGCTTGAGCGGACATTGGTACAACAAAAGTTAACACTGGATACCTTTTAACTGCTCTTTTCAAAGATTGCACTATAGGGTATTCTGTCAGAGCCAAGGCTTAGTTCGTTGATTATTCCACTGCCAAAAATTTCCTGTGTATGAGATTGCAATTGTCAGGGGCGTACCTACCGGGGGTGTGGGGTGGTATACCCCCCCCCCCACTTTTGGAAAGTTGATCGGTAAATTTTACGGATGGCCGGTAAATGTTATGGATTGTTGGTAGATGCGTATCTTGACTATATATTGTATATTGGTGTGTATACATTGACTAGCAAGAATTCAAATCGTCAACACACCCCTACTCCAAATCGTCAAGGTACGCCCCTGGCTTCCAGCTGTATCAAATTGCATCTAAAGGTTGATTGCATTTATTTGGCAAGTTAACTGGACCAATAATTATGGCATTGCCGCTGTGAAGGAGGGAGGGTCCTCTGCGGTGTTCCTTTCACATGTTCTTTCGCCTCAAAATGCAAAATGGCTGCTCCCGATGGTGAATGGGGACAGGATGGATCGTTCTATGACAACTTTAGCACAAGCAGTGGACCGAGGTACCACAATTCAATGCTCTAAAAACACTTTTCTTCTATTTAAGAGCCATAGCTAGTTGTTTAATTCGTATACATTGTCTTTTTATCGTGTTTCTTATCGGCGGGACACGGGAAGCAATCTTGCCACTTCAGTCCTAAGAGTTTGTCATCGACACTGAGAAATTAACACTCATTATTTTTCTGAGTGGTAAATAGTTAATATCTTAATTCTTTAAAGCATATCTCTCATTTCAAGTGTACAAAGTCACAATAGCTCAAGTTCATCGTCGATGTTTTTTTCAACATCCTTGGGCTACCTGTTTTTCTTACCTAAGATTTTCACCCAAAGAATGATAGAAAACGACAATTTTCCCTAATTTTTTTCACAAGACTAGCGACTTCACTTTTACCTGAATTTTGTGGACATTTCATTATAAGCCTTTCTGGTGCAAATGCAGACAGCACCTATCAAATTTCGGAAAGATTTATAATTGTTTTTGTTCTTGTGCACGTCTTTTTCGGGTGCCGGTGGCAGTTGCTTTACAGGAAACAACCAGTGAGATAAATCTCTATTTGGTTTTGTCAACGTTTTTCTAGTAGCGAAAAAGTGTGCTGTATTGGCAGATTCACTCGATTTACGATAAGGAAATTGATGCTTTGTGGCACTACATATATAATTGAAATGTACGAAAAGGCGTTTTTAGAAGAGTGGAGCTATATACTTCCATGAGCAATGAACCTCAAAAGTGCACGCACCACCTAACTGATGAAGTAGAGTTTGAGTTAACAGACATTCTAAAATGGTAATAGATTAAATAAAACAGGAATCAATATATCAATTTATAACAAATATAGATTTATAACAAATATTTTGGCACTTCTGTACTTGGTTGTGAGTTGGTTTTTTTAGACAAAGATTTTATACTTTATGGCATTTGAAATAAATGTCACCTAGATTATGTTGAATGTTAAATCGGCTATGATGTCAGTTGAGATAGTTAAAATGAATAAAGAATTGTAATAGATGCTAAAGAAATGGGGTGTTTGATGAAAGTTGGTACCCTTGAGTTTGAAAGTGGCATGAAAGGAAGAAAGACACATTTGATTGGTCCTTTGGTTATGTTATATGCATTTCATGTACATTTCATGAGTTGAGTGCCATTACTTTTACTTTTCAAGGCATGTAATTATGAGCACACCAGCCAGGGGCAGATTCAGGGTGTCGCATAGATGTTTGATCTTTTTTGTTTTGATTTTAAGTGATTTTGGTGGATCATATGGTGGTGGTAGAAGGTCTAACAGAAATGGCGGAGGTGGATTCAAGCAAAGAGGAGGTGGTCAGGCTGATTCTAGACTTCCAACCGAGGCACCATTTACAGCATATGTAGGAAATCTTCCTTTTAACTGTGTACAGGGAGATGTTGATGACATTTTCCGAGATCTCAAGGTAACAACAATTGTTGTCAACTATTGAATTATAATATTTCATATATATATACATGTGTATGTGAAGGTTGATTAGTTTGTGCACTGAGGACAGACCAAGCCACAGAAATTATGACAGTTGGGTGATAAGTCATGTTATGTGGTGTCACTCCTGTAGTTGCTTGACCACTGAGGTGCTGGAATCATTGCACAATTGTTTCTCACGCTACACTTTTGTTGATAAATTCAGTCACAGAATTAGAATAACCAAAAAGGTCGCTCAAGGTGGTCCCTTTGTTAATTTTGAAGCTTAGAATCTCTGGCCCCCAGCAATAGAATACATGTTAAAACTTGTTTCCAACTTGAGATTATGCTTGTCTTGTCAATGGAGGTGGTGCACCATGCACCATAAGAAAGATGAGAGGCCAAGCAACCTATTTTTCTTGTCAATTTTCCAAAAAAAATTTCAAAAATAGTTTGAAGATCAAAGAATACAATTCTGGTTGCTGACTGCTAGGTAGAAATGATCTGTTAATTTATTCAAGAAACTCCATCCAATGGGTCTATTACAGCTCAGCATTGGGAAGCCTTAAAACTTCCTAAGTACTTCCGATCTTATAGATGCCTCACTCTGTTTTGGTAGTTTCTGTTTTGGAAGACAACATTATTCTAGCAAATGTAGCAAGCAGCTTAATATTTTCCAATGCACAGTAAACTTTTATAAATCGTGCCTGCATGCTAATTCTCGATTTCATACTAAGAATAAGCATTTAAAATAATTCATGCGAAAGGCTTCACTCATAAACTTAAGGCTTCACTCAAAAATGCTGAGTGACTCTTCCGATTATCACTCTGTCATCAAAATTTGCAGGACAATACCTTCACTTGCAGGTCCAATATTCCTGTGATACAACTCAGAGCCTGAAATTGTAGCAATGACAGCACTTTATTCTAGAGGACAACCATGAGTGGGTTGTGAATTAATTCAAAGAGAAAACTTCAGTCCCCGCCTTAAGATTTCTTCAGGAGATGAGGTTCTTCATAATATGTTATTTAACCTCTTATTTTCCTATAATATGAACTATCCATTGTAGGTGCGAAGTGTAAGACTGGTGAGAGACAAGGAAACAGACAAATTCAAAGGTATTTAGATATATTTTTTAAATAGTTGTTTTTATTTCTTATAAAATCAAAAGATTGCTTTCAAGTATATTTCTGATGATAGAGATTCCACAGGAAACTTGCTTTTGCTTCTAAAAGAGCAGAAATTGGCATTGGGACTCAGGGCTTGCCCGGAAAGGCGCTCGATCGAGCGCGCGCGCCTAGAGCGCACCCAAAAAAAGCCTTGGAGAGCGATTTATAGAGCCCCTCAAAACGTAAAAACAATATTAACACGGAGCAAAATAAATTTTTGGAATTTGTTGAATCAACTTGATCAAGCATAAACAATCTTCCCAACAGACCGCAATATTATGATTTGCGTAAGATTACCCCTTGAGAAAAAATTCAGCAATTTCAACGTTGGGTTTTCAATATCATTTTTTTCTAATAACCCTCTAATAACCATCAAGGACACAGGCCATCAAGCGTATTCTCCGGCAGATTTATTTGATTTTCGAGCAAGCGCTAATCTTCTATTGAGGTATATATTATTTTCAGTTTTTTTAATAACTTAAAAGCGCCTGTGCAAATCAGCGATCACGTTTCCGTCCAAATTATCGCATTGCTTTTCATTTTTAATTTGCTTTTGCGAGTAGTAGATGTTCTAGCGTTTCTTATAGAATGGATAACATGAAAAAAGGAAACAAAGTTAAATGTTCGATTTAAAGCCATGCGTTTTGATGAAGCAATATGTGAAGCTGAACATAACAGTAGTGATACTGACACTGATAAAAGCTCATCGAATGATGGCAACTTACATATCTAGAAAAATCTGAACAATTTTGCGACTTTGTTTTATTATATTTCTATATTTATATTAACATAGTGTTTGTTGCATATTTTGTTATTTCATATTATGGTGCTTTGTGGTATCACCGTTGAATTTCATATTTAACATTCTTCCGAAGCTTTCAATTTGAAGCTCTCGATCTCCTAAAGCTCTCGAAGGATGCTCTCAAGGAAATTTACTTAGAGGTGCGAAATAGAGCGCCTAGAGTTTCTAAGGGGCTCTTTTTATGGAGCACCTTCATTTTACTAAGAGCAAGGCCTGTTGGGACTCAAAGAATGTTGCTTACCTATATGAGAATGACTGGCAGGTTGGTATGATTTATGTCCTCAATGAAAATTTCAGGGGGAATTTCAAATAAACTTCATGCACCAAACTGGACCCAATCAGAGCTTAACACGACCAAGCAGATAAGACCTGTGTGTTAAATTTACACATGCTTTGCAAAGTTTATTCATCCAAAATAATCACAGGTCAAACTTACAGCATCAGCTACAGTGACCATAAAGCAGTATCTTGACTTTTCTATGACTAGGAATCATTTTGAACTATTCTTTGCTGTCATTGAAAATTAAATAATGATTGATTCTATGTTTTTAGTAGCTCTTTGTATTTCATGAGGTATTACCTTAAATGAAAATTTGTTTTTGCTCATGATTCTTTTGATATTATACCCATTTTGTAAGGTAATATTAACTCAAAATGCTTCAATTGCAATTGTAATCTAAGACATTTTCTGAATGTCTAAAGAATACACTTTCAGAATCATGCAAGCTTTTTATTTTTTGGTTCCAGCTACAGGGCTTTTTCAATATTCATATACACTGGTTGGGAATATTTTCAAAACAACCACCCTTCCTTTGGTAAACTGGGTCAGGCATATTTGGCTCAAATGGGTCACTTTTGAAACAGCTACAAAATGGAAGCCATTAGTGATAAAAAGCTGAAATTTTTCATGTAGTTTTTTCTCCAAAGTGGCTCTTTGTGCCAAAATAGTTAGGAAATTCTATGACCATGGGTTACATGAGTCTGATGATTTGACGTGGAATGATCCATATTAAAGAAATCAAGGTTGCCAGCAAGAAATTGATATATGTTCCAAACATTTCCCATTTTATCACAGAGATTAAAAGTGACTGGAATCTCAATTTGTAGCCTGATCTTTATCATGATCACGTTGACCATCCCATATTTTTAGATCTTATATATATTGCTATTCTTTGTGTTGTTGATAAAGTAACAAGCATGGAAAAGATATATTGATTAATTATTTTCTTGTTAGCAATTATTTGCAAAGATCTTACTGGAAAAAACTTGACTAATTTTGTTTTCATTGTTTTTGATAGGTTTCTGTTATGTGGAGTTTGAAGATGTTGATTCACTGAAAGCAGCTCTTGAATATGATGGAGCTGTGAGTGCCATTCGTATCCATGATAATTCTCTATTTCCTTCCTCTCAAAAATTCATGCTAATAAATGAGCTGCAAAAAATATTTTTCTTTCTGGGAACCTGGGAAACAGGACAAAAACTTTTCTGTGGGTGAAATTATTGTGTATCAGTAGTACACACCAAAAATTTATAAACAAGGGCTTTTAATTTATTGGGTCTAGAGAAAATTTCCAATAAAATATCATGATTTGGTTGTTTATTGCATCTTTTGTGTCTTTGGCAAAAATTGACTGTGGGAAAAAAGGAAAAATTAGTTTGTGAACCAAATGGCAATATGTTTATTGACTGGCAGAAAACATCTTCATTGATGGTGCTCTCCACCTGGTGTTTGGGAAAGGTAATAGATGCCAGCTTTAGGGAGGATAAATAATTTTACCTGTTTATACTTATTGCTTCCAAGTTATACAATTTTTTGTGATATTTGACAAATGAGTAATAGTTTTTATAAAGATTTCAAAAATGCGAAACTTTTTTATTTGATGCAACCTACAACCTGTGGACATTAAGCACACATTTGCAAAAACTTTTGATCTATTGTGAAAAAGTCAAGAAAAAATGTTTGCTTATGCAAAATATTTTCTGCCAAGCCAAAAATATTTCTGGGAATCTAATCCCCAAATTCCGATACTTTTTGCAGCTCTGCGGTAATGGTATGCTGAACCAAAGACCTGGAAGTATACCAGGAAGTTTTGAAAATTGATGACAAGGTTTCCCTTCAAAGCAATGTTTCCCTTCAATGTTTCGCTGTTGTTGATGAGGTGTTGGTACCTGCCTCATTTAAAGCTATTTATTTATTTGAATGATTTAAATTTTTATAGGAATTTGTTAATCGAAACTTGAGGGTTGACATAGCAGAAGGTCGCAAAGACAAAGCTGGAAGAGGTCGTGGGAGAGGAGCTGGTGGAAATATGGGGGGTCGTTCAGGTTTGTCTTTTTGTACACTAGCATGTTGGTTAACTATCTAATCATTAAAGAGTATGTCCGATTTAAAGCAGAATAATATTGCCACCCCTCCCCCTTTTTGCGATTGTTTGCTTTTGTGTTATCTGCCCCCCCCCCTCCTTCTCAGCCTGCTTACTCTATGGATACTCTCGAATGATTCTGCTTTAAATTGTTTTGTAGAATGTCACAGCTGAACTATGATAATAGGAACCCCTATTCGTCGAACTCTGATTCAAATACAAAATTTCATTCCTGTTCATGGAACTAGCACACTGTTGTCTTTCAACCAAATATATTGTGAAAACTGCAGATATTCAAGATAAACAGAAAACAAATATTGTACACAATGAAAGCAATTTTGTCAAATACAAAATTTATCAAGGGGTTTACCATACAAGGGTGGAATAATTGGTACTAAGTTTATACTTTAAAGTCTTCATTTAATACTTAACGCTGATATAAATGTGCTTCTATGACAATTTTTTCGTTTGTTGTTGAGTATGTTCTGAGCCCAAAGAGGGTAGTGTAGCATTGATACTTCTGGTTTTGTTCGAAAATTATTATAATAATAATGATAATAATAACAATAACTTTATTTCAGTGTCAAATTGATTTAGCATTTCTGCTAATTGGGGACACTATTTACATACAATTTATTAAAAAACGTAATCTATAAAAAGTAAAATGTTAAGGTGAAAATTTCAAGAAAAGTTACAGATCCTACAATGTTCATTGCATGATTGTCTTTAAGTAAGGCCTCAAGGTCCTTTTGTCTAATACAGTTGCAGAAATTATCAATACTTGAACTGGTCCTTTCTTTTTTATTTAATTTAGTCCATACAAGAGGTTCTAGGTACCTCAACGATCCATACTTAACAGTTTTTATATCTAGGAATTGTAAAGTCTGCATTTCTCAGATGATATCTTTTGTTGGGTATTTCAAATAAATTATGAATGTACTTTGGACACATATTTTGTTTTACTTTGAACATCATGATGGCAATATTTTGTAATCTTGATTATTGAGCGTTTGTGGCTTTGCATGTCTTAATGGCCCTTCATATGAGCTACTTTTGCTCTCTCTTGAACTTTTTCAAGCTTACGCTTATCTGATGCTTTACAAAAGTGCCAGACAATATCACAGTTTTGTACAAAATCAACTTTGTTTCAGTGGGTATCAGATTACGGACTCTAAATATTACTCCAACTCTCTGGCTTGCCTTTGTACACACGTTCTTTATATGTTCAGTGAAGTTCAATTTGTCATCAATGGTAACCCCTAATAACTTCATTGAACTGGTTTGTTCAATGTCTACTTCATTAAATTTCACCCAAATTTATTTATCGTTTGCTTTGTTTTCCTTGATAACCATTGCTTGATATTTATCTTTATTGGCAGTTAGGAAGTTGTCCTGATACCATTTCGATGCATTTTCTATATCATTATTCAGTTCTCTTTCCACGTTTTGAAAGGATTGTCCAGATACAAAAAGCTTATGATCATCTGCATACATTACATTTTTTTATTTTATTTGTCATGTCATTTTGGAATATGTTCCATAGCAATGGACCAAATGACGAGCCTTGTGGGCAACCTCTTTTTGATTCTATCCAGCCACTTCTGATGTTTCCTATCTTTACACGATTTTGTCTCATCTCAAAGTAGGATCTTATCAGCATTAGTGCATTTTCAGAGAAATCATAGTTTCAAGTTTCTTCAGGAGTAAAGGTGGATGCATCGAATCAAATGCTTTGCTCATATCAGTAGAAAGTATGCCCACAATTTCTTTCTTATCAAGAGCTGCCTTCCAATTTTCAATTAGCATAATTAATGTTGTTTCTGTGCTGTTACCTTTCCTGTAGGCTGTCAGATAACAACTAAAATCTCCTTAAATTCTTTTGCTTGTTATCAGTTGCTCAAAAATCTTATCTATTGTAGATAGTGTTGTTATTGGCCTATAATTTTTCTTTTTTTTTCTTTTATCTTTTTATACTTTTTATCTTTTTTGAATGCTGGTGTCCATTCACCCTTTTTCCAGTCATTTGGCCATTCACATGTGCTTATGCAAAAGTTGTACAAGTTTGTTGTCTATATAACAAAACTTGAGCAGAAACACTTGTACATTTTCTTGTTTTTTTTAGTCAAGCTTATTATTAAGTATTGTGTCTCAGATTGTCAACAAAAACAACCTTGTGCTTCACATCTTTTTGCCTGATTCTGCCATACTTTTGTCTCACAGCCGACTGCAGAACACCCGTGCAACATTATTCTAGTTGATAACAAAGTGTTCTCTTTGCAGGGGGTTTCAGCAGAGGCTTCGAAAGTAGAACACCTGACCAAGGCTTCGCCGGGAGGCAGGAACAAAGTAAGGCTTCGATCCTAGAACGGCTCCCTTCTCTATGTGCACAGTTTTGAAAAAATGGAAGAAACAGCACTTGATACGTTTTCAACTCGCCTGGGCGGGCCGGCTCACTATCGTGTTACCTTCTTGTAATTACATTATTCCCGAATCGTGTTTTTCAATAACTTGGTTTTATGTTGCCTTTGCAGCCAATTTTTGTTATATTGATAAATACAATAGTCTTTTGCCTACGAATGATTATTACTAATAATATTATTGGTGTTTCTTTCTCGCTCTTTCAGATATTTCTCTTAGTTTGCTATTTTTAACATATTTTTGTAAACTCGTAAATAGTTTTCAAATCTCTTTCTATTTTGTTGTATCCTCATTGCTAGCCATGTTTTCCAATGGTCTTTGATTGAATTTCTTAGTTTTCCTTCTTTTTGCCTCCTGTTACTTAGCAATTTGAAATTTAAATGCTATTTCCCTGCAATCCACAGGGTTTGCAGGTAGAGGAGGTGGCGACAGAGGCTTTGGCGGTGGCGACAGAGGCTTTGGTGGTGGCGACAGAGGCTTTGGCGGTGGCGACAGAGGCTTTGGCAGGGATCAACGAACGGGTGGACGCTCCGGTGGTGATTTTGAGCGGAGAGAGAAGAAGTACGAAGAATTCAAAGCACCCGAGCCAGGTAGAAATATGAAATTTGCATTTGAGCCTAGCAGGTACTGTTTTATTGAGGGCGGAGGTAGTCAACTTGCAAGAGTAATTTTAAGCGGGCACCGGTTTTCGCAGCCTTCAAAATGTTACCCCCGTTTGGTGTCCCCCAAATTCTTGGCTTTTATTGAGGCTCTTTTTTGGAAAAGACACCAATCATTATTTCTTGCATAAAAAACCTTGCCTGAAAATTTGTAGTTAGATATTAAACTGGGATGCTAATTGTAAAGTTTCATACAGAGTCGTCTAAAATTTGTGCCATTTTTGAATGACGAAATTTATGATGACGAAGTCCAAAAAATTTTAAAAAACATGGATGGTTCTTGAAATTTAGTCTCTTTTAGCTGTAGTATGTAGCTTGTTAAAAATTGCCGAAATTCACATTGAAAACAAGAATGGAGAAAGTTCAATCAAATGGAATAGAGAATCACATCCTTTTTTTAAAGTTTCTGAATTTTAACTGATAAGGTTACAAAACTTGCACATATGCTCTTTCCTGTTCTTACAAGCGATGTCTTTTATGAGACTAGGGGTGTATCAGATTTTTTTCCCCGGACCAAGATTTTGTAGATAAAGTGCCAATGTCGGCCCGGAAAATTTGGTCGGAATCTTTGTTTCGAAATGAGAACTAGAAAATATGCTATTATCAAGTTATATAGGTGTGTTACATCATTCAATACTTGGCTAGTTGGATATTGGTCACGACATTCAGTAGCTGTTTGTCGATGGTTTGAGGATATTTCGCACAGTGTTTTTTTGACTAGACTTAAATTAAGTGCGAGCAAATGATCTAGCCACAAATTTTCATATTGCTATTGTTTTAATATTGATTTGATGACGATTTCAGAAATATATATTAATCACAGTTGTGATTAAAGGCAAGCCATTAAAAGTTTTTTGGTTCAAGGTGTTTGTTTTTCAAACGCTTGACCATTAAGGAATCAATGTCAAAATAATGAAGTATGGAATTTATGGATAAGCTAACTGCATGCATTTCCATTAACATTCGCAAATCAGAAATTAAATCAAAACAGAGCTCCAATCATAACCTATCATTTCACAGTTTTCTATTTTTGATTAACTTCGTGGTCTACCCATCTTGCACGTTAATTACAAAAGTCCTTAAAAGTCATTGATAATCTTTTGCTTTAGGCCTTCTATGAAGAAAATATCAAAAAAAACTTTTTGAATTAAAACTGTTCTCGTATTATTTAGAAGAATTGTTATTTACAACAGCCGATACAAGTGGACGACCAAGGTTGAAGCTTTTACCACGTACTGTTAAGGATCCGGTAAATGCATTGGCGGATTCTGTCCAGCAAAGTAGCATTTTTGGTGGTGCGAGACCTCGTGACGAGAAACTTTACGAAGACCAGCTGTATTCCGAGAAAATGAAAGAGAAACTCGGCGAGCATGAAGAAGATGCTGATGATGATGACAAGGAAGAAAAGGAGTAGCAAATGCCATCGCGATATCAAACCTTTTAGGGCTGTCTTTGACTGTATTTTCTAGAAAATTATTCTTGTTCAGAGCATTAAAAGCTAAGGTAGCTAGAGGCTTTGCACTTTCAGCTGCTTTTAAGAATTTGCCAAATAACACGGCCCTTGCGGTATCGATTTTAACTGATATTGAAACCGATACAATTTTGTTTCTAACTTAAATTCAATTTGACGCTTATAATGAAAATTTTGAGTTTGGATTCCATATAGACAAAATTTTTGGCTTCGGTTTTCCGAATGGAAATTTCGATAAAGATGTTATCGCATCTGTTGATTTCATTTAGAATTTTAGGTTATTTGAAGTTGTAGCGGTCTATAAAGAGTCAGTTATGTTTAAAACATAAGTTGTAAATGGCAATGTTGTTTTTCTTGTTTTCTTTACTATCATTAACTTTTGCCTCACTGTTGTTTAGATTTATTCGTGCTATCAAAAAAGGATCTTCAGAATAGAGTTCTTAAATGATGACGTCATAAAAATTTATTTTTGGAATTTTTTACTTTGGAGCCTATAGCCTGAAAGAGCATCTTGAAATACATCTAAATGTGCAAAATCCGTTATTTGTGTCCCCATCAAACCTCTGTTATTAGTTTGCTGTTCATAAATTAATGAACAGAGCCAAAATTACAGTGATTCGTTGGCCATATCTCAACCGATTTTATACCTCTTTGACTAATTTTGCATATTTGGGCGTGTTTCATAGTGATCTTTTATGTTATGTGGTTAGAATTCAAAAGCTCTAGAAATAAGTTTTTGGTGACGTCACACGTTAGAAGTCTATTAGGATTTCGTTTGCAAGTTGACTTTTATTAGTGTATAAGTAAAAAAATTCACAATAGCAGGCTGTTAGACGGACTCCGATGAAGTTCGGAGTTACCTGCGGCTAATATTTCACCCCGACATACGGGGCTCCACCAGAGCAAAACTTCCATGTCACCTGTCTCCACTTCTGTTTTGTCATTAATCATATTAAAAACGCAAATACACAGGCTCTGCTAGAAAGAGATCCATTAATAGCAGCACCGCAATTGGCAATTTTCGACCTTCTCTCCTTCGTGAAGGTAGGAACCCCTGTTTAAAACGTACTGAACATTTTTTATAATATTTTGCTCCAATCAGCCAGAAGAGAAGATGTTTTTCTTACTGCTGATAAAATTTTTTGATTTGAATCTGATAATTTTTTTATAGCTATAGTGACAACAAAAGTAAAAAAATTCTGAACTTGCAGTTACATATCTTTACAAATGTGGAAGATAAACCGTTTGAACATACAATAGCCATGCCCAAAATATTAGCAATACACCCAACATAATCTGAGATGACAGATTTGGTTGTTCTTACCATGTTTTTACTGTGTAAGTGTTTTTACTGTGTAAAATCGGAAAGTGTTTTTACTGAAGATGTCTTTATTTGATGAAATTGATAATAGCGATAGGGCTACTTGACAACCCAAAACAACCCGTAGATAAAAACTGGTAGTATTTATAATGTTATCTGTTCAGCTTTACATGCAGTTACATGTAGTTCATGATGATATTGATAAGGTATATGCTTTTGACAAACCTAAGCTGGTGTAACAGTACTGTGCATAACAGGGAGGTTCTCCATTTATCAATATCTGACTATAAATTGCATCCTATTTAATATGCAGGAACATTTTTACTCAGCTTTGCGCTCGAAGGCACTAAATATTGTTAATGAGCTCTGCCAAACCCCCATAACTTCTGCCACTTGGTAGGAACTCTAGAGGAGAAGCCTAGTTGATACGCGTTGACAAACCAAAAAACCTGAACGAACCATGTCGATCAGGTTATTAATATCGAAACAAACATACCGTAAATTCTCGAAGAAGCACTTTGAAATAAGGCCCCCCTTGAATAAACCCCTCTCGAATAAGCCCCCATGGGGAGCATATTCGAGGGAAGCATAATTGCAGAATAATATCTTATTTCAAGAAAGCCCCCACAGGACAATAGCTTTACAGTTTTACTTCCTTTGGCAGAAGACCAAAAAGAAAAAAGGAACTTTTGTGATGATAAAAAGTTATAATATTTGTTAGATCTTCACACTTTTGTAATTTTTCAATTTATTTCATTGAGAAAATTATATCGTTTTTATGTCAACCTTTGAGGAAAATACTAAACTTTGAAATAAGGCCCCCCTTGAAAAAACCCCTCTCGAATAAGCCCCCATGGGGAGCATATTCGAGTAAAGCATAATTGCAGAATAATATATTATTTCAAGAAAGCCCCCACAGGACAATAGTTTTACAGTTTTACTTCCTTTGGCAGAAGACAAAAAAGCAAAAAAGCGACTTTTGTGATGATAAAAAGTTATAATATTTGTTAGATCTTCACACTTTTTGTAATTTTTCAATTTATTTCATTGAGAAAATTATATCGTTTTTATGTCGACCTTTGAGGAAAATACTAAACTTTGAAATAAGGCCCCCCTCGAATAAGCCCCCACTCAAAAATTCATTTTTGCAAATAAGCCCCGGGGGGCTTATTCGAGGATTTACGGTATTTGTAAAAAAGGGTTTGACAACGATGGTACATGTGTGACGTTTCGGTCTAGTACTCTTTTTGATAACGAGGCTTTAATTTCATCATATTTTCTATTTGTTTTACTATCGTTCTCTATGTGTTCAATGGTCAGTGGTTGGTATAGAATAACATTGTCAATGCTGATTCCTTGGTAAGAAATTTTTTCTAATTTTCCCTGAAATATCGACAGACTAGTCGTTTTAGGTGTCAAATTGAATCGGAAAAGTGTTTCTATTGGACAAGGCGGTAGGGCTTTGGTTTCTCCCTCTTTTCTGCCTCTTCCCACCAAGCCCGACTGCAGAGAATATGTAAACTGTTTCAACGATATCTAAGGTGTGCAAGAGCGAAATTCCAAATGTGCAAGTGCGGACTTTGGCATGAGTGTCAAACCAATTCAAGATTGAATATCGAATGAATACATGAAAACATGAATATCGAATTAAAATATGCCTACAAGTTTTTTTATAAGTAAAGTACTTTCTAAGAAAATTATGGTCAGTTCTTCAAAAAAGTTAAGAAAGTTCAGGGCTGAATCTTTAAAATCTAAGAATATTAAAAAATTTAGATATTCAAAATTTCAAAGGAAATTGCCATGCAACAGTGAAATGTTAGCAGTAGCGTAGTCAGGGTGTTGAGATGGGGGGGGGGGCAAAGGCGAGTTGAGCAAGGGACAATTCGGGGTCCACACCCTTTTGAAAATTTGGTTCCACACCCAAATGCCCTTTTTCAAAGAGATTTTTTGCCATTGGAGGGTCTGCCTACTTTTGCCTCTCCATTGCTATGCCACAGCCTGTATAGGAATTCTGCAGAGATTGAGGACAAATAAAGGTAAAGAAACTGTCATTGATAATGAAAAAGATCACACTGACACTCATGATGTGAGCTGGAAAAATTTATGTGTCATTTATGAGCATGGATGGTATACAGGCATGGCAACATGGTTTAATGTCAGAATAACAAAACTTTGGCTGGCAATTGATGATGGTTACCAAAATTACTTCGACCCAAACAAAATACAGGGTTTCAAAATTATGTGTTTATGTTACAGAATTTTCCATCATTAACTTGATTTGAGTTGGCTAAGTATTATCAAGCATCACAACTTTTTGTACAATCGTATTCATTTTTTAGGCATGTTTAGCAATGGAAATTGATGATACAGATACCAAAGTTGAAAATGCTCCTTTGGCAGGCCCAATTGGAGAAACAACCAACCATGTCTCAAGCAAAAAGAAAGTATACTTAATCTGGAAAAACGTCTTACTTGTAAGCTTGTCGTTTTCTGTCACCTTCATGTCATTTGCATCCCTACAGAATCTTCAAAGTAGCTTGAATCCTGTTGGGGGGCTGGGTGTTGCCTCTCTAAGTGTCTCGTACAGCTTGGCTATATTGACGGGAATTTTTGCCTCTTCTATGATTGTCAAAAAGAAAGGATGTAAATGGAGTCTTATGGTATTCACTTTCTGTTATGCTCCCTTTGCTGCTGCCAACTTGTATCCAACTTGGTATACAATGATCCCTGCATCAGTCATCATTGGTAAGTCTGTCTTAACATACACAACATACTACAAAAAACATTTCAGACTTCACTGCTCTTGCTTTCAATATGAAATATTTTCGGTTCCCTTTAGAGCTTGCTATGGAGGGTTTCCTTTTATTTAGTTTCAGAAGCATAACATAGAGACACCAAAGGGTAGTGTCTTAATCAAGGTACAGGAGTTTGGATACTGGGGGCTTTGTGGTTGGTGACATTCCCAATCTTCTTCAGTAATTTTGCTTCAGTTTGTTAAAAAAAACATTGTTTGATAGTCTCTAGTAACAAAATGATACAAAGAGTTGCTTTATTTATTATCTTATCTTCTTTATTTAAAATTAAAAACTGAATTTTGAAATATGGGTATTTCAATCTTTTTTCAGTCACCTAAAGTGTATGTCTTTCAATGATACCCCTCTGGTTGAAAACATGAAGGTATGCCAGCTGTACTATAATCACATGTAATCTCTTTGGTTTAGTACAACCAAGTTTAACTATCAGTAACAATTTAAAGTTTTATTTTAGGTATCGCAGCAGGGCCTGTGTGGACTGCCAAAGCCACTTACATCACATCTTCTGCACTACAGTATGTTGACATCACAGGAGCAGAGAAAGGTCCAGCTATTACAAAGTTCTTTGGAGTTTTCCAAATGATTTTGACATCTGGAAACATAATTGGGAGCCTTCTGATATCCATTGTCCTGAAACCAGATGGTTGGTATCTCTCTTGTGTACTTATGATTTTGTAACCATGTTTTGCCAAGTTCTTGGTTCAGTTTTAAAATGACATCAAGCATATTTATTGGAAATTTTTGCATTTTGATGTATGTGTAGTAATTTGTTTTAAACTTAATTGAAACAAGATTCCATCGACACAAGACTGCCCTTTAATAAGTAGGAAGTATTAACTTGAGTCAAATGTTTGAAACTTTTGTGCAGGCCCGTCGGAACCGGGGGGGGGGGGCTGGTTGGTCAGAGCCCCCCAATAATTGTCAAACTGTAGTATGTTTCCTTTATAACAGTGTACTGAATGAAAAGGAAAACAATGGGCAGCCCCCCCAATATGAATTTTGTTCTGACGGCACTGTTGTGTGATGCATCATAGCAAAAGTGTTAAAAATTTAGTATTTCCTTTCTCAATATCTCCATAACAGGTTCTGAGGCAACCATTGGCAACATAACTAATGCAGAGGAATACACTTGTGGTGCCGCTGACTGCCCTTCCAAGAATCAGTGGTCTTCTGCTGCAAATGGCACAGCAGCTGTAAAAGTTGCAAATCTTGAAAGTGTGAACATCTTAATGGGAATTTTCTTAGGCGCTGTTGTGCTAGCTGGGCTGATCTTGGTTCCAATAGACGATGTAAATAGCTCATCTAAAGAGAAAAGGCAGAATCAGTCAGTCAAATCTCATATATTTGCAGTTGCAAATATTGTTTATAGAGATAAGAGAATGGCATGTCTTCTTCCATTCTGTATCTATGCTGGTCTATCTCCTGGATTTATTGCAGTTGATTTGGCTAAGGTAATGCTGCTGTTGCTTTCCATTGGTGTACTGTATCAGGGCACACACCACAAATTTGAAGTGGAAGGCATAGGTTAGCAAAAGTAGGGGTACAAGGCTTCTTTCCCCGTTTTCTGCAGCTTTAAAACTACTTGCTTCACAAAAAAGTAAGGGGGCACGGCCATCCCCCATCCCTGTTGGCATGGGCCCTGTGTATTTATTCGATTATAAGCAGCAGCTTTTAGTCACTATTTTTGTCACATTTAGTTGCATCATAGAATCAAAGGCAGCTTATAAATGAGGGTGGCTTACATTATTTTATCCTTATCCTGCCAAACTTCCTGCTACCTTGAAGCTGAGGGTGGTAATGTAGAAGATGACAAAGGAATACTTTATACGAAATACAAGAAACTATTGATCATACAATCCTGGACGATATTGTTGTTGGTTCAACCATAGTTTTTATCAGTTTTTGTGTCCAACTTTTCAAACCAAGTATTTCTGGTAGTGACGTCGCCAGCTCAAAAAACCAGCACAAAAACAAATTTTCTCGGCCACACCCTTCTGACTCTTGGAAAGATCTTTTATGGTAATTCTTTATCTATTTCCTAATTTAGTATAGTAATTTTTCTTTTTCCTACCTTTGGGCAAGCAACTTTCTCAAGCAGCTTTTTCTTAATGGTGTCTTTTTTGCAAGTGCGAGAATCAAAATTGATCTGATCAGCCTACCTCCCAAGCCCCCCCCCCCCCCCCCCAAGGTTTTTCGACGGATTTCGAACGGAAATTAGAAAATCGACTTCTTGGAAAACTGGGGTGGACATGTCCACTCTGTGACGACGACACTGACTTCTGCTTGGTTTTGAGGGTGCACCTTACAATCACGATTCAGTTTTGAACCCTATTGTTTAAGGGCTTTGGTACTTTTTTGCATAACCAAAATTGACATGCGTTAGTGAACCCGGACCGGTTCGCATGCTAAATTCCACTATTCATTTTGGTACCCTATTTTTTGGGCTTTGGTACGTTTTGCATGACCAAAATTGTCATGCATTTGTGTACCCGGACCGAAATGCATAAGATTACCGAAACGCACATGACACCGACATTAGTCAGGCCTGGCCGTTTGAGGCGAGCGATAGCTCAAGCTCGCCTCCACGCTCCTCTCGCAACCTAAGGCGAGCAATGAATTGCTCTCCTAAACAGAACATGGAGGAAGAATCGCTCCCCTAAAATTTCCTATTCAGATAATTATGAAAACGCACAAGGTTAATTGGTTTATTTTTGTAGCAGCGATTTCTCCCGTCATTGCATTTTTTGCAATTAACTTTTTGCTTGTTGGACGATGATAGGCATAAACTTCGATCTATTTGGAAAAGGATAGTTAACCAAAAGGTACGTTTGTAGCGATTAGAACCTTTCAATCTTAAGAAAACAGGCATATTTTTGGAAAGAAAGTCGAACAAATTGTAGGAATTGTAGATTGGGGATATAATAAGACAGCAGGTCCCTTCCAGTAATAGAAACAAAACTATCCCTCAAAGAGAACAGGGTACTCTGTCTTGCAAATCAAAAACGACAACCAAAACATGGAATTCCACTATCCAGCAGCATTTACTGAAAAACCCAGATTGGATGAAAAACTATAACGGCGACGTGTTTGGCATTAATGGCAAAGCCTGATAATCGTTCCATCTAGCACTTTGTGAATGTATCTACTATATAAACGTGACCGACCGCTTTTGTGTAGACATAAGTGAGTTCGTTTTCACCTTAGGACTCCGTTAGTAACATTTTCAATAGGAAAGCGGCACTGATTGGGCGACCTCAACAGTCATGTGCTCGCGTTTTCTGATTGGCCTATTTCGATCCAAAACTGGGTATTTTAGCGTAGAGTTTTCCATATCTATGTTCTGACGTTTTATTCTCTGAAGAGTGCCAGACGTATAATTTCAGCTTGTTTTAAAAAAAAATTTCAAAGCCCTTTTTCAAATTCTGTACAACAAAAAGGTTGTTTTGCAAGAGAATTGTTGTTTTTGTGTTGTGCCAGCTTTACATGAAACTGAAAGAATGTGTTCTTTTAAATACTTCAAGAAAAGGGGGTGCTTAAGTCACGGTTAAAGCAAATACAAATTGAAAGAAGTAAAACAGCATACTCCTGACTGCGGCTATTAAAGGCAACCGACAGATACTAAAGGGGCTTATTAAGTCATCTGTCGATTGTCTTTAAAGTATATACATTCTATGTGTTACTGATTTAGCTCGCCTCAGCATATGAGGGGAGCAATTCACAGCTCACCTATAAAAATACAAACGGCCAGGCCTGATTAGTCCTGCTTTAAACTACGTATGGAATTAATAGGTATCTTGGCCATAAGCTCTCAAGTCTCTGAAAGATGCAATAGACGAAATAATGCTCGTTGCTAACATGCCTATGTTTATTTCTTCTAGTCGTATGTCACTTGTGCCTTTGGTATTGAAAACCTTGGTTTTGTATTCACTGTTTTACTATGTACCCAAACAGTTTCTGCTGGTTTGATTGGCAAGTTTGAGCAATACATTGGTCGTAGAAGTATCATCGTCTCTAATTCTGTTCTGTCGATGGGACTGCTTGTTTTCTTGCTAAAATGGCGCGCTTCGTCATCCCCAGCTTACGTTTTCTATTTGGTGGCTGCCTGTTATGGCGTGACCAAGTCCGTATGGAGGACAGAGTCCAACTGTGAGTATAAATATATTATCCTACTCTGCCTGGTCTCTCAGTCACAGAATAGGGACATTTTTCCCTATTCTGTGTCTCAGTGTCAAGCAAAAAAATCTGAGACCTTTATTAACTATAATTTGGGACAGAACTGTTTGTTGAGATAAATTTTAATTTTCAGAGAGTTCAAATTTAGATCTACCCTTCTGCTAAGAATTGAAATAGAATATTCTCGTTTCTAAAGAATACGTTCAAAAATAATAAAGATCGACTTTAAATAGCTAGAACTTACGATAGTTAAAACGAGTATTCCGTTTCTCTCTTAAGTTCGACAGCGTTAATGATTGGTTTTCGATGACTCATGTGTCCCATCACCAAAACATTCCATTTTAAAGCTACATATTTCATGTAACAACTAATTCAACCGAACTTCTAATTCATACAACCTAATTTTTTACAACCATTATCCCCTCCCCAGACCGACACAACTCTAATATCGAAAACATTGGCTGGAATTGTGTTGTATACAACGTAAGATTTGGTAAAAAATGTTATTTATCAGTCGAACATATAGTGCTCGTTGCCATATAGGCAGAGCCGTATGCACCAAAACCGTGACGTCATTTTTATGTTTGTAGCTGTTTGTGGACTATTCTTTGCTGATAAACAAGAACCTGCTTTTGCCGTGCTTCGTGTCTGCGTGTCCTTTGGCTTTGTGCTGTCATTTGCATCAGGTTATTATCTGTGTGTTTACATGAAAATATACTTTCATATGTTTATCGTAACATTAGCACTTATTGGCTATGGAATGGCCGAATATTTTGATCGAAAGATGCTTAGAAAGGAAAACATCAAGGAACGACTTGGATTGCAAATGAAAGAGATATCATAACAGAATTATCATGCTTGTTACTTACTTTAGGAATGCTAGAGTATTTTTCACTATAAGAGACTGACAGATTTTGCTGGATTTTTTGCATAGTGTTGTAGTGGTGCATTAATAGATATGTTGTTTTGAGTGTCCTTTACTCAGATCCATGTGTGTAGAGTTTTTGTATCGGATTCATATAGTATCGAATTTTCAATTTTAGAATAGAATTTAACACCATTTAGGCTGCTTAAATTAGATTTTATTGTAAAATAAGCTTTGATTAAAAAAAAATCTAGATAATAGTACTGATATTTATATCATATTGATACTGAGATGATTTTACATGCATAGGTGTTTTTATCGAACGATAATATCGTCAAGATAAAGGTATAGCTGTTCGTTTGTGAATTATTTTTTTGATATGCGTTGTTCCATTGCCAAGAGATATACACCTTATTGCTGTGAGAAAATTTTTTAACTCGTTTAATTTTGAAAATATATATCTTCAACTGCATGATAGAAATGAATATAAAGGATATTTTTCCTTCTATCTAATTTATTAGCTCAATATTGATAGCTGCAGGTGGGTTAAACTTGTTACAGTTTTGACAGCGTTTAAGTAACACACCCTTTATTTTCCATTATTTTATCATAAGCGAGATGACATGCCCCTTTTCAATACATTTTACCATTTTTGGGTAGATAAGCTGAATCGCATTTTCACAACAGTAGGACGAATAATTGCCCTGCCCAACCGATTGGTCCCTCCAATGCTTGATTCAAACGAATCCTTTCCATATTTACATTATACTTATTATTCTCGCCGTGGAATGTCCAACATTTATTTGCTGTTTCTAACCTACCTTGATTTTGCCAGGTGAATTTCGATGAATTTTTGCTATGTTTTGCAAATACGCATTTTGAAAATTGGTCACTAATTTTGGTTTAAAGATAAGCATAAGCATGAAAATACCTGTGAGCAGGTATGATTATGAAATGCCTTAGAGTATAGCTATGAGGAAAGATGCTGCTTCCGAGAATAAATTTCGTAATTTAATGCTGCTGCAACTTGACGTTGTTTGTGTTAATTAGAAGATTTTATGCAAACTAGTTGCGTTTTATTGCTCAGGCAAACCGGATTTCATTTTTAGAAAAAGCGTTTTTAGCTATCTTGAATCCACGATCTCTATGAAATGCCTCTTCGGCTGCCAATTCATAGCAATTTGCAGTGCTCCTCATTAGCTGACATGCGAAATTAACTGGACCTCAAACGAAAGCTTATCGAACATAGATACCTGAAATATTATAAGTTTTTTAATATTCAACACTGTTTTTAATATTCGAGATATTGAGCGTCAACGTTGGCCACCGAATATTTTCCGAGCACGTACGAGTTTGCCCGAGCCTTTTGCATAATCGTGACGTCACAAACACCGTGTTCAAACCACTTGTGCAGGTCGACAGTCTGGAAGCCGTAATTTTATGATTTTGCGGAACAGCATCGACGCATTAATTGAGTAGGTTTTAGCTCCGTTTCGACAAAATGATTGGAAAATAGATTGTGACTCCTTTGTAAACCTTTCATGATAAGATCTGCAAGAATATCGTACGATTCAACGCGTTTGAGCCCCTTCCTTCGTCTCACATGACCTAGTGTGAGGCAGTCCAAAAAATCAAATAATGATAGCGATAAATATATTAGCAGGACTGGGAAAAGGAATGGTAATTAATTGTAATTTTTAGCATTGAAAATCTTTGTAATTTATCTAGCACTTTTCAACTACAAAACGACTCCTTCGTGTGATCGACTAGATTGTCCAGGTTGAATTTTTCTATTTTTTTGGAAACCTATTCTGAATAACTTCAATATATGCTGTAAAAATTTCGAATTTATGTCACTTTTTCGGCATATTCATAATCAATCGCATGAAAAATTTTTAGGGGTTAAAAACCTGGTACGATCGAGTCGTTATTTGCAGGAAAACAACTTCGTAAAAAATTCAACACTCAGGCCACTGCACCCCTGTAACTCGGGTGAACCGACGAGTTTGTAAACCCAAAATAACGTTCATAATTTATTTGTATTTAGAAATGATATATCAATCGAAGTAATAATGTTTTAGATTTATTCAAAAAAATATGATAGATTCATGCTAAAATGGAAAATTCTAAATTTCATTCGCATGATTAACTTCAAAATTGTGTACTTCTTCGAGCAGCTAAAAGTGCCTATTGAGGTCCACATCAGTTTGCTTAGCTGCCAGTAAATTAACCTCCTTATGAAATAACTATGTGAATAAATAAAAAATATGTATCCCTTCCAAACTTCAATGCTCTCCAATCATAACGCAGTACCAGCGAGCACATATCCTTCGTACACTTCTGTAGCCTCGAATTTTCATGTATCTTGTATCAGAGGCTACATAAATCGAATTGAACTGTCCAGTTCGTGCGTGATTTGTATTCAAGGATTCAAGGAATGAAAACATGGTGTTTGTGACGTCACGCGCGCTGGGCCATTTCATGACATTTAAAGCAAAATTTCTGCATTATCTAAAAAAATAATTTTGCATGTCAGTTCACCTTTAATCATGATCAATGTGTTCAAATTGGAAAGACGCCTTAATGTTGCCTTATTTTACTAATGATTGAAAAAATCTGAAATAGAAATATATTAGCCAAAGTATTTAGAAAATGAATTGAAGAATCGAAACTGTTGCAAGTAGAGTAGAGCGAAGTTCATTGCTGAAATGCTTATAACGGCTGGAATTTACTAAAAATTCCACCATCTTTACAAATTAACTCACCTTTGCCCAGGTCTGCGAAATAATATGCCCCTATACTCACCTAAGTTTTTTGTTTTTAGTTTTTTTTCAGTCATGAAATACACTTACGTGACAAAAGTATTAAGACGATGAATAACAAAATGGCGGCCCCAAAACTAGCATTTTAACATTCATTGAACAAATCTTGCTGTTTGGCGGGATTCCAAAAATTGTGTCAGCAAAAACGCGACTCCTAGCATATTCAATTCATTTCCTACCTTTCTATGATAGAAAAATAACAAAATGTCAGGGAGAAATGGAAAATACCAATGTTTTAGTTTCAATGCCGAAAACACGAAAACGACCAGCAAGAGAATGAAAAGCAATAAAAAAATTGCGCCTAGCGTGTAATTTGTTTGCTGAAACTGCAAGTAAGTTTGGTTGCAGCAAGTTTACAACACATGTTATTTACAAGAACAATAAGTTAACAATGCCTACTAAAATTTAAAGAATGGTAGGCCAGGGTAGGCCGACTATTGGTTGGGCCTAATGATACCTGCAAGTTGGCGTTGTGTGCGAAGTCAATCAATGCTGAATATCTTTGCCAATTATTCGTGGAAAGTCCCCAGGCAAGTACAGAAACCAGTAACGATTCTTTTCAAAAATAATGACATCATGGTCTCTCGATAACCCCGTCAAAGTCAAAGCCTTGATGTAAATGAAAACAACTAGTTTTCATAAAAAAATCCAAGAAATGAAATCTTCTAAGGCCAAAAATAAGCTCTTTTAGGATTTTTTGAGATTTCCTACTGTATCCAAGATATTTCGTTGTAAAACTAATTCAGTGAGTTCCAGTGCAAATGGCAGCTGCCAGATTCCTGGAGGTCATTCGACAAAAGATAAGATAATGGAAATTCTACTTGTCTAAAAAAGTTTATTTATACAATTTATTAAATATATCTTTAGTTTTACAATTGGGTAAAATTGCAATTGAAAATCTTAACAAGCAATTTCGTTATGTTCCACCGATTTTCTATGTTGTTTCGTTGAGCAAGGGGTTAACCACATTTGATTTGAGGCGATCGTCCTAATACTTTTGTTACGTAAGTGTACATAATATATTGCTTTTGACTATTTAGAATATATTAACATATTAGTTGATTTGATTGAGTCAAGAATGATTTTGTAGATTTTATCACTTAATAAAACGGTTAAATAGAGATATATGTTATTTTAAAGGCTTTTATTCTACAGTACTAAAATAAATACAAAAGGTTGCTTTTTTACAAGTGTCATCTAGTATTAAATCTTCGAGGACAGGGTGAGAGAAAAGGGAGTGTTTTTCGCTCCTGAAGGGATCACGCTCCTAGGCTGCTGAAGCTCATAACCTTTCAAAATTAAACAAAAAAGGACGCATTTTCAGATTTCAGAACTATCGAAAAACACCTTCCTGAACCTTCCTAACAATACTTAACCGTCCTCAAATCCTGGATATATTCAAAAATTTCCTTATTTCCAAAAAATTTACTTTTGATAAATTTCCATGAAGATTGCAGCCACAACCCAAGACAACCCAACCTAAGAATGCTGAAACCGGGAGTTTTTTAATAAATTTCCTTGAAATCTTCGAATTTGGCTCATCCACAAAAGATGGCACCCGTAAAATTTGTAAAAAATAAGTCTACAAAAATAAGTTCTTGAAAGAAATAATTCCTAGAAATCCGTGGGTAGGAGGTAAACTCGGAAAATGGAGTAAAATTTTTCCCTTACATCAATAGTATATTAAATATAAAACTGTCTATTTTTATCTTGCTATATTGAATGAATTGTTTCATGGAAAGTTTCTTTTAATGTGAGTCAACTTTCTATAAAAATGTAAAAATATCAGCTATAATGAAGACCGAGTCATTTGAACAGTTTTTGGCGGTACAAAACTTGAAAATGGCTTTGAAAAAAAGCAAACATTTTATTACAAATTGGCTATAAGCTTTTTCGTCTGACACTCCTCTGAGCATAAAACATCAGAATAAGAGTCTGAAAGAACACGATGAAAAGTATAAACCCAATTGTGGATCGAAAAAGGCCAACCAGAAAAACGCTAGCACAAGACCGGTATAGAAGAAAAAGCTTTTAGCCAATATGTTGTAAAATGTCTGCGTTTCAAAATACATACGGTAGATTTCAAAATACTTACATACACTCATATAGGTCTTCTCTATTTGCTCAACATGTTTTTCAAAGTGGAATTTTTTAAAAAAAAATCCTGAAACATGCGGATCACTAATTTGTTGTTTGCTTTCAATATTCTTAATAGTTTATGAGTTATAAGGGCTTACAATTCGATAATTGAATTGAACTACTGAGCAAAAAATGTTTGGTTTGGTGACACTGTGACTCATTTGTGACGTCACAATGTATTTCGGTTAGTCTCACATTATATTTCACATAGTAAATAAACACATTATATATAACTTTTATCAAAGCGTGACCGTGGCCCTTGCCACTCCGGCTAGACGACGAGAAAAGTTAATTGGGTGTTTTTATTATGACATATTCTTCCATACTTTGCCCGTGTCATTTTGTTGTCAAACGAAAGTATATAAACCAATGCTATATTTTTACGAACTTCGTAGACACGTAGGGTTCTCGTCATTTAATTCTACGTGTAAGATACGCCCACAAGGGCTCAAAGAAAATACGAGAGATATATTTATCTAATAATTAAAGAGGACTGTATATATATTCAAAAACAACGAGAGTCTTATAATCTAACAAAACTAACAAACGAAAAAAGCAACGAATAATTAATGTAGGAGTCCAAGAAGGTAAGAGATCCTTCATTCCGAATTTCTTCGACTATATCAAGATTCTATCAATAAACGGAAAGATTTCACCTTGTTTATGTCCTTGTACGGGAAACCTTTATCTTGCGAGTTCCTCGAGAGTTTCTTGAGTTTCAAGAGCGATTTCTTAGAGTTTCTTCGAAAAGAGCGATAGTTCTTCGAGAGTTTCAAGAACGATATCTTCGAAAGTCGATTTCGAACGCGAGAGTTCATTCCTTTCTTACTAGGTGTTGACACCTTCTTCCACCTTCCACAACAAAACAAAAAGCCCAGCAGAAAACAAAAGACACTTCAAAAAATAAACAAAAGAGACAAAACGAGGTTGGGGGATATTTCCGCACAATATTTTTGATAATGATGTTGCTTTGGATAAGACTGCTATTATTAAGATATAATTCAGAACGGTTCTCTAAGGTTGGGGAGAGAAGGAGGGTTTTAAAAAAACGACCCGGCCTTCAAAATGAACGAAATATTTTTAATTACACTAATAGTCAGTGCCGTCGCTAGCGGCACCAATGGAGGAAGGGAAGGGGGAAAGATTATTGAAAAGTTCTGATCCTGGCGGTACTGGAAGCCTCTGGGAGCAGGGCCGCTGAGAAGAGGAGCAAGGGGGCAAAGTGCCCCAGGGCCTCGAGGTCTGGGGGACCTCGTAAATTAATAAGTCCATTTTAAGAATGGAATTAATGAAACGTAGCAAAGTATGGCTAAAAATAGTAAAACGTTCTAAACGATCGCAAGAAATGACCGCAAGAAATATTCTTAAATGCATTTTAAGATAATCTAAAGGGCGTGATCACGAAAAATTTCTTCCTTCGTCCTTCGGTTTTGCGCCAGTTCCCCCGATCCTCTCGGCGGCTCAGGCCCTGCCTGTGAGATCTGCTCATACAAACTAAGGTTATATTTAAACGTGCTGAGCTGTATGAATAAATGAAATAATATCTTTGCTAAAAACTTGATTTCTATAGTAAAATCAAACAAGTAAAGAAACTCAGGTAAAGAAAATTACAAAACGAAAATCGAAGCAATGATTGACTGACGAGAACAAAAGATTTGATAAATAAAATAAACTGCGCCAAAATGCCACATTCAAAAAATTCATATATTTTAGGCCTCGCCCTATTTTGTCGGCAAATTGGTGACCGGCACTCCCTAAGTGATGGTGTTTTAGCGACGGAATCACCCCTTCTATTTTCGACATAAGAGTAGCCTATACCTTCATTTTATTTAATTGAAAATTTCCTACTCGGCAACCTGACCCTTGAGCACTGCCCATGTCACTGGATTCAGAGGTTCTGGCATCCAGGGTTCCGGACCCAGAGGTCTGGTCCGGCCATTGGATTCGTTGGTCAGACTCAGACCACATCCTGTTTTCTCCCCCGTCGAACCGGTTTTATTGTGACGTCAAGACTGATAACAACGTCCGTGCGCTCCTAGAACACACCTTCAGAATTTTTCAGAGGACAACGTGAGAGGGATGGCCAGCGTTGGAAAATTGCGACTTGCAAATCAGAAGCTTCAGTTAACTCGTGGAATTATAAGGCCGGTTAGCTGCACCATAAGATGCAGGAGTACAACGGTAATTCCTGCAGTTGATCGTAAGTCGCAACCGGCCCTTGCAGGGGATGCTGTTCTCGATTTTGATGATTCGAAACAGGCGTTCAAATCAAAGACAACATGGGAAATTATCAGAGCCCTGACTGTGTTTCGACTCTGCTCCATTGATATGATTGTTAGCAGAAATAAAAAGGTAGTTGTCTTTATGTATTTGAAAATAGTTTGTAAACCTTTTCATAAATTTATTTTTGTTTTGAATTTTTGCAATGTTGCTAGTTATGGTGAACGACATAGATGGCATGTTGTTTGGGTTTGCATGTAATTTATAGGAAAATATCCATTCTCTGACCAAGTAGAGATCATTACAAAAATTAATCGGGTTGTGATTTCAATCGTCAATAAAAAGAAGGAAGATATTCGTGCCCTTTCAAAGGCCAAGATATGGTAAGATACAAGTTCTTATTTTATCATAAGTTGCGCAATTTAAGACTAAGTTACGCAATTTAAGCTGTCATGGACGAAGCGTTTCTCCAGTTAAATACTTATTAAATTAGAAGAATTTTCTATATTTGCCAAAATAATTTGATTGAACATTTTACTACTCAAGGTAATTTTACAGAACCAATTTTATAACAGAAGTGTATATCTTCCTGGTCACGTGTCCTATGTGCGTCATGACAGGCAGGTAGGGTGTTAAAGCGAGAAAGTTCCTGAAAAGTACGAGAAAACGAAGATCGAAGAGTACTATAAAATATGATCTTGCATCAGCCACTAAACTGGCACACTGTTTGTCTATGTATGTAAAGTTTAGCCCTCAATAATATTTATCTTGCTCAGCAATTTATATTGACAACCAAAACTGTGTTCGGCAGTCTTGGTGCGATTATCAACAAAGCCTTTTTCTCGCATGAATCATATGATTATTTTAATTTGAAAGGGTTAACATTCAAGAGAGAGTTATTTTGCACGGTGGTGTAGCTTATTGTCCCGGTGGGTCGTTGGTGATAACATAATAATGCATTCGTTCTAGGTCCAGCGATCAACTGGAATGTGAAAATACCTGTAGAGTTCATTGAATTTCGTGCTATATAACTTAGGCGTCTTATAATTTTATTTTAATGCTGTTTGGTATTCATTAGACATGTATGAGTCTTGACATTAATCTTTAAGGTTTGGCAGGTATTCGATTGAGGTCGTTGTAATACAACAAAGGAAATGTGGTTAAAAATCCTCTTAGATTTGGCATAGATTCACTGTGAAATGCTATCGTAAATCAATATACTATTCAAGTGCAGAAAGATCTAGAATACTGAAGGCGAATTCTGTTCAAAACAGCATGTTTTTCGTAGAAGTAGAGTTTTATATTGAAAAAATACCCCCTTTGTAACAAGCCCACCAAGGTTTCTTCATGGGGGATAGCAGATAAATATGACAGAGAACAAAATATTTGTCCTGGACTGCCAGGGGATGGGTAAAATTTGCAGTTATGTGTGGCAACACTTGGTACCAAATAGATAAATTGTTGTTAAATCTAGAAGATTGACTGGGGACCAAAAATTGAAGCTTGCAGTAAGGGGGGGCAGTGGGGGGGGGTTGGGATATTCTTTGCTGGGGACAGTCTTCACTGTGCGTGTTACAAAGGGTTCACTGTGCGTGTGAAGAATTTTTCTTATCATGTTGGCTTCCCTTGTGTGTGAACCATCTAAATTTAGAATCATTGAAGAACTAATACTTGGGATAAGACATCAAAATTATAAATATACAATGCAGTTTATTCTTTGTTCTTAGTATTTTGCCAGGCATTGTACCTACCTTTTTACCTTAAGCTCTCAGCATACTTAAATTTTTGTAACTCTCCCTTGCAATATCCCACGATATGATCTTAGTCTGCAGCTCTAACTTCATGTCATTATTGTTTCAATTGACCTTCTCGCTGTGATATTTATTATCTGTCAGCTACCGTTTTCTTCAAACTCTATAAATGTGCTTAATGTCAAATTTTGGTTTTCTTGTAGCTTCTCAGTTTTGGCCAAAAAGTCCTTGGCAGAAAATTATTTGAAGTGATAATGAAGGGAACCTTTTATGGACACTTTGTTGCTGGGGAAATGAAAGAAGAGATAAAGCCAAAAATTGATCTAATGGAAAAGTTTGGAGTTGGGGCAATATTGGACTATGCAGTGGAAGCTGATATGCCATCAAGCACTGTTGTGGAGGCTGCAGTGTATGGGTTTAGTTTTCCTTAAAACAACTTGTTTTTAGACTCTGCTTTTTAGACTTTTGTTGTCTTTATATAGCACAACCTTTGCAACAAGGTTTACCATGATATAACAAGTGTAAATTCATTTCAATTGTCCCAGAGGCATTGGAAGCATCTCAAGATTCTGATACCATTTGATGCTGCAAAGCCACTTGACCTTTTCTTAATCCTTATGCTTTATCCTCAAGTCTGAGGGATACCCCTGTCAGATATGCAATTAGTGGGGGGGGGGGAGGCAATATGAAAACATTGCAAATTGAAACATTATGTCTACTTGTGGTATATTGTGCTGGTGTTACACACATGTGCCAAGGATCAATGCCATCCTACATGGATATCCTAACATAAGGGGAATGCCATTTTCAGTTATGCAACAAAGTGACAAACCTAAAGCACACATCACTAAACCATTGTGGTAACTTGCATTGTGTTGATCTAGTGGCTTGTAGTAAGATTAGGAGTTCCCAGTGTCATGTTGCAATGATCAATGCAAGCCTGTGTGGATATAAGGGGAATGCCATTTTCAAATATGCAACAAAGTGACAAACCTTAAGCACAAATCACTAAACCATTGTGGTAACTTGCATTGTGTTGATCTAGTGGCTTGTAGTAAGAGTAGGAGTTCCCAGTGTCATGTTGCAATGATCAATGCAAGCCTGTGTGGATATCCTAACATAAGGGGAATGCCATTTTCAAATATGCAACAAAGTGACAAACCTAAAGCACAAATCACTAAACCATTGTGGTAACTTGCATTGTGTTGATCTAGTGGCTTGTAGTAAGAGTAGGAGTTCCCAGTGTCATGTTGCAATGATCAATGCAAGCCTGTGTGGATATCCTAACATAAGGGGAATGCCATTTTCAAATATGCAACAAAGTGACAAACCTAAAGCACACATCACTAAACCATTGTGGTAACTTGCATTGTGTTGATCTAGTGGCTTGTAGTAAGAGTAGGAGTTCCCAGTGTCATGTTGCAATGATCAATGCAAGCCTGTGTGGATATAAGGGGAATGCCATTTTCAAATATGCAACAAAGTGACAAACCTTAAGCACAAATCACTAAACCATTGTGGTAACTTGCATTGTGTTGATCTAGTGGCTTGTAGTAAGAGTAGGAGTTCCCAGTGTCATGTTGCAATGATCAATGCAAGCCTGTGTGGATATCCTAACATAAGGGGAATGCCATTTTCAAATATGCAACAAAGTGACAAACCTAAAGCACACATCACTAAACCATTGTGGTAACTTGCATTGTGTTGATCTAGTGGCTTGTAGTAAGATTAGGAGTTCCCAGTGTCATGTTGCAATGATCAATGCAAGCCTGTGTGGATATAAGGGGAATGCCATTTTCAAATATGCAACAAAGTGACAAACCTTAAGCACAAATCACTAAACCATTGTGGTAACTTGCATTGTGTTGATCTAGTGGCTTGTAGTAAGAGTAGGAGTTCCCAGTGTCATGTTGCAATGATCAATGCAAGCCTGTGTGGATATCCTAACATAAGGGGAATGCCATTTTCAAATATGCAACAAAGTGACAAACCTAAAGCACACATCACTAAACCATTGTGGTAACTTGCATTGTGTTGATCTAGTGGCTTGTAGTAAGAGTAGGAGTTCCCAGTGTCATATTGCAATGATCAATGCAATCCTGGGGGATGTCCTAACATAAGGGGAATGCCATTTTCAAATATGCAACAAAGTGACAAACCTAAAGCACACATCACTAAACCATTGTGGTAACTTGCATTGTGTTGATCTAGTGGCTTGTAGTAAGAGTAGGAGTTCCCAGTGTCATGTTGCAATGATCAATGCAATCCTGGGGGATGTCCTAACATATCTTTAATCCTTATGGTGGTGGCCATTGGTAATTACCTGTATTGTTTAGTTATGCTCTGATAGGCCTGAGAGTATTTTGACAGCAAATATTATTTTCTTATATTGTTGAGATAATAGGGTTATGACAAGTGCTGTATTCTATCAATAATAGATCCTTCTGTGCAGCATTATTAAATAACATGATTGAAATAATGTTGTGGTCTAATGAAACATCAGTGATTAACATTTATTATAAATTGTCCTGTTCCTTTACAGACCCTCTGTAATGCCAAAAGGTGACCAAACGGGTAAGGAAAATCTGAAAATCTTGGATTTTTTCCTGTTTATTGGTATTTCCTAATTCGAATGTACTTCAACAAAGCCCCTTTTTTTCATGTAACCTACCTCCATTGCTCGCAAACAATAAGGCGTGCAGCTAAAGCATCACTCTTTTGGAACAAGACTTTGTTACTTTTCTGAATAAAAGCAATGATATATGCACCACCAATAACCCTTTAGACATAAATCAGATAGCTCATTGACCAATGTAGCCTAGGTTGAGTCTGACGTGTGTCATACAATGCTTTTAGGTGCTGTTCTGGATATTGCTGATGTAGAGAAACGGTTCAAGTTTCAGAGAAAATTTGCTGACAGAAGAAAGGATCTTTACAGTGCAAGGACATATATTTATGAAGGAGAAGAAAAATGTGACCAGAACAGAGATGTCTTTCTAGATTGCATAAAGACAACAGGTATATATTTGTCAACAGTCTTAGTTTGACTATTCGTTAATAATATCTTCTTTCTTATGAGTTATTTTCATTAAATCATGAATATCAGTACAGTTGCATCCTTGATTAAAGGGCCTCTCCAGCCAAAAAAAAAAATTTTTTTTATTGACTAACAAGTTAGCATCTGGTGCGTGTATTATGGCAAAGTCGTTGTTTTTGCAAAATTCCAATTAGTTTAGAAGTTATAAGGCTTTAAAGTTGCACCTTTCCGAGAAAAAAACGACAAAAGCCGAATCAGTTTTGTGACATTCTGATGTCACAGTGTGTGGCTCTCGTCCGTAATGAATTTCGTATATCTTCCACCGAATCCCGAAGGAGTCATGGTCATGCGTTGATAACTGCATCTAAATCTACAGCAGGAGTTCTTTAGGATCGAAAAATATTAAATGTTTACAATCATTCTAAGTTTGCGGGTCGGAATGTGTCTATGATGTGTCACGACTTTGTTTTGATCACCTGTGTAGGCCCACAAAGCTATGGCTTCCTGTTCCAGCTCTTCCCTCGCGTATAATTAATCGAAATTGACACTTCAGTTGTTCTCCAGAAACGATGAACAACTAATGGCTTCAGAACTGATGTCTGAAATGCTCAAACTAAAAGCCGGTGGAACAGAACTGAGAGCACCAACAATTGCAGTGTTCAATTTGCGAATCGCCGTCGTTCGATTCGGTTTGAGGCGAGACTAACGAAATACACTGTGACGTCAAAATTGCGTCACAGTGTCACCAAACCGAAACATTTTTGTCGGTTAATTCAATTCAATTATCGAAATGCAAGAGCTTATATCTCACAAACTGTAAAAAATATCGAAAAACAAAGAACGAATTCGTGATCAGCAGGTTAAACACCTTTAGATTAGCTAATAAAATGCAAGTGCAAAATTTGGCTGGAGAGGCCCTTCAAGTTGTACCCCCAGATTGCTTGGACTTTCCTTTGGATGTTCCTAGTACCTTCTTTTAGTCAAAAGTAGATTTATGTTTGACCTTTGTAATGTTTCTTCAGGCAAAACAAGTCATAATGGTTTTGCTGCTATCAAAATTACTGCTCTTGGGCGACCTCACTTGTTGGTATGTATCTTTTATAAGTGCCCATCAGTTTAGTATACGTAACAGAGCTCATCAGTCATTGAATCAATGAGGCGCGTTAGTATGCCCATTGAAAGAAAGCAAGATACATTTCTGACAGTTAATGGTATGTCTGGAGCCTATCTGTTGACTCTAGGTGATTTCAGAATAAGCCAGGTACTGGGCTCCCCTTGCTGATTCTTAAGAATAACTTTTTTCAACTTCTTGCTCTTGTTTCTGTAAATTATTCTTTTCATAGCACTACGCCCCAATTGGAAGGTCTATCAAATGTTGCAAAAAAATTTGTATTACAGCAATGTTACAGTTCTCCAGCAATGTTTCCAGTGGAAGATGATAGACACTGGATTGCAGTCCCATAATTTTAGAAGGCGGTTGCTTATAACTAGGAACAATGCTTGGATCCCCCAGAATCTGTTATGTATTTTCCAATAAATTTTTTATTTTCCTCCAAGGTGCTTTTCTACCAAACTTCCATCCAGTGTGCTTCTCAGACTTTGTTTGGATTGGTGTATAATATGCATTTTTTTGTATGCATTTTCTCTGTGTCTTTTTTTAGCTCCGGCTGTCAGAAATTTTGAACCAAACAACGTATTTCTTTGATAAACTTGCAAGCAAGTCTGGTTTTCTAAACGAGAGATCTATTGCCAACAGCACATTTTATAAAGGATTGCAGGACCTTGGGGTAGGTATTTGATGCTTGCGCTTGACCTGTAATCCGCTGGTGATTTCATAATTGCGTTCAGTGGCGGAAATTATGGGGATTTGGGGGGCTCGGCCCCCCCCCAATCAGCGAAATCGTCGGAAAATTCGGGCTTTCGTCGGATAATTGACAACCGTTTAACGTGTCGAAATTACTCCAAATTGTGTATTTAATTTCAATTCCGTAAAGGTCGGCCAAAATTTCTATCGGATTCTTCTGAACAAAAGTTATTTTCAAATGTATTTCTCACTGACGAAAACAAGATAAAATGCATAAAATGAACGTACGACTTGTCAAAAGTGTAATCGGTCGACTTATTGTATCATATATCGTCTTAGATGAGGTATCAATCTTGATATCAAAAATCATAAATGGATTGTTCTTCTTGCTACTTAATTATGGCGTGGTCAGCAAAGATTTCTAAAGAGTCCCGTCAAAAAATCAACTATTTTTATCAAAATGTGCAGTTTCTTTGAAATTATACATGGTCCGTGATGTTATCTTGTCGGAATATCGTAGGCCTGGGCCCCCCCCCCCCCCCCCAATGAAAGCCTGAGTTTCCGCAGCTGATTGCGTCTATTAATTTTTCTCAGATTTGAAGGTCCTTGCCATCTTATTACCAAATCCCTTCCCCCAAAGAATGTTAATAGACCAGGGCAATATCATGCAAGTCAAAATTGAAATTCCCATCTCCTACATCGTTTGGTATTAATCTAACATTGTCCAAAGGGGGAGAAAGGGATGACTCAATCTACCCTTGAAAAGTTGTCAGTGACTTTTTGCAGGGATTTAAGCTATTGGAGAAGGTTAAAAAGTGTTATTTTTGCATATGCCAAGATCTTAATAGCCAAATATAACTATGACATCAATCTTGTAATAACGCCAGCCTGTTTTAAATGTCATTGACAAAGGGAGATAGGGAGATGACATGAATTAAATAGGGAAATGAACTTCTTTCTGTAGATTGACATGTCAGAATCAGAGGCAGCGAAAATTTTTGATTTAATTGATGAAAACAAATCTGGGTAAGTTGGGTTGCTATTTGTTTTGATAAATTTCGCTAATGGCGTTTTAGATAGAAGCTACCTATAGTTCAAATTCACACTAGCAATATAGATGTTTACCCTGAGCCCACATCAAGTCACAAACTTGCTCCCAATTTTTCTTTCAATTCGTTGCTGTAAAGTACGTTACAAATACATTCTTTATAAAGAATATTGCACCTTTTGATGAGAGAATCTTTCAGATATGATACATATCCAGATCAGTTAAGCAATGCAATATGGCTCAAGTATTTTCCTGCTTTATTCATTGTGATTTCTCAACTAGAAACAAATTGTAACATACATTAAAAATAATGAAGTATTCGGTACAACCTACTGCGTTTTTCCAACATGGCTCTCTCTTAATTATCTGCCTTGCTTATTCAGCCATATTGATGTGATAGAGTGGCATAATTTCCTGACACCACAGTTGCAGCTGAGCAAACTGTTCAGAGCTAAACCGAAAACAGTGGTAAGTATTTAGACTATCAAGTTGCAAACCTGCAATTCATGTTGTTAGTTTTCGTAGCTACAATTAGATTCACTTTGCTTAATGTCATACTACCAGTTACAGCCACATAAACTCTAGTCCCAAGTACTCGAAACTGTTCAATTTAGCTCCGTTTACAGTCACACTCTGCTTACTGTCACAGCTTCATCTTGAGATACATTAAATGATTCTATTGTATCTCAAGTTTTAGTATCTCAACTTTTTTCCTTTGCATGCATAAATGTAAACATATATGCTTTTGTTTCTTAAGAAGCTGCAGCTTGAAATCCTAAATAACTCTTTCAATAAGAATTATATAAATCGATAGCCTTACTACTAAATATTTAAAAGCGAATAAGCTGAGTTTAAAGAGAAGATCTCCAACAGTTTACTGTTGTTGTCAAAAAAGACTTGGTCATTATTTTTTTAAATTTGGTTGTTTCAATTTCATGCTATCTTTTCTTTGATCAGTTCATATTCCAATTTTTATGTTTTCACGAAATTTACTGTAGACTCTTCGCTAAGGGCTTGAAGTCTTATCAATGAATGAATCTTTGACTTTCAATAGACTTAATGAAAAACTTAGGTTCATAGGCGAATCTACTGCTCAGAATCTACTCATTAGATTCTCATTTGAAGTATTTAACCCATTATGGCCAAAACCCTACTTTCATATACGTCTGTTTTTAGCTGGAATACCGGGAAAGCTGAACTTTTTGGCTGTACAAAACTTAAACAAATGGCTCACGCTATTTTATCATCAAACGCTATTTTATCATCAAACGTCAAAATGCTTTGCACCATTGAAAAAATACCAAAATTTTAAACCATGGTTAGATTTTTTTTACTCTGAGGAGGCTGTAGATTAAGTGCTCTCAATGTATTGCAAAATTTCCTCGTGCAACCTTAAAGAATTGTGAATAATGAAACCGTAGATGGAAGTATGTTGGGGGCTGTATTTTTATAAAGTATAGTTGAAAAACCATCGATGCAACCTGAATGTGACCTTCAGTTTGCTCTTCCATCTTTGAAAACCACGGAACATACAATCTTCCATATGCATATTTGATTGCTAAGGCATTTGAAGCATCGAGTACCTTGAACGTAACATCAGTATCTTTTCCAGTTTGGTAATAGTGAGTGAAAGACGGACGGACAGGATTTAGTTCTGGTATTCCAGTCTGCCAATAATTTAGGTACATCCCGATTGTTCTTAATCGTTACGTCATTTTACACAAACTTCTAACTCTCAACCATCTGTCAATCATTATTAGCCAATAAATAACCATGTGAGTGAATAGCATGCACTGATTGGTCTATCCTTGATTGAAGTAAATATACGGTCTTTTCTCGTAAGTCGAAGTTTTAAGTCGAACTTTCCCGATTTTTGCCCGAATTTTCTCGTTTTCCATAAATTTCCCAAAAGTTTAATTAATAGGAATTTCAATTAAGAACATAAAATAGTTAATGCAATGTATTTTAACTCAAAATATATATATATAATTTAGATATAATTATCTATATTTAAGTTATTCATATATGCTCTTAAGTTGTATATTAAGAAACAAAAAAAATTTTCCAATGCCCGAATTTTTTATTTCCGAGTATTTTCTTGAAATTACCAAGCTGTTGGAAATACTGGGGGGCTGGTGTGACATCCCCCACACCCAAGTAGCTACGCCCCTACATTTCTAGTACTCAAATGTATTACCTTTTGTTGTTGTTTGATAAGTGATGCTGGCCGAATAGAGAAAATACCACCAAATTTTCCTGAAAACTAATAACACAGTATTAACATATGCGTATCTCTTTTTCATCCGACATTTGCTCAAGCTGAATGTCACTTTAGTTGAAGACATATTGATGCTAGCTGGCTGACAAATTTTAGCAACTACTTAACAATGATCTTACAAATTCCATTTTCTTGCCTGTATTTTATAATGACCCCTGTTTGCCATGCAGGCAGGGTGTTTCGTGAATTGTTTTTGGTTCTGCTTATTCCTGTGCTATTTTTCACCCCCATATGAATTTCCATATGCTTCAAGGTATGAAAAGTGCATGTATATTAATGGAACTGCCCCTTGTTTTTCCTCCTCTGACAGTATAATTTTTATTTTGAAGGGTGATGCTAGCACACCACTGTTGACCACACTGACAGATGCAGAACTGCAAGAGATGCACAACCTGCAAGATAGGCTGATGCAGATTGCAGAGGTAGCATTGTTTTCTAAGCTTCGATTTTAGGCAGTTTTCTATGCCTCTATTACCCATGTGGGGCAAGCTTTTCATTTGGCAAATTCCAGAAGATTTTGTCTCCTTTGCATGAGAAGGAGAAACAAGGACAAAGTTTGGAGAAACAGAATAAACTGGAATTATAGAAACAGTAAGCATGAAATGGTAAAAATTATGTACAAAATTTTGAATTTATTTAAGTAGAGGCTACTTGTATTTTCAACTTGATTTTTCTTTAGGAATGGAAATTATTTCAACAAACAGTTTTATGTGCCTTTTCTGCGAACCATTTTTCTAAACTTCTATTATCTTTTGTAGCTTGCAAAGGAAAGAGGTGTAACTCTGATGATTGATGCCGAGCAAAGCTACTTTCAGCCTGCAATTAGTCGATTAACTCTTGACTGCCAAAGGACTTTAAATAAAGAGAGGCCCGTTGTTTTCAACACCTACCAATGTTACTTGAAGGTAAGAAATATTGCCATTTGTCGATAATGGTTCGCTGATTCTCCTTTTTCCAGTTAGAGGAATACGATGTACCGCTTTTAAATTTTTCCTGAAACTTAATTAGAGATTTATAAGATTAAGTGTAATTATGTTAGTATTTATAAATGTGACTTGTTGTGATAACGATACTCTATGATATGTGATGTGATTGGTCCACGTTTTTTATGCTATTGACTAGGCCTAGAGTGTATGGTTGATGTAGTTTCGTGAATCTTCGAATAAGTGTCTGGAGCTTAATTAATTTTTCTGGCTTTTTACTAGACAATTATTGGAGGGTGGCATCATTCGAAAGGGGTCTTGCGGAATTTGCGATTGAGCATATATATAATGTATTGAACTCTTTTTTCATTTACCTATTTTATGGAATCCAATTAAAAATATATTTTGAAAAACGCTATAGACATTAACAGGATTGTGAAAACAATACATGATGTAGAAGATAAATTGTTTTTAACTTTTTGATTCAAACCTACCGTATGCACTCTCCATAGAAGTTTAACGTCGACTTCAAAGTCTTTTACTTTAGGGGGTGCTTATTTGAAGGGGGCGCTTAATTAAGCCTTTTTGTTGTTATGTGTGACGTAGAATAGCCTATGGCCAGCAATAAAGCATTAAGGCGATGTCTATAGTAATAGCATTACTGGATTAACAGTCAGGTAAAACTACATGGTTATCTTTGTTTTAGCTACATCTAATTATCAGCTTATGAATGTGAAACAATAGGTTAATGTATATTTAACCATTTTATGTGCTCAAATCTAACGGGTGGATAAGTAGTACTAGTAAACCGAGTTACAGATTGAGTTTCAATTATTGCATTCTTAGGGTGCTCAAGATACAGTTTTGGTTGACCTTGAACTGGCCAAGCGTGAGAATTTCTATTTTGGTGCAAAATTGGTACGAGGTGCATACATGGAGCAAGAGAGAGCCAGGGCGGCCACAGTTGGGTATGATGATCCAATCCACCCCAATTACGAGGCGACAAACAACTCCTATAATACGGTAATTGACTGTATTATGAAGGCGGTGGCTGAAAGGGGAGCTAGTGTGATGATAGCTTCGCATAACGAAGAGTCAGTCAGGTTAACAGTTGACAAGTAAGTTACTCTGATGTTTAAAAACTTGTAGTTTGTAGTCTTCCCTCGCTTCGTAGTGTGCAGTTTGCCTCTCTTTTTCTATGAAGTTTTTCCATTTTCGATCAGAGAAAAGGCCAAACTGATAGATATATTCGGGAATGTCCATATCTCTAAGCATTTAATTATTTCTCGTATCTAGAGCAACAATGCAGTATGTTAGCCTACCTTTCTCTTGGCACTTTGTGCTCTTCAGCCTTAAGTGTGAATTTGTACCAACGGATATTTAGCATAATGTCAGTAGTGCCCCTAAAGTAGAGGCAGGGCCTTAGTTTTATCTAATATTGTGATGCTATTTCTCTAGAATGAAGAAGTACGCTATCGAACCGACGGCTGGAAAGGTGTTCTTTGGACAGTTGTTAGGAATGTGTGATGGAATTTCGTACGCCCTCGGTGAGTACTCCTTATCCCTAGCTGGGATTATTTGTCGACAGAATTAGGAGTTGGGCTGCCCTGTTTTATAACATTTGCTTGCGGGGCTTATTTAATTTTGTCGTGATGTTATTGCTAGAAGTGTCTCTTGTACCAGCTCAAAGTGAGTTGTGCTGTATGTCTAGAGTTATATATGCTATATATATTTTTGAAAAGAGTTGTAGTGGTCTTCTCAGCTTCCAGTCTCACCATGACGCAACTCTATTAAGCCCACCTCCTTTTGAAATATAAATTTGAAATAAACTCCCCTGTTAAGTATGTCTCTTCGTTTTATTTTAATTTATGGACTTTTCAATTGACTTTGATGATTCAGAAAAGATTTGGACATAATTTTTGACTGAGTTTTCATTGAAACATGATATATAACCATTATATTAGCTCGGTTTTAACATGCTACCCTCTTTAAACGTTTGCAATTATTAATAACTACAGAATAAACGTACTAGAAGGTTTTTTTAACCCTTGTATTGGATTCTTAATAAGCCCCCTTGCAAGTAAGCGTCCGTCTGGATCCTCAAAAGTTATGTAAACCCCCTAGGACTTAATGGAGCTTTTACGGTATCTTCTGTCCTGTTCAGTATCCCCTTATAGTCCAATGGCTAAAAGTCTCATTTTTTGCAGGCCAAGCCGGGTTCTCAGCCTACAAATACGTCCCGTATGGCCCAGTTATTGAAGTGCTACCGTACCTTTCCCGTCGTGCAGTGGAAAACCGCGGGCTGTTGCGCGGGATTGTAAAGGAGAGGCAAATGTTATGGGATGAATTGAAACGCCGCGTTCGTGAAGGTGACCTGAAGCACAACCCGTATTTGTTTGTAAGATAGCGCATTTATGTACGATTGCTCTAGTATTTCGCATTTAACGCAGTCATGTTGTGAAAATGGCAGCTTGAATCGTAAATTGCCTTGCTGGCCTAGATTGTGTAACGTATATGTAATTAATTGTGGTTAAGTCAGGGCAGTTAGCTGAAAGAGCTAAAAGATTTTGCGAATTTCATTTGGGTGTGGCGCCAGTAGGAAAATATTTTTAAAATAAGCAAATCTTAGTTGAGCTTTATGCTATTGTTTAGAGGTTGGGTTTCAACTATGGCTAAAAAAGATAATGGAGGACCAGATTGATGTCCTTATTCTCCATGGGCCTTAAAGCATAAAGAAATTAAGATGGCCCTTTTTGAAAAAATTGCTTGTCTTTCTAAGTTTTATATTGAAGCGGAGGTTTCATCGTCATATGATGGGCTCTTTGGACTTTTTCTGCAATAAAGGACATCTGTTAATTTGTATCCTCGAATCTCTGTGACTTTAGATCAGGCTATGAACATTCCTACCACCTCCCCCCCCCCCCGCCCCAATCTCCCGTTCACCGCATGTATGCCTATTGTTTCAATAGATTTTCGTTAACTTTGATTTTTTTATTGTATTCACTATTTATTCTGCCTTGGATATATTTATCTAATATTCAATATTGCCTGGCTGGCTGTTTCTCGACCGTTTACTTTAGACTGTTATTATTTTTTAATCGTCCACTAGTGAATCGCTGTATCGGTTTTTAATCTATTATATGTATATAGTCATTAAATAAACATACTTTTTGTATCATTCAATTTCTTAGGAATGTTATTGCATTCTTTGCGTCACATATATAACATGAAATATTTCATATCGGTAGCTTATAGGTAACTTACCGTTCGATGCCTTAGGGTTTTTTTCATTATTGAAATAATTGCTTTCCAATTGCTCGCTTTTCTTCAAAGACAGGGATGAAGTTCCTCGGGGTGAAAAGGGGGCTTGATCCAGCAAATAATTGTTAGCATTATGAACTTCTCCTACTTTCCCTGGCAAAAATAGTTGGAACTTTTCAAGGAAAGGTGATATTTTCTCTTTCATTGGAAAAATAACTTTCCCTCCTCCCCAAATTCAATGTTGAATGCATGATTTGAGGAGAAATGATAGAAATACAAATCCAACAATGATTCAGGGAAAAGGGGGGACTCGAATATACAAGGGCAACTTTAAGTAGAAAATTGCAAAATTTCCATTATGTCTCAACATTTTTGTACTTGATTGTCGATTTTACAGGACAGGCTCTTTCATATGTTTTTATGTTATTTGCCGGCTGCCAATGTTTTGCGTTATTATTTATGATCTAACTGGGGGCAGGTACCTCGTTTTTCGTTGAATTTACGTTATAAGTATTTGTATCGCTCTTGATAAACGCAAATAATTTGTTTCTCGAAAAGAGATTGTTGTAATGTAATATGAGTTGGATCATTGTTAATGAACTGTGTTGTCTTTGGTATTGTTGCTAATGCCTGTTTCAAAGGTTTTTTGGGATCCTTCATTTGCGAGCCAGCTTGAGGATTGGAAAGACTGGATTCTAAGGTTATTAAGTACGACGAAAAAAAATTATTCTCATCATAGGGAAGCCACTCTTGTTACACAAGTAGAGGCAGAGTTTTCAAACTTATTCATTTTTGGGAAAAGTTAAAGTTTTGCCCAAAAAGAATAACGTCAGATATATTGGTAAATGTTATTCATATCCAAGGGCACCGCCTAGGAGTGTACTCATATATAGTATTAGGAAACTGGTAAGTTTGATTTATTTAGGTGCGTCAGTTGTACTATTATATTTTTGGGTTCGCGAAATCTAGACTTTTTGGGTCTTGGATATGACAAAGTTAAGACAGAGAAAAATTGCAAACTTTTTGTGCAGAGGGAAGAAGCATTACTTTTTGGATCAATTTTAATGCTAGAAATTATTTTTTTGGGTTGATGGTTTGTACCCCAACCTGAGCACACCCATTCTACATATTCATAGTTACCCTCTGTTGGGGGGGGGGCACCAGAACCAAACTAAATAAGAGACTGGACAGAATCGAGAGAAGTTCTTTGTCGGCTTCATTCAATACTCTTCATAAAGACGGGCAAGGTTTCCGGGAATGGAGATCATCAGTCATTTTGACGAAGAAAAGACGACCCGGAAAAGATTGACGGTTTTATTAAACAAGCTTTGCATAACTTTTCTACCAATAAATTATAAGTATTCTGCAGACACAAAAACATTCAGACCCGTTTCATTTCTACACAGTCACCAGCCTTATACCAATTTTTGCTCAAACATGCACTAGAAAGTAGACAGTAATGAAAAAATCTTTTCGTAAAACAACCTACATTGTTTGCCGTAATTTTCATGTTACACCGACAAATAACTCTAATCTTCCTCCACCATCGCCCATTCTTCAGTCGAAATTCTTTTTGAGTTCATGTCATATTCAGGTAGCTGCTACTGTCTTGCGCAACCCGAAGCCCTTCTACGAGCAATGATGGGTAGTTGGCTGAGCATCCTTGTAAGGATACACGGAAGGTCCTGCGTCCTTAGTTTCCAACATTTACGAAGATTGTAGTTATCAAATCCAGCTATAATGACTGAAAGATTACCAGAAGACGATGATATAAAGACAAACAGTTACATTTTAGACTGCGATGATTCGTGAATGAAATTAATGATATACAACGTTTCATTATGATAGTGCGTTCATTCGTGATAATTTTGGCAGCAACTTCTTTCAACAACTCTAGAGATTCTTCTCTTACAAAAACAAGAAGGTCCTTACGTAGGCGCTTATACACAGGGTGACAAACTAAACAAATTTATCAAGCAGCTTGGACATTTATGATGACCGACAGTTGCTAACATTTACAGCTCAGTATATGGCAATATGGCAATCAATTTAAGTAATTTAAAGGGTCAAAAGAGTTTGAAACCATGAAAAGCACCTAAATCATTTGAAGTTAGATAACAAGATTGAATTTTAACTTTACCTTAGAAGAGATTTCAAATTTTCCGAAAAGTGCACTTTCAAAAGTGAAATGATCGTTGGAAAATGAAATGCCTGATGTTTAGCGGAATCTTTGGCCACATAGAAAAGATAAATTCTTTAAAACTTACAATATGCACATCTTGATTTGTAAAATAGTAGAGAAAAGGAACAGAGACACTAAATTGACAATTTGATAAGATAGGAAATCATGATCAATTCTTAGACGTAACCATGTTGAAAGTTAGGGCAAAGAAGGGGTAGGAGTGCAGCAGAATAGATCAGAAGGTAGTGTGTGTGTGTGTAGAGATGCAAGGTACCCAGTGGATAACGGTACTGAAAGCATTTTTAATTTGGGTATTTTCTAGCTAGCCCATTCACAGGAAAGGAAAGCCCTACAGGTAAAAAAGTAAAAAAAGGCAAAACGATAGATGTACATGGTTAGGGTAGTGCCAGTCCGTGATGCCAGTGATATTTAATCTTCGTCACAGGATAAGAGGAGGGCTTTGAATGGCTGGTATTTCATATGCCATACAGCTGGAGTTGCAATCTTCGATTTGAAAACTTTTTAAGATTCCCGTTATGTTACCTTCACTACGCTACGGCTAGGGGGGTGGGGTGGGGGGTATCAGCAATGCAACCTCCTATTCGCACAGCTGTGGCAACAACAAAGTTCCATGTACATGTCTTCCCTATGAATCAAATACGTAATCAGGCACCGCGGAGCGTTGAGAAAAGTGGGGGGTCTAAAAAAAGTGGGGGGGGGCTAAAACAGTATAAAAAGAGGCTTTTCTGGTAGTTTGATACTTAATATCTAATTCCGTCTTAATATGGCTAAAGCGCCCCCAGCCCCCCCTCCCTGCTCCGCGGTGCCTGGTAATGCTGTCTTTCCTAGTCCATAATGTTTGTATTCTAGTAATAAAACGGAATCCAATAAAATCAAATTAAATAACTTTTTGTTGGTAAGTGCAGCACGACAACAAGCATAAAAAAACTGAGCTATTTCCCAGTGCGGTTATTGATATTAACACTAGAGTCAACCAATCTAAAAACAAACATTCTTACAAAAGGCATTCAAATAAATCAATTAACATATAATTCATCTCAAATTTTTAAATTCATAAATCTAATAAATAATAAAATCGTATCAATTGAAAAGTGTGTAAGCTGAAATTAAGAAAAGCATATATGATCTAAATAAACGAGACCAATGTCCAATATGTTTCAAGAAATTAGAAAATACACATTGTTTTTAAAGGAAACTTATTTAACAGCTAGCAGTTGCCAGCTTCTTGAATTTTTCTACCCAAATTCTTTCATAAATCGTTTTTATTTTAAAGTAAAAAGGAGAACCTGGTATATAAGTCGATTTGGAAAGTCATGTATAAGCCATTTGAGGTAGCATGTGGGCACGTGATGGGGTGAGCAATACAAAACAGACATCTATAATCGTATGAAAAGCCAGGTTTAGCTATGGTAGCAACTTCTGGGTTTCATAACAATTAAGAGGTCTATCATGAAGATGTTCGTATAAAGGAGTGTATATGCAATGTGCAAAATAAACCATGGATGATTCGTATCTGTTTTAATGTGCATTTCTAACATTACTGTAAGTTTATTGGTATAATGTGGTATGGGTATAAGGTAGGTATGCATACCTTATGCAAGGTATGGGCCTCGCATAAGGTATCAATAGCAAACAATTCATAGAAAGTCAAATTGATCATTCAAAATGTCCCGCAGACGTTAGCCTATAGAGTTGGCCTCGACAGTATGTGAATTAAACATAGCACTGATGTGGAAGATACAGAAACCTCATAGGCCATAAAAGCGGAGAAGGGGGGGACGACTGGAGGTTGAATTCCCTAAAAGTACATTTAACCAGCAACACTTCAATTCTGCAATTAGCTCTGGGCATCTTGAAACTTTTTTACTTACGTCCCCTCCAAATGTTAAGGACAAGCAAATTTACGTTTACTTCTACCCCTGTGTTCACGAGACTGGATAGTTGAATCGGCAAAACCTACTGGCCTAAGCCTAAAAGAAAATACACGTACCTCCATTATGAGCTTAAGACAAAATATTATTGTTCACATTTTATGCTTGGTAATATCGGAAATGCTTGATAAGGTATTTAATAGACAGCTCTGGATATGGAAACCAGGATGTTATTCAATCGACAGGTTTCGGGAGCTTAATGAACTTAAAGGGTCAATTCTGGTAAAAATAATAGTTTTGTGGCCACCAAACCACCATCTTGTCAAAGATTGGTGGAATAATTAGCTTTCACTTCAAAGACAAAACTTCGAAGTTTAAAATTTCGTCGAAAATTCTGACATTTCCACTTGTTTGTTACGGATTAACATGAAAGAAGATTGAACAAGCAATGTCTTAGATATGTCATATCTACTGTTGATTACAAATTACCCGCAATGCAATGAGCAAGAATTAAACTAGTTTAATCCAAATATCAAACACACAAAAAGCCCGCTTAGGTTATCCATGATTTCTCTAAACGCAAACACGTTTAATTTTAGGTTGTGTCAACTATTTTAATTAACTGGCAAACATTTGGCTTTCTAGAGACAATTTACTCATACCGATACCAACTACAATTTATAAGAATCGCAACATACGGTTATTCTTGTTAGCAAAATGGCTGAAATTGAAGGAGCATAACAAAAACCGCGGGAGGCACTAGGCCCAGGTCTTTGCAGTGCGATTGATTCCAACGATAACCCAAACACTAACTTGAGACAAAAGAGAATTTCCATTTCATCTCGATATCCATGTATGGGCCTAGCAAGTCCAATTCTTGAACCTTTAGTCATTGTTATTGAAACTTAGTTGTTTCTTGCAAGTTTTATCACAGCTGCGTTTTACTGTCTGCTACAGACATTTCAATAAGCGCAATGACGTAATAATTTGCATAAAAGCCTGTGTTAATCTAATCGATAGTGTATGCACGTGTGGTTTCTGGTATGCATGAAAAGACAGCTTCGCCTTAAAGTTTGACTGCGTCTTCCGCGTAGCATAGCCGTTTCCTCCGTAGCAGCATAACGTAATTAAGGGTAAACTGATGGCGGAAGAAAGTAAAATGGTGGAAAATGATAATTTTGGCAGTGAACTTCACATTTGAAAGAAGCAGCACTGTATTCCAAACAAAAATCTGACTGTCACAACAAGGACTTCAAAATGAGTCTTCCTCGCAGTGTCTGCAGCAGAGCAGATGGGCGTAAATCGCACATGAAAGTCTAGATACATCGCTTCAATTATAACTTATGCCACAGCTTAGCATTCAAACAGTGTCCACAGATTGCTCATACAGCCGACCAACGTCGTTTCCAACTTTATCATACCCAACAACCACCCAATCATCCTTCTCGATGTTTAATACCAACCAGTCTTCCATGCTTACATTTAACGACATTTCTAGATTAGCATTAGTTGCGACCTCCTCTAAATGTCTAATTATTACTTTTTTGCCTTTGCCAACATCACACACAATCGAATTTTGTTCGACTACTTGAATGGGAGCCTCTTCTTCATGCTCGTCCTCGATCATCATTTCACATTCCGGATCCGTCTGTACAATCTGGACAAGATCCTCCTCTTCAACTGGTTCCAAATCTCTTCTTAAAGCCTCTAATTCTTCAGCTTCATCGATATCTTCTAACGACTTCTCCTCTTCGGACAGACTTTCATGTGCCTCCAGCTTTTCTCCATCAACCTCCTCTTGCTGTTCGGAACCATTATTGCTGAACTTTACTTCAATTATTGTTCCTGGCTTTGTAACAGTGATTCTCGCATCGTCTGACTCGCCTTTTTCGGCCTAAAATTCAATATTTTAACTTGAATGTTCGCAGATGTAAATGGAAAATGCTAATTTGTTACAGAGACGAACAAGCAAAAGTCATTTCATAGTTGAGGCAACCCTCCATCCTGGGGTTACAGAGCATGCGTAAAAACGATCGAGTTCGATGCGCATGCTCTTTGACTCCAGAACGGAGAGATGCCTTTTCATCAAAAAAACTTTTCTTGTTCGTCTCCCTAACAATAACATGATCTTATAACTGTATCTATGATAATATAACATGATACTTTGGCATATCCAATGAATAAAGTTTTATTTTGCCACAAATCTCAAAGAAAAAATTTCCAACTTCTAAATCCAAAACTGTTGATGAAAGTGAGAGTGATTGACGAAAGTGAAGAGATTGACAAAAAAGAAGAGAGTCACTTGTAATGCTGACTCACTGCAGTTTCCTTTATTTTAAAAACCCAGTAACCTGCATAATCCGAGGCCTCAACTCTACAGCCCGAAGACATTAAAAAAACTATCCTACACAACAGTCTACTTTAAAAGCTCAAAGAAGCAAAATCAAAGGGCAACTTTAACACAGTAGCCGAGACTACAAAAATGAATAGAAGGTTTAGCGCTGGCATTCAACGACCCAAGTACAAAACTGTATGTGAATCCAATGAGCGGATTTGCAAAATGGGTTTATGCATCGACCTTAGCCGATAGCACGCGATGATTTGATATAAATTTGCACTTTTTTATTTCTAATGAAAGCACTGGTTCCGTCAATTCTCTTATTCTGAGAACGCCCAGCGATGAAAAACACAACTTTTCCCATGGATCATACTCTCTTTCACTTCTTATACAGTTAAGAAGAAATATGGCCTAACTAATTTAATTCAGCCAGATTCTAAATTGAGGTCGTCTCGCTTAGGCCAACAGGCTGATTCTTTGAAAGCCTTCTTCAGTGAAATAAAAACATCAGGTTGGGTGTGGGTATCTAATTTCTTTAACCTTGTCTTTCGGACCACAACTGTTTGTGAGTTGTGAGATATGAGCAACGTTTAACAAAAGACCAAGAAAGAAATACTTGCAATAATTTGACCAGGCATGCATTCAAGCAGAAATGGGCCATTAAATTCCCTGGCGTTGCGTAGCTAGAAAACCTGAGTTGGGTGCACGCGTACAGGTAAAAATTTCGGGAATACCCAACTAAGCCGTTCAAACGCCATTACATTTCACCAAATTTGTAGGGTAGCAGCTTGTTGTAGAAGAATTGAGAGGGCCTCCGTTGAAGGGATGTAAAGCAATGACATAAATGAGGAGACGTGGAATATATGTGACGGAATAGAAATAAAATAGTCAAAAACAAAGCGTAGCGTTTGCAGATTTTGTTCAGTGGTTTCTTTCCCTCCATAAGACAATGAACTCATCCAGGAGGGTAGCAGACACATCTTTACTAAACCATATGAACATAAAGAACCCTTGCGGAGAAACAAGACCTAAAATCCGCGTTGAATGCAAACTCAGTGAATAAAATTTTGCCTTAATACTCTTCCAGTGGCTGCTAAATCTTAAATTATTCTGTTGAAGAGATGCCATAATCGCCTTAGCTGTTGGTGGAATGCTAGTAATGCTAATGCACATACTGTTGTTCACGAGAGGACTCCTAACTACTTATGCCATTCTTTTAAGATTTTCCTTCAATAGCCCTTGGCTTCTCTCGACTACCATCCAGATCGATAACGCTTTAGGTGTCGGTTTGGCAATAAAAAGTAAAAGTTTGGCTAAAAAAGCAACAAACACCGCAAGAAGCTCACTGGTGGAGATAATAATAATCCTTCTCATGAAAATGCAAACGCATCTTGGATTTAGTCAAATGATTGTTTTTGAAGAATCTTCCTAGCCATCTTATTCTTAAAGAATTGTAACAGCACTGTTTGGGGATTAAGATCTTGAATAATTAGGTTTTAGTGACAGTATTTAGATAAATATGGAAAACTTTTAATGAATTATTTATAGCACTATTTAACATGGCTTGAATAAGGTTTTTTGTTATGTGTTTGTTCATGCCTTGCTGGGGATGAGGTATCAAACCTAGAAATTTGTTTATTCCAAAAGGTAAAAAAGAGGTTGTAATACATTTTAAGGAAGATTTAGGCAATTTCACAACACTTTGTGCACCTATTAGCAGTCCCTCCTCAAGCTTTAGACCACTTGAGGTTTCATATCAATTGCTAAAAATTAATGTTATATATATATCTAAGAATTTCAAAGTTGTGTGGCTGAAATATAAGACTTGTTATAATAATCAATAATTTTTTTTCGCTGCATCTCAGACTTCTAAAAATATAACTCAAACAATTCTAAGGTTAGTATGCAGAAAATTGGTGTACAATTTAAGGATCAATTCTGAGACTAAATCTTCATGAACAGGGGCAGACACTTGGTCAAATATTGGGGGTAAGGCTATTGTTTTAATAAGATGACAAATACATTTCCCCATTGTTTTAGAACAAAAGCTTTGGGGGACAATGCCCTTGCTCCCCCCCAAGGTGTCCAACACTGCAACTAAATATGACTGAGCCATCACAAGTTCATGGGCATAAATAGGGGTAGTTGCTGGGTGAGATTGCCCCCTTTTGAGTTAAGCTACCCCTTTTACTGGGTATATCTGATAGACTGTCATCAAAATTCATGAAATTGAAGGAATTTTGACTATATATGGTCTCAAATCATCAAAACTTCTATGATTTCAAATATGACCAAGATATGACCCAAATATGAAGTCAGTGGCTGTTTTAAGGCAAGGCCATGGCACCAGGCCCCAGGCTTATGATAGCCAAAGGGGGCCCCACACCTAAGAAAAAAGATAGAAATTGTAAAGAACAAAGGCCCTGCAGATGTTTTTGGCCCCAGCCCCTGCATTCCATAAAAACACCACTATATGAAGTGCGTGACTGTAGCTCAACAAGTTTAAATTGTAAAATCACCCCTTAAATCACTCCAGGGCCCTCAATCACCTGAGTTTAATATATGTGGTATGCAGTTTCTAGGTGCAATTATGCTCTACCATACTGTGCAATTAAACAAATATTTGTAGCCATAGTAATGGAATTCTGCCTTCTACTTGGACCCTTGACATACGTATTCAAAGGAAAATAAAAATGGATTGACCCAAAACATTCACCACACCCATGCTGAGGAATCAAATAACCTGAAAAGTAACTTTTAGAACACCAGGTCATGAAAAACAAGCTATTTGATCTCAGTATACTTTCAATAGGCTGGAATTGGCTTGAATGTTCATGGAAATTCCAAATGAGGGGAGGGCTTCTACTGAGATTGCTAAAACAAAAAAGTAGGCTAAACAGCAGCCTTGCTTTTTCCTAGATAGGTTCCTTCTAACTTTCAACACAATTTTATCGAACAATGGTGAGGGTGTGAAAAAAGTTAGAAATGTTTGAGCTTTGGAGCTAAAGGTTGTATTTCATCCTTTCACTGCCGTTTTCATATCTTTACCTATAAACTTTCGCAATATTTGATGAAAGCCAATCTCCAAAAATGTTTCATTCATTTTAATTTTATTATTCGCATTACTGAGAGGAAACATTAACTTGATAAATTTGTTCTGATCTGACAAAAGCTAGGTTTTGTGTAGAAATATCAATTTCAAGAGCAAATAAAACCGCGAGGCTATCAAACAGTGATATTCCAACCACGTTGTAAGCGATATGAGGGTAACTTTTGGGCAGTATTTTAGTAGTTAAAACATACATCTATAAAGTGCTTCGATTGGCAAACATATTAAGAAACCGGTTTTCAAACCCGTTAAAGTCACGTCAAAAAGAAAATCTAATTTAGGCCAATTTACATTTTAGAGTAAAACAGATGTATTCAAAATACCTGAAGAATCTTTTCTTCTTCTGCTTGATCCTGTATCTTATTTGGCGTTGATTCAAATTCTGGTTTTTTAAGTGTTTTTCGTCTGCTCTCGAAGGTCGATATCAAATTGTCCTTACCACTTGAAATGCTTTGGTTTGGTGTCCTATCGACATTTTCTAACAACCCAGACATTCTCCATTCGTCAGCCTCTGAATTTTCGCATTCATCTCGTCCAATATTGCTCCCAACTGATCGCGATAACTCGACCGACTCCGGCTTCAAGCTGTCACCATCTTCCATGTTATGAATCCCTGACCCACGTGGATCGTGCTCTATCGACAAAGTCCTCACAAGTACGTTACCCTCCGGATCTTTCACGAGTTTCCCTTTCTTCTTTTTGCTTGATAATTTTAGTTTAAATTTCCTCTTTTTTTTCTTTTCGCCACTCGCTGAGGCGTAGCTGTAAGTTGACTCGTTCTCGTAGGCCGATACATCTGTGCGCTCCGAAATGGCCTCCGAAATGTACGACCTCGAATCTTCTTCTTGGTGTTTATTAACGGCCTCAGTCGATTCTCCCTGCTTCATTTGATCTAAATCGCTAGTACTTTTTGATTTCTTACTGCTCGTAAGTTTCTTCAATTTCTTCCTTATGCTTGGCATCTTGAATGACAACTTATAGACTCTCTTGTCAAATGTACACTTTCAAAACAACACTTCACTACACCGGCCTTCTCCTTGTGTATGGGCGTATCTCCAATCAATCATGGAGAACGGTATTAAACCACATTGGATCTTATTGTTTGCGACCTTCCATCTGGAACATCTGCATTGCTAGCATGTTTGTGTTTTGATGGATAATGATTGCTTGACGTGTTAAGCAACAAAGGATGCAAATTACTTTGTTGTCTGTAATTTCATGAAATCTAATCTAAACACAATATAACAGAAACTTTTATTGTGTCGAACGTCTTCAACCATAGCAAAAAGCAAGCAATACATTTTTCGAGCATACGCTAACAGTATTCAGACTTGTTAACAACAATTTACATCTCTAGCTTTTTTGATATTTTCTCATGTAAGGTGAGACTGGCGGCAGATTATTGTGAGTAAGTGACGGGTGTCGTGTGCCTAAAAAGTTGGCACAGGGGCTGTATGTCCCCTCAATTTTTCAGTAAAGTAATAGCCAAGGTTTCTACTTCGTGACCCATTTGGATATTGTATTGGGCAATAACATCATGCCGGTGTCTTTCAATTGAAGCAATTTCACCTTCAATGAACAGTGGCATTCCTACGGGGGGCAGGGGAAGCCATGGCCCCTCCAGAATTTTTCTTTGCCCCTTGTTTGCCCCCCCCCCGCCAGTTTTTTTCAGAAGTTTCTATTAAAAATTCAATGTTTTCTTCCAAAGCTGTTCAATCGTTTTTGCGATCTTTGTTGCATTTATTTTAGAAGCTAGGGGCCCTGATAAGCACTTTGGTTTGAAACCGAGGTGAATATTAATGGAATTTTGGCTCCTTTCTGTAGTTACCAAGAAAAAATCATTCTTGACAAGCATTTAAATTCTATATTTATTATATGTTATCAGGATATTTATTATATGTTATTATATGATGCACCTCTCTTGGGTGGGGTGCGCAAGGTAAGCCCAAACCAAGATTCTCCGTATCCCATTGAAATCCCTTTTCACTCTGGAACCCACTGTAGGGACAAGCCAATACCATCCCAGTATACCTTGGCAATCTTCTATTGCTTATCGAATTTCTATGATTTTAAATTCTGTGAAACAGAATGATTTGCCTGATCCCATGGAGATTGGGTATAAGACATAACTACTATGGAAAAATTTTGCCAATCAAATTTACAAAGCTATTAGCCTTTTATTTTTAGAAGTATAGTTCTTCTGTAGAAATTCTAATGTTCATGTATTAGTGTTAAACAGATAAAACTCCGTGGAGTAACGTACCAAAGTTACCTTTAGTTGAATAACAAAGGGTCCCGAACCATTAGAGGCCCCCAGCAACAATTTTTCTTTGTAATTTTTCCTAGGGGACGGCAGCTGCTCGTTACACCACTAATAAAACTATTTGGCACAATGATAACAGCCTTGATGGAGCTGTACCAAGGACATACCATTCTACTAGCTCGCAAAGTAATAGCTAGCGTTGGCCCCTATAACTGAAAGCTGCCCCAGACTTTTAAGGCTAGATTCGCCACTGTCAATGAATTCACACGCTCTTGAATAGAGTTGTCAAGTGATGACGTCTAAAAATCTATTTTTAGAATAATTGAAATTTGACCAAATGAGCACAAGCTCTGGCCCTATCAAACCTCTGTAATTTGGCTTAGCCGAAATTGTCCAAGTTTAAATCATGAAAGTAAAGGCCACTAATCATTTTAAGCCTTTGGAGCATTCTGGTAAATGACCGGAAGTTACGCTTCTGGGAGCGAAGTGAGTAAAATACAATTACACATCAATGTGATTTGACCTATAAGCAAATCGTTATATATGGTAATTCTTTTCGATTGGTCCAACTTGTTTGTGAAGGTGGATGGTGCATCTTATGATACAAGTACGAAGTTTGGTACAAACACACGATTCGATAAGATGCTTATCAAGTTTTGAAAACGCCTCAAAAGCAATTTGTACCCAGTCCTCCATCGGGCATTGTACTTTAAATATACTAGCTTGAGTGTTGTACAATATAATAGAATAAAACTAGGAATTTAAGTAAAATTATACTTACTATCAATTACAGCAAGGCTAAGCAAAACTGGTAACTAGCAAGTTGTAATTACAATTATTAATGTCTTACCTGAATTTTCTTTGAAATACACATGTTGAGGCATTGCCGATTTCTATTTCAACACCTCAATTCTTGAGGCATTTGTCAAGAGAAAAAGATCAAACATCAATTGGTGAAAAAACACTAACTATTGCGAATGTATCTTGTATAGTAGAGATAAGGGTAGAGAGCAGAAGGTTGTTTGAAGCGAGGACCAAAACATGACAGATGAATACGTTCCTAAAGTCGGTATAGGATGCAAGTTACGGGGCTGTAAAGGGTGTCACAAGGGGTGTAGAGCCCCTTGTTAATGTCGAAAATTGGCAAATTACTACGATTGCTCGTCTTTTTCGCAACATTTGTGCAAGAACCACCCTCGTTATTTTGATAGCACTACATCACTCGGTTTCACCCCCCAAAACGATGAAACCGTAGCCGGTTTGAAACGATGTAATGCTGCAGATATGTCGATATTTTTCTCCAGCAGTTCTTCCATTTTTCGCTCAATCAAATTCCCGAAAATATCTTTCTATTTGCTTAATATTCTTTCTATAATGGGTGAAAAATCCTTCTGGTTTCCCTGTTGCTAGATTTTTATGGATTAATAACCTTCATCCGTTATTTTCGCTTTCAACTTACTCAAGAAATTGTTCCTGGCGTTGCCTTGAACAAACAAGCTTTATCAAGCTAATTTCTTTCGTCTAGTTTCCAAACTTTCCCTTGTTTGTTTCGAAACTTTTCGAAGCTTCCGAGGCGTTTAGAATTGGTGAGCAGTTTCAAATGTGACGCCATATAAATACATTTTTATAACTTTTCATTTTGCACCACATTACTTAATAGAACACCGCGAATTATATCTAAGTATGCAATATCAGTTAGATACGTTACAAATCGGGCGAGCGATGGCCAACAAATAATAATAGGTTTGCTACACCTTTCTGCTGTTTTGGCATGGGTCATCACATTTAGAACAGAGACAAAATTACAATAATTTGACGGGGACAGAGCCAAAGTTGCCATATCTTAGCCAGTTTTAAACACATTTAACTGATTTCACACATTTAGAGATCTTTGAGTAACCCAAATCAAAATGTGTAAAAACAGTTATATAAAAACATCATAACTGAACTTGCCAAGTCGGTTTACTGGAAAAAGTTTGCATAAACCGTGAAGCTCTTTCTCTGTTATTGACAGGCACCGCGGAGCGTTGAGAAAAGTGGGGGTCTAAAAAAGGGGGGCTAAACCGTATAAAAAGAGGCTTTACTTAATATTTGGCATTTTTTGCAAAAATTGAAGGGGGGGGGGCTAAAGCGGTACCTGATTGACCCTTTCACTGATTGATAACGCCATATTCTAATTTTTGAATCAGAAAACTCATCACAATTTCTTAGAAAATCTTCTTAATTCCTTCTAATTCACAAATGGTCCCCCTTTCCTTCCAATCAGCCAAAATTTCTGAAGAAAAGAAGAATCCATCAAAGTGGAAGCACTGTTCTCCGGCTTCTGGAACTATATCTTCTCCATGCTTGTAAAGCCGGTTCATTCTTGAAAACTCGGTACATTATAGAGAATTGATCACTTGAGGACCAATATCGAGGCGGTTACACATTTGGGCCCCTCCTAACGGAAAACGATTTTACCGGGCCTTCTACTACAGTTGCTCAACTTATAAGTTTGCATAACAAAACGACTTGTGTATTTGTAAATCCCGTTGATTTGAGTACATTTTGTCACAATCCGGGCAAGAGTACACATCAGCGGGTTCATAGCTATCTCCCAAAGTCCTTTGCTGTGCTGAACCTCTCTTTCCTATCGTTGCTTGCCCTTTGGCAACAACAGCTACGTCAGACCATTTCGATTGGCTGTGGTTGCTACTTCCACGTGACTTGTGACCACCACTGGCTGATGACGATGTGTATGTCTGTCTCTTTTCGTTCAGCTTGCTGGTGGCAGTTCTTGGCTGTGAAGGAGGCTTGGGACTGCTTGGTTCGATTGCAACCCACTCTGTGGAATAGCTTGAACTAACCGGCTCGAATGCTGTTTTCGCAGAGAGCCTGAGAGAACAAATTGAACGCATAAATAAGGAACATTCCGTATTGTTGAATAATTTTCACAGATAAGAATACAGGCAATCGAAAAATCTTCATAGGAACAAGCGGTATACAGGGACTCAATTTTTCCTTTCCACTTTGAACTGAAATCAGCATCTTTGTGTAGTACAAAAATATTGCTCTGTCTTCAGTCATGAAAATTGCATAAACTGTTCGCCTCGTTTGCATACCAAATTGCAAACGTTCTCTGTGATAATTTTACAACATTTTTAAATAGGGTGAATTGTGCCAGAGCTGCTTTGTTAAACTGACCTTAAACCAGGGTAGTGCCATGTCCCATGTCCCACCTTTGCTACTGTAAACACTAACTTAGGTCTTCCTGATTTACTTCTGGATGATTGCCATTTTTCAATAACTTACCAACTCCAAATATGCTAATAATAATAGATCAATGTTCCCATAAATTAGCTTCTCCGGCGTAATGTAACCTTCCAGAGTAGGGAATGAAGGGTCATAAGAAAAAGATGAAGAGAAATCTAGATGCCATTTCACCTACCGATAGAAGATTTTTCCCACCAACTAACGATATTGTGGACAAACTGAAGATTTACCGATAAATTCATGAAAAATTTCGGGATGTCACATCCCCTACACCTTTCTCCTAGCTATGCCGCTGTATGCCGTTAAAGACCCGACTATGAGAATCTCTAACTTATTATGAGAAAACTACTAGAACGGCCTTCGAAATGAACGCAGCTGGTTTTGATTTGATACATACCGGGTCCTTGACGAGGATGCGTGATTTGCCTTGTCAGTCTCGATGTGAGGTATTTCTCCATTCTCCCAAAGAGGCACTCTATCTTTAGGCTGATAAAAACGAAAAGTAAAACTGAGTTATTGTGAAACATGAACTTTAGCAAGTTTTACATCTTACAACAATCTATATGCTAAATTTGTCAGTCTAAATGTAGCAAGTTAAATTAAGCAAAATTAACATAATGTCCCGAAATATATTTTAGTCAAGTTAAGTTCACTAAACGAAAAAAGACGGCAGTTGATGTTAAACAGGCCAAGTATATTACGTTGACTCTCGTACTAAAGTGACGCACAGTTGTACAACGGAAAAAAATTGTCTTGAAAGTTACGGAAAAATTATTGCAAAAACAAGCAAGATAGTTTAAGATCAAAACAGAAAATTCAAATACCCAGTTAAAAGGAAGACCGTTATGACGGCGTCTATGACGTCATTTATTTGATGATCAAGAAAATCAAAACATGGTATTAATAGGTATAAACCCTTTGTTTCGCCACTCCTTTTCGCCACTTAAACAACATCATTGCACCATACTTTCCATTAGCAAATTCAATATTGCATAGAGAGAAATTTATGATGAGGAAGTGCGGTGTCGTTAATCGAACAATGTTAGGTATGTATGGTAACAAAAGATGTATGGTAACGGAAAATTCCCAGGCATAAGATCCAGCAAATAATTGGCAGTTTTTAGTGAGTATCTATCGGTAATGGTAGTCTTTATAACCAGGTTATAGATTTAACAGTTTGAGACAGAAATGTTGAAGGCTCAGTGGCGAGCACCTGGGGGCCGCCCCCCCCAATACTTTAGAGGACAATGGTCTTTTATTCCAAAACAATGTGAAATGTGACGTCATCTTATTAAAACAATAGGCTTGCCCCCTCCCCAATATTTGACCAAGTGTCCGCCCCTGCCCTTTTCAGAAAAAAGTAGAAGTTTAAAGATATATGTAAGCACGCTGCACTAAATCGGCGTATTTGCCGACCCACAATGCAATTTTTTGAAAGTCTGACTCCATTTCTATAATTCGATAGAATAATTGAGAGGAGCGCACTCACAATTTCCTTTGGAAGTTCAGCGCGACATTGTTCATATTTCGCTAAAGAATTTCTGAGTGAGTTATTCTGCTCCTCCAGCACTGCAATTCTTATTGTATTTGCTTTGATTTGCTTTGACATCTCATCTTTTAAAGACAATTCTGTCATCGTCTTTGTAGCAATGATATCTTCAACGCTACTAGAAACATCCCTTCCGGAGCTATGACCAATAACTGGGAATTCACTCAACAAAGTAAGATGTTTTCTGGCACCCTGAATCTCCTCTTCTAAAACAGCTACTTTTTCCTGAAGATTTTTCACTTCAATTTCCAGTTCTTCCTTTTGCTTTTCCTTTTGATTGACAAGAACCTGAGGGGTTCAAAAATAGCATTGCTGGGTCGTGCGAATTTGAGGTTCTATCAAGTAACAAAGGCCCGGGCTAATGGAGATATTAATTTAGCAAACTAAAGCTAATTTTCGTGAATTACCAAAGTGAACAAGTAGGAAATAGACCACAAAAGTTTACTTTGACCCACTTCTGGAAAGAAAACGTAGATAAATCTTCGCAATTAACATTCAATGTTCTAATTTGTGGTAAATGTCAGACAAAGGACGCTTCTATAGTGCCATTTAACTCTTCAAAGCAACTCGCCTTATTTTTAAAAGAGACATGGAACAGGAGGATCAAATCTTGCTTGAAACGGGTCAAGGAAAATAAGAGGATAGCGACTGGTTGCAACACAGCCAATCAGGTTTCCCATCTTAGGAGTTGGCTATTAAACAGCCAATCAGCCTTTTGTCCTTAGCAATCAGTTATTGCACATCCAATCAGCTCTGCCCTATATCCTCTTGTTCAGTTTCATTCGATAATCAGATACGAACCTGGTGATTTTTATGAATATTGGAATTTCATGCCCTGGGAAATGTGCAAAGAAAAGAAGAAAATGTACCAATGTCAAAACATGTTTAGGATGTTTTCAAATTTTGATACGAAAAACCAAACTGGCTGTTTATTTTGAAGAATAATCTTTCTTACTTGAAGTTCGCTTGTCGTTTTAGCAGCCATTTCATTCTCTTGCTTATTCGCTTCACACTCCTTTATGAGCTCCTCCCGCTCCTCTTCCATCTCCGCGAGCTTGTTTTGTAAATCTTCACATTCTTGGTCCAGCTGATTCGCCCGTTCAAGAAGAGAGTCTTGTTTCGCTTGAATTGCCTGCAAAAAACATGAGATATGAAACTTAACTCCTTACTAGCTTGGACAAATAACCTTGGAATGGGGAGGGAAAAGTTAAGGTAGTAAAAGCTCTTTTGTCTACACAAGCCATGATATCTTGGTCTAACGTAAACAGATCCCAGGCCTAAATGAAATGAAACAGGGCAGATGCACTATCGTTGCAGTCGTGACTTAAAGAGTGCTTGAGTAAATTGATAGAAAATTTACTTACTTAAAATCAGCTTTATCAATAAACGTGATTAGAGCTACCATATTAGTTCGATAGAAATCTGCCATCTTTCCTCAAATTTCACCTAAAAATGGAAGAATTGCGAGCAAGCGCCATTTATTTTTCACCTTGTTATGCTTTGTCAAAGCCTTGTTTTCTGTTTGTGTCTTGCCCATTTCAACTTCTGTCTCGCACAGTTTTTCATGGACTTTAGTCAGTTCATCTTTTATCGAATGAAATTCCTGTTCGATGTCCAACAATCGTTTTTTCTCCGATGTCTCTTGCTTGAGTTCACCTGAGATCTTTGCATTTTCTTTCTCTGCAACATAGAAGTAAATAAAAATCTAAAGAGAAGAAAAATAGTATGAAAACTATACTCAAAGCAGTGAAAAAAGGTGGTAGCCTTACTCTGCAACGTTGAATAATGATCAACTGGAGAAAGAAATGCAGTTAAAAGTAGCCAATAGAAACAAATTTGTCAACATTCCTAATTTTGCTTCAATCAATCACTGCTCTCGAGCCAAGTAAAAAATGTGCCTGTAAGTAAAATAGGGGTGCAACATATGGTCAGATGTTGATAAATTGCGAATCTTCTTTTCTACTGAGTTCCACTCAGTACTGTTACACCAACTTAAATTAATGCCACCGAGTTTTTTCTTACCAAAATTTTCAAACGCTTGAAAACTTTTGTTTTTCACCAATGGAATTTCAAAAAACATTTTGCTTGATATTATTTTAGTTTTACTTTACATCCAATACATATCAATTTCCAGTTTATGGTTTTTCTTCGTCATCAACAAATAAGATATCCAGCTCATCCGTACTATTTTTCCTTTCGCCCTCTACATCCAAGAAATTTTAGATCCACATGGGCTGAAGTAATACTTCTACTGGCTCTTTATAATTTCCACCAATCATTTCTTTCTAACGTTCCAGCGGTTCTAGTTGGACACCGCAATTTTCAACTCACGCTCGATCAGAATTTCTAATCCCCTTATTGTGATTGCCGATCAAAAATGTTGCGAACTGTAAACGCTTTCAGTAAATATTCATTCATGGGTTTTAAAAAACAAAATAAAAAAGAACAACACACGACTCTTATTTGCACGTCTTTTTTATTTCATCTTTTATAACCCATGGATGAATATTTACTGAAAGCGTCTTATTCAATTTGGGTTAGTACAAGCAGTCTTACAGTAAATCCTCGAATAAGCCCCCGGGGGCTTATTTGCAAAATTATTTTTAGGTGGGGGCTTATTCGAGGGGGGCTTATTCGAGCATGGGGCTTATTCGAGCATGGGGCTTATTCGAGGATTTGCGGTATTGGTATTATCGATTTTATCAAATAAAGTCATCTTCAGTAAAGAAAGCTTTCCAATACTTTAAACACTTCACTTTAAATTCAGAAGGCTGTTGGTTCTATCTACAACTGTTTTTTCAAGGTGGCTAGCTTTAGCTTTTCATTTTCATCTCGTTAACAAGAGTTGTAAAATCTCGACATAACACGGGCTGTTAGATGTTAGATGTAAAAGATTCTATTTCAATCAGGTTCCTTTGAAAATTTGTGTTGATGCAAATCGTATGAATTTTCTTCAGGGTGAATTCTTTAGAGGTGTACCTTGTAATTTTGCTCTACATGCCAACTCTGCATTTTACTTTCTTTCCCTTACTCCCACAAACGCGTTAGTTGCTAGACGCTATACTCGACACCTTTAGTTTAAAGGAGCGCGAGGGGTGTGTCACTTTTTCAAAGAGGTTTCTAGGAATTTTTCGCAGAATTTTTCGAAGATTTGCCGCAGGTTTACGAGATTTTTGTGAAGTGATATGCCCCTCAAAGGCATATGTTATGTTCGAAAATAGAAAGATCGAATTATTGTGATTGGTCTTTTTCAGCAAGAGGAAATAGAAAGATCGAATAATTGTGAGTGGTGTCTTTTTCAGCAAGAGGAAATAGAAAGAAAGGGACAGATAGACGATGTGATATGCAAACTCGTGCAATTAGAGTAATGATTTTGGGTAAAAAAGACTTACAACTTTATCCTTTGAAATTCTATTTAACCTTTCAATTGATACCAAGAAAGACAGTAAGAAAAAGCATGATTGTAAATTAACAAAAGTGAATAAAATTCGATTCAGAAAAGTGCCTGCAGAAATTCGGAGCATGAACTTTTGTGCCTGGGAGCGCCGCTCGCGCGCTCGCATAGATTAAGGCCGACCTCCACTTGGCCGCGCGTACGGTGCGGCCAAGTCACCAAGTCTTGCAATTTGATTGGATAATCTCCGACGTACGTAGAGCGGCCGCTCTGAGAGTAGAACCAGGTTCTACTTTCAAAGCGTACAAAGTTTGAACGTGACGGGCAAGAATATTGCATCATACCGAGTCACTGGGCATGCGCTGACTTGGCCGCACCGTACGCGCGGCCAAGTGGAGGTCGGCCTTTAATGAGGTCTGCCCTTGACATACCAAACTTTAGTCAGGGGAATGGAATGCCAAGGTGCAGGGGAATGTAATGCCCACTAGCTGAAGCAAGGAGGCATCTTCTCCGAAAATATTGAAAAATAATATGAATTTTAAATATCTAAAAGACTCCTCTTCAGCTGTGGCGTCGCGTGGCCATTCTCGCTGGGGGGGGGGGGTGTATTAGAGATGCAAAACCATATTTTACCGATAGAAATTCTTTTGTTACATTAATATTTTGTTATAAATTTAATTCTACCCACGAGTTTCTGAAAGTTGTATACTCCCCACACACCCCCCTGCAGGCTATGCCCCTGCTCTTTAGTAATGCTCCCTTAGCAAATGGAAATACGTAAACAGAATTTTAATATAAAATTTAATATGGAATGCAAGAGTTATACCTAATTGCATATTCTGCTTCTTTCTGCTCTTGTTTTCACTCTCGAGTTTGTCGTAAAGGCAATCCACTTGCTCTTTATCGGTCTTCAGTTGTTCCAGCTCTTTCTTTAGCTTACTTTCACTTTTCTCGTGTTGATTGGCCAGCACGCTTATCTTCTTATTGAAATTTACTTCCTTTTCGACCAAATCTTTTTCAATATCGATTTTTCCATCACTTAATTCTTTAACTTGCTCTTTGAGTTTCTTGCAGGTTTGTCTTGACTTTTCAAGGTCAGTTCTCAATGGCTCGATTCTACTATATAAATATTCTAAATGTTTGTTTATTCTCTCGATGTCGCGGTTTTGCTCAATGGTCCACCTAGATACGTCTGTTGCAGCCATCAGTGATTTCTTCAACATTTTCTTTTGCTTCGCCAGCGAAGACGGCAGTCCTTGGGATTCGCAAAGCGATATCATGGCAGTACCCACGTCAATGAGATTTTGTTGCATTCGTGCGCACGCTTCGCATGAGACAAACGCCGTATCGAACGTCTGAGTTGCGACGTTTGTCAACATCTTCGAAACGGCGAAATCTTCGATAGCTAGTGTAATCTCCTGTTCTGATGTTGCTCCATTATTGCTGATGAAAGACAAGGACTTGGCATTTTGTTGTGATATACTTGTATCGCTTCTCAACGTCATGGAGCTTTGCGATCTATCCACAGTACTAGCACTTTGTGTACGCATTGACAAAATTGCCTCTCTCATAATTTCGTTATCTTCTTGCAGCTTATTCACTGCATTTTCTACTCGCGAAGCAACCACCCTTTTGTCCTTTGCCTGGCAACAGGATGCAATTTCATTAAAAAATAAAACCACTTTCTGACATATGATCAATAAAACATATAATTCTCACAAACAAGGATTAGTTATTTTAATCCGAAACTTCAACTTTTCAGGAACCTTTTTCGGTCAAAAGAGTAACTTCATAAATGCTAAGCCAGTATGCATCTCTCTAAAATCTTTAAACTTGCAAGCATTGACTGATCAAAACTTTCAAACAAGGTTAAAAAGTACAAGAAAACTTACTTAAAAGTTCGGGTTTGAAGATCTTAGAAAAAGAAATTTATTTTTTTCTTAAAATTCTTAAATAGAAAGCACTTTACAAAACTTTAGGGCAGATTTGGTTAAAAATTCAGAGATGGCATACCCAGATGCAAAGAAAAATAAGAATATATTGTAACTGTTTTATTTCTATGTACTTCTAGACAGACAAAGATGCTTAAGGCACTTAATTTATGCTAAATATATTAAAACAGAAATCTCTGAGAAACATGGCAGTATTCTCAAAAGAAAATTTAATTGTCACAAGTTTATAGCAGGGATTTACTGTTGCAATGAATGTTTCAAGGCTTTTCTTCAAGAAATTTTATTAATTCAGATTGTGGCAAAAAAACCAATGGCAAAGTAATCCTCAAAATAGATTTCTTAAAGATATGTTAATGCAAAAAATATGCCCAGCAACCTATTTTAAAAACTATGGCAATGCCTAATCCAATTATAAAAATAAACATACAGCAACAATAATGGGCGGAAAACCAGATTCTCTAAATAAATAATGTTTCTTACACTCTAGACAAGTCATACAAAACTGCAAATTCACAACTTTGTGAATTGAGCAGGCTTCTTTGTAAAAATAACAACTTTCAACGTTCGAGGGGGCTAGACATGCAAAAGAACAATTGAAAGAAAGATTGTTTTTGAATTGTTTTAAGTACTGTTTTGAAAATAATTGGGTGGTCAACACCCCCCTAGCACCCCACCTCCTGTATTCAGGTCCCGGCACAGTTGTATTTGGCTTAAGTGTCATTGATTTTTAGGTCCAAAAAAATCATCTTTGCAAAAAGGTTCCTATTTTACAATCACCTTAATTTCTACTGGGTGAATTATACAAAATTATCACATTGTCAAATTAGCCTAAGTTTTATTTAAATTTCAGATAGAAAACAAGACAGAACAGAGCAACATCACAGAGATGGAAACACAGGACAATAGTGGAAAGCACCAAATGACAGACATTGCCCATGGATCATCCAACTTGTATCAAAGAACCAAACTAACAGCATAGTTGAGTGTTGGCTAGCCACTCCTTTGTTTATTTTAGTAGACAATGCTCAGATTCAGATTGCTATTTTCTCAATCCTAATAGCAATGCAGAGCCTATTGCTAATGTGAGTAAGGGTATAGTGTTATTAAAAAGCAAAGGGACCCTCGGAATAATTCTCAGAAAATAATATAAGAAGTAGACATTAGGCTACTGTTCTGTTTGAAGAAGGGGGAATGAGCCCCCATGTCTCCCAAGACTTACAAATAGAGACAGGAACTATGGAGGCACATGCTCCCTCTTTTTAGAAAAAAGAGATAAAGTATCTACCTGCAGTATACACAGGTGCCTCATTTTGACTACATGTGCCCCCCTCCAAACTTTTGAAATGTTTCCTAAGTGTTAGGCTCTACACCCCTAGATGTGATTGTGTTAAAGATGGAAAAAATGAATCTAAAATTCAAGGAAAAGGAAAGAAACAGCATCAAACAAATAATGTATTCAGTTCTGCTTAAAGGAATGAATTGATGTTAAAATTCAAATAAAAATGCCACAAAACATAAGATACATATCTCTGGTGCAAAATATAATACCTGTTGTTGCATTTGGAATATCTTGTGGCTTAGGTGAGTGGCTTTATTCCAGAATTTCTTAACAGTAAGCCCCATCGACATTGAGGTACCTGACATTCTGCTTCTGCTCCTATTGGCAGATTCTGGTGCTTTTTCGACAGCAGAACATATTTTATCTAAAAACTGGCTTGCTATTTGCATCAAAAACATGAACCTAAAAGAAGAAGATAAAGTTTCTTTGTAAGGCATTGTTTCATAGTAATATAAATATCTAATTGTAAGTTAATATTTACATGATAACCAAGGGCGGTGCCAGCCACTAAGCTCTGGGGGGGGGGGGGGGGACAGACAAAAAATTTAAGCCACGCCTTTTTAACCTCCAGAAAACGCCCTTTTACCAACAGGGAACACCAATTTTATTTGAAGGGAATGCCTATGACTAACTTTTGTTTGAAAATTGGCAGTTTGAAAATCATAGGATTACATCACAAAAAGTATGATGTCAAAATATTACCTCTCCCCCAACATCTTCTCATCGAATTTAGATCAAATACAAAATCAATTCTGCTGAGAATTGGGGGGACGTGTCCCCCGTGGCACTGCTACTGATAATAACTGTAAGTTATATTGTAATCAGCCATAACATCAGAGATATAATAAAACATATGGTTACCACTTGTAATTACCAATAAACATATGGTTACCACTTGTAATTAACAATAAAAGATATGGTTACCAGTTGTTCAGGACATGAGGCTACAGTACTGTTGACACAATCAGCTTCAGGGCCAAAAGAGTCTCGGAGACACTTCCCAAATATTTCCCCACATATTGTTTTTATAAAGCTAGGATTGATGTTCATTTTTGTTTCATGCAAATGAAACAACAGCTTTAACTGTCATCAACTTTGAATGATTAGTAAAGGAAAGGGATTTTGAATCTACAAATGCAAGGCAAATGATGGCTCATTTAAGACAATTAGGCAGTGTTTTTCAGTGGAATTTCACCCTGGGAAATTGGATAGTCACAGGGTAGCCAGCAGATAAAACAGAAAACTTTTTCTTAACTTTCACTAGAAAAGATCTTTTCTATGCCCATAGTTGGTCTGATGGTTCTACATAAACTTAAAAATTAGCTAACAGATCCCCTTTTTAACTACAGAATAGAATCTCATATCATCTCAGTTAAATTAGCTGCCCTATCCTAGTTACTGATGTTCTGTTATCACATACAAAAATTGATAGCTTTACAGCCAAATATAGATGATTATCAATAACATTATAAATTCATTCTAATCATTGGTAAGACTACGATGAAACTTGAAAACAGGTCTTGTCAATGTAATAATTCCAGAAAACTCTGTTGAAGAATTTAGCATAAAGACAGTCCTGCTTGGTAATAATGTAAAGCAACTTAGAAAGCAAACTTGCCTGTCAATAACAAGTTCAAAGAGGACAATATGTGCAAGCCTGTTGAAGTCATCGTCGTTTGAGTGAGTGTAAGAAGACAGGAGCTCTTTGACATCTAGTTCACCCGAAAGTTTGTCAGGAAACTTCCATGAATATACATGCAAGGGTCCAACTTTCTCAACACCATCCTTAATTGTGACCTGTATATCTTCGATGTCTCGTGCCAAGCTTTCCAAACAGCTTTTACTTCCAAGTAAATGAGCCATGTTGTTGTAAGATTACGTTAAATCGTTTCCAAGGAATTTATCTTTTCAGAATAAACAGTTGGTTGCGCATATGAGGCTGGATGGAAGTGAGATTATGTTTGTAAACAAACAGCCACAACAGCAATAACATAACAATATGGCAGGTTTGAGGGGAAGTTATGTTTGCAGTTGTGCGTTTGAAAGAAACATCTTTTTGAAGAAATTAAAACTCCATGTTGTTTTTAAAGATGAAGAACAGTTTGAAAGGGATTACAAAGAGGTATTTCATTAACTTTAAATGCTGAAAAACTTTGGTGTTGCTCTTATGGACACGGGGGAAGGAGAGTTTTCACATACAAACTAAAATTCTTCAATACCACATCCACACTACACAAATATACAAAACCTATTGCGATTAAGATGTTTATAAGAATTGAAAACTCAAAAGATATCAAGCTCTGCCCTATGCTCTTTAGATCATTGTCATAGCGCAAGATCAACGAAAAAAGAAATGAGAAAAAGTAAGGGAATACTCTGACTTTTAGGCATGACTTTAGGCACCGAATGTGAATGATTTTAATTTTTTGTATGCGTCAAGCGGATGCTTTCTTCTTTAGTATTTAGATCGGTTTATATGAAAATGCAGTAAAACTGTGCTAGTTTGCTGTGAAATCTTGCTGATGTCTTGAGCTCGATCCAAGCCACAACCATATAGATTTGGACTGAAAGCAACTGAAACCACAGGCCAGTTGCCCCTGCACTTCTAGTTTAATGCTACCTTTACAAATGAAAAACTCTGATTATAAATGCATGAAAACCATGAAAAAATTACATTAAAACACTTGGGATAATGCTTACAGCCATGTACACAACAAACTTCCAGTCAGGGTCATACATAATCAAATTTTACATTGTTGAACTTTCATATAGAGAAAGGCCACCCTGAATTAATTTTCTATTAGCTTGTTTTAAAACCTGGCTATTCTGCTTCCATTTTTTGTTCTTTTCTTAAAATTTGATTTAAGCTTTGCAAATGACAATCTGTTTCCATTTTTCAATTGTTTGAATCCAACTTTCTGCCTTTTAATAAATTTTAATGAAAAATGCCAACTTTTTTCACCATTTTGCAAAAAGCAGTCTTCAACTAAATTTTTAAGTTTCCTTTAAATATGGAATTTATTTCAACATTTTGCACAGGAATTTTCACGAAGAGGTATCAGTGAAAACCAATATGCTGAAATTGTTTCTGGGGTATGTAAAAAATATGTATGCATACATATATTCTTGAAAAAACCTGCTAAATATGCATCTAAATGCTGCTGTTGGGCTTCACTCATTTCACTCATCTTATTTCTCTTTTGAAAGTAAAAAACTCTTCAAGTAAATATTCCTTTTCTAAATCTAATCATCATCTTTACTTATATGATGCATTTAATCAAATCCAATGAGATCTGCAGACATACATATAGATATATATATATAGATTTATGTTGATATTCCGCAAAAAGCAGTTGATAGGCTGAAGATTCTGCACGATCAGATGAAACCGGTACCAACAAAGTGTTATTTCTGTGATTAAATCTATATTGCAAGTATATATATATATATACTTTTGAAAGGAGAAATTTTCTCTTTATAAATCAAATTTGAAATTGTGTCAAAAACGTTTTCTTGTTACAAAACAGCAAAATATATTGCAATCAAATGCAACATAAGTAGCATTTGCATTTCAAATTAATAGACTGTTTAGTTTTCTCACTACTCTCACTGATCTGTTTTATAGGTCTATGAAGAAATCAGCAGAAGAAAAGCATCAGGCCCTGATTCGGTAAAGAGGAAAAAGATTATTTCAGAAAGTTATAAACACCTGCATCCACATTTATTGAGGTTGAAGGTAATATATTAATTAATTTCTTCTCTAATTTGTACAAATAATTTATAACTTATTGATTCTTCTTACAGCAACTAATGCAAATATTTGCAAAAATCCTGTCTGTCAAAATAAAACAGGTTTCATATTTTATTTGATGTTTTCTAAAATTGCTAGGTTTCTGAAACGATAACTGGACTTTGAAAGAGTTTTTCTTCACTCTTAGATTCCCTTTAGTAATATTTCCAATAGGCATTGTCACTGAATGGGCAATCTTTATTTTCATGTGGGTGTGTTTCTAACTGACCCACTTTGATCCACAACTGGTATATATTGTATCAATATATTGACATTTTATGATATGAAGAGCGTCCAGCAAAAAGCTTTAGCATCTTTACTCTAAATTCTGTTTATTTTCATGTTAAAGTCTGCTAAATTACAAGAGAAAAAACTTTCTTCTTTCTTTTTTGATCATGAATACTATTTCTTAGGATGAATATTTGGCTGATGATTTTCTTCAGATGGTTACTCTGTCAAAAGACAGATTTGCAACTAAGGAAGCCTTGTTAAGCAAACTTGTAAAAGAAAAAGGTACCTGACGAGTAACTAAACATTTGTTTTATGTTGCCTGTGTAAAGAATAATTGTCTATAAATCACCCCTTTGCCATCTAATGAAACAATCACAGCAAGTTATTTTTACAGTCTGCATAAAACTATTCATTTCTAACTGCAAAACATTTTAATTGTATTGCAAAATTGGCTGTACTTAGCCAGTGCAAAGCTTCTTAATTGATAATGTTTTTTGTATAAGGTAATCGAGCTAAGACTTAATTTTTTGCATGATTCATTTTCAATATTTTAAAAATGTTTTGTCTTGATTTCAATTCTGTACCTTTTCCTCCTTTTCAGCTCCACTAACATACAGCTTTAAGGTTTTCACAGATAGCTTTTGTGACCAGTTTTTGGAAGAGATGGAGAACTTTATTCAGAGTGGATTACCAATTGGTAAACCGAACACCATGAATAACTATGGGGTATGGGGAACCTAAATATTTCTTTTCTTTGATGCTGTGATCATTTTTCCTTATACCGTTTAATGTTTTCATCGTTTTGATGCTGTCATTATTTCCGTGTAATGTATTCTTGAGCATGGCTTCAGATGAAGGGGGCTGGGGGGTCATGCCCCATAATTTTTTTTGCATAACAGTACAGCTTTTCTTAAAATTGTTTATAAAGATTTTGGAATTTTCTCTTGGCATTTGGGTGGTGGAAAACCCCCAAATCCTGTTAAGGGGGTCTTCATTTCCGGAAATAATATATAGGGTAAAAAGCTAAAATTCCCTTTAAATTAGAAACAGATTTTCTAATCAATTGCTGAATAAGTTGACAAATTAATTTTTTTTTATTATTGATCACATCATTTCTTTTTTCTCATTTTATCTTCCTTCAATTACCAAAGTAATACAAGAAATATAAGATCCCTAGCTGCAAATCCCTAACTTCAATCTCTTGGTCATATTGAAAAAAGTTTTGTATGGAATATTTTGAGGCAACAGAAGTTTATTTTTTTTTTGGACCAACAGATTCTTCTATCAGAAATGGGCTTCAAAGAATATTTCTTCGACCTGTTGGTGTTCAATTTCTTGAGCCCGATTGCAAAGATACTTTATCCAGACTGGGTTGGAGATGGACTTGACTCTCATCGTCCGTTTATTGTTGGCTATCAACTAGGGAAAGATGTCGACTTAAGTTATCATTATGATGATGCAGAGATTACGTTGAATATTTCACTGGGAAAAGAGTTTAATGGCGGTGAGCTGTATATTTCAGGGATGAAAGATGTGAGTGTTTTTTGTTGATGTCAAAATTTGTTTTGCAAAAAGCATTTATCTTTCAATTTGCGTAATGTGTTAGTGAAATAATGATATCATAAAGATATACTTTACAAAATTTTCCAGTATTGCCTGAAAATGCCCTTTGGTGTGTTGAGCAAACGGCTTCTAGGTTGTAACTTCGGGTTTCACGCTTAATGCGATCATCAGGCACCTAAACTGGAATCCTGTTATGAATTATCTAAACTTGCAAAATGTTATATAATCTAAAATATAACATAATCTAGAAGTATTTATATTGTTGAGCTTAGAACACCAGTTGAATTATTAAAAATATTACAGAGATCGATAAAAATATTACGATTGATCTATGATCGAATAGAAAACTCAATGCGATGAATGTTTTAAAAGAATTTAACGGAATAGGGGAAAATAGAAAAGAGTAGAAAAGGGTTGATTTTCGGCATAAATAAGGAGACAGTCCAGAGCCCAGCTCTACACTCCCACTCCTTGGGAGATATAATATTTTGTTAAAAGGGATAGTTGTGTTAAGGTAATAGAGTATTTGCAGATCAAAAGATGATATAAATTCTGCTTATTGCGTAACAGGAATTAGACTGGTCAAGCCATTGCTATAAATATGAGCACCGAAAGACACGTGGGTTGTTACATCGCGGCCAGCAAATGCACGGAGCAATGGAAATCGAAGATGGCGAGAGGTACAATTTGGTTATCTGGATGAGATCATCTTCGGTCAGAAACAAATGTTGTCCAATGTGCGATCGGAAGCCTAATTTGGTCGAAGTTGAAGGGGAAGGTGCTGGTTTTACTGTTAACAATGTGGACATCTGCTGTACATCATGACGTCAGAATTCTGAGATCGAGGCCTCTTGACATTTGCTATACCGTCTGACGTAGAAAGTCAAGTCTTACTTATTACATGTCAATGACAAAAGGCCTGTGGGCATGATGAAGACATTCCGAGGTATGATTGTAGGAGGTGTAGGGGCCACGCTGAGCACCCCACTCGTTTTCGAAAGGGTAAAATTCTAACTATTTGTGAACAAAGCTATAAAAAGTTCCTTTGTCTTCCTATACCATAGCTCTTTCTTTGAACAAACAGGCAGTAACTCGGAACCAATAATTTTGTGAATGTTTGCAGCTTCCACTGACTATAATACGAATGCGAGTAGTATAAATGGGACATGAGATCCTAAGGGCTATATTATTTTTTAGGCCCTTTTCACACAAGCCCATTTTCTTTCGAAAGTTGATAAAGGTATACATCCGTTATTGTATTTTGTTCGTTCAAAATGCACTTTCTGAAAAAGGAAAAAAGTGAATTCAACTTTTCATAACCTAAGCAAAAACAAAACGGGTGAAATTGAACGAGCGATTTGCTGCCTGAACACCGAAAAAGAAAAACATAGTAATTGTTAATGAAGTTTGTATAGCTCCGTTGTATAGGAGAAATGTAATGTTACAAGTATAGCAATACAAATATAGGTGGAAACTTATGTGAAATTATAATTTAATAAATAGAGCCTGTTTAAAAATGTGAATTCGTCACACATTTAATACGTTGTGAGTCAGTGTGACCAGATCTCAATTTTGGAATTATGCCAAATTTGTCATAAAATTATACTAGATTTGCAAACATTATGCTAAATTTCAAATCAAGGTGGTCCCGTTTGAAAAAGAGGCTAGTGTTTGCTCAGAATAGCAAAAGTGGCCAGTGTTGCCATTTGGCCTTTCTGATCATTCATCCAAAACACAGTGTACTCAGTCTTCGTGCATATAAATTCTCCATTTTGGCCGTTTTTCAAAACCCCTGCCGTCATGAATTGATTTGGCCGAAGAAGCAATAGTCGGCTGCATTTGAAATAATTTCAAAACTGCAAATGACGAAACATGAAATAAAGTAATAGTTAAAAGATAATTTATGATAAACTCAAGTGGAGCCTACAAAGCAAACTCTGATTACACCATCACTTCCCACAATTAGTAAAAATGTAGCTTTTTGTATATTTCGTTTAGTTGGCTGAATTTGGCTGCCAACCATAAAACATTTGGCCGCCAACCATTCCAAAAAGCTGGCAAAACCCTGAAAGTGGAAAGCCACAATTTACTCCCAAATGGTAACCACAGATGCTGGTGTAAAGTGTTTGCATTTAGTAACGATAGACAACGGATCAATGGAAGCAATGATTTTTTTTAAAAGTATCAAAATTATGCCAGAGTTATGCTAGATTCCAAATTATGCTAGATTTTAGGCTTAATGACGATTTTTGACCAATATTATGCTAAAAACATAATATTAGGCTAGATCTAGTCACACTGTTGCGAGTTTGTGTTGCAATGGAAATTAAAAGAGCCTCAACTCTCTTATCTTTTGTTATTAAAAAGTGTCATTAGTAATTAAGCTTCAAATCGTATTTCTAAAGTAGCAATTTCTATTTGATATTGAGAATGTATGATAGACTAACGTAATTATAAATTGTAAGCAAATAAATCGAAAAATTAAAAAGGCTTTGCAAAGTTGACATGTATCTTATAAGCTGGTAAATTGAGGTGCTAATGTTCTGTCTTTCCTTGATTCAAAGATATATTGTTTATTTTATTTACTTTTGAAGAAAAGCTTTACACCGGCTACAAAACCTGAGTATGTTGCCGTGCGTATTATCAATAGATAACAATTTGTCAAAACAAGAAGGGACATATGATAGTCAGCTAGATAGGCTCTGCTCAATGCCTGACCTTCGATTAAAATATTTTTGATATCTTTATATCATTTTAATTCTCCCAACTACCACCACATCTGTCAAGCGATCGATTTTTTTCGAAAATTGACTTATGGCCAGCCTTCTGAAAACTCGATACTGTATAATTAAGGACAACCAGTGCAGTGGCGGATTTAAAGGGAGGCAACTAGGGGGAGTCGCCCCTTCCTCACCGAGTTGAAGCAAGTCTTTTTGGAAATGGTTTGGCACAATAATTGTGAAAATTTCCTTTAGAACGTGAATAGAAAGCCTTCTGTCAGTAGTTAGGGTCTGAAATTGTTGTATAAAGCGTACTCTCATCCCCAATTTGAGAATATTTTTCAGCGCCTACACTGCCTGCGTAAATCTCAAGCTCTGCGTAAAGATTTCCACTGCGGTATAGCCAAAGCTACACAAGCTTTAAATGTAAACATTAAGTACAAAAAATTTGGTGCCAATTTCGGTGAAAACTTGAAAATTTTCGGCGAAAAACGAATATTTCGGTGAATAAAGAAATGAAATACTTTCCGCAAGTTTTTCTATGTCCAACATAAAATCATCTGGATCGCAATCATGAAAGTTACAAAAATCGAATATTTTGATGCCAACCCAATCAATGAATCTGAAGTGTAATAAAAAATGGCTCTTTATTTAAGTTTCTTTTCGATCACCGATAGTAACGAGGGGATTAGAAATTCTGATCGATTGTGATTAAAAATTGAGGCGTAAATCTCATTTCTTGATGACAATAAAAGAACCAGAAACAAAAAATTGATATGTCTCGGATGTATAGTAATACCAAAACAATACCAAGGAAAATTGTTTTTGTTATTTTTAAAGTCCATCGATGGAAAACGAGATTTTCCTAGCGTTTGAAAATTTCAGTAAGAAAAAATTTCGGTTTCAAAGAATTTCGGTGGGATTAATTTCCGGTTGCCCCGATTCACCAAAAATAAATCCCATCGAAGTTTTTGGTACTTATCGAGTATAGGACGGTTCTAAGTTGGCTCAGGTGAAAGACTACATGTAAACAAAGAACGAATCAAAAGTAGCCCCCATTATTGCTGAAGTATGATATTAATGTCGTGGCAACAAGGATAATGATGGAACCTAATCGGTCTAGAGCCCTTTCACCACCCCAAAATGTGTGCCGGTGACCCTGCTTGGACCCTGCCCCTAAAAACGTTCGAGTCCCTGGCATGACCAAACTTTCACTCAGAGTGGGGAGAGTCGCAAGCTCTCTGTAATTCCAGGCGTAGGAATCACGAGGTGTGGTCACATCGAGAGGAAGGACCAGGATACTGCTCGATAAGCATAGCTTCTCAGTGTCCTAAAAACTACCTTCGGATGCTAGGTAGCAACAAATACAAATACAAATACAAAAACAGCCACCGAAAGGAACCAGGGCACAGTTGGTTATATCTTAATGACTTTTTGAAAGATTCAAATGTTTTCATCATTTAAAGCTATGCCATAATATTTTGGAGGTACTAAAATTAAAATTTTCTTTCCGAAGTTTCGAAATTAAAAAATTCTGGAGCTTTTCGCACGACATTCTTCAGCGTGTTTAGGTTTTTTACTGGATCCGAATAACCCTTTTGCATCACAAAATCTGGTACCACACACGTTTCCATTTTGTTAATATTATCTTCAGATTGCTCTAGGTGGTTCGAATCCAAAAATATTACGTGTTTAAAACACCAACCCGCCCCCCCCCAATTATCGCGGAAAGGACTTCAATTCAATTCAACCAAGGATGCTAAACTTTAACACCAATTCAAGATGGACGACTCGTTTTTGAAGAGCTAATACTTGAAAAATCTTGCTGAAAGGTGATAAAGTTTGTAGATGAAAAACTTGAAACATGGATTCTAAAAAGCCTCCGCGGATAAGATCAACGCTTGCGTTCCGAATTATAAATCCAGAACTTTTTATCAAACCAAACAAATTTATTATGGGCTTTGGACTGTTGTGTTTTGGTGGCTGTGCCCTGTATTTGTTCAACATGAACATGAAAGATGACGGACGAAAAGTGAGATTTTCTGTTGAAACGGGAAAAGTCGTGGAAAGGAGCAAATGGGATTAAGGATGTCGACTATTTTCTTTATGTACTCAGACCTGAGCACAATTTGAGGAAAAGGACGTCAACTGATAATTATGCCATTAAATTTCTTTCAATTCAAACTAACTTCCTTCTGATGCTATCACCACAACCTGATATTAACTGTGTGTATATATTGTGCTTATGACTAAAGCATGCTTGCTAATATTCAAGTGCTTTATTGAGGCAATCTTCTTAAAAGCTTATTTCTCCAGCTTACTTCCCAGACTGGGAACTTTGCTTATTTTTCCCAGGCACACAAATTTCCAATTTGCACATTTGCATTTTGACCACACAAATATTAAATTGCATTCCAATCGTGAAATACAAATTATATTTGCAATGCATATAATTCCTTAAAGAAGGTTTATGTACAGAACAGCTAGGCTGTCAAGACTCTACATGCACAATACTACAGGCTGGCCAGTAGTGTGGCACTTAAAAGGAACAAATTTTCACTCTGGTCTTCATATTTTCTATCAGTCCTTTATGATCACACCACAAATATGTTTGCATCTTATCAAATTTGTCTAAATACATTGTTGCTACAGCTGCAAGAAGAAATGCCTTACAAGATGTGCACATTGCATACCTCTGGCTGACCTAGAGAGGCAAGGGGCAATTTTCCTTGGCTTGGCACCACCAAGTTTCTTGTAGAATTAAAAAAATGTCCTATGTCTTTTTGAACTGAGAACAACAATTTTGTTTAGGGCATAGAAATGTGACTTCTAGTGTCTTATTTCAGCCTACTTTTGCTACCAAAAATTACATTTGAAAATGACAGTGATGGATTCTCAACATCATCAATTGAAATAAGGCCAGCCTTGTCTAAGCTTTCTTGTGGCCTTTGATGGTTAGCTCAAAGTTTAGCGTACCTTACAGATAAAAATTTGGCCATCAGTTAAGAGAGAGATTCAAAAAAGCTTTGCCTGAAAACAAATAGGGGTATGTTGCATCCTTTTCGTGAAAATTTTTTCGCAAGGGCGACAAACTGCTTGGTAAATCAGCTTACGAGGGCAATCGCCTGTCCAACACTATTTTTGTTAAAAGAAGTCCTTCAGGACCTGAGGGGAAATTGGGATATTACCTAGCCACGACTACCTAACCTTTGATTGTCTAAATGCACCATTACTGCCAGTTTGTAGCCAAAATATTGGATGTAATGATTTATAATGTCAACAATGAGGAAATGATGCTTTGTTTTCATTAACAACTTGATCTCCATTCAGAAATACCATAACTTTTAGGGACAGGCGAAAAGAAAATACGTTAAGTTTGACCAGCTAAGTAAAAACATAAAGTAAAACTTGAAAGCAATCAAAACCACCATCTAGAAGTTCAAATTTTTAAAGTTCTTCTTCAGTGTATGAATCACATATTAGGTTCCAACTCGGTTGACAGATTCTCTCCCTAATCCTCCCTGGTTGTATTATCTATGTTTCAGATTCTTACTTGTCTCCTACTTGCAGGCTCCTTTATTAGAGTCATGCTTTTTCCTCCAAAAAAAATATCAACAGCTCTTTTTATTATAGCAGTTCCTTTCATTACTGTCCAGCTATTATTGTCTCTTATTATCATAATTTGCTGTTCCTGCTAATGAGTAACCGTGGTTCGATGTGGGGGTGATTGAGGTTTACAAAGAATGGTCTTTGATGAAATTTTGTCGCGGATTATGGAAATCTGGCAATTTCTGGATGAAACGATGGAATTCTACACATTTTCTGGGTGCCCATTGTCTCGATAATGATTTTTTAAGGATTTGTTGAATTTTTCACTTGTTGTCTTGTAAAAACATCTTTGAATAAAGGCCCTATCAACAATTTTAAGATGCAGAATTTTGGCTAAAGCTGCGAGAAGACGTGAATTGGATGATAGTGACAACAACAATAGCGACATTTGTTGTTAACTTTTCTATAAGTGCTCAACATTTCTCTTGGGGGCGATTCATGTTTTTCTGAGGGCGGTCAATAGCACACATCGATAATTTGGTGAGGGCGATGGAGAGGGCGACCGCCCATGTGGAATGAAGACATAGAGCTTCTAAATGAAGGAAACAGAAACATAAGGTCTTTTGTAATTGTTTCATTCAAAAAAGTCAATTTACAATTGTAAAACATGTTTCCAATGCAACATGAAATGAAATATAAAGATTATAAATAACAATAGGCATTAAAATCAAATCAAATAATTGCATTTAAAATAAACATTATGAAAGCCAGCTTATTAGCAAAAAAATTGAGAAATAAATTCGAAATATTTAATGGTTTTGAAGTAATTAATTTAAGCTGAACCTTAGGTTTTGTATCACTTACAGTTAATTTTTTTTGTCAACAAAGCAACAAAGCATAAAAATAGCTAGCCTGCATAAATGTGGCAGCATTTGTGGACTGGGGCACAGGCTAAAAATAGCATGTCAGTAAGTATTTTAAAATCAATTCTGCAAACTCTCTAAAGCCTTCACTTCTGAAGGAAAAGGTGTTAGCTGAAATTGATCACATTGTGACACTGTGGACATAACGAAAACATTGAGAAAAAATATTTTGTCAATTATCATAGTAAACTTGGAACGATTCACAGGTCTTTTGAGCATCTTGTTGGGGACATGCTGATCCAGTTGTACATGAGTATAGTCAGGCCAAATCTGGAGTAACGTATATGGGCATCCTGTTATAAGATAGATTTACAATAGTTCATGGGAGTTCAGAGGAGAGGTACAAAGTAAGTGCCAGGCATATATATAGGAGATGAAATATGCAGATAGACTTGTGGCACTCAAGCTTCCAAGTTTAGTGTACAAGAGATTGAGAGGTGACCTCATTACCCTACCACCATTAGAAAAAGCATCACATATGAGAAGAAACAGTCGGAAGTTGAAGAAGCAAAGATTCAATACTGCAATTAGAAAATAGTTTTTTTAAGCTTGAGAGTAACAGGCTATTGAAATGGTCTCCCAGACAAAATCATTATGTCAAAATTGTTAAATTAAGTCAAATTTTAAATACTTGTATGAAAGCAACAAATATTTTATGGAATTACCTATGTTTAAACCAGAGTGGAGACTTGCATCCAATCTGTTAAAATGTTATTTAACCACTATAACAAAAAGTTTCTACAATCCTTTTAACCTTTTTAGTGTTCTATCAAATTGCATGAAAATTTATTTCATGTTGAGTAAAAAAAGCTCAGCATTTTTTCATCATAGAGTATAATAAATATGAACCTTTCAAGAAATCTGGTTCCAAATCAGCTTGACAAATTTGCTGAATCCTAGAAACTGTCTACATCATCAAAGAAGCTATTCTAATATGATTTATAATGTATGGTAGAGGGAGAACAATATTTGAAAGGTGGGCCACAAACATGTGATCTTGTATCATTAAATAAAAATATTTCAGCAAAAGAAAATTTTAAATCCCTTTCTAAAAGAAGAAAATTAAGACCCTGTTTACACTGTGCTGGATAGATTTTATCTGCCTAAAACTTGTTCAGATTGATCTGGGTTTACACTGCGCCACACAAATTTTGTCCACTTTGCCCTCCTGTTTACACTGTGCCGAAGAACTGCAGTCACGTGACCAAAATGTTGCACAGAACGCCTAAAATGAAGTCATCTCTGAAATAGCGAAGAAAAGTGACAAGGATGCCAATTCTATGTAAACCAAAAAGGTACTGCACTTTTAAAGTGAGTATTTGTAGACTACAAGGCATCCAAAACTAAAAAGGATTAAATAGCCAAACATTTTTTATCAAGATATGATGTGGGTAAAATTTATCCGGATAAAACCATTTACACTGTACCACATAGCTATCCAAACTAATTTAATCCACTCTCTTAGGTGAACTAATTTTATTGGGATAGCCGCTCTCAAATTTTTGCCTCTATCATGGGTCTAGTGTAACGGCGATGCCTATCTTAACTAATTTTGATGCAAAAAAAATTCATCCTGCACAGTGTAAATGAGGTCTAAATCTAAATAAGTTGATTAAATAGAATTATTGTACATATTTAGAATTTAAAAGCTATGACCTTGCAATCAAGATTCTTGAAAAATAAACCCCTAAAGATTGAAATATCTCAATAAACTATGATGAGGATTGGTTTGGATATTTGCGATTTTACGGATAAAGAGTTTCGGTATCTGAGGTGCCATCTTCATAGAGCATGTTACCATTTACAACTATTCCCAGTGGGATACTGTCTTCATCAACTTTCCGCTGGGAATTGTAGTTGTTATAAATACCATCTTGTTTGTGTGTGTATCTGTTTACTGCACAAAGCATTATTCCATGACAAATCAGACACAGTACAATTAGCACAAGAATATGCCAGAGAAATGTTAATGCAATGAGACTTTTGGTTCCTTGAGTCTCTTTCCATTTTTTTGATCCAAAGACAGAAAATGACATTTGGAAAAGCCAAGTCCCTTGAAGGGTAGTTAAGAATCTTCTTCCAAAACTCAATGGATATGACTTTGGATGACAGCTTTCACATGCAGCAAAAACTGATGCAATCCATGCGATTAATGCCAGTAACCTTGCATGACCCTTGGCAATTGGATGTGAATCAGAACTCTGTGAGTATTGATAGTAGACTAGGCCAATGGAAAGGTATGAAACTGACAATATCAATTGCAGAATTGTCGCAGGAAGTTGGGATTTTCTGAACGATTCAATTATTTCCGCGACAGCCAATACTGCAAACAAAATAAACAGCGTCGCATGTGAAAACCCAGCGACGTTATTTGCAATCACGTCTCCATTTTCGTCAAATAACTTCCACTGGCCTGAAACTGACAAATCTATGACTGCACATAACAAGGCGCTGAAAAGACGGAGAATTGGTTCCAACGGAAGTTTTGAAATAGGGACTGTGTGCCACGTCTTTGAAGTGAAGTGGGATTTCCTTCTTGTCGTTCGGTCTGGAATTTTCGACATGAAGTGGTCGTTTGTGCACATTATAAGCCACCAAATTCCATGAAAAAACAGGTAAATGGATAGAGCCAAACTGCCTGCAAAATGCATCTTCCGTAGAGTTTATTTCGAGTTGTGTCTCTTATGGCCAACTTCCGCTGAATTCCGCAACTCTCATAACAGAAAGCGAAATTTATTATTCAAATTGCTAGAGGATATTTTTGCAAATTTCGAAAGTGGTGGCTCGCATTTCAAACAAAAGTTTACTATACTGATAATAAAAATACTTCACTTGATAACAACAAAATACGTTCCGAGTGCTCCTTTGCTAAGAAGATTCCAACACATAACAAACCCAAGCGGAAAATATTTTTCGCCCCGAGGACGCAAACAGTTGTTTGCATAAAATGTTGCTGTTGTTGCTAGATGGTGCCTCGTCTTCATAATGGCGCTTCGATTCAATTTAAGTTAGGCCATTGATAATTTCACAAACTCACAGTGTTCTGCTCTTTGAAAGTTAATTTGTTTTGATTTCTTTGGAAAAGTGATGTCGAAACGAAAAGTCAAATTTGCTGAAAACGAAGCTTCCAATGAAGAAGCTGGTGAGCCAAGTGCTAGTCGTTTCAAGGAAGAGAATACAATTGAAAGCGACGAAGAATTGGAGGAGACTGGTGGAGACAAGGGTGCAACTTCGACAAATGACATATTGACTGAAGATGATATTGAAGGTCTGCTTTTATAATTTGCCTTATAGTTATGCCTTTTTTATTGTTCATGGTTTTACGTTAAAGCTATTTCTACTGTGCAAAACAGACACACAGTATTTATTTTAGCTAGAAACTTTGGCTCACAATGATATGATCTATTTTACAGGGCAAGAAGATGCAACTATCAAGTCTTATGGCGACATCAAAATAACACCTTTCAATTTGAAGGAAGAGATGGAAGAGGGTCACTTTGATTCTGAAGGTAATCTTGTTTGTTTTAACAAGTTGTAAGGATAACTATAGTTTTTGAGTTTTGATGCTAGGTCTTTTGTAAGGTTTTTGGCGCGTTAGTTGAAATCTTTTATGTCTTTTTCAAATATTCCATTAGGTTAAAAATTGTTCTTCTAAAGCAATCTAGCGAGAATCCCCAATTTAGTATTTGTAATATACATACACATATGCAAATATTGTAAATGTAAATGCAAATATTGACAAATGAGGGCTTTCGGCTTAAGATTAGCAACCACAAATATCACTACACAGTGCATGTTTCACAAGGTGCTTTTTTGTTAAAGGATAAGCAAACCATGTGGCCTAGCTGATTTGCCATTTTATTTGTTTTGTTCAAATTCTCTTCAATTAAAGGCAATTTCGAACTTACAACCTTCAGTTTGTGACATTATGGCTAATCCATTAATCAGCTTTTTGCATGATGGTCCCCAAAGGATATTGTGTCTGATCAACGGTCCAATCATATTTGTTAATAGAGACACATCAAGCCCCAGAGCCAAACCTTTGGTTTTCTCAGTGCTGGATTACCACCAATTTTTAAACAAACAATTTTATGCAATGTGAATAATGAAGCAATGTTACTTTATTTTCATTAGCAACTTGACCTTTCTTTCAGGAATACCATAATTTATACAAAGGAGCGAACTAACTAACTCAAGAATATTGCAATTTACAGGAACTAACTTTTCTGTAAATGTCTTTCCTTGACTCTTGCAAGCAAAACATGTTTTTGTAAGGGTGGTCAATATTCTGGGCAAATTATTTGGTGAAGGCGTTGGTGAAGGCAAGGGTGATTGCCAGGGCGAAGCAAAAAGGCCTGCCTTTTCAGTAGCCTAGAGGACATATTTACATGCTGTCATCAAATTGTAATGGAAGCACATGAAGGATTGAATAATTTTTTATCTATACCTCATAATCTGTTTCAATTCCACCAACAGGTAATTATATTGCAGACAAGGATGCTGAGTCTTTCAAAGATGAATGGCTTGAAAGTGTTAACTGGGCAAAAGTTGATGAGAAAGATAACCAGGAAATTCAGGCAGAATGGGAAGACGAGCCTGAAAAACTCCCTGCTTCTGAAAAAATTAAATTGATGAAAGGAGTAGTTAGTTTATTAAAGCCGGGAGAAAATGTGCTAAAGGCACTCAGAAGGTTTGGAGGAAAGAAACCTGGCAAAAAGCAGAAAATAACTGACAAGGATAAAAGTACAGAAGAGGACAAAAATAATTTGTTGAAATTAACCGAGTTTGCAGATTCTCTCCTGCAGCAGGGAGATTTTGAAATATATAATAAAACATTTGAGAGACTAAATGTTGAGCTTAAAAGAGAAGAAGAGAAATTTCAGGATGCTGATGATGATGATGAGCTAGAGAAGGCATTTGCCCAATCAAAAGAGCCAGAGACTAAAACAAGTGAAGAAACAGTTCCTAATAGTGAGGAAGTTATGTGGGAGTATAAATGGGAACAAAGTGATGATGCACAACTTTATGGACCTTACTCAAATTCTTGCATGATAAGCTGGAAAGAGCAAGGATTCTTTAAAGATGGTGTCTTATGTCGCAAAATTGGGTCAACCGGATCATTTTACAACTCAAAGCGATTAGATTTTGACCTTTATGACTAAATTGCTAACAAATACCATGATGGTGCTGAAAGACCCTCTAAAACTCATCATCAAAGGTTAACTTTGCTGTTTGATTTTGAAGTTGCCTGTTTGAAGAAAGTTAGCTTTACTGACATAAATAGTTGCTAGCACTAATAAAACAACAAAACATCCTCACAATATAACCATTTGATACAAAGAACTTTAAAATATGCACTTTGTTTGCTGCAGGCTGTCATTTTATGTTTGCTGCAGACTTGCATTATCATCTCAGTGTGTTGTTGTCATGGCTTTCACCTTGTAAACATAATGCAACTTTTGCTGAAATACCTTTTTACAGATTGACTAAAAGTAGTTGTAAATATGATGACAATGGCATTGTTATGGTCTACTCTATTTTTTCAAATGATTCTTTTTTTAAGATTTATTTGAATTGAAATTGAATGTCTACATGAATATAGAGCATTTATAATTTTCTAAATAAAAGGATGCAAGCTATGATGCGACAGCATGAGGAAAGAGAAAACATTCATTTTCCATCTAAAGTCATCTTATCTGGCTACTTCAAGGCAAGGAACTTTTGAGGGAAGAAACTTCCGCGTTTTTCAGGTTTTTCCCAAAAATCGCAAAAAGTTTTATACACGAATTTCAAAGGAATACGAAATTCGCGTATCAAACTTATTTTTGCCAGCAAGTAAATACAAAAGTTTATTCTCGCTAAATATCCAGAGAACTTTTCGCCATTTTGAAAACTTTGATGGTGAATAATTGTTTTTAACAAAATTTTTATATTGTTTTCGTTGTTTTGTTGGTATTAAGTGGAAAAAAATTAGAAAGAAACCTCAGTTGAATACAAATGTTTTTTCGCGCGAAATTCGTGATTTGGCAAAAACGCGAAGGTTTATTCTTGCGAAAGATTCTATTTCGTCTCTTTCGTGCAAGTTAATTCCAAAGTTTTTGCGCTGTTCTCAATCCGCAAAGTCTCTTTCTGCTAAATTTGATAGTCAAATCAGCGTCTGGCAATGTAAATGCTTGTTACATTTGTTGGCTACCCAAATTGGATCTGTACACGTTTCTTTGCAATGCTGTAATTGGGCACATGGCTGAGATCTATTGGAAAGGATTTGTGACAGGTGGGACAAAAATTAAACATATTAACGTGTACTGGTCCTCTCAAGTGTGCTGTAAGAGAATCAATATGCATGCATACACGTGAGAAGAGAAAGTTGGACCAAGACAGTTCTCCGCTCGCAATCAAGAATGTCTGATCTATCGATTACCTTTAAGATCGCTTAGAATCATAATTCTGCAAGATAATTACTATCGAAAACCGCCACTGGAAAAGGAATCAAGCTTTAAATATAATCTATTTTCATTTTGATGCCAAAAGTGAAAAAGATCTTGTGTACAAATTGCCTATTGAGTATTTTAAATGCGTCTTTCGTGTAAGACTTTCAAAAAGGAAATCCTACTGGCTTGCCCACTTTATATGAACTGGTAAAATTTTAACGGGCGTGATTTTTGATAATACCATTAAACTTGCCGAAATAACATTTATGCCAAAAAATGGTAATGGCCATTATGCATCGCAAAAAAAGCTTACTCACTTAAAGACTCATTGCTAACAATGGGCCTCTGCGAGCGTGGCGACGATCCAAACAATGGCAGTAAACTTCTACGGATTAACCAAAATTGATTTTAGATTGTCTGAAAATGCATTATGGGATTCTTGCGTAGCGCAATGGCTCACTGTTAGCAATGAGTCACAATTTGGTGTCTTTGAGATTCGATGTCGGTTAATGCCTTTTAAACTTCAATATTCAAAAATTAGCAATAAAGGAAACGTGCACCCTTTGTCAAAAGTCCTGGAAACACCTTGCATTCAATAAAGAATTAGGGAAAATTGAAAGGAAAAATCCCCCTCTCCTAAAACAATGTCGGTTGAAAAGCCTACCACTTAAACCACCCGAAAAAACTACATTGAATTAATTTTAAGCTTTTAAAGTGTTGCTATGCAACATTGTTTCATGGGGGAGGAGAGGATGCCACTGATAATATGCAAAATTTTAGCCGAACGTACCAAGACATTATATGAAAGATCGATCACAACATTGATAACGTATCAGGATTTAATTAGTGATTAAATGGTTCAGTGTCAAAGTTCTTGTGAGATAAATTTCCTGGAGGAAAAATGAGTAAGCAGCTGAAGCAGCGTTGCAATGAAAGATAGTGATAAATGTAATTTTCAAAATACGGTAAAGATTACATCAATTTAACGGAACAAAACTAGTAACTTGATATCTACAAATAAGTTGTGTATATTTTCAGTATCAACAAATAATTAATAAGCATACAGAAATAACACATTAAACATGATAGTACCACAAATACTCGTGCCTACAAGTTTAAATTATCATTTTTGTGTATCTGGACTAAAAGAAAGATCATGCGAGTGCATTTTGATTTAATAGGGTTTTCTTTACCAGACGAGTTTATATTTCATGGACAAAAAAGGGTGAATTTGAACGTATAACATCGCAATGTTGATTTGAAACGATGACAACTACAAAATGACTAGTAAGATGCAACAAATTTAACAGAAAAGAAGCTAGTGCGATGGAAGTCCATACCAGAGATATAAATGGGACCAGAAGTCTTGTATTCTAGAGCGTATCCGTTTTCCATCGTTTGTAAAAAAACAACGAGAAAAAAATGCTGGGTTGAAATTTCTGTTACTTAGAGGTGAAGATTTAAAAATGTAGTTTAGAAAGTGACGGTGAATTACGGCTTTCAAATGTGGTTTAACGAGAAACCAGCTTAGTAGAACTATAAAATATGGGCTAGGGGTCATGGAGCTTTATACATTTTTTCAAATGATGCTACCATTTTGATGTGAGCAGTTCTTTGATGAAATTTCCGAGTGGTGCAGAGATGCACAAACTGAAAATTTAGCAAAACACAAGGAGAAGCCAGTTTACCAGCAACCTTATTGACCTGATATCATAACATTTCTGTTGATAATAAACAACAATCGAAAATAGAGCATTTGCTATGAACAAAAATGCATTTATGGTGGCTTGGCAAGGTTCCATGATGCGCTTTTGGACACTGTGGTGACATGGTGGTCTCTCACATGTGTATCAAGAAAAGTTTGTTTTTTCTTTCCTTAGAAAAATAGGCAACACAAAAAGGGGACTGTGCTAGGCAACATAAAACAAGTTTACTTGGACTGGCTAGGGCGGAACGATTGCATTTCAAGCAATGCTAAAGGTTGGCATTTTTATTTCAAAAGTCTTTCAAGAGCGAAAAAACGTTTTTAAAAAACCATCCAGGGACCAATTCTCGGTAGAGGAGCAGTGAATTATAACATCAAACAATATGGAATAAAATGTACATTGTCACTTTTGAGAATGGGCAAATTTAAACAATGGCGATTCAGAAAATGTCCATTCATTCATGCGTTAAATTAGCAGTGCGCAACAGTAGTGGAAATCATAATGTGTTCACCTGCTTATTTTATCGTCAGAGGATATTTTCAAATCGACTAAGAACTATTACACTATAAAATGTAGCATAAATTTATATATATTCATTTAATTACAAAATTGTGAATTCTAATCTTGGTTGTACGTCGTAACAAGTTGCTTCGCCGCCTTTGCGATGTCGTAAGCACACTGAATGACCTGCTGCGTCAACATTGCGGCGTCGATAGTGCGATCGGGTAAGACGCTACTTCGGCATTCGACTTGTAACCTCGCCGCACTGGTGATCATCAAACGCAACGCACTCCGTACGTTCTCTGCCTTGGGGTGCTACAAACAGCAAACAGGCATCGTTACCGTGCATAAAATATACCAAATATAATTACTGCATAAATAAAACAAGGGTATAGGGAATGATACAAAAAAGTTAGTGATTCTCTCAACAGCTAGACAGCTACAATGTAATGGATCTCACTAAGAAAAAGGCTTTCCGCCTGACTTTCCTCAGAATATAAAATGTTGAAATAAGGAGCGAAAATGCGAAGCTACAATCCTTGCCAAAATTGTTGGAACACTTGTGCAAAGCTGAACCTTTTTTGAAAAATCCCCCTACCCCCCATTACAATGTTGTTCAATGCGGCTGTTTTGACGCTGAAGATAAAATTTTGTCACTGGAAGCTGCATGAAAGTATTGAGAAAATAAATCAATATTGTACGGGGGGAGGGGGTCGAGATTTTGGAAGCGGCAGTGATATTTGGTAAGGTAGTTTTAGACTTGCTTTGTTTATTTGCATGCTGCAATGGGAAGGCATTCCAGTTATTTTTGGCAAGGATTGTAGAAAACCTATACCCAGATGTGGATTGAAAAAGGCCGACCAGAAACACGAGCATATGACTGTTAAGGTTGCGAAATCAGTGCCGCGTGCCTATAGAAAATATCATCACTGGATTCCAACGATGAAAGAAACAAACTCCTGTATTCTCTATAGGGCTTTTTTCAATTTTTTAATCTTTCCTTTTTATGTGGATCGATCCTAAAACTGCTAGATGGAACAACCACCGGGCTCTGCCAGTTACCAGAAAAATTTAGCCATTATAGTTTTTAGTACAATCGTGGTTGTCCAGTAAATGCTGCACGATAGCGTAATCGCATGTTCTATTTGTTGTTTATGATCTGCAAGACCGAGGAGGCTGTTTCCTTAGGAAGTGAGTTTTGTTTCTAATGCTCGAAGGAAAATACTGTTTTATTCTATCCCCCAACCTTTTGGTTGTGCTTCCTACGTAGCCTGAATCAGACTGGCAAGTAAATTTGTAAATAACGGAACTCTTTTGAGTGGTATGAACGCGTTCCTTTTCCACGGATGGAAGGGCCCTCCTAGTGCCGTAAACAATACGTGGATTCAAAGCAAAGAAACGTTTTGTGATGGCCTGTTAATTCTGACTTTCAAATCGCAAGAAAGTATTGCTGGTCCATGTTATATTTAGATTAACTTTTGTGGGCTAAAATTTCTGTCAAACGAAAAACTTGACGAAAAATTAAAATATAAAAAAATCTTAGGCTGTTTAAAGTCTTTAGTTTTAGCTTTATGCGCCTATGGACAGGGTGATATTGCAAGTCTAGAAAGTGATTGAATGATTTTGACTATTGTGTCGACGTTTAAAATGTCTTTGAACTCCAAAAACGTGAATGTTAAGTATTGTAAGACATACCTTAGGAAATAGGTTAGCCATGTCGTTGACTGCAGTTGAAATGTTGCTAGCACAAGGTATGTATCTGTAGGAGAAAAACAAAGCATACTTATAATGATACTTGGGTACAGCATTTATAGACAAAGCAGATCTTTTCAGTCATTAGTGTCTCCCCTACTGGCTACAACAATGACACTCACCTAGTATGCTGGGCACTTTGCGCTGCTAAAAGAAGTTCTTGTATTTTCTTAGTGATTTGCTCTGTCGCCTCGACTATCGATTCTTGGGTAGGCAGATCTTCCGCCTGGGGTGACTGGGGGGTCTCATCTTCCGTTATGAAAGCGGTCGAGTCCTCAGACGATTCGGGGTAATCCTGAGGGCTGTAATTGTGACCTGTGAACAGGAAAGATCCGTCACTTAAAAACTATCCGTCACGGTTATAATATTTGCATATTAATAGTCTTATATGCAGCAAAATGTTTCTAACAACAAAGTTCAAGAAAACCAGGAACATGTAGCTGATGGCATGAATAACCGTTTAAATACACCTTGGAAATTATGTGAGGAAACCGAGAAGGTTGACTTGATGAAGGGAATTGATTGGGGTTGCATTGAAGTTATCCTCAATGTACTGACCTTTTAACCACGACAATTTGATTTTATACACAATGCTACAGAAAAACATGCCAACGAGAAGATAAGATGGCACTCTCTTTTCAAGTACAATAATACATAAATAAATTAGAATTCTTATGAAATTCTTTGAATGCCGCTGCCTAGCAATTTCTTTTACCTGATAAAGAATTTTGCTTGAAACGATCCTGCAATGTTTAATTTTATCATGTACACTTCCGATAAAGTATTCTTCTAAACCCTTTCAAGATTTTTCATTTAATGAGTTCTGCGAGCCTTTTTTATACTTCCTCATTACATACAAGCAACACATACACAAGATTTTCACAAGACATTGTTTATTTTTTTAATACAGTTGGATATTCAAAATGAACGAAAAAGATCAATTTTTTAGGCCTTGAAAACTGGGAGTTTTCAAAAAAGAAGAAGCATCTTACAAGAAGCTGCAAGAGATTTTTTATCAATAGAGTAATGGAAAAAGTTACCGAGGTAATGTATAAATTGTCGGCTGCTTGAACACTGCACATACTTAACAAAACGTAGTGAAATTTAACGCCATAATCCTTTTATGTGATACTGCGATACATGAATACTCTCATATCGCAACACTGTTTGTACGCAAGTGTACAAAGTCACTTTTTAAGTATTTTAAAATAAAATTTTTATATTATCATAATATATTTTATTTTATTTTCGCTGAATTGCATTGCTTATTTACGTTTTCTCCCTTTCGATAGGCAAAAATGGCTTCTACATTTGAGGCTTCAAAGCAGAGATGAAGTCCTATTCATACAAAAAGTCAATGGAAAGCTCAAGAGTATTCTTACGTTTCCAAAGTATTATTTTAAAAACGATAACTGTTTCAGGTAGAAACAACAAACACCGCACCACTCTCCCTCAAAGCATTGCTTGCTGTGGATTACATTCATTTCTTTATAAGAAACAAAGGTCGATGTTGAGTATTCCAGTTTCTAAATGTTCTGGAAATTTCAATACTCACTGTTTCTTAAGAATTTCTTAATTATGATGTCATGAATGATGTTATGAGATGTTCGTGACCATTTTTTCACGTCAAAAGATTCGCTTTCGTTCTGACGCTGTATTTAGACGCGGGAAGTATATTTTTATCCCTTGTGTCTTAATTTCTAGGCCATCAGGGCAATCCTGTTCTAGGATTTTACAAAATTTCGATGTTCTCAGTTTTATCACAATTAAATATTTTCTTGATTTTTTTGCTTCGAGTACTGAAGTTTCTTAATTTTTTTGACTGTCCAGTACTCGTTTCTTATAGCCAGTTCCTTATTTAAAAAAATTAGTGTATATAAAACAAGGTTCTTTGGGGGAGGAGAGGGGGTACTATTTGACAATTCGTAAAACATCAACTGTACCAAGACTTTTGACACAACATGACAGGTTTTTGAAGAACGACATAGCACAACTTCAGAGTAACAGCTCAAAAGCCTGCAATCATTATTTTAATAGCGTTCCAATAAGGCAATATAATAACGTGTAAACAAACCATTTGATCTTTGTGATGTGCTGCTGGACAGCGTGGACCGGTCCTTTCTTGAGGCACCTTGTTTATTTGGTTTTGCGTACGGTGTGCTTGGCGTCGAATCGATGTAACTTATATTGTCGTACGGGTTTTGTATTTTAGTGTCCGAGCTGTTAGCCAGCGGTGGTGTCGTAGATTCGTCGATAAATGAACTGAACACGCCCGGGTTCGGATGTGGAGATATGCTATCGATCCGGACATGATCTGAATCGGTATCTTCGGGCTTCGACGACATCACCATCTAAGGCGGAAAAGACAAATCCGAAATAAACAAACCCGGAATCGAAATATACTTTTTACGAAATATATTACCCCTTTACAATAAAACGTTTTAAGTTGTTAATAGAAGTTCCGTAAAGACCAGGCATTTCCAGTGATAGGTGATCTCTATTCAACCCTCTTGATCTTACGAGATCTTCCAGATGTTTACAAGATCCACTGCCCTTACAAGATATTTCCGATCGATTACGTAGCAAAACCTGAGAACTAAGAGAACAAAGACCCAAAAATGAGTTATCTAAAGAGTTTAAAAACTGAAGTCCTTAAAAATAATGGAATTTTAAATAAAGGTATATCATGTTGATAAGAAGTTGAAAGACAAAGTGAGCTACCTCGTTCAGTTTCCCTTGCATTTCGATCATTTGTTTTTCCACATTATCGCGGTCTGTTTCTGCCTGATTGACTTGTGTCCTAAGTGAAGCATTTTCTTGCATCAGCTTTTGTACCTGTGTGAAAAAAAGGACAACATGAATAAAGGAGGTGAAATGACGAAAGAAAAAAGGAAACGAATCGGATGACCATTAATTAGAAATTTCTCTTATTGACTGCAGAGGAACACAAAAACCCATGATAACGGAATTGGAAATATGAAGACACAATGGGGATTGTCAAGAAATCTTTGGGTAGCAAATGCATGACACGTGACAGAGAATCGCGAAACGTTTAACACAATGTCATTTTGCATTAAGAAGTAAGTGAAAAATCATTGACAAATTAATACCGTTACCACAAAATAGATTAGTTTAATGCAAAAGTTTCGGATTAGGGTGTTATAGGCATTCGGAGCGTTTTGTCCACGGAAAGGTGTAGTAGGAAAAACAATAAACTTATTAACAACTTTCTCGAAAGAGCATTGCGAATAGCCTATAACGATTTTTCATCTAGTTTTGAACGACTACTGCTCAAAGACAATACGGTTACAATCCATACAAGGAATTTGAAGCAACTTGCAACAGAAATTTACAAAGCTATTCATCACGAAAACCCAAGTTTCATGGAATATATTTTTAGCATAACTGAATCACCTTTTAACCTAAAGGGTTCACTTTCACTAGAAATAAACCAAACATTATAGCATACGGATTAGACACTGTATCATACAGATGTCAAGAAGTATAGAACTCAGTTCCCACAGAACAACCTCAAGCTCAAATATAAAAACCTTTAAAGCAAGTATCAAAACTAATCATCATCGTTACCCTCTACATTACCGTTATCATTTTCTTTTCTCTATTTAATTAATTTGTCATTTTTTACTACCATTGTCACTATCATCAACATTATTTAATACTTTCATAACTTTTTATCGTTATCACCACTACCAACCTTTATTACACTTTCATCTCACCCCCACTCTCGCACTCACCACCCTATCTTCTTCCACATCTATTACCTATTCCTCTCCGCCGCGCTGCATTCACACCATTCCACACCAATCAATCCGACACCACCATCGCATCTTTGAAATTTGTAAATTTTTAGTTCGTTTACTTTTGCTTTGATGAAGCCCCGTATGCCGGGGCGAAATATTACCCATCACTGATTTGTTGTTTGTTGTTGTTGTTTATTCTCGTCACGTTGCGGTGTTCCTTGTACACTACTATCAAAACTATGTCTGCGATTTCTTGCTCACGCTGCATTTGTAAACCATTTATAGGACAAGTAGGCTACATAAAATGACAGGGAACCTACTTTATACTGATGTATCTTATTAGTTTTTCATCTATTTTTGTTGCATTGTTAAATTCGGTTATTGTTAATATATTTAGTTGTTTTTGATTAGCTTTAGTATAGCTAGTAGTGTACATGTACCAACTCAAAAGAAAAAAATGAAGAAAAAAAAGTATAGGGTCGATTGTTGACTCAAGTTTCAGAGAAATGCTTACTTAAATCTCGCAATCAATCGAGGTCCATAAAGAAAATAACAAATTGTCGTGGATATGCCGCAATTTAAGAAAAAGGGGCAGGGATGGTATATCTTGCTTTAAAGAGTAACATAGTATTTTCTCGTGTCGCGATTCGCCGTGCACGAAAGTAGTCAAGCCCCCAACCTTTAGAGAAATGTTCTCAGTTGACGGTTCTCTGCAGAATGTGAAAAAAGGGGACAACTTAGTTTCCGTCAGTTTTCATTGGGCTCCAAATCGCTGTGGATCAAACCATCTGAGGCGCTAACGCAAACTACGTATCGCTGATATCACAGCCAAAGATGTGACTAATCTACAAGAAGTAAATTTACTATAATGAAACATATTCTATATAATCTTATCGAATCCAACAACATATATGCCTACCATATATGAATCAATCCATTAACTTAAAAACACGTTCATTGAGAAATCAGAAAACAATGGAACTCGGAGACACGTGGTTTGTTTTGCTGTTATGCCACAAAGGTGAGATGCACACTGAGTAGGGAAAAGTGTGATGAAATATTTTTGTCGCGAATGTCATCATGTCGTTTCAATTTTTAAATGGTAATGAATACTTCTCAATGAATCCCTTCAATTTAGCTCGTTTCCACTAAAAAAGTCATAAAAACAAGGACAATGAAAAACCGCTATCAAATCGGAAAAATATTTTATAAATGATTGCCGCAAATCACTGTTTGTTTAGGGAAAAAAATTTATTTGCACTTGTAGTTATAGCATCCTGCTTCAGTAATGAAAGAAATTTTTATTCCTTTCGCAGAATTATTAGAATATAAGTCTTTTCATACAAAATACTGCTTCATTTAGTTTTCTGTCTAAAAAAAGCTGTTCAATTTGAATGGAAAACAAATTATAGATATCTAACAGCTTATTTTTAGTCGAATGTGCTTGAGGCAGGGAATTCATTGAAAGAATATATTGATGGATTAATATGACACAGCGTCTCATCAAATAAAACTTATCTGATGCATCCAGAAATGATTCCACGTGTGAGGAGCAAAAAACCTGAAAAATCGAATGCCCGAAAGACCAAAAAATCGCCATAAACTATGAGAACCATAAACTATGAGAATTATTGATGAATATAAATAACACCATTGTTACGTACCATACTTCGCAGAAGATTGACCTCTTGGTTTAATGTGTCGTTTAGTTTTTGGAAGTGGCTTGCCCTTTCCTGAAAAAAAGGACAAACATGTGATTGAAAAGGAAACAGCTTTCAAAAGAAGACGATTAAAAATCTATTTTGAGTAACGTTATAGATTTAAAGTTTGGTTTTCTCGCTAATTTGCAAAATATTTATGAATTGAACACTCGATTTCGCAATTTAATAGAGTGCAATAACATGATCTAATGAAAGTGAAGTGAAAGACGTGCAGTTAAAAAGCACATTTTGGATTGACGCTGTCAGCTATCATATTAATTAACTAATTATGATGTCATGAATGATGTTATGAAATGTTCGTGACCTTTTCTCACGTCAAGAGATTCGCTTTCGTTCTGACGCTGTATTTATGTGTCTTGAGTTCTAGGCCATCAGGGCAATCACGTTCTTGGATTTTACAAAATTTCGTTGCTCTAAGTTTTATCACGATTTGAAAGTTTCTTAATTTTTTTGCTTCGAGTACTGAAGTTTCTTAATTTTTTCTGACTGGCCAGTACTCGTTTCTTAAAGCCAGTTTCTTATAGAAAAAGAGTGTATCATAGTAGAATTTTCCGCTTATTTCATATAAAGAAAGGCATAATTTTGGCACAAAAGTTGCTGAAGGTACAAAAGGGGGGAGAATGGACTAGCTGACAAAGTATTCAAGTGGTACGTATGGAGGCAGAGTTTGTGTGCAAGGAGGTCTTTTTACTTGACTAGAAACATATTCTATGATTTATGTGAAGCAAATTCTCTTGATCATGGCGGCATCAACATAGTCTATAAATCCCTTTATCTTATAAGAATTTTGCTGCAATATTCACCGAAATCTTTTATCAATATTTCAAAGGATCAAAATATTTTTATCAATTTGCATGCATGCACTTCTGTAAGAATACCCAAGGCACTTAAAACTTCATTTCCCAAAAATGCCTTATTTGAATGCGATCGCAGGCTGTGTGGAAAGAACGACAACTAGGAAACCAAGAGTTCTTGGAATAGCCCTGAAATCTACAAAAATTCTTGGAAGGGTTCGCAAGAGGCGACATGGGAATATCAAAAACGCAGGATTCTCATACAGGGAACAGAGCCCTAAGGATTGGGAAAGACGTATCTGAAGACAATGGAAGATATAAATGGTACTGCAAATAATGATAGAAACATACTTCTGCATCATTGTATTGTTTCTTCAATCCGTTGTACTCTTCGATACTGACATAACGGCCATCTGTTCCATCAGAAGATGTGCTACCAGGCTGAAAGACAAAGATACACTTGCAACATACATGGAGGCAGCACAAACAACTACAGAATCATATTATCCGACCGCCTAGTATATCAGATTACTTTTCAAATACTAATTAAAAAATGATTCCTCTTCATAGTTATATTGGTTTGGTCGAATTTTTTATAAATCCGACAATTGGCTTTCAATCTGTACTCATACAAGCTGAGTAAATTAAGCGGTTTTTGAATTTTTGAAATTTGCAGTTGAAAAGTACAAAATTTGATGAAATTGCGCAAAAATTTTAACTTTGCGCGCTATAAAAGGGCTTTGTAACCATCTCCAATATATGCGGGAAGACAGAGCAGATTTCAAAATTGATATGTCAACAGGCTATCTTTTTTATCAACAACTTTCACAGTTGAAACTTAGAAATAGTATTTATTCAATAAGGGCATATATAAATCAAGTAACAAAATGATCACTGAATTTGCTTTTATAATTTTTGCTCATGGCTGGCGTAAATGTATCATTCTGTTTGTTAGCATCAAACATAATCACCAAAAATGATGATCATCAATCGACATAAAAAAGGTTCTACGAGATAATTCACAAGAGTTTAAATGCAAAGCTGGGCGAAGTACGATTGAAATTAATTTGTGGGCAGTTCAGTTGAGTAAAATCATCTGAATTTGTAAATGAACAATGAAGAATTCCAGGTAGATTTGCACGGTTATTCTCCGTTGGCATTCAGCATGTGAAGCATTGACCACAGATTAAATATTGGTCAAGTTTGAAGATTATAGGAGAAAACACCACACAAAAGAGATTACAACCAAGCCAATGTGATCAACGGGCACAAAGTAATGAAATGTAAAAGTATCTTTAACACATGACAGGGCGAACATAATTCTAATCCTAGAACAAATTCTATTTTTGTAATTATATACATTAATAGACCAGTAATGCCATTTTCAATATGACTAAAAATATCAACAAGTGATTACAAGAATTATATGTTCCCATGACATGTGCATCCAATTTTAAACAGTCGACGAAAGGCATTTCCGTGGTTCAGTGCATAGGTATTGAAGGACCTTTTGTCTTAAATGATCTAGGGCGGCTTCTTAGATTACAAGAGGGGGTACGCTGGAATTTTAGGTATGCTTGGAGACTTTGGTAGGTATAATTGCCGGTTGATTGTGTAACTATGAAGAAAGAAACCAATATGATACTAAAATATGACCTATTATCAAGAACAGTTCCGTATCGGACGTTTAATTGCATTGCTATTACACAAATGAAGACAAGGCTGGTGTGTATAAATGCTAGGGTTTGCTGTTGCTGTTGATGATCTTGTTGTTGTCACACCACTGTCGTCGTAGGAAGCATTGTGCAGGGACCTTTAAAACTGATGGAAAGTGCTGTCCCAAATCTGATCAAAAATGTGTCTTTTGAGTCAAAATGGACGCGTGTGAAAAGTGTGAAAAGGCCCAGCTCTTAAATTTGAGAAGATTGATTGTTTGCGCAAAGCTGCTTTGTATATATGCAACATTCATATTTGTTTCTACCTAGCATCGGAAGGTAGTTTTGAGGACACTGAGAAGCTTATGCTTATCGAGCAGTGTCCTGGTCTTTCCTCTCGATGTGACCACACCTCGTAATTCCAACGCATGGAAATGCAAAGAGCTGGCAACTTCCCTACCATGGGTGAAAGTTTGGTCATGTCAGGAACTCAGCCAATACGTTCGTGAAACATATTGAGTGTTAATTTTCAAAAAACAGTCAGTTGTAAATTCCACTGTTTCCAAAACAAGTGGCCTTAAAAATTCTAACTGTTTCGGTGTTTTAAAAAAGTTTAAAAACAATTCTGAAAACCGGACACTAGAGGATTCCATGTCGAATCCAGGTCACAAGTGTTATGTGATCGCAGGTTAATGACTATGAATATTGAATAGGTAAAAAATGCAGCCAAATAACTGCTAGAAGGGGGTTAAGAAATAACAAGCATTAAACAATTGACATAGCGTGGTAAAAAACTGACAGTCTATTGATTCAACATGGCTTGATCCAGTGAACAGGAAATAGTTAAGAGCACATATGGGAATTCGTTTGCAAAAGTCTTCTGCAATCTCACAAATGCAAAGAATTATGACCTTATTAGCAGAATGATCCAAGCTGGTCATTTTAGGTGTTATATATACAGAAGCAGTTTCAGTTTATATTCCCTACAAAACCATTAGAAAATCTAACTGCGAAAAAATAATCTTTGTAAATTGTTACCTAAGACACCAGAAAAAAGATCAACTATATTAATTCGAGACAGCAGCATTAGACTGGGATAGAAAGGAGATTGTACACCAACAGAGACGACAAGAGACCGCCCTTCAAGGTCTACGACCATATATACAGGCAACTAGAGATAGGGTTTGTTACAAAAACCATTGAAATTATTTCCAAGAACAGATTCCAGAATAAACATTTTGGCGTATAAAATCTTGGCAAATGCTCAAAACAAATATCGACATACTTGATACTGGGACCTGACACGAAAACAAAACCTAACACGTCAGTCTACAAGTATATATCGATCTCTCAAAAGTAAGAGAACCAGAATAAGAAAATCTAGTGAATTGATGATCAAAATATTTTACCCCCATTTCGAGATAAAAGTTCATAGAAATTTATATTAAAATAAGGTTCAAATGTAGAAATAAATAATTGTGATAGTACTCGTTTAGCCTGATGAAAACCAATATTGAACCAATATATTTGATAATGTTGTATAATGATTGGAGTAATTTTATTTCTTAATTTCATTAAGTTGTTTTTCACCTTTCAAACTCCGGGTATTCAATTTGGGCGATTGGTTTTCACAAATGTTTTGTCTGGTGATAATCTCGTTAAGTATGCTAACTTTACGCTTAAAACACGAGCCCCAGGATCCGAAAACGTGTTCTACCGAAGCGCAGATCTCGCCTACTAAGACGTCCCATTCACGCCTCATCCCGGTAGAGTATCACTGATATTAATTATCTACAAATGCAATGGTATGAAAACGAGCTATAAGCATTTGATACCCGATAAATCCTGACTATACGAGGTCCAAACACATCGCCGTTTGTCATCGCCGCGCTTCTTTTCACGGAATCCGACGTTTTCAGCTTGACATGTGCATTGTTCAGCATATCTTCGTCTAGAAATGGTTTCACGCCGCTGTGTTTTCTATCCATTATTATCACTCATACACTGCTCAATGTCTTTCACTTGAAGCCTCTACTCCTCTTTTCACAGCTGAATAAAGTAATAAGCTACGGCAGCTAAAAACCAGGCGAACGTCTTTATCCAACAACACACTGCAACCATGGAAAACTCGGAAAAGCGCATACAGTTCACATCAACAGGGCTCAGAGTATTCGGACAACTAATCCAGTCATTGGCAATTTCATCTTGCAGCGCGATAATTTCAATATTTGAGCAAACAGTGAGATGAATGATAAGAAATGCATGAGATGACTAGGAATTAACATTTGAAAATAAACCACAAAGATATTTACTCGTGAGTGTTCAGCTTGTCAACCCTGTCATACGACTGACTTGAGGTTTTTACGGCGTAACCTCAGAAGCGGTCGCCCAGATAAGGCCGGGCCTGGTTTCTGACCCGAGTCAAATGATCAAACGGCAATCAGAGACCGCTTGGATTTACCCGCGCCAATGCGAAACCGAACACAGAACAGAATAATGATCGGTGGAACGGGAAACGAATAGTTGCTGAATACATTTAAAGACGTACAAATCCCATTTCTTGCATCAACAATTGGCATCCTCCATATGCATTCCTCAGGTAATCCAAAGGTATTTCAGAAACAAGTGGTGTGCCACAAAATTACCGCAGATACAGATACAAAGATTTCCCCGTGCACATGTCAAACGTTGCCTGAACATTAACTGCCTTCGCAGTGGCTAAAACCTTGCGGCTTCACAATATATTGGCTTGGACCTAGTGGAGCCAGATAGCTATGTATGACAACGTTTGACAATGGGAAGGATGAATACCAGCGAGGCAAACTATGCGTTCTAGTAATGAAGACGGCTGCTGTAGCTTATGAGATAATAGTACTCTGAACTTTATAGACCACGAGGGCTTTACTTCATCTCGGGAGAATGCCGAGCTAACTGACAATGTCTGCATTCATTGGTTTAAGGTTAGTGGAAGCAGGTCAAATTCAACATTCCTTCATCGAAGCCCATCAACTGAGCATCAAATAGATAGAAATCGTGAACTATTAATTTGCACCTATTGTCAACCCACGCACATAAAGTCAATGTAGCTAAGCCATTATAATCATCATAACTTGATGATAATAATACAACAACCCCTTCGAACCATCACGTTCCGGTTTTTCGATACTGTAGAAAACCGGCCGATTGGCTTAAATGGAAGATAAGAAACACGGGTGGCTTTACACTTCATAAAAGAAGGTCAAGAAAAACAGGTCCTTCTAGAAACGGCATTCACTTTGCCAAAGACAGCATGCTGTTGCTTTCTGATTCCAAATCATCCAAATCGATAAGTCAAGTTAATAATTCAGTTCATAAATATGAACATTTGAGAAACACCCTGGCAAACACTGTATGGTCAACAATGCTTCCACTGCAAGATAATCCTAATGTTCTCTGTCTTGAAGAAATGTTTCCTTGATTTTTGCTTTAAAAACACACGCATTTTCCAATTCCGACTTAACTTTCTCCAGAGACAAATTTTAGGGACGGATTGGCGGGAACCTTAAGAAAAACCATCTTGTCTAATCAAAAAGGTTGCAATTTTCCTATAGGCACACGGTTCTGATTGGTCAACCATACCGGTCTTATGCTCGCGTTTTTCTGATTGGCCTATTTCGATCCACAACTGAGTATATATTTTCCATCTTGTTCTTTTGTACCCTTATTCTGACGTCTTATACTCTGAGGAGTGTCAGACGAAAAAGCTTTTAGTATGTTGTAAAAGTTTTGCTGTTTTGAAAGCCATTTTGAAAGCCAGACTCAAACGTACTATAATTGATCACCCAGTATCAAATTGCACAAAGAATTATTTTCGCATAGATAACTGAATTATTCTCAATCATTCGCAAATTTCTCGAATTATTCTCAATCGGTGCGTTTTGTTAAAACATAGCAAATATAATATTTTCAACCATGGTGATTATAACATTTTCAATAATAATGCACAACTTAGAAAAAAAGTTTTAATGTCATTCAGCGGTCTTACTTGTCAAAACGAATGCATATGTATCAGAAGAAACTGAAAAGTACTGAATGATTGTAAAGAAATGTGAACAAACCTCCTTGTCAATTGACCCAGATTTTGAGGTTCCTTTCATCATATTTGTGTGATTTTCGCCCATTTTGGATAACTCTTTCAACTATTGTTCAAAAGGAAAAGTCATCCTTGATTAATCACATAATTAAAGAAGCACCACAGTGTACTTTTTAACTTTCTACTTTTACATCTTTTTGAATAAATACAGTAACTTTTCATCTTTTTATCTCTATCATTAATTTTTCATCACAAGATCCAAACTTTTATGTTTAGAAAATATACCAATATGCAGTCTCTGTCTTACTCCTCTATTTTTTCACACCCTTGTATTAGACAATCCAGGGGTTACTGGGCTTCGATTGGGAAACATAGGGTTCATTACTATATAAGACGGTAGAATAACAAACAAAGTCAAATTTTTGGGAAGCTTTTCATTTATTTTAATATATATCCGTTAAATACGGAACATTTCTTATATTATCTTTCTTAGGAACAACAATTAACACAAGGAGCAATAAATGGATTTATTGCATACACCCTCCCTCTTTTAATGCCTCCCTCTCTGTCCTTTTTATTTACCATTCCCTTTATTCAATTCCTCTCAATGCCCCACCTTTTCTTATACCGACCCTGCATTCACCACCCCTCTGTGCACCACCCCTCTATTTATCTTCCCTCAATTTCACAACCCCTCTATTCACTGTTCTCCCACCCACTGCCCCTTTTTTCACGGACCCTTCATATACCATCTCTCTATTCACTGCCCCTCCATTCACCCCACCCTCTTTTTCACTACACCTCTATGCACAGCCCCTCCATTGGAGAGCGAGAGTTTTACAGACGCCAGGCGCTTATACCATATATTTTACAAAAATATTGCAGTGACAGTATATATATAAATATTGATAGCTTATAACTGGAAGAAAAATAGTGAGGGGATAGAAAATCTAACTGGAAATTCAAAGACAAACTTACCACATCGTCATCAATCCCAACCTCGTCGTATTCATGTTCTGGCTCATCATAATCGTGGTCGGTTTTTGATTCCACGATTCCTAAAGAATAAAAAATAAACCAGTGGAATCACCAAGTATGAATTTCTTCGAAGCAATGTAATAGATAATCAAGATTGGCTTTGGATTCGAATCACCCAATTCGAATCAAAAGCAGAAAAAGTATAATCCAATAACTGCTAAAATTTAGATGAACTTTAGATGCATAGTGCTTCTTCAAGTTAATTTCGTAATTCAGAAACACAATTTATGTCAATACGTAGGATTAGGCAGCCCATTGATAATGTCTCTAGCGAATTTGAGGTATTACATTAGTAGTGAAAAAGTCATTCCAAAACTAGCTGCTTAAGGTGTTTTCATATAAAAATATTGTTTTTGTATTGATTGCCTCACATATAATTTACCAAGAAAAAGAAGTTTTTAGATCTATGAAGCCGCATGCTTGGAAAACAAGTTACTCTGATGAAGCTCTGTGCACTGGAGCAAAGTACTATGCCTGTTGCATACATTTTCATATCAAAACCGTTTCTCTGTCCTCTACTTTTTTGTCGTTATGTGTTGGTAACCGTTTATATACATATACTTCAAAGCACGGTTTTGAGAATTTGACAGACGATCTATTTTTAGTTTGCCGTTCTTTCGGAAATTTGTTAACAATGAATTTAAGTCAATGACCAAAATTGCTTTCTTTAGACGCTATCTTGTAAGAGATGGATCTAAAAGACGAAGACGCCAAAGACAGAGGGAAGTGGAGATCCGGGATCCGAGCAGCTAACCCCAGGATAGTCTGGGACTAAAGCTGGATAAAGAAAAAAAAGAAAAGGAGTTATTTTATAAAGTTGATTGCTTTGCTCCTACTAAACTCCAAATCCAAACCATCCCCTTTGCAGATGTAGTTCATAGCAATTAAACCTATATTCTGTCTAAGTCTGTTAACATAACAAAATCAGTGATTTGTTCATCAAGGACAACATTTTAAACACTCTTTGTCGCTGCTCTTTTGCCAACGTATTCTGCCTAGTACTAATAATTTTTTATTCACTAGAATGAGGACTCTATTGCTAGAAATGAGGGAAGCATTATATAATTGTTAAGAATGCTACACTTTTAGACTCGATTCAGAGGAATAATCTGTGTCCAATTGTTCAAGAAGTACTCTTGTTTTGGAGAGATTTTGCTCCTTATCTTCTGTGAATACTTTAAGAATCGGTAACAAGGCATTCAACATAACAACAGTACGACTTTCAGGTTCTTCCAAATCAGAAAATTTTTCAAAGTCGACAGAGTTTTACTGGCAAATAATTGTCAGCCCAAGAAATCGTCAGGTTTGGGGTGAGGTGCGGTTGAATTGCATTCAACAATAGACAAACTCAGCGAAATAAAGATTGAGGCTGTCGTCACCATGTTTATACAAAGACTTTGTATAAAAACTTAAGAGCCATTAACATCAATATCAGAAAGAAACAAATTCCCTCTCATTTGATTGCTCACGGACGACAAATGATGCCCAGTCTTTTCAAAAGCTAATTTAACAACTAGCCTTGATTCGTTAGTTTTCCACAGAACAAGGTCCAATAAAATGACCAAATACATTACGAACCTGCTGTTGATTTTCCACAGCTTGCCATTTCTCTCCTTCTCGCATCATTTAGAATATCAATAATGAGGGTCGTAAATTCAGGCCCCGTGAAACGAGCTAACTTCTGCCTACCCTAAAATAGGTCAAATGATAAGATTAAAAATTGTCAAAGAGTTAAAAACAAAGAGGGATTCAAGAAAGCTTTAAAACAAAATACTGCTGCTAAACCCTAACTCCCCCCCCCCCTCAGGCAATCTTGTGTTGAAATTGTAAATTTCTTTGGACTAAAGGTTAATGTAAATTAAAGGTGGCTCTGGATCTTGTCAAATTTATCTTATTTTCGAAGTACTCGTTCTAAAGTGGATTTTGAGATACAAAGAGATAAAATTAACGTGTTTGAGATACAAAGAGACAAATGTTTGGTACTTCTTTCAACATGAAATAACTACCGTAACTGTGAACACCACCTTCCTGGCATTAATCCGTCGATAAGGCATTCTTTGATGGGCATCTAAAAGTCACAACGACTCTTTACTTAAATGAGATAAGAAAGAACGTTTGTGACAAAAATGAAGAGTACCTGATTACGAGTAGCCGTAAAAGCAGGATTGACGGGAAGAAAAGGCACCGTGGTGTGATCAGAAACGAATTTTCGATGATGTTGCGTTGCCAGCCAAACTAAAAAAGAAAGATAATTTCTAAAATCCGATAAATTTTAATCACACAATGGTTGTTAAACGGCTTAAGAAAAGAAACTTCGTTTTACCAAGACATAAAACACCTGTTAAACACCCCCCCTTCAGCGATTGTCACAGGTATGCCTTAAAACGCTAAGCATGGCGAGTGATTTAATACAGAAAATTGTACAAGCACAGGCTGTTTCCACGCACTTTGTTACACGAGAAATATGTTCTAAAGGTTGATTCCATTCATGGAGCCGCCACACAAGACCTCTCTTTCGCACGCTGTCCCATTACAAATTATTTTGTACAGGAATTGCGGCATTTAGTCGTTTTGCTCTTCCTAGGCTAATTTTGTTGGCGTATTGCCATAGGTTCTATGAGGCCAGCAAGTAAACATTTGTCACAATTTAGCAAACAAAACGAGAGCACGGAAAGTGGAAGCATTCTGTGGGCATATTCAAAGGTTTTTATCGCCAGAATAGAAACATTGAAGTACAAATGGAAGTCTGTGTGTAAACATGGCCGTTTTTTTCACCGCGACTAAACCTTCATATTCGTGTGTGTTTCATTTTCAAAAACATCTGAATATAAATTGCAGGCATCAGGTGAAACTAAACTACCCTGAAGTCCTGAAATACATTAAGATTAGCAAAATTAGCCTTTTCATCAAAATTCATTTCCAAGATTAGCAAGATTTCAAGGACATTAAAAGAGCGCCATTTTGTCTTTGTAAGCCTGCTCGCTGATGTCCTTTATTGACTTTCTATGGAGGCTGGTATGGTCATTCAGAGCCACAAATGATAATCATATGTAACAGTTACTGATTTAGCTTTAACAATAAATTCCATTGTTAATAGAAGTAATCTTGTCACTGAGGAGGGAACTTGTAACAGGCTTACACTTAAAATATTGAAATATTGAATATCTAATGCGATTAAAAGATAAAGAGGGACATCTGAGCAATGGAGAAAGCATTTGACAGTTATTTTAGAACTATTACGTTGACATATGTATTAGAAAAAATTTCGTTTTGAAACATTATTGTTCGCGACAAAATAAAAGACATCACCGCGTTGCATATAAAATAGCTCTTTCTTTTGAGGACCTAAAATCATCTTTTGCTAAGCTACATATCTAAGGGTCTGTGGTGCGAGGTCCTTCAACGACCAGACTTTTACGTAGAATGAGAAACATCGCCAGCTCTCTCCAATTCAAACCGTAGGAATCCTGAAGTGAGGTGGCATCGAGAGGAAAAACCAAGACACTGATCGATAAGCATAGCTGTTCAGTGCCCTAAAAACTACCCTCTGAAGCTAGGTAGTGAGAAACACAAATGCTAAATTGGAAATCCATAAGAAGAAAATAAAACTGGCTGATCTAGGCTCACTACTGAGAAACGTACAATCTTTTTACCAAACTAACTGGAAACAGCTTTTATATAAGCACTTGCATATACATGTCTATTTACTTTCTCAGTCAACAATGATATTTTAGAAATTTGTAAACTGCCTTTAGAAGTCTTGTGAATTTTTCAGTTTCATATGGTCATTTTGCATACTTCACTATCCTCAATAAGCCGTCACTTTCGACATTCATTCACAATTGAATTCAAACAATCTTTCGGTGGTACAAAACTTGAAAATGACTTTGAAAAAAGTAAAAATTTAGTAAACTAAAGCCAATCAGAAACACGAGCACATGACTGTTGAGGTATAGAAACACGAGCACATGATCCACAATTGGGCATATATATTTCCTAGCGTAGAGTTTTCGGTCTATGTTCTGACGTTTTAATCTCTGAAGAGTGTCAGACGAAAAGCTTTAGTTTACTAAATGTTTGCTTTTTGCAAAGCCATTTACAATTGAATTCCTTCTCGCTGAAACTTTCCTTTTATAAATCCAATAGCTGTTCTTTCAACATTCTAGTCAATCGTTTTAAAATTATGATGAAAGCAAAACTTTTTGAAAATTCAAATCTGATTATTTGCAAATTTAGTACTTCTCAACCTTAGCAATTCGCTTTCAATGATAGCCTGAATAGAGGGCCATAATCTAATACATGTTCAGGATTACCTGCGTCGTTCTCTCGTCTATCGACTTCATCGTACACATCTGATGCAAGCTCTTCAAACAGTCGATCAGTCAACTGAAAATATGAAACATAATGGCAGATTAACAGTAGTGATATAACAATTTGAAGGTTACTATTCGATTACAGAACCCAAGTGTACATAAAACAGATGAACACATACCAATAAACTGACGTATAGCAAGCAATACCCATCGAAGCACTAAAGCTGTTTATTGGTCTACCTAAGAGCTCATTAGAGGACACCTCACCTCATGCGTCATGCAAAAATGTTATAAGAGAATTCAAAGGACGAATAGAAAAGTACGAAAAACTGAGTCTATACCACTGCACACTGAAGAACTTCTTCAAATACCCCCAAAAGTACAATAATTATTAGAAAATAATGACAAACGAGGAAAAAAAGGTGAGCGGAAATCCTTATAAAAGTGTCGGTAAAATGTTTCTACTGAGAATGAATGGCGTGTTTTGATTGGCTTCCCGTTTGACAAATCGCTACTGAATTTACGGTCAGCTCTTGATCATGTCTTCATTCTGACCAGTGGCGGGTGGAAAATTTCTCCAAATAAACAATATTATGATTCAGTTTTTGGCGGGATTTAGAAGAATCGCCTATTCTAAGGAACGCTACAAAAGGAAAACGAATATAAAGGTGATTATTCCACAAGAGTGCTTGAGAAAGCATGGTTTTGGGTGACCCAACTCTACGATATGAAAAGGGTGCTCCCTTCAAACAAACAGAGAAACAATGCAGATTATCGAATCATTGGGTCTTAGCAACAAATCTTATCTTGAAACCTTTTTTAAACATTGGGGTAAACCTTTTGAAACCACAGCTTTGATAATAAAATCGAAAACAAATCAGGACCTGCTTTATCTCTTCCGAATTTGTCAGAGCACCAAATTAATACAAATTATCGAACAGTATTGTATTGACATAGCAGACGAGTTATGGGTGGTCTTCAAAAAATATCAATACTCCCTTGTGGCAATATTTCATGTTTTATAAAATAGGGATATGTTGAGCATCCTTGGTTGATACAATAGAGGCCCTGCGGGTAGGGGACAGGGCAATGGCGGTGCTACAGCATCTCCAAGTTCTTGGCCTGATAGATTTCTGGTGAGAGAAAGCAGGGGAGAGGTTGCATTACCTCGCAGTTTGATTCTATGATTTTCAATGGCCATTATTATGGTAACAAAAAACTGGTAATAGAAGATCCCAATTGGTAGTTGGCTCATATCATTTTCTTTTAAACAACTTTTTCATCACATTCACAAACTTAAATCGTCCATTCTGACATAACATACCGATTCTAGTTTCAACCTTGCTTCTTGAGCAAATGGAGTGGTTTCCAGTCCCCTAAAGAAAACCAAAACAGAAAATGTCAAGTATCGTCGAAAAGAAGATTGGACTCACAGAGCAAGCGTTGCTTTTCTAAATTTGAATAAAATAGATATATATATATATATACTTATGTAGATATTCCGCAAAAAGCATTTGATAGATACTTGCAATATAGATTTAATCGCAGAAATAACACATTACTGGTACCGGTTTCATCTGATCGTGCAGAATCTTTAGCCAATTTGAGTTAAAATAATTATACATATATATATATATATATTAATTGTTTCAATAAAAATATATTTTCACAAAAAAGAATTCAAAAGAAAGACATGGAGTAAGAGCGAACGAGTGTTACGTACACGCGTACACAGTCTACAAACATACAGTTACTCGATGAGAGCCATGACATAAATTATGAGATGTAATGTTTCAAGATAAAACTATGAAGTTTCACTAGTATAATCATAAGATGGCAGAGTTTCTTTAACAGAGGTGTCAAACTCAAGGTCCGCAAGCTACATCAGGTCATGAATACAATTAGATGACCGGGCCTAAGGAACAATCACATGTCTCTATTAATAGCCGTTCGGTAAATTCTTTACTACTGCTTATTAAGCTTTTGGTTCATTACTTTTCGTTTCGTTTTTTATTGACTGCCAGTTAACTTAGTTTACTATTTAAAATATTTCAAGTAGTCGAAAATCAATTTCTTGCCTAGTCAGTATTGGTTAATTCAGTAATTGTTCTTTCTTTTAGGCACACGATTCGGCCCATCTTTTAGCCTTTACTGTCAAGGTTTTTAAACTCTCTTTTCTACAACCTTCGAATAAGCAAACAGGCCAGACGGATCTTTCTTGCAAGATGTTAAGAAAATTATAGACTAGGCCCGCCTATTTGGTCGCTTGTCAAAAATTCTCTCCGTCAGAAAAGGGTCCTTCCTTATTCAAACTGGAAACTCATTTCTATGGAGGAAAAATTGCTTCAAAATGTGTTCAAGAGAGCTGTTTGTGTGCTTCGTCGAAGTGTGTGGGCTCTCTGAGGATTATCAGTGAAATATAAGTCTTTCAAGATAGGGCAAACACAAAAAGGATAAAGACTTCTACACAAGTATACGATTTCAGCCGAATATTCTCTGTTCGCCACTTCAAGTAACGAGCAACTTGGCGTAGTAACCAGTTCTGTAATGATATGCTTTGCTTATAAAAACAACCCAATGCTGAGATAAAAAAGTAAAGTTTTCTGTCGCTTTATTTTTTCCAGGCACTTTTTCTTTCTATTCCTTTCTCTTCCTTTCCGTCGTTTAGTGGCCCTTTGTCGGGTTCATCAGGTTTCAAATCAGTGAAATTAACAACCGGAGTACATCGAGCACAGAAGCTTCTTGAACAAGTAACGGCACACACGTAACAAAATGTGGCCGAAGCGGGAGCTTCTGTTAATGCCACCAAAAATCGTTAAAAATGGGCCAGTTAAAAAATCCATTTAATTATTTTCCCTAATATCATGGAACGATTAACCTAAGAAATGTACCTAGATCTAGGAATATCTGGAGACATATTCTTATTTTCTAACATATATAGGACTTATCCCCTAAAATTGTTTATTCTAAATGCTTTAAATAAAGACTGAATATATTAAAAACTGAATGTTGTTTACCTGTCTGCCAGCGCTGGGATGAAGTAATTAATGGAATTTTTGTGATCTGCAAAGAAATTCAAATTCCATGACAACGGGCATAAGGAATATTTTATAAGATACTCCTACGGACGACACTAAATCACAATTCTACAACTGTAATAACAAACAAAGCTTGGCATGATAAAACCGGACGAATATGAAAAATCAAAATGTACCAAATACATCTAGCACAACGATCCAAAAAAACTGATTCATTTTCTTGTTTGAAGACATTTTGTTATTTATTTTCTCATTTAATCAAGACTTCATCAATTTGTTGACAAAGTACACAAATCTACAACTTAATGGGGCTGTTCAATTTTCGAGAAATACTAACCTGGTCTTCGGCCACAAAGGTAAAATGTAAGCCTATCAGTCAACTCGTACATGTGTTCGATGATTCGATAGCCAATTTCTGTGTGACCTTCCTCCCTGTGTAAAGAGGAAATGGAATTAAAAGTAATAGTTCCCTGAAAAATTTCTACAGCTCAAATGACAAAAGAATGAGCAAATAAACAGACAATAAACTATAACCTTATTGTGCATCAACCTGATTAAAAATGAAGGAATAATATAAAACAAGAAAGTCAAACGGTCTACGTTGACAAGTCCAGTAACCCCCAAATTATGTGGTCATTATTGCAAAACTTGTATATCCTGTGGAATTTCTAAAGTTTAATGAAAGAAAATTTCTTAGTTTCAGAAATCAATAACCAGTAAAGAAGAGAGACAGCTGGAAAGCTAAGAGGAAATATTATTTTAAACATAATTAATCTTTAGAAATGGTTTCATAAATAAATGAGATTTTTTTTATTCAAAGTTTAGGCAGCCTTTTGAAATCATACCAATGCCCAAGTATTAATCAATCTAAAATGTCAAGACAGGCAGACAGCACCGTTATAATATCATAGAAAACATTTGATGCTTCTTACATTGCAACCTCAGCAGCTGTTTTGCCGTTTGAATCTAAAGCACTTGGGTCTGCACCATTGACAATTAAGAGCTCAACCTGAGTGGCCTGACCTGCCTTTGCTGCAGCATGAAGTGGGCTGTTGCCCATATCCTAAAAAGATTTTTTGATTAATTTAACACATTTCCAAACTATTCAAGGAAATAATTAGATGATTTAAAAATGCAATAAAACATTAGAACGATGGGCTTGCATGGAATAAACTAGTACCAGAGTTTTTAAATCTTTCCTTCATATTATACAGATATATATAGACTGAAACCCTAACCAAGGGACACCGCTCGTTAACAAAGAATTTTAGGCATCTGTGGGAGTGCCAGTCACAAGGCTCTATGAACAAAATATTTTAGGTAACACTGTGTTTACTGTCGGAAAATACATACTTCTACCAGCAGGGAATACCAATCCTAGTTGGTATGAGCAAAATCATTACATCAAAACGAATGTGTTTCCAAACATTATACCACTCCCCAAACATGTTCTCATCAAATTTAGTTAAAATACAAAATCTATCCTGCGGAGACCTGAATGGTTAATGTTCACCCAGCCCCCCCCCCTCCCCCATGACACCACCATTGCCAGTCATCAAAAATAATTTTCAGCTAAATTGTTTCTTATGCTCTAAACTCATACAAAAGCAGTCTTAAGACAACTGAGATGGCCCTACAGTTGACTATTCTGGTCTGGCATCTATCTGATTTCCAGAGACTTTGCTGTATGCTGACAAACATTGTTCACAAGCATTAAAAGAAATCAGCTCTTAAAGACAAAATTGTATTTGAAAATCCAGGTAATAGATAACAGTCTCTCTACAAAGATTATAGAACAAGAACTAAAATACTTCATCTTCCCAGTTTCCTATCTGGGGTTGAATTGCCAGATTATCTTGATAAAGATGTTCCCTTAGCTGTGGTAAACATTCTGAATGGATTAGGTGGTAAGACAAAGATTTACCGTATGAAAAAAATTTGTTTGAGCTCCATAGGATATAAGCCTCAATGATGTTTCTAGATTTCCAGTTCTGGATGCAGAATATAATTGCTGGAAAGAATGATAGGAGTAGAGCAATTAACTAGAAATTGGACCAGCTTTAATCTAAAGTAGCTAGGACAACAAACTTGTAGTTGGCACTCACTTAAACGGGTAAACATAACTTTTCAAATAAATTCTGATAACACAGAGTCAGTTTAAGATTTAAACAAAATGATCTTGCAAACTATCATGAAAAAACAGTTGACAGACAGACAAAAAACTAGTTGATTAAAAGAGGACTTCTAAAGGGTATAATATGCAATATACTGAAAAATTGTTCATTTAAGCTTTAAGGCTTGAACCCTAAGGCAGTATTGAAGAATTCAGTTGGTAGCAGCATTTATTAACTTCATAAAACACAACAGTCAAGAAAATAAATCACTATTGCCAATTTCATAATATTATCATTTGAGTTTAGTTTCACTGAAATAAAACTGAATGTTTCAACAATTTTAGATTGTTGGATAATTTGATGTTCACCATGATACAAATTATACAAACCTTGCTTAAGTTTGTAATTGACAAATCATCTGATATTGGAAGTTGATGAACAAAAGACAGCATTTCATATTTTGCTTTAATGAAGTTGTATTTCACAGGGCTGAAAAAAATTAAATCAAATCAACAGCAACATTAAAAAACATTTGAAGCATATAACTTACTCCAAAATATCACTAGGTGAATATCAATTACCATAACCTTCCAGATTATTGATTAGAAACTATAGACTTATGAATTTAATAACATTTATGAAACTTTGCAACTATTGACTCACTGGACTGCATCCTTTGGGTTAGGCTTTCTTATTCCACTTTTCATCTGTCCTGGGTCAGACAATGAATGCTCCCAAATCAAATTAGCTCCATTGTTAACTAAGTTTCTGACCATCTGCAAAGCACAAGAAATAAAATGTACTTTGTTGAAAATAAATAAATACATCTAAAGTCAATAACTGACTTAAAAATCAGTTTGTATTAAGATGTAACATACAAGGATACAATTTTTGAGTGCTGAAAGACGATTCTTTTCTGACAGTTAGCAATTTGAAAATACTATAGATAAAGATCAATATTTCCTCCTAACAAGCTTAGAAACCCTAAAGGGCCATAGTTTTATTCATCAAAACTGACAGTACAGTCAAATACTGGAAACAGCCAAGCCATATTAGCAGAAAAAAACACCAACTGTCTATAAACAAAACTTTTGGACTCAGGGGACATAAAAGGGCGTGGTTGCCTCCTTAAAGTTTAAAACAATCATTTACTTTTGTGCTACAGCAATAGAGAAAACCAAAAACTTTAGGAAGCAAAATTTTGTCCACCTGATTTGTCCACGAAATTTTTTCCAAGCATTTCCACTGCTTCAAACTAACTTTTAAACTCAATTGGATTTAGTAAACCTGATGCAAAGTTCTAACATATGACTCAACCCACAGAAACCACATATCACTTGTAAAGGCTGCAAAGTAGATATCGAATGACTCACTTTATTTGGTAATGCAAACTTACCGCTAGCAAAGAAGGGTTCCATGGGGCAAGTCTCAGATGTCTAACTTGTGATACATGACGGCCAAGACTTCTATGCACACTGCAGCATTCATCACAGATTAGGACACCTCTGTTTATTGAAGACCATTCAGGACCTAAAATTTGATGAACATGGTTTTCAGCATATTTTTCAAGAGAGGAAAAGAAGAGAACCTGGTCTCTGATGGGTCACCCAAGGCCGTGGGTAGAGGTGGCTTCAATCTTAAATTGACCTAACAGGCAGCCTAAAATTATACACTAGTTAAATTCTTTCAAAGCAATGGGCCTGGGCCTTTTAGTCTAATAGAAAGAGCCTTTGCAGTGATAAAGGCTCATCTAGCAACTACCTTAAACCTATTTCCTCTTCTTAGCTTCAGAAGCTCCTTCCTTTATCTGGTCAGAGTTTTGCTACTGGACCCTTGGACATTTTCCTAACATAACCAACTAAAAAACAGGGGTTAATCTTAAAGGATCTCCTCACCTAATTAGGAAAAAGGGTTTACTAGATCATCAAATTTGTTCAATAAATGTGGTAATTTCATTTTATCAAGGCATTTTTATTTCATCTCACTGTAAGATATAACATCTTTACAATGTGAATACCAGAAAAAACTTAAAGTTCAACTGGAAAAAGCTTTTGTTTGTTATTACTCAATCAATGATTGCTTTAATTCCAACGAAAAATAGACGACAGATTTGTGAGAGTAGTGATCAGTTTATACCTTGATATAAAAAAACATAATTATTTTTATCGGTTATCTTAATAGCCAGATAATAAGTCTGCAAAATATAAACTTTACATTATAATTTCTAGAAGGAAACGAGTACAATTTAACACACCTTGTCTTCTTTTATACATCAAACAATATCGTGCATTGTTTTTCGGGGAATCTTATGAGAAAAGTAATTAAAAAGCAAACACCCAATAAACATAATTTCCAACCGTTTAACGACTTCATCAACAATCGGAAATATGAATACCTAAACAGCACATCTTTCTGTAAAATCATACTCAATGCAGACTGTTCTGTTTCCTCATTACAAAGTCGACTAGGCCAATGCCTCTCGAACTTCATTAACTCACCCGGTGCACTGCAGTCTGCACAAATCTCCGAAGCTGCTCGAAACTTTGGTCTTTGAGTCATTATGTTAGTCGATGTCTTTTTCGTCAACAACTAATGTATCTTACACAAAAAATTCAATCTTCCTTTCGCCCTCACTATAATTTTCTTTGACCGTACGCCATATCAGGCCTAAACGCGCATGCGTATTTCAAAAATATTATTGTTGTCTTTCCCAAATATGGAAGAAGGAACAAATATATTTTTGTTGCAATAAAAATCGATATCCGCATATAAACCATTTACCAGTTTACACACTTTTTTGTAAGAAAACCCTTATTCTTGCGGTGCTTCGATAATCTTAAAAATTAGCGATTCTGAGCCTAGTTCTTATTGTCCGTAAGCCATTCTTAATTCCAAACTTATGCTTCTGTACATATTTCATGAAAACATTGTAGGGAACGAAACATCTATCCCACTACAAGCTTGAAGAGTGTTCCTCAAACTTTTTGCGTGAACATCACGCTTATCTCGTTTGCTCAAAAAATTCCTATAGATAAAAATCAAATTGTTGATGAAATTCGCGGTCCCTAGAGCACCTCCAACTAGGGGCTTTCTAAAACAGCCTTTTCGTGCTTTTAGCTGTATACATTGGCTATTAACCATTGGCTATTTCATTTAACATTGTCCAACTTAAAGTTTGACATCCTAAAATTGTAAAGGATAAAAGCTGTTATTATTAATTAATTGTAACAAACAGTTCATCCAAGGAATATTTTTGTTAATAGGGCAATGATTTTTAAACTCGGGATGATCATGTCTTTTAAACAGAATACTGTGCTGAAATGAAATATATGCCTTACTTTTGTTCACCTTACTCTCCTTCATGCACAATCATACCTGATCATTTAATACAACCGGCGGGCAAATCATTTTGTAAATAGTGTACGAAATTTCCGCCAAAACAAAAGGATTTCTAGAGATTTTACGATAAAACTAAATGATTTCTACCAATACTTTTAGCCTTTACTGATTTACGTGTATTTATTGTTGTGTATTCTCGGCGTATTGCGGTGTTTCTTATTCGCTACATTTTTATCGACTTTTCGCCGCAAGAACTCGTTGGAGCCCGTCGAGCAGCCTGCTACAGTGGCCTTTTCTTCATTCACACATTTCTACCAAAGATGTACCAGATTTCAATCGAGTGATTTCCATGAAGCGATTTAAGCCGAAAATCATAAGCAGCTTTAGCATGATATGTCTCCACTCTTGCGTGCAATTTTCAAATTTTGCTGATTTGGTACCCCTAAAAATGTTCAAGCCGATGCCCTTCATTTCACTTACCTCTTCAGAACATAAACAAAGAGACTGCCTATAGTAAACATTACACTTATTGCACAGCTTCGCTGTTAAACATCTTTACCTCTAAGTATTTTTGCATATTTAAAAAAATAGGCCTATTATCCTGGTTGATCAATGGCATTATACATCCCCTTGTCCGCATTTGTTTGTCTCAGCTGATAGATGACATTACTACAAATAGTTCAAAAATGTTTTATAAGAGAATCATTGAAGAAGAAAATTGAATGATTCAATATAAAAATAAAAAGGGGAACATTTGTCAACTTGATTCTTAAAGAAAGATAAATTTAGCATTTATCTAGCATTTGTGACTTTTCGCTGCATTTTGACACTGCATCCACCAACATGACTTTCATTCCAAATCCTGCCAAGCCAGACTGTACCCTTTGTCACAGAAATGCCTTAGTCAAATTCATTTTGTATGGTGACGAGCGACTTACTATTGACTCAAATAAGAAGCTATTTTAGGCAACACTCAAATTCATTCATGATTCAGAACGCTTTTAAATATTTCATTGCTGCACACTTCTATACATTAGCATCCACTTTTTGTCTGTTTTCTCTGTATTCGTGATTAGTCTACCTAGTTTCAGTAATCTTTCTTTCTATCCTTGTTTAATGTTGTGTGTTTTTATGTATCGGCCATGGGGTAGTCATTGTCTTTCGCTCCTCATGGTATCATCCCCGTAGTGTAGTACAGTAATTAGGGTAGTATAGTCAATGTAAAATTGTATTGTTATTAATTTCTACTAATAAAAAAAAAAAAAATTCAACGAGCCTAAATTTCAACTGCCTTTATCTTTACAACTTGTGGACGATAACAGCGCCACTTTAATGGGTTGATATCAAGGGCTAGAAAAAAGGCACTTTCCTGGAAAGGGTGTTTCCCTGAAAAGGGCGTAGTTCCAAATTCCCTCCCCCATTGACATAATGGTGACTGGTGCTTAGTATTTCGCGTTGTTTGCTTTAGTTATTGAAGTTAATTCCAGATTTTTGGCAAATTCAATGATCTAGTATCATTCAGTGGCGATGCCAGCTAAAAAAACTGAGGTGGACAGAAACAAATTTTCTCGGTCACGCCCTTAAGATTCTTGGAAAATCATTTTTTCTCTATTTTTTACCTATTTTGAAATTTTTGGACAAGCAACTTTCTCAAGCAGCTTTTTTCATCACGGTGGCTTTTTTGCCAGTGGGAAAATCGAAATCGATCTGATTAGCCCAACTTGTGGGAACCTGTTTTCCGAAAATCGACTTGTGGGAAACCTGGGGTGGGCATGTCCACCTCAGTCCACCCTGTGGCAACACCACTGGTGTCATTATTGCTAGTTCTAGCTTTTAAAATTTCAAGAGAGTTTTGAATTGAAGGTTTTTATCTGTTATTTAAAGGCCTTCATCGAAAAGAGATTAAGGTATTTATAAACTTTAAGAAATAACATTCTAACTGAGCGAACATGTAGGCAGTGGCGTAACAGAGGCATCTAGGCCGTTAGGAATAAAGCTGAAACGGGGTTCCTATCTACGGACTACAAGAAGGTCCCATCGAAAGGTGTATACCATTTTAAAAAGAATGCAAAGATGTAAAAATGATAATTTTTCTCATTAGCTAGGGAGAACTGAATAAGAAATATGTTTTAGTTAAAGAGCTTGTAAAGTTCTTGAACAGGGCTGTCGCTAAACTATTCCACGTAGGAGGGGGGGGGGGGGCATGACCGATTTGCTGACAAAACAGGGCAGGGCCTAAAATAAACCAATTTTTGGGTGTGGCACTTTTAAACAGTTGATGTCATTCATCGAATTTTTGAGAAAACTATTGGCTGATTACCAGAAAATAGGAAAACGTATTGCGACTCAGATGAATTTATAATGCAGACAAATTGTAAGCAGAAAGAAAGTTTATGTTTTCAACAACATTCTGGAAAATTTATTGGTTTCATGTGATGATAATTAACTGATAAAAAGCACCGTAACATTTAAATTGGAAAATGCCATTTGATATGTACGTGTTGCATTGTAGTAAGGGATTGATTGCATCATGCACCTTAATTGCAGCTTTAGGTATCAGATCGTAGGCTTGGAAGGTGCCTGCAATTACCCTTGCACTGCTTGGTCTTTAACATCATTTGCAAACTGTTCAAGGCATTGCAAATGTTTTTAACCTTTGCTTTGCCTGCAGTTCCTAGTTTTGTCCGCAGATCTGTCGACTTCAGGACCTCCGACATAGGGGGGCATGCTTTTTTGCCAAAAATAGAGCCTTTTTGAGAAAACTTTTGCTATGATTGTTAAAATATCCATTGCAGCCTCATAGACTTGTTTTATAGCTCATGTTCCTGGCGTTGCCTATCCGAAATGCTTGTAGTTCTTGGTAACCCAGATATGATTTTATCCCAGGAAAGATGTCTGACTTGCACGTGGTGTGTAAATAGCTTTAAATATTTTTGTTGGAACTAGTTTGAAGATTCATTTCTTTAAATTTCTTTTTTAACTGCGCACAGCTTCATAAGGTTTCCACGACTCGTGGTTATATGATACTCAGCGTTCAAGAAACCACAAATTTTCACCAAGCAGGTACATGTTTTTTATGTATTTGCATAAGATGAAATTCATGCTTCTTGATTGTGTAACATATTTGAAATCGTTTTAACATAAAATATAATTCCTTCACTCAATAATGCCTTATAAAAATAATCTTGTCTCTTCCTTCAATACTTCCCAAAGCATCAGAATGCTGTATCACACCCTCTATATTTAGCTCTTTTTCAGCCTTCCGAGTCACGAGCCTGATCTCAGGCTAGCTCCTTTGTGAGATATATCCTTGTTAGTAGAAATTTTTGCCCACTTCTGATCAGTCTGCGTACCTGCAAACATCTCTAATTGATGTTTCAATAAATGCTACTTATTTCAATAATCTCGGTTACATCAGGCGTTTTATGAAATAAATGTAACATGGAAGAGATCAGATGCACTGATTCGTTTCTATCTGCTTACATACAGCTTTTTATAGACACTTTACAATTTGAGATCTGGTAGCTTTTGGTTTTTGACCAAGTGTTCAAGTTGGTCCGATTTTATTCATGGCTGCCCCTAGGGCAGTGAGCGAAAGCTCTTAAAAATGCCATGACTCAGCCATTTGTTCGCAAAAACTTGACACTATCGATATAAATAGTGATACACATTGATTGGCTCAACAAAACGGCTGAAACTAGCTTTAAAATGTCTAACAGAACAAAGAAACTACTTTTAGGCGTTTTTCTTAAGAAAATTTTTCCAGTTTTTCAAATGCAGACAAGATAGACATTCTTAAACTTTTCCATCATCTTGTCTTCGTACTGTTCTCATAAATCAATTATCGCTTAGATTTTCATGTTGTATTTTTCTTTTCCCGAGAGTACTTCTTTGATTTTACTCTAGAAGTGAAGTTTTGAACAACAAGATAGCCTCGTTTGTCAAATAATTTGGCATGTTAGGTTCTAAACTCAGGCTGCAACAGAGAGTCATTTGAAATTTTTGAGGGACTTTTGCTCCTCCGTGACACCCCATAGCGCAATCTGTACCTATTTAGAGTTGCTGAGGACCTTTGGATGATACCTTTGCCGTGTTATTCCCTTCTCAGCACAACTGCTTGCCTAAGCTATTGCTTTTTGAAACTTTATTTTCACCTCGACCCCCCCCCCCCTCGCACCCCCCGCTTGCGAAGGACCTTTTTTCGAAAATACGACGAACTTTAGCAAAATCTCAACAACATTGACACCGAAATGTCTTTGGGGCCCCTTTTGATCGGAACACCTTAGTTATCAAACCAAGGTGTCTAAAACTGTGTCACGCCACTGTTTGTAAGTAGCTTCTTTCAAACCAGCAACTAAATCTTTGCCCAAGAAGAAATAGTCCGAGTAGTGAAAATTTAAAAAATTCCCGAAGTTCTGAATAGTCGAAGAATTATATGTCAATGGAAGAGTTTAAATGGCAGCAACAGTACTAATTTTTTGCAAAGCAAGTTTCTGAAATGCGTTTTTTAACAAATATTTTCCTGTTTTGATTTTGCCAGTGACAATTCTGATGATTTACATAGATTTTTTTTAAATTGAACAGGCAATAAAATTTATTCGATTTTCATATCACAAACATTTATATTTTTCTAAAACTGAATTACAGGCAATGACAGCCTTTGCCCACGTACTCGCCAACTGTCATTAGTTGTTATCAACTGTTGCAGTAGAAAATTTTCATTTCATTTTCATATATTTCTTAACAATTAACGCTGCCAAAAAACTATAAGTTGAGTGTATTTGAAAACACTAAATTAGAATAAGTAGACGTGAGAAGCAGTTGTTTTTTAAGTATACATAAACAGTTCTGATAAGATAATTTTGAATTGAAAGTTGTACAAAAACAGTTCCTAGTCAACTGGTATATTTGGTTTTTCTTTGTGATCTTGAATGACTACCATTCATTTAGAAATCATTTAGCCACTCTAACATGAGCTTTCTTGTCAAAAAACTTAATACATTGGAAGTGCATTTAGCTGAGCTTGCAATTTTCCAGCCTCCTTTCGAAGCTTTTTGCTCTCCTCGTTATGGCCCTGCATCAAATGCGCAACACTCAACACGGTTAACGTCCTAATAACCTCAGGGTGTTTCTCACCATGAATGTTTTTGTGTGCCATCAACGACAGACCAAGAATCTTTTTACCATACAAAGGCATGCCCAGGGAGACATAAGCATGGCCTAAGTCAGTCAATGAGCTTGCAAATTCACCGCCAAAATGCTTACTCTGAGCTTCGTCAGCTAGGTCTGGTGCACCAGTTTGCAGCAACATCAAGCCTCTTTCGATTAGCTCTTTGCTCTTCACCCTGTCCCCTAGCGTCCCCTTGATGACACCCAGAGCTCCAAGAGCCTTTCCTAACTCCAATGGTCGCTTATACTCGCCATCTTTTCTTCTTTGAGATTCGTAGATTTCTATAGCTTCTTCTAAAGTATTCTTCGCATTTTCGTGGTCCTCTCTTGAATTATACATGGCCGCAAGCTGGCAAAGAATACTAGCTCTTTCTAGCGAATTCTCAGGATCGCTAGTTCTTATTAGCTGTAGAGCTTGTTCTACGTCCACAATGGCACTGTCTAAATTGTTTTCAAAATTTGACTTGATTTTTGCCGCTGTTAACATACCATTGATCATTGCAGCAGTTCCGATTGTTTCTGGAGGATGATTTTCCCGCAGGTAATCTGAGTGTATGCTTAGATATTTCGTAGCTGTTTTGCCTGAAATTGTTTGTTTTGACACTCTTACTTCTTCACTGAGAGATCCAATTATCCTGTTCAAATGACACTTTAAATGCTTTACTTTGCTTTCAGCGTTTAAAAACCGAAAATCTGAGTCATCAAACTGTAAACTGGGTTCTTTAAGAGCACTGCTAACATCAATCAAAGCATTGTTATACAGCTGGGCAAGTTGAACTGCCTGTGCTGAATCTACCTCTTCTTTTGACATCCCGTTTCTATACTGGAACAAACTTGTCTTAGGATCATATTTAGACATCTTCTTGAACCAAGGCTGTTTATTGAACCTCTCTTCATCTTCCTGTAGAAAAGAGTCTTCAACTTGAGGTACGGATGTTGACAGGAAATGTTGTCTAGCAACTGCATATATCAGTGGATGCATAGCATAGGATTCGACTTCTGGAAAATAAGAAAAAACGTCAAATGTAAAAAAAATAAAATAGAACCCAACTTGGTCTTTCAACATACATATTTATCGTTTATCAGCTTAGCAAAATAAAATATTGTTGGAAGATGGCAGGGATTCGGTATCAGGCTATTTCTTAAACAAGTGAAGGGTCTCTTAAATATAATTTTTTTATAACTGGTTGCTTTGAAAACATTACTGCTGGATGTAAAAAGGAAACCAGAGTATCTTTAATATCTTATTTCTTATTAGAACGTAAAGGGGAAAGAATATTCAGGAGATCACGCACATCTTTGCCAGATGGACAAAAAAATATATGGTATTCAGATTAGTAAATTCTTGGACTAAACATGATTCTAGATACCCATGGTTGCATTCTCATGACTCTCATGATTGTAATTTCCTAGACAACTCAAAAATTGTTACTCATTCCTTTAAAAGCTTGCAAAAGCCTAGATGATACTTCATAGATGAGTATTGTTGTTGCAAGAGAGATAATGATTTTGCAATACAAATTTCCTTGTTAAACTAGGGACATAAAATTTGGCAATAAAAATGAAACCACCCATAAACACTTTACCTCCTGGCTGCAACTTTGAAGACAACAGAAGCTCACAGTCATGCAGAATTTTGATACTGTTATCAACTTCTGGCTCAGGGACCTTGCCATAATAGAAGTTATATACTTCTTTTAAAGCTTGCCATATTTCAGAGAACCATTCTTCAACGCTTGTTACATACTCCGCAATACTTTTATTTGACCAGGCTTTCCCTTTCGGATCTAGACTTTCATCTTGAGTACTTGATCCAGCTTTAAACATCTGCTGTAAATTTCCATGTGGTGAAACAGGCTTTTCTAGTGGAGGTAGGTTTAAAGAAGAGTGAGTGAAATATCTACTAATGAACACAGATGGTATGGGAGTTCTTGGTGAGCAAGCTGATATAAGATCAACTGCAGCACTTAAATGTGGTTGATTTGTAAGCAACATTTTTAAAGCCATTGCAATAACAGTCTCAGCAATAATCAATGAATCAGCTACTCCATCTTTTGGACCAACAGGACTATCCTTCATCACTTGAGCTCCATGCTGTGCAATGTCAATCACTAATTCCCTGAGAAGACTATCAATACTTTTGATTTCCTTATGCTCTAGTCTGTTTCTGAGCAAAATAGCAGCACAGACTGTTGTCATGGGATGGTAGGCTATCCTTTTTAACAATGATTTTGTGGCAGGTGATGTTTCAAATGAAGCATCTTCGATTTTTATGATGTCTTTAAGAAGCTTAGTTGCATCTGCATCTGATAATCTATGGGAAAAGAAAGTATCCTGTTAACAGTTGATATCAACATTTTTATTTAGAAAGACTTACTGCTACTGGATGATACCTACAATCCTCACCAAAAGTCAATGAAAAAGCCTGCGGTCAATGAAAATGTTTGATGAAATAAAAGTTTCTGTCTATATGATACAGAAATATCTCCCTCCCCCCAAAAACAATGTTGGTTGAAAAGCCTCTATTTACACTAGCTTATAGGGTTACATTAGTTGAATTTCAAGCTTTGAAAATGTTGTTATTTAACATTATTTTATGGGGAAGAGGGGGATGAACTTATGCAGAATTTTAGCTGAGTGTACTAAGGCTTTTGGCAAGCATTGTATCTCTTAAAGAAGCTCCCCCACAATACCACCTAGCCAGATTTTAGTAGTAACTACAATACAAGGCTGCATAGTTCTTGAAAAGATCTCAAAATTATGCTGCCATTTTAAAAAGGTAAGCCAACAATCAAACACAAAATTTCCCTTGAGGGAGTAGCGGGATAACAAACCATTTATGTCTAACATTTTGTTTTGTCATTAGGAAACTTTCACTGAAGAGGAAGTGGGAATATTTAAGTTTAATTATAACATTATAAAACTTTACATACAAGTACATACAATGATTGAAATAGGAAAGCCAGATTGGCAAAGTCTATTTGAACTAACATTATCAAATTGGCTTGACAGGGATAAATGACAGTTTTTTTATGTTTAAATCACAACAAATTCCAAATCAGTTAGCTAAGTTACTGGAACAAGACTCCAATAGTAATTTTTAAATTGGAGCAAAAGAAAAGGCCTTTGAACACCTAGCCTTTTAATGAACTATTTTGAAAAGCCTAAAGCGTTATTTACCTTGGCTCCATTTTAAACTGCTTTATCCCTTTGATGTGATCAAGACTAAGTCCATCTGATGTCAATATCAATATTCCTTTACTCCAGGACTCTGCTGCACTTTCATCTAGAAATGAATCTTTTAAAATTGTTGCAACATCCTCAGATGTTCCTTGCTGCAGATTGTCAACAACAAAAACCCAGTTTGGATGCTTCTCAAGCTTTTCTTTCAAAACTTCTAAAATAGCCTTACATTTTGCAACATAACAATGTGGGTCTGTTGAAGCATCTAACTTTTCCTTTATTTCTGATGGTCTTATTTTCATCCTTGCTGCAAAACCTTGCAATGAAAGATAAAAGTTCCTCAAATTTGCACCATTTAAAAACACACTTATGTGTGACTTTGGAAGGCCTATTGGGTTCCAGTCAATTTCATGCATAAGTCTATCTGTCACTGACTTTGAGACTAAACTCTTTCCAGAACCGCTTGGTCCACATATTGCTACACATTTAACTTTACTGCCTATAGACATTGCATCTGCAATGCATCCAAAGACGCTTGCTATTTCATTATCTCGCTCAATTATCAAATGGTTTGGCAAAATTAATGGTAAATTTATATTTATTCTGGTCTTTTTGTATGTATTGAGACTGTAATAGGCTAGCCAAGTCGAAAATCCTGTTACTCCGATGAACCAGTATTTAAATGTTGGACCTCTCCAGAATTTCTTCACTTTTTCTATGAAGCTTAGCGATTCACTAGCTTCTACCTTCTCGCTGAAATGCCTGATATTACCATTGCTTGAAAAAATAACATTTCTTAACTTTGATTTCTTAGTTATACAGCTAGCTTTGTTGGTCATAAGCGTTCTGTAACTCCATTTCCCAGAAGGAATTAACGAGGACACTGGTGTTTGTACGACGCGGCGCGCGATCGTCGTTGTTGCAAGGCCAATTCTTGGCATCTTATGAAACTGGAAGCAACTGTACGGCATCTTTCTCAAAGTTGTTAACTTTGTACTCAATTTAACACAAACTAGTCTTCCATTTCCACCACCACACAACAACAAAATTTACAAAATTTGTTGCGAGATTACAAAGTCACAAAATGAGTTTAGGCCCAATGTGATCTGTCTCGGAATAGTAATAGCCTCGTCTACACGATTTAAATAATAGCTGAGAGCGATGAGGTAAACAAAACCAGAAACTTTCAATAAAGGCTGAAATTATTTATGAACTAGTTAGATGCTCTTGTATATCCTTTTGAAAAACTTTGTCTTTTCCCTCTTAACAAAAGATTTCTCTGATTTTGACAGAATATTTGTATGTTCTTGGAGAAATTTTTCAAACTGCATTCTCCAATTTTTAGAAATTTTATGGTACACACTGATGCTTGGTTTTATACACAGATCTCCACTTTTTTTGTTTAAGACATAATTTTAGGGTTTCTACTTTTTAGGCCAGAGTATCTAACTATCACAATTTCTATCTATCAGCTCCTTGGTTAGTTCCATTTCTAATTTCATTATTCACCTAGCTAGAACAATACTACATGTTTGCTTGAGGTCATCAACTTTTATAGCTGAAGTTTATTTCTGTTTTGTTTAAGACATTCCACTTTGTTCTAGTACACTGTGCTTTTACTAAATCTTACATTGAGAATGGGAAAATAAATAAAGCATTGGAAGCAATTCTGGCAAGAATGATATTTTTGTTGAACAACAACATGTTATTTTCTTGAAAAAACATTTAGCAATTTTCCATTATCTCTCTCTTCTTTTTCTTTTTCTTTTTCTTTTTTGGATCTTTATCATGATTTGTTTCAGGAACCTGAGAAATATCCATCTGATCTTTTTCAATATCTTCACACTGTGAGGATTTTCTTTTTCTTTTTTTATTCTTTTTCCTATTTTCTTCCTTCAGAGTGGAACTTCCTTTTTCAGAGTCAATTAAAGAATGTTCATACTCTTTCAATTTAGCCTTTGTTTTGTCTTTTCGTTTTCCACTATAAACATCATCACTTTCAGTCTCTTGGTGAGTCTTTTGACATTCCGTGAATGACTTTTCATTCAAATTTTTCTTTTTCTTGCTAGCCTTACCACATACACTACTACAACCAGACACACTTTCTAATTCACCAGTAACTTTAGTTTTCTTGTCTTTCTTTTTCTTTTTCATATTTGTAACTTCCCCATCAATAACTTCACCAACAGGCTTCAAATGATTACTATTTTCACTGGAATCTGATAACTGTACATGGCAATTAGCTTGACTAGAATCGTGCAATGCTGCATGGCTCTTTACATTATAAGAAGCACCTTCTTGGTCTTGAAGTCTTTTTAGTTTTCCATTCAACTTGTGGCCATGTCTGGCTGCTTTATGTGCTGTCATGCCACCTGACATTTTAAAGGCCTTTTCAAGTGTGTCTGAATTTGAAAAATCCTTTTCATCATCACTTTCATCACTGCTTTGGGTCTTGTTACCAGCACTTGTCACCATCTCATTCCCAATGACAGTGGTACTACTCTTAACAAACCTTCCATAAAGTAGTTCTTTTCCTTTAGTAGCATTTGTTGGCCTTTTACTGCTAATATTACCTTCAAGTTGATTTTCTTTATGTTTTGAAATTTTTACCTGAAAATACAATAGACATGTGTAACAATATGCCAGGTTTAATGTAAATAAGATATATTCGTAACATATTACATTAACCAGCAGCTGCCATGCAATAAGGGGAGGAGAAGGGGGTTGAATGGCTGAACAATTTTTACTTGTTGGGACTGAATTGTGCACCATGGTATTATAGTAAAAACAGGTTTCTGTGTTTTGGAAATCAACAGGTTAGTCAATATTTTGCTAATATGACCAATACAAATATTTCCCTAGAAATTTAATAAATCAGTTATTGAAATTTAAAAATTGCTTGTTCGTCGAGGGGGGAAGGGAAATTGAATTTGAAATACCAATTATTTGTGTATGGAAATGATACATTTTTTAAAATTTTGGCTGATTTTTTAGCAAATTGTGTTGCCAGCTTGGGAGATTTTCTTACGCTTTTAGATGACCTATTAATAAAATTTGTGTACCTCTTCTTCACCCTCCTCTATCTTGATGCTGCTTGCGACTTTATTAAACACGTGATCCCACCAGTGAAAAACGAATTGCTCACTTGGATCAAGACCTAGACCATTTTTGTTGTTCTTCAAAGATACTTTTATGGCTTCCTTCCTTCCCTGCTCTCTTTTACCAAGACCTTTTCCTTCTAGCCATCCGAACTTTGTCATCTGGCTTCGAATTGCCTCATCCTTGCTATTTTCAACACTCAGCGAGGCGGCCATCTTACCGAAAAGAATTAACTAAAATCTTAACCGAGGCTGAGGTCAGTAGTGAGGTATTTTTAAAATGGCGAGAATTTGAGAATGATGTTTTGACAACAGTTTCACGTGGATATATTTATAAATTCAGTTGTTTTAAATTGATTGACCTCTTAGTTTAAGAATTGAAAGATGAATGAAGGTAAATTTTTATTTATTAAAATTTGCCAATTCTAGATGCCTATTGAAAGTTTTCAAACATGTTTGAGTTAGCGTTGTCACGTTGTCATTTTTTGTATCTTCATATTTTAATTGCCAGTATTGGGTCATATAATTGGAATCTTCAGGCAGACCTGTCAAGTTTCAGTTTTGAAAATGAGTGAGTTAATTCGAAATGATGGGAAATGCTTGGGCTGCTATATGATCTATAACCCAGTCTGCAGAGTATGGCATATGCACACCGGAGATATTTTTGTGCAAAACCTGTTGCACACCCATATTTTTGGGTGTGGCAACTAAGATGGGTCTGGCTTGGTGTGGTCCCATAGAAAATGTCAGCTGATAAAAACAAGCACAGTTGTGTATGAACAATTTAAGATATCATGAATCTTACTTGACAAATATAAAAGTAAAAACTTGGGCTATTTTCAACAGTGTACTTCACACGCCTTTTTACGGTGAAATGCAAATTCACAAATTTTAACCACAACAGGGAAAAATAGTCGGTGCACACCAGCACACCAGACATTTTTGGTGGTGCACACCGTCACACCAGGCTTTTTGCTCGTGCACACCGGAGATCTCGTCGAAAAGTGCCTTACTCTGCAGACTGGTCTATAACCCTCTGGTACCGGAGCCCAAGAATTCAGGAGGAGAATGGTGATAGTGAGATCCTTTCCGAGGGTGCATTTAATGTCAGCTATATGCTAAAGGTCCACAAGGGCATCTGTTTAGGTACGCCAAAATTACGAGCAGTTAGTAGAACAGTAAACATTGTTGCACCATACAAATAACCGAGTAATAGAGAAAACTGTGGTGTATGAGTCTTTATTTCATGTTAATATGTACATGGCTTCATTTTTAGCATGCCAACTAACAAAAATTGTAGGTATGCAAACAATTATTTTATTGGTTTGCACGCCAAATGCCGAGAAAACCCTGGGCATATGCTGAAGATCTTCTGGCCGAAGTACATGGAATGAACCCTGGATCCCTTCCCAATTTCTTAGGTTCTGGCCAGACTGCAAATGTTTGATATAGTATTTTTTTCTCAGATCTGGTCTGCACATTTAGGAAATATTTAGACTAATCTGTGCAGCTGCAGCATGGACTTTCATATTTGCAAAAGAGCAAGGAACACTTGAACTGTGATTCATGTAGGCATGGAACACTTGAACTGAACTAGATCTCTGATTAATATGGCAATCTGTGGAGATTTGCTGTTATCTGATCGTTTTCTCTTTGTAGCTAGGTCTTTTCAGGAAAGAGGATTTTTGCTAGGATTTGGAAGATAGCTAAATAAAATTGAATAATCTGTATCTTTCACCAAGGTCTGTAGATAGTGAGATGTCAAATTGTTAACATCAACTGTTTACTGAGAACTTTTTCTTGTTGAGCCAAGACAAAATTGTTATAAGATACAGCTCATTTTGATTTTTGATCAAAAAATTATTTATTGGATTGACAGGTTAAGCAGTTTAAACTATACATAATTTTGAATTGATAATTTTTTTGTAAATTTTCCAGTACTAATGATTATTCATTTGTTGTTACCATATGTTGTTACCGTATGTTGTCATTGTTCTGATTTATCTTTAAAGATGAATCTTCAAGCTTGCTGGTAACAATATTTGACATCAATTCAGTTTGGTGGAGCAAGCATGATCATGGAGCCAAGGAAGAGGTATGTGTTCATGCTTCTTATCTAATTTATAATCTCTTAGTACTACTTGTATTGAAATAAGGTTGTGAGATACTTAATGTATTTTCCCATTTGCAAATGACAGACAAACAGGAATTTCTTTATATGAAAAATGCTTTCTGATAACAGTAGCATTCCCTTTGGATAAAATTGGTGTTCCCTGTTGGTAAAAGGGTGTTTTCCAGTGGTAAAAAGGGTGTGGCCTAAAATTTTTGTTTTGCCTCCTCCCAGAGGATAGTGGCTAGTACTGCCATTGTCGGATGAAACTCTCTTTTAGAGAAAGACTAGACTAGATGTTTCTAGATGTCTCTGTAAGCAATTTTTGACTAAAGTCAAAAGTTGTTTAAAGATTACACTACAAGTAGCAGATTTGTTTCCAGTTTCAAGTATATTATGTAATGGTATCAAATCAATATTATCTTATTTTGGAATAAGAGTGTGTTGTTTTCTGTTGAAGGAATCTTTTCTCCACTGCCTGGAAAGCCTGATGATATTTATTAACTCCCATTTGCTGATGAAACATTCAAACAAGCTTGGCTTTATAGTATGTAATGGTGATTCAAGGTAATCTTATCTGTTTTTACAATTGTCTTGACAGGAAAATTTGTTATTTTATGCCAATTCTGTAGTGAAGGGAAATCTTTGTTCTTAAATTATACATATTTGCTAATGTCTGTGTCTGGATGTTGATCAAAGTTTCTGTAAGTAGAAGCTTAGTACAGTTTTAGTACAAAATTACAATTGGCTTGTTTTCCGTAGCGAATTCTCTGTCAGTAGAGCTCTTCACCATCCTAAAATATATCTGCCAATTTTAAGTCCCGAGATTTGATGATGGGTGTCTTGTAACTTTAATTTCCATTTTTCTAGCATTTTTGTATATCCAGACAGAGAAGGAGGCCTTAAAGACCTAGCATCAGTTCGTGATGGAAAATATGAAGAGTTCATCAGACTCAATGATAATATTGTAGATGAAGTGAAGAGAATTTATAATGAAGCTTTGGAAGGTGATTTAATGTATTTTGAAATATATCATTTACTACACAAGATAAAAAGGTTGAATAAAACAGGTTGTTTCCTTAAAGCTTCAAATGATTTATATTTATTTTACAAATTTTTGAAAATTAATGTAACGTAAGTTTAGCTTTATGCTATTATAAGATAATGAATTAGATTGTTGAGTATTGTCATTTTAATCTTTTGTTAGAGATGGTTTTCATAGGTGAACCAGGCCTCTCAGTTTGAGATTCTTGATTATGCGCCCCCCACCTCGGCACCTACCTAAATCTTTACAGAGAGGCCTGTTAAACTCTCTCAGACTCTCAAAACCTCCATATAAACCTTCAATTATCTGTTGGTTTGTACATTCTTTATTGATATTCACTGCAGTCTATTTATTTATTAACCTGAAAAACATTTTTAGGCAATTTCAAGGAGTATCTAAGAATTCAAAATCCTGCAGGATGTTTAACTTGTACACTCTTGTTTGACTCTTGTCCCTTGAAGCTCCTATAATTTCCCGATTCAAGTTTTTTCATACTGCTGACTTCTAGTCACAATTTTGCACACTTGAAAGTCCCTTAGTTTATGATACAATTGATCCAAAAATATGAACACTTTGATAATATAATTTGTTTCTCGGCATTTTTACTGATGCAAATTAAGTATCAACAGCGATGATACTGTTTTTATAGGTCACAGTCTGTTTGTAGTGCTTACAAACATCAAGTCGATAATAAAGTAGTTTTTTTCTTGAAAGAGACTTATCTATTTTATCTGTTTTCTTATATTATTTTGGCTGATTTTAATATATTCTTTCTAAAGGGCATGCTATTGGTGAATCAAACAAAGCAACGAAGTTATCTGGTGCATTATCACAAGCCCATTGCTGTATCCTTACGAAAGACTTGAGTTATTTTCTGTTTGTATTGTCCTCTGCTAATACGCTGCCATTTTGAGGCTGAAATTCTTCTGAGTTGACTCATCTAACTTAGGCATATATGTTTTGAATACTTTGAACATTTCAAAGCCCAGAGGGTTCTTTTGAGACAGCGGTTACGGGATGAAGGAGAATCGGTTAAAATTCGAACATTTAAATTTTTTAAGCTTCTCTTTATACTATTATTCGTTTGCAAGAAATTAATGCGACAAACGACAGATCAACTTGGTAGAAAATATTCATAAACCATAACATCTCGTTTTAGGCCCCATTGAGGCTTGTGTCTTGGGACATTTTGTATGTAGGAAATTCCCAGTTGAGTGAAACTATCTGAAAATCCTTATAGGAATAGCTTGTTTTCAATACTTTTTATTTTTTCAAGTTCATTTCATTGGCCATGCTACTTTTTAGCCCTGTCTGAAAATATCAAGCATAGTTGAAAAATGTAGAATAACATGCGTTTTGTAATTTGGAATAAACTTTTTGTACTTTGCGTTCAGTTTCCGCGTATCATGTCATTTCAAGTTTTCAAATCTGTTGATATTGTCTTTAATTAGCTAAAAAGATATACATCGATTGATGAAAGAGAGCACCGGTAATCATCTTTATTAAATGTATTTGTTTCTCTTTAAATGAAATTAGCCGATTTATGGTAAACTAAATGAAAAATTAAAATTTTTCTGATATGGAACATTTGCTTTGAATCTAAGACAGTTCACATAGAATCTTTGCAACTATTTTAATGATAGAATACAATGTTTTGCTTGGGAAATTGGGTATCACGGTATGATCTGCAAAATGGACCGGACTCGGATAGTACTGAACCGCAACTCAGACGATACCATCCTTGTCTGTTTCATTAGTTATCTTATTGATCTAGTATCTTAAAATCTTTCGGGATCTTACCTACTTTGAAAAGATATATGTTGCAGATTGTTAATAGATGTAGGGGGAGGCGGGGGCTACAGCTCCCTGCCCCTTTTTTCATTCCTTTGTTTATCAAAACCACTTTATTTGACATTCATGGAAATATTTATGTTTTTGCAGCTGTTGACAAGCTCAGTGCAAGAATTCTGGTATGATTTTCTTTTTATCAACATTCGATTGTGGCAAATGATTTTTCATCAAATTGATTATTTCATGGACGATTTAAAGCAAAAATTTGTTTTAGCTACAGAGAAACCATTTAAGTTTTCTAAACAGGCCTTTGGATAGCACAATTTGAAGATAGCACGGAAAGCTGGAACGTATCATACTAAAGTACTCCTGATATGGTATAGTATAAACATCGAATAATGACTGAAGGTAAGCAGGACATTTATATCCAGGTGTGGATCGAAACTTATGTGAGAGAAAACAAAAGCGCGTTTGATTGGTTCCTTGTTTTTGATCAATCGGCAGGCAGTAGCCCCTCACCTAGTTAAAACGCCCAAGAGAGAATGGAAACTCTTCCTATCTGTATTTCGTGCTATCTTCACATTTATACTTTCATTGTTCAAAAACAATTTAAATTCAAGTTCTCAAAGTTGTTTTAAAGCTTGCCAGAGCTTTTAAGAATCACTTTGTTTTTCCATTCAAGATGATTTGATCTTCGCAAAAATAAAGATTTTGTTCGGCTTTTGTGTCCTGCTTTTGATTTAACTTAACTGTTCTTTTCTATATTCATCTAGATACACATCCGTGTATAAAGTTTGCTATCTTATGCTCTTCATTTGGAATCACACTTTATGATTAACGTCATCTGTGTTATCTTCTTGTTTTTATTTTTTGCCGGTATGGCAATGAAACGTTTCATCGTAGCTAAGATGATATTTTGATTCAAGCAGCGATAAACTTAGTATAGCTATTTGGGCATAGATAAACAAACTCCTCTTAGGCCCACTGTCTTCATTGTAAACTTTTACTGAAACAGATCATAGATCAATCGGCTCTTTCTTGTTACCAATCCTCCTTGTGTCAAAAGTTCTTTGACGTCATTTGCAGTTGTATTATCATATGTTACTATAAAGTGATTTTTTAGGTTGTAAAAGCTTCTAGTGATGTTGCCCCGCAGTACATGCCAATCATGAACTGTATTTTTGCTGCACAAAAAAATGTAGGTTGAAGTAATGTTTTTTATTTGATAAACTTTCAAGGTCGCAACCGATTTTATGGGTTGTTCATTATCAAACACATTGCAAAGGTTAAAGGAATATAAGAAATTCTTTCTTTTGGAATGTGAGCAAAAAATATTACAGTGAATTCAAAACGTGTATTCTGTAATCAAAAACAAATTTAATAGCTTTTTATCGCTTTTTTGAGAAGTAACAATTTCATCTCACTCTGTAGTATACAGTATACTCGTTATGATTGAAACTTTAGGCCTAGATTTATCACCATTTTTAACAGGCCAGTAGAAACCAACCGATTCTATTAAGTAAAAGTATAGCTTTTGTATTGTAACCCATTTATTTGGTCATTTTTGCAGAACATTGTCATAGATGGCTGTGTTTTAGGCGACGATTCTGGCTATCTTCAACAGGTAAATTTTGCATTTTTTGAAATAGAAAATATCCTGGAACATAAAATTAGTTTCAATGGTCGAAGACATGCATCCTTTTGTGTGGTAGAAGTATAAAGATAGCTTTAGAAAAAACCAACATTTTAAAACACAATTTATTTTTGGTCTTACACTCTTAAGACTTTAATGCTTCATTTTTTATGCTTTCTTCAGTTGCAAACTCCTTTTGAGATGAGACGCGTAAAATATCTTCTTTCTTTCATTGGTCTTGAATCGATATGATCTTTGTACTCTAGGCTGCTGATATCACAGGCGGCAACTATCTCAAAGTGACGTCAATCGCTGGTCTTCTACAGTATTTATTGGTAAATTTCTATTTGAAATGTTTATTGAATGCTGTCATGTTGTCATGCACTTCAATGTTCTGGAGACTTACTTTTGACATTTATAGGCCAGTATGAATCAATTTCTTAACGCTACGTTTTGTAATGATAGTACAGGCGTCAATGTCTACATGAATAGAATGTCAGATGTATTTCATTTCTGGCCTATTTATTTGTGCTTGTAGAATTGAAATGGCTGATTGCAATAGAGTGGGAGAGTGGTGATGTCTTGAAATTCTATTTTTAAATTTGGACTTTTCAGGCTAAGATAAGATTATGAGTTAGTTGAGCAAGTGAATAAAGTTGAATTTATCAAAAATTTTGTGACGTATTATCGTTTGAGCCCAGGCTACTTTTCTATCAAAACACTGTAATATGACCATTATTTCAAACTTGATGAACCAAATCATAACAATGATAATCGCGTTGTAAAATACATGCCTTTTCTTATTCATATCTTAACCAGTTTGAAACATTCAGAGAAAGCTATTATCTTCACTATATTGCGAGTACTGTTGCTTTTTTCTAGTGGGTGTTCCTTCCAGATCCACACACCAGAAAGTCACTGGTCCTGCCTTCAGCTGTCCAGATTGATTACAGAGGAGCTTGCTTTTGCCATCGCCAACTGGTCGATATTGGCTTCGTTTGTTCAGTTTGCCTCTCAAGTGAGTCTGTTTTAGTTACTGAATCATTACGTTCACGTTCCTTATATGGTTAAGGGGTAGGAAGGGGGTTTGTGGTGAAAAGGTAAAGTTAAGCAACAAAATTTTTGTTAATTTACCTGCCTTAAGTCATATCTTAAACTATCGGAAGACATTGCTGCGAATTTGTAAAAATTAACATTTTCAAATACGGTCAAAAAGAATTTAGAAAGCTGTCTTTGCTTTGTTACCCAAGCGCTCTATTATGAGGTAGTTTTTGAATGATAATAAACAAATTATCCCAAAGTTAATTTACTAAAGGCTCAATTCAGGAAACTGATTAAATTTCCTGGCTAGAAACACTGCAGTTTTTCTACAAGAATCACAGAAATCAAGGCGGAGAGACTTGATTAAAGTAGCTTAAATGCTACAAAGGTTTGCCCGGGTGCACATCAACACATCAACACTAGATTAACGGTGATATGTTGCAATGAAAATTATTAATCAAATTTCAGAAATAAGAGAATCGCATCGACATAATCAAATCTCGCCAAATTAACATTTTTTTCATTTAAACGTTTAATTTTTTGAATCAAATAACCTGTTTTGTTTTGAAAAGAACGGGTTTCGTTATATCTTTCAAACGATTTTTTATACCAACTGTGGTTACTGCTCTATCCCCAGTCTATAATAGGAGTATTCAATGCGCTTATTACCACATACCATTTCTCATTCAGCTTTATTTTACCGTTGTTTGCTTTCGGTCCTCGCGCTCTGACCTGGTAAAAACAATCTTTGCATTTCATAAAACTATCTATCATACATAATTTACGAAGGGATTTTATCAATTTGTGCACAATTTAGATTTTTAATCCAGTTCATACAGCTATTGGCTGTATCTTCAATAAAATCGTTCTCCTCAAAACAGGCCTAGATAATGAAACATCAATTCAACTCGGCAGGCTCGCTTTGTCATCACAATCTTCTCGTTTTGCATATGTTATTCAGTGACCAGATATCATTCAGATATATTTCAAAGCATTTTTCGTTAAGTGATATTCGCAAGTTGACGTTTTGACTACAGTGCAACGGAGCTAATTGAGTATTTATCTTGCTTAGTTTGGCTCTACAAATGAATGTCAACATCTAATTTTGTTTCACACTGTTGGCATTTAAAGGATTTGATACTAGAAATCTTTCATATTGTGGCACACTGGTAACGTCATAAAGGTCTTTTTGTAGAGTTTTTGACTTTGGACAATATAGTTTTAAGTAACAAGATACAACATTTATACATGTAAAAAACAGTTTAATCTTTTCGAAATTTATTTATATACAGCCACTCCATTCCCTGTTTAGTGCTTCGCTAGAATGCACAGTTCGTTCCTTGTTATGGATTCCAAAATTCATTTGATGACATCAAAATTTTGTTGTTGAATTTTACTCAAGAACATTACTTAATTAATTACTCAAGATGATTGCAAATTAATCATGTATAAAGTAAATAAGTGGAATATACCGCATTTTAGGAGAGTTATAGCTAAATGGGCCCGTTTTTGCTACCAACTTTACTACCAACTCACTTTTTTCTGTCAACTCACTTTTATTTGGACTTTTGGTCGTTATCTGGCTGCACACACATTTAACTGGTTTTGCAAAATTCGAAGTTTTCTGGAGTATAATTGAAGATTTCGCTAAACAGTTGCTTACTCAGATCTCAGAGAGAAGTTGTAACAAATTCTTCTTATGTGTAAGGCAATCCCCCAGTCTTCTAGGGGCTAATGAGCAGATGAATTCAACTTTTGCTACGCAGAAATATTTAATTTGGCTTTGAAAAATGCAAGCATTTCACAACATGCTACTAAAAGCTTTTTCGTCTGACACTTCTCAAAGTATAAAACGTCAGAATGAGGGTCCGAAAAAACACGATGGAAAATATAATTCTCACAATCGTTCAAAAATTTAATTGTTGAAAATCTCATCAATGGTGGTTTTAGATTTTGCTTGACGCAGGCAAAACCCTGGATAAAGCTGATTCCATCTATTTACAGTTGTAAATTTGATACGCTTTTCGATTTTGCATTCTATTAAACAAAGCATTACCCTCAGAGTGCATTCCATTTTTTCTCCCTGCCAGATATTCCCACCAGGCATTTGGGCAAAGTAGGATTCCATTTTGAGCTGAGCTCTTCAGGAAAATGTACGCCGCCAATTTAATCCTTGGTTTGCGAAAGATAATTTTTTGGAAAAGGTTTTCCCTGAAAATTTCGAATCTGAAATTCTTCGACATTTTAGGAGTGATTGATTCACAGATTTTCTATTTTTGGAAATGGATACCTTTTTAGTTTTGTTTAACTGCTTTGCTGACATGTTGGTAGTTGTTCTATTTAGACAGCAGATAATCCTTATGTTTTGACAAATTGATTTGAAGAGCGAGGCATACAGTAAACTTTGTTTACTGGCACTCCAGTACAGATGACAGAACTTAAGTTCAACCGCCCTCGAGACCATTAAAACTATAAATTCTCCGCTCTCCGCTGGAATTTCTCTGATTGGAGGGCCTCTGATAAAATCACCCAAAAATGCACATCAAAATCACCCAAAAATGTTCATATCTAGTAAGAAAAGCAAATAATATATATTTTTTTACATCAGTTTATCCCACTAGCCTACATGAAGATCGTTTTGATGTATTGGTTACTACTCTCATTATTAAGACACACTCCCCCTGTTTACAATATTCTTTAATAGACTTTGTATAGCGTAAAGTACGAACATCACCATTTCGATGCCTGAAAATACAGATGCCCCAATCACAAGTCCCAAAAGACCACCGAGGTCATAAGAGAATTCTTCTAACGAGTACGCCGGGTGCTGTTTTATTTCTTCGTACCGCAGATCTCCGTAGTAAACTTGGATTGCAACAAGTTGTTGGTCGACGTTTTCTTTTTCAACCACGATGCCAAGTTTCGATTTAATTAGAAGCAATATCTCGTCAGTGATTTCACTTAATGGCCATTTACTTGAGGACACAGATGTATCATAAACGATCTCATGACAAGGAAGAAAACAGTCACATGTTATATCACCATCTGCATACGAATCAGTGACGCCTTCCACGCATTCGTGTTCGGCAGTTGTCATAGGCTGGCGAATGGTTGAACCATTATTCCACTCTTGTTTCGTGATATCGTGTAAATAAATCTGTAGCAGCAGCGACACAGCATTACATTTCGTGTACTGGTTTTTTGCGATGCAGTTAATCTGGCACTCGTGCAAGCTAAGGTCGCCTTCGTCTCGGCATTTGTCAGGATAAGGTGCAGGAAGTCTCTCGTGAATGGTCTTCTTTAGTTTTATCCGTGTGAGTCGTCCTGGCACAGCAAGTAGACCTCCATAATGTGTGGGATTCTTTTCTTTCGGCTCATGTATAAATATTTCAACGCCATGCAGTGATGTTGTAGAGGTACTTGATGTGTAATTACGTTTTTTTTCAAGATGGAAAACTGTAAAGATTCCCATGTCAGACCCCTTTAATACTTGCCTAGCCTTTCCATCATGATTAAACGTAAAGCAATGGCCTTTATGGATTGTCACAAAATGTTTCAAGTGTTTGTGGTAGGAGCAAAGATCGCCCGATACGTGGCACAGTGGCATTTCTCCACTTTCTCGCTTCAAAACGAAGCGATTTGCATCCGCGTGGCTGTGGTTACTGTAGTTGCTTTGATCTTTCGTTGCTAGCATACGGCGATGGTGTTCATTGCTGGCTTCAAGTGGGGTTTTCGCTGTCTTATTTGATACTGTTGTGTTTTTGTCTGCTTCTGCTGGAAAAAGCATCCGAATAGGCCCCGCGTCACAAACTGTAATCCCAGGGAGTTGAAGAGAATTCACTACGTTTGTTCGCACACTTACCTTAACTTCGTCTCTTTTGAGCTTTAGATGCAGTTTGTACACCGCGTATATTAAATAAAAGAACATGCATGCGACAATTATTGACCAAAGCAACCTTGCTAAAGTGTTTGGTGCGTTTGCGATCTTGTTTAGGCCGTGTGTAGTGGCCGAGTTAAGGTACTCATAAAACTGCTCTTTGAAGAGTATATGGGGTTTGGCTGAAAACTTAACATCAACTGGCATTCTCGATTTTGCTTGTTCTGTGTCATCTCTTTCTTTGCTTGTTTCTCTTTTCATCATTTCGACGTCCTTCGTACAAGGAATGACTTTAAATTTCATTCTAAAATAGAAGCAGATCACTTTAGAAATAATCAAGAAAATACACAATTTTATATAATCTCGAATTGCTTACATTTACCTGCAAAACTGCTGCTTCTAATCAAAATATCATAAAAGCAAATATTATAAACATTTGGTAATAAGTTAATTTTTCCTCTTGCCAACATGATATTGTAAAATAATGCTCCCTAAATCTGAAGTCTTTCCAAATCATTCTATATGCGTCACCCTCTTCCCTCGTCCCAGTCTCTTCTCAGTCCTCTCAAAAGGTTCTGTCCCAATCTTGCACAAAGTTTACCATATTACAGGAAATTAACGAGTCACTTAATTAACAAATCGGAAATTAGCATGCAGAAAATTAACACGATTCTTGAAAAAATAGCATTAAGGTAGCAAAAAATTAACGAAGATAAAGGGCTACCCGCTTTAATTTTATTATTTGTTAATTTTCCAGCCTTCTTTAGGTTTTATTGGGCAGGCATTATGATCATGCACCTTTCAGCTAAGTTAAAGATTTTACTCCAAAAATAAGTTTCAACTAAAATGCTATTTTTATTATTCTGAATTCATGTTCAGTTTTGAAAGATTTTACAGCTAAGCAATCCGTTGGAAGATTAAATGAAATGCTTCAGTATTGTAGGACTAAGATCAATACCTTTATCCATCTTCAAGAAATCAGCGCTGTGCAAACTTTTTTTCTCCTCTTCCCAGCCTATTTTTTGTCATTTGCTAAATTTTCTTTTTATAAGCTAAGGTTTCCCCAGTGAAGACAGAACTTACCCTTTTAGCACCGTAGTGTTTTTAGAACGTGAAAATTCCAATAGATCTTTGTATAATAGACTTCTAGTCTTCCCCCTGCATATTCACCTTGAACTATAGAGTTCAAATGTGTGACGTCATATCAAAATATTTTTCAATTTTTTTATTTTTGACTAAATAACATAAATAATACTATGAAATGCCTTTAAATATGGAAAATCTGCTAATATATTGAAATTTAGCTAATGAAAGATTTGAAGTTGCTGACAAACTTCATTAAGTTACGAACAGAGACCAAATTACAGTGGTGTGACGTGAAAGAGCCTATTATTGTTTTGATATACCTAACCCATATATACGTTGTTCCGCACATTTGGAAGTATTTCATAATGCTCTTTCAGGCTATATGATCGAAATTCCAAAATTCGAAAAAACAGAATTTTGTGACGTCATCACTTTGAAGGGATATTTCCAAGAAAATATGTACGTTGCGTGTGGTACTTCATCCAAAATAACGATAATATTGTTAGCAATAAATTGAGTACCAGAATGAAAATATAATAGTTTAGAATAATTTTTCCATATATATAGTGAACCTTTTAGAAACGTTTAGCATTTATGAATTTTATTATTCTGTTCAAGTTATTTTAGGTCCTTCTTACAGAGATCCAATTCTGATTTTGTATCGATATGAATTTTTGAACTAATTCTTAAAATTCCTTATTTGTGTTTCTACACGGAGCAGCTGAAATTAAAAATCCTAATGTATTCAGTAAAATGGCTTTGAAGAAAGCAAACATTTCACAACATACTTATATTATGTATATACAACACACTACTTATTGGTAGTCTGTTGTGAAATGTTTGCTTTTTCAAAGCCATTTTCAAGGTCTGTACCGCAAAAAATTGTATTAAGTAAAGCCAAGCATACACGAAGAGAGGTAGAATTCTATTTGACTTGATAATCTTTGAAAAACATTCTACTCTGAAGAGAACAGTATGAAAAAAGATTCCAATTTGAAGAAGAAAATACGATTGAAAAAGAGTTTAATCTAGTGATTGGCCTTGCAATGCATAGCTGCAGCCACGCAAAAAGTGAAGTTGATATTTCTAACATTTTGTTGGTTTTAAAATATTAAATAATTGTTTAAATGTTTTTAACACATCCTGTTCTTGGATTTGCCCTTCTTGTTAAAATCTTTGATATTCTCGTCAGTCTTTTTCTAGTTTTTTTCTGGAAAAGAGCTTCTTAAATTTATTTTGTTTCTTGAGCTTTTGTTTTACAGTAAGCACTTAAAATTTGCACTGGATAATTGGAATTCAGGCTCGACCATTTCTTATATTCTAGTACAAAGTCATTTTCCAGTTTCTAAAGAGTGAGCTTCCTATATGTGAGTTTTCACTGCAAATGAAGTCATGTTTATACGAAAGATAACTCTTAAACCAGTAACGGTTATTGATCGTTGCACTCCATACAGCCATCTGGCTTTATCAGTGGCGTAACTTGATCTTCCAGACTAGACTAGGGGGGTGGATGGTCATGATTAGTAAAATCTTCCGATGATAACATAGATAAAGATAAATTTTGGTGCTATTTCACCTACCGATAGGCGATTTTACCGACAAGCCAGGGATTTTTTGCACCAACTGAAGATTTACCGACTAGCTACGCCCCTGGGCTTTGTAACCGTAGACTATTTATAACTATGTCATCAGTTTTTTTGGTCTAGTATTTTGGACTAAGATAATAGCATCAGGTCCGGCGAAATGTATTTGAAAGTGGAAGGGCCAAAAAATCAATGTTTCGAATGGGTTTAGGAAAGGCAAGAAAATTTCAGAAATATGGTATCTTAGGGATGGCCAGCTACTGTAACTAAAATTGATTTTGACTAAAGAAAAACGCGAAGCAATATTTTAAAGGTTTGTTTTGTCAATATGTCCCATAGTTCGTCTATTATCATGTTGACATGAAATAGGAAAGGTCTTTCAAAGTTTAAAATAATCTTCTTTAATGTAGCTTGTAATCAAACTTTTTTGAAAATTTGAAATGGAGCCAAAATAAGAAAAATAAAAGGAATATTATCTTTTGAAATGTGACCCTAAATTTTTCTGTAATGTAGTGCTTTTTACAAAAAGACTAGATTTGAGCAACTTTCAAACTGGGCTGATCAAAACGAGTTTTCATATATTCGTAATTTTTTCTTTCTTGGTAAGAATGGATTATCGATACCATCTAACTTTGAAGATTTTTTGATCATACTTCCAAAGAACATTTTGGCCGATCATTTCTCAAAAATTTTCTTCCCATCAGTTTCATTTTCTTCAACAGCTGATTTCTCTCTTTTTGTAACGTTTTTGAGAAATTTTCTGTTAACAAATAGACTTGTGAGCCAAGTTTAGGCAAGCATTTTGTGCTGGCACCAAGTTATTCTTGATCAGGTTTCTCAATCTATTTCCTTAACCAAGCTGTTACTCGTTGTACAACTTGGACACGACCGATTTCCTCGATAAATTTACTATTTTCAATTTTCTCTTTGTCTTCTATAGTAAATAAATAGTTACCAAGCTAAAGCTAAGGTCATATTTGAGGAAATACCAAGCACAGTTACTTAAAGAATGTTAGACTACATTTCTTTCAACTTTTGCCCAAACAATTTTATATTGCTCTGCAGAAACGTGGTCCCCGGCCCCTTGGTTTCGCCGGCCCTGGGCATACACTCTCTTCTTATAAGATTATTCAGGCCTATAAGATTATTCAGACAAAATCACCCGATTTTTAAGAACATTTTAGGAATATATTCAGACCAAAAGCGAAACGGAATAGAATCCGATGAAACGCAACATATTAATGGTCCCCGTAAAAGACGTTCCTTTCTCGCAATGACGTTTTCTAAGCATATTTAAAATTTGTTTACTGTTATGTCGGCAAAAGAGACAGTACTTACTTTCTTTGCTACGCTGCTCGTTTCTAAAGCCACCAAAAGCTCGCGTTGGTTATTAAAGACTAAAACTTGTACTCCGATTGCTTTTGGAAGCTATCCAAAGTCCACTCAGCTCGTTCCGCAATCGTTAATGTTCAAAGGAACAGACTTGCCTTTATCGATAAAAACATAGAATTAAAATCTGTCAGAGCACAATTGTCATCAGGCACTTTCAGCTGACATGAATTGAAGGAATAAATCCACGAACCTGTTTTAAATGAAACATGAAATAATGAACTCATGAAATATTAATTCGACCTGTCAGTTCTCCCTGCGTTTTTTCAACGACGTTTCTTGAGCGTCGCAATTCAACAACATGCATGACACCTTCGTTGTGTGGCTTTCTACATCACATTGATAAGTCTCTTTTATTATATCGTATAATTTGTTATCTCGTTCTTTAGCAGATGTTCAAATATTTATGTGCTGTATTCCATTTCAAATATGGACCAAGAGACCATTCGACATAACAAAACTGACTTTCTTTTTAAGAATTACGAAATTCCTTTCAAACTGACTCTGATGAAGGAAGATAAAGGATATCCAATAAGATATCCACCCAATATTGTTGATGTTTACCTGATTTTCGCTTGACTAAGTCCCGCTTTATTCAAATCTTCAAGCTTAATACGGTGTCCTCCTTTTTTCTGCTAATAAGATGCTTCTTTAGAAGAACCGACTTATTTTTCTTTCTACGGAACCTTTTTGCTATAAATCTTGCATGGGGAACCGCATGGGCCTGCCAGTAGCATTCAAACGATTTGATCGGCGCGACTCTCTAGCAAGAATTGTACCCACAATCTAAACCTTGGCTTTTGTGAAGTTTGGGGTGCCTTTGCGTCGTTACCGCATACGCGAATGCCTTTGCGTCGTTACCTCATACACGACTGCCTTCACGTCGCTACCTCATACGCGAGTGCCGTTGTGTCGTTACCTCACACCTTTCCGTCAAATACGCGACTGCATCCACGTCGCTTCCTCATACGCGAGTTCCGTTGCGTCGTTACCTCATACCTTTGCGTCGCATACGCGAATACCTTTGCGTCGTAACTTCATACACAAGTGCCTCTGCGTCGTTACCCTATACGTGAGTGCCTTTGCGTGGCCAGCTCATACGCGACTGCCTTTGTGTCTTTACCGCACACGCGCGTGTCTTTACGTCGCTACCTCGTACGCAAGTGCTTTCGCGTCGTTGCCTCACACGTCACCTCTTGTAATCTCGTGCTTGGAATTCAAAAAACGCAGCTAGCAGGCGCTGGAGTTCAACTAAAATGTTTGAAACCCATTTCATTTGTTATAGCAACGGTTTGTTTTATGATGCCAAGCTACTACTGTATACAACATGTGACCAAAATCTTCCGTTATGACACTTTCCTCCCTTTAAAACTCTCGTTACTCTAAAATGGCACAATCTCAGTGATCCAGTCAAAGTCCAATTCGCGATAAGTTAAGAAACTTACGTGATGGCTCACTGTTGCTTAGATTTGATTTTTTATGACTTTTAGAATCTAGACCAAATTACAGTTGTTGTTTACGGAATTGTGCTCTATATGTAATCATATCTCAGGCAATCTGTAACAGATTTGTGTCCAAAATATATCACCTAAAATCTTTTGTGTAAATTTAGTAAAAATGATTTAGTAAAATGATTTAGTCATCTTGAATTTGAAATGAGAGCTGTCTTACGTCTGTTTTGTGGTGTATGTTAACTTAGAACAAATACTAAAGGTATTTCATGATTTTTTCAGATTACAATATTTAAAACTTTGTTCAATTGCTGAGTAGGCCATCACGAAGTCATTCTATTATTCAAAAATATAGCAAATCTTTTTCACTAAATTTTGATATAAAAATAAAGGTTCTTCGCCAATTTGCGTTGTTTTTATCTACTCCAAAATCCCTGTATTTACAGGGCTTGGCAAAAAAATCTGAAGATAATGTCAGTAGGCCGTCAAGAGCTTCTTAATAAACCTTGAAAGCCCTTGCAAATTGGCATCATGTTCATTTAGATAGAATTCCGCTTCCACGAGATTTATGTAAATGTCAAAAATTAAATTATTATATTCTTATTTTCAGTTTATTGCAAATTCATTCCACGTTGCATGACTTGCCAGTAAGTTGTCTTGAGTGAATTATATATTTCATGATTATATTAAAATGGTATTATTTGTATTAAATATATTTGTTATCCAGAATAGAAACATTTGTCATAACGAGTTTTATTTCCCACTTCTCATGTTTCTGTGCTTTGGCAGAGGAGAATCAATCTCACTGTTGTTTTGATTGCGTTAGGTATCTTACATAAATATTTTAACTGATCTAGATGCTTAACAGTTTATACTTAAGAGCTCGTTGTGGTAGAAAATTTAAAAATGGCTGACACTGTCCATGGTGTAAAACATAAGATGAATAATCGAAAATTCTAAGCTAGAAAATATTTATACAAACTTATGGATTGAAATAGGCCAATCTGAACTTCGAGCACATGACAGTTACTTAATACTAAATCCCTATTTTTAGCAATTTGTGATTAATATGTATGCTTGAAAAACAATTACCTGATTATACTTGAGATGTTCTTGATATCAATGTAATACTGAATTCCCGATGTAAGCGTAGATAAAGCATCTTTTTGATTCACTTAGCTTTATGTGTGTTTAAACCTTAATAAACTATAATAATTGTATTGTTTAGAACGCTGTTCAAGCTGCCGGATCTACCAATGGGAAGTAAGCCGAAAAAGAAGAGGAAACAATAGGAAGAGCTTTTGATAAAGTAGGAGAACAAAGATTGTGAAAACATCGGATTTTTCTGTGCCATTGAGAAGGGATATTGATTCCTGTTACTAGGTTTATTGTAAGAATTACAGACTGGTACTCAGCCAAACGGAATTTTTGAGCATATTGTTTGTTCGTTTGGACTAAATAATCATATTTAATGTTGTTTTTTGAAGTACGTTTCTACAACAGCTGTTTTGTATACGTGAGATGCCGTCCGTTCAATGCACGATTGCAGAATGGTGCCAAAGTTATTTACTATTCAGGGGGTGTTTTTGCAATATTCATTTTAACCTAAAGAAATGAGTAGTGATTTTATTTGAAGAATATTCAAAGATGTGAAACAATGAAAGAAGCTTTTTTATAGTGCAACAAATTTTTCGATTGTAGACACGAGATGGTAGTGATAACAAAATGAATAAAGTTTTTGACAATTTCGTAAACCTGCGAAAAACCTGCGATAAACCTCTGCTGTTTTGAAGACGATTTTCACCCGACAGGAAAAATTCGGCGGTTGCAACTTAGGTGCAGAAGAAATCCAGTAGGATAAATTTTTTCCCTATTTTGGTCATCTTTCGGCAATCTGTTGGGCAATATTGTTATCAGTTTTTGTCTGTCTAGGACAAAATTTAGTGGCAAAAAGGCATTCTGTAAAGACAGATGTTTCTTCTAAATGCAAATTTTATCATGTAATTATGGTATATAAATGCAAATATCGTCATGTCTTTACCTTGACGCATTAATGATAATTGTAGTTTTAAGTCTTTCTCTAAGTAAAACGCTGCAGTACAATTCCAGCCAAACAAAATTTTAAACGGATAAAATTGTCGAATTTGATCACAATTTAGCCCATTCTGCTCGTCCGTTCCTTTTCCCTACTTTTCTAATTTCCTATCTTTAAAAATTGATTGTTTGGCTCCCAGTAAAACACAGTTACCCGGCGTACCATGGACTCCATTATTGAGTCTCAGAACTATAGTTAGAAACTAGCCACAACTCATTCTCTGCCACCGCAGCTGTCTACAATCTACAATACTATATCCCCGGATTCATGAGGCTGTTTTATCCAGGGTAGAAAACAGTAGAGTCTGTACGCAGTCACTTGGACAGAGCTGCATCCTACTTAGAGCCAAGCAATGAGTTTTTAATTCAACGTAACGGAATCGTAGGGAAAAGAAAACAGTAGAGCCGAGTTGAAAACAGTAGTCTGCACGCAGGCTAGGTTTCAAGCGGGTCAACATATTTTTGTGAACTAAAACAACAGTGCAAATATCACCGCTCAAAACGGATTTTGTTATGATTTTTCAATCAATGGATCAATATTTTTATCCTCTACCGCGAACCTCTACAGTGCAGAAGAACCCCAGAAAAAATTTGGCTATATCGTGATAAGATTTGCTGGTGCCAAAACTGTTGAATTTCCCACGACAGGAAACAAAATTCTACAACAGTATCTTATACTTAAAGAAAATGTGAAATTATTTACCGACACAACGAATACTGGCCATATTCTTCAACAAGTCATAATAGGTACAATTTCAAAACTTACTAATTTCTCTCTGGGATTTTCTTTTTCTTCTGCTATCTGGCTACAGTGTCAGATTGAAAATAGAATCTTCAAAATTTTAGCATCGTTCAATGAGCGTCACAAGAACGAGGGTGCATCCAAATGAGACAGCTATTTTAAATAAATATTTACAAAACTATTGTAACATAAGAAAGTGTCTAATAAGAATTGTTAAGGTAACGATTATTTGAAGCGGTTTAGACCTGGTCAAGACGAGTATCAATATTTTGAAAATTCTAATTTCAGGAAATAGCTCAGGAACTCGCGAAATCAGAGCACAAAACTGCGTTCTTGGACGGTCCTTCTTTTGAAAAATTTTCGAAATGTTTTCTAAATGTTCGGATATGTTGATATTCATTCCCGTCGATAATATTCCCAGTAATGCCAATGATGTTGTGAGAAACCAGTAAGAGACTTGGAATGAATGACGTCAGTCTAGGATGACCTTACTCCGGCAGATCTATGACAAGATCGTCATCTCCTTCGTAGATGTTACTATGGAAATCGGATGAGGCATGAGAATCTGTAGCAGGGCTAAAAATAAAGCATACATTTGAACAGTAGTGTTTATACAAACTGATACAAAAAGCTAACAAATACAGAAAAATTTAAAACAATATCTTTAACAAGCCGCTTTGACTTGTGTTTAGACAACACTGTAATAATTTTTGTTCGAATGCAACTCACAGCGAATAAAATAAAAATTGGCATTGTGAAGGATTTGTGAGCGAGCAACAATATGTTAAATGTTTTGATTTTGATATCAATCGTGCTGCTAGATGATAACTTTATCTGCTACAAATATTTACTCAATGGCAGTAGCAGTAGTGTAGTTGTTTTCTTGTTATTAAAACCTTCATTGAATACCTCCAGAGGAGCGAAAGCAAGTAACTGCTGAACTAATTCTTACTTTCAAGTGTCTTATCAAGAGAATTCATCACTGTCTTGAAATAATCATGTTCGAGAATGGCCTTATTTAAAGAAGCATATATTACACAGGAACTGCTTTTGGAAGTCATTCGAACTTGTGAACAATGAATCAACAAACGATTATCCAGGCCATTCTTATTCCTTGTTATAAGTATCAGGGAGAATAACCATGTTATTGTGTGTACTCAATATTCATAACCATGGTACTTATATATCAAAAGCGAGAATCTATCAAATGTTTTGCTGTACAGCAGATTAATTTTTATATCAAATACATGGTTAGGTCATGATTTGTTTTTCAGACCAATTATTGACAACCTCTCATAAGAACTTATCGAACCAAGAAAATACAAGTGTACAAGAAAGAAAATTACTTTTAGCTACCATGACAGGTACTGACCCGAACAAATTTCTTCCGCAAAAATTTCTGCGCAAATAGTTTCATATTCAAAAACCCACCACAAAGGTAAAACACCTTTCACAGATACACAAACAACTAAAATAATTCAAGTTTAGGAAAAAGAAAAATTACACATAAAAAACAATTTTTTCTTTTCTCTTTTCATTTGTTTCTAAATTTTCAACTGTAGATGCTTTGGTCAGAGCCATCGTTTCTCATTGTCACATGATCAACGATTGACCTAAAATTATCAGAAGTATTAATTTACCTGTCATGGTGTATGTTTGATATGGAATAGATTTCATCCTGGATGCCTGTTGATGCTGATGCAGGAAGGTGGTCGTTTGAAATACCAGATATCATTGGGTTTGGCTAAAAAACAATGATGTTGTTCTTTGTGTCATTATTTTGTTTACAATTATATGATCAAAATTAATCTGGATGATATGATTAATAATTAAAAAATTTGGTGATTACAATTATAGGACAATACAAAGGCAGATAAAGTATTGTAACACGGTAAAAGCATTTCAGGAAATTTTTGAAGATAACAGACAGCAGGAAATCTTCTGGGAGACTCATTTTGTGTATGATAAAAGCAATTGTGGTTCAAATTAAGAAAAACTGCACATTAAAATTTCGAATGCTTATTAAGCATGAATTTTTCTTTTGTTTTGTCAATAAATGCTTTTTCTCGACTTTTTCAAAAGACATTCTGGCCATTTCTTTCAGGTTCTCTGGAAGGAAATATTACCAAACGGGGCACAGTTTACTTTGATAGCAACAAACATTTCTCAACTTAAAAACATTGACATAGATAAAGATTATCAAAAAAGGATAGGAAAAGCATGGAGATTTTCAGCCTTTAAGAAAACGAGTTATCATTACAGTGATAGGTTGCAGAAACGATGGGATGATGTTTCGTTGCCATCATTTTTGAGTTGCACAGAAACGATGTGTGAACCAAAGAAAAGATGAAAACTGATGCTACCTATTAACTATGTTTTGGCTGATCATAGTTCTACTTGCTCGGTCAAAATCAAATTCCAAAGAAAGGAGACGCATGGAGCATAAAAACATTGACAACCGAAAATCGTATTCATAGCCTTTTATTACACAGAAACGTCCTATCCAAACGTCCTACAGTAAGCCAACCCTCCATGGCTGCTTTCCAAAATAAATGCTTTTCAAGCTAATAGGACTAGCAGAATCAGGCTGAAACTTCCTTTTGTAGGACAATAAACCCTACTTCAGATAGGAAATAATACCAAGATCATTCACTTAATTTCATTCATTGATTAAAACATCATTTGAGATTGTTATAACTCAACAACTTCATTTCTACCTGGGTATAAAAATCCATGGAACTTCTTGGCTGAACAGTGTTGCTCACTCTTGGCTGTGCAGGTGATTTGGTGGACTTTGCTGCGATAAAGCATAACATGAAATCAGTTAAATTGGATAAATTTTTAAAATGAAAGTAGAACACTCTAACTTACACTTTGAATGACAATTCTAGTGCCTTGAAACCAAGTGTATTTCTCACAATTAGATGTAGCATTTTCTTGCATTTAAGCAAAAAATTTTCTTGCAAGAAACAAAAACCGTGAAAAATTTTCTTACAATTATTTAATGGTAACTGAAAATAACATTAACGTCATGTTAAAAATGATTTTCATACACATGCAAAAACTTTAAGTTACTTCTTTATTGAAATAGAACAAGCTAAGATTATCAATACGACTATGTTGTTGGGAATTTCGTCATAAGAATTTTTTTCTTGTTATATTTATTACTATTACTTTTGTCAAATTTCACAATGATGCAATAGCATATTGTCGCCTTTCCAATTAAAATGTATTAATCCGTAACACGAAAGTATTTTTAAGTAACACAAAAACGCTGTAGGAGATTGAAGTGAGAATGGCGTTTTGAGTAGAGTTGTTATAGAGTTGGACTGAAGTGGATGGATTTCTTATAGCTTGCCAATCGAAGTTTACCAATTAATATATTTGCTTATTTTTCATCATTTTTGCATATAGTACAAAGATTTGCTTATTCTTGGGTCATTCCTCCTTGCTTCGTTACACAAAGATCGCTAAAACTACAACACCAAAGGCTACTACCTTGTTTGACATCCCCACCTCTGTGTACCAAACAGAGGCCAGATTTGACTCTACGGCTGACCATTTTCGAACATTGCTTTCCCTGAAGTAGTAAGTTTCTTACTTATAAACAAGAATTATTGGCTTCGGCAGGAGTAGGTTTTTGTTTACACACAATATTTTAGGACTGAATGAAAATTTAAGCATTTGGTTTCAAGTAATTACATCATTATTGCAGTCATGGCATAAAAAATCTTGGTTTGAGTAAGTGTTGTCCTTTGATCAAATCATATCTGGGCACAGTGAATTCCATGATGTAGTGCATTGTACCCATGTTTCATTTTAGGGGCAAACAATTTTCTTTCATGCTTGCTCGTTTTTCCTATCTTCTAGTCTTAGATCAACTCGTTACAAATATTGAGTTTCAAATAGGGACTGACGATGCAGCAAATGGCCTTTAATTATGAAAAGATATCACTTTAAAAAACAGATTCAGACTTTGGTAAGACACTTTGCTGAATGTATTTCAGAAAAAGAAGATACTTGGTAAGGCTGTCAACTGGGTTCTATGAATCGTGCAATAAAAAATTTGATAAAAAGCAAAATAGGTAGAGACAGCGCATAAAGTAAGGTGCAATCTAATTTATGGTTGTTTATTTGTAGCAAAATCATTTTATTCGAATTCATGGTTTCTTGTGATCATTCACGCTTTGTATGTTCATATTCACACTTTTTTGTATTCACATTCACGCTATATAAACTATGGACCGGACCAGCATTTCAGAACAAGGTAGAACGCTTTGAAAAAGGTAGAACGAAATTTTTCATGATCTGGGAACTTTTAGATTGAAAGAAAATAACAAAAGTTAGAATTGTAAACACAGAAAACATTTGATACCCGCTTTGTGACCCAGGTAGTTAAGTAACTAAGTGCCTATACTACAGTATTTTTTATTCCTAAACATTTCCAATGGAATCAATTTTCTATTGCATTTTTCTGTTGAGATGTGGTTAATTTAGCTTACTTATGTTCCTGTGTTTTGATAAACCGGCCTTGTATCGTCCATGTCACTTTCTTGGGTCACAAAAGATGACTGATGATGTTTGTAATGGTATTGTTCTGATCTTCAAATTTTAACGAAAGGTTGCAAGTCAAAGAATCAATCATATTTCTCTGAACTTAGCTGGAATAATTTCCCATCGGTATCAATTTTCAATAATGATTAAGGTTCCTTTAATTGCATAGGTTTCTGTGACATTCAACATAAACAGGATAAAGATTACCCTTGGTTAAAAGACTCACATTTTCAATCTGCTTGCATCTCACTTTCTCTACATTGTCTGTATTCTAGGATGAAATATTTGTTATAATGATGTAGATGAGTAATTAAAATTATTGTAGTTAATTAAAAATGTCTATATCATCTTATTCTTATATCCTTGCTTGAAGATTAAATTCTACTTCTAAAGAATTAACTGCTCACAAAGTTTTTTGGACTGGTCCATTTCCCAAACAGAAAATGAGGACACTTGCAAAAGTAAGTTGAAATTTATTTGTTGATTAGAAACTTCCACTGGAAAAATCTGGCCATCTTGGCCAAACAACTCTGCAAAATAATTCAACTCTATATCAGTGGTGCAAGGTATTGTCCCACCTGAACATCAAACTAAGAATGCAATTGATGTGCCTACAAAAGTTAAGACAATTTGCAGAGTGGCATCCTACCTTCTTGGACTTGACTTGGCTTTTTGTTTCTTGAGTAGACGTGCTGGGAGCACCATGTAAACTGCTAGATGGCTTCTTTGGTGGCCTGAAATGAACATTTCACAGTGTTGCTTGTTATGTACACTGTTTGATAAGAGGATCAATCAAGAATTTATGCTACCTAATTGCAGAAGATCTGTTATTCTAGAAAATGTCTACATTTCCATTTTTCCACCATTCATGCTTGTGACTTGTGCTTGTGACAAAAATATGCAAAACTTGGTAGGTCTACACTGAGCATTCTTCAACTGACAAAGGCATGCAAAATTTAATATCTCAACTGATAAAGGCACATGAAAAAAATTATTGACAATTTGCGTGTTGCAGATTAATGACAATTTGCAAAGCAAAGCACTTTTCCCTCTTCAATGACTTGTCAGAAACAAAGACAGATTTTTTTCTTCTACATTAAGGTATGAATCTTGATAAGAATATGGTATGTTAACATACTCTGCTATCATAGACATGCTTTTTATAAGGTGAAACAGCAAAACCATTAAAATGACGGAAATAAACACATTTTTGAGGTTGGAATACATACTCCATTGCAAATGACAATTAGACTTTGATGGAAACTTAAAATCAATTTAATAACTTTTCCTCATCCAGTCTGTCACAAAACTTGTGTGTATAACTTTTGAAGCTTACAAAAAATGGTAAACAATTTCAATTGTCAAAATGCAACATACACTGAATCATAATGATGTGCACTCATCTGGCTGTTCCAGTAACTCTGTGATGAACAAAATTTTAATATCTACAAATGACAGTTTGTTAATTATAAGGTATTATAAGTTAATACAAAAGTGTCTTTTAATCAAAATATTGATAAAAAATGTAGATATTAAAAATTACATGAGAAAAAATAGTAATATATGAACATCCAATAAATTTGTGTTGATCCTTGTCTTCAATAAAAGATACCAAAAGCCTTTGGGATTAAAATGTTTTGATGAATGAATCATTTTTTTCAGGGACAAAAGAAATATGATAAATATCCTCTGAACACAAAAGCTTGCTTTTTTATCAAGAGAAACCAATTGACTTTGCATATTGACTGCTTTACCGTTTGAAAATATTTACCTTCATATGCTGGCCTTCATCAGCAGATGATGCAGTATCTTCTTCATCTAGATTTGAAAATAATTTCACATATTAACTAATAAAATACTGCTGCTTATAATAAAACTGGCTGCTTATTGGTTAGAGCGCATAAAATTCAGGTCTCTCTTAGAAATAGTGATCATAGGCTTAAAATCCACAGCTAAACAGCTCCATTGGAATAACCTTTGTGGCACTTGATGTCCAAATATTTTGTTTTGAGTTAAAGCAAGGCTTTGCCCAGACTTTGGTTGCAGCTAAAATTTCTAAAAGAGGCCTGCAGATTGTGTTTTTACCCATTTTAAAAATATCTATAGTTATCAATTATATAAGAAGTCATAAAAACATTGATGGTAGCTTGCTACATTGTAATATATTTGTGACTCTGGGAAATTTTTTCAATAGAAATGTTTTCCCTTGAACAAAAAGATTAATTTACTGAAAAAAGTATAAGTGAGCAACCATTGTTTGCACTTGATAGACTTTTACATCCAAAACTTATCGAAAACTAGAGAATTGAGCAAAACTAAGTTAATTTGTTTGCAATTTTTCTCAAAACAGGCATGGGATCACTGTCCTCAGAACTTCAATTAACTGGAAGTTATGTGCAGTATAAACCATCTCATGTCAATTCATTCAAAGGGAAAATTTACCTGATGATGAAAACTCTGGTGGTTCATACTGTAGAAGTCTATCCAGCAAGAAGCTGTTGAAGAAAAGATGAAACAATAAAAATCAAGAGCTAGTTACAGTTTTACAAAAAGAGGGAGATATGATCACTGACCCAAGAAGAGGGAACCAGAACAGCACATCCAGGGACCGTTACTATCACTTTTAACTACCACTCCTAACAGCTCTTTCGTGTAGAAACATTAACAGACCTTTTCATTTTAGGCACACAGATACACATCATTGCAGCACTTGCCCATCCATATCACTTAAGCATTGGTTTTGGGAAATGGCTCCACTTCTGTTTGGGGCCCTCTATCTTTTGAAGCTGAGCAGGCTTCAAACTGAGAACGTTTCATGGTCTTGAAATACCACAAAAGCTTGATCTGGTCGTTTTTATAGATCAGTGGGTATTATCAAGTTTGTAGAACTATGATCCATTATCTTTTACGTGTTTGCACCAAATTTTATTCTTAGCTGCTTCATATATTTGCTTATTTTCTTGTAGTCAGACCTATGCTAGTTGCTTTCTCATTGCACTAAATTAACGTTTGTTACCTTGGCCTTGGTTTAATTTTGAACTGTAAATGGGGCTTTTAAGAACCAGGCTGGAAAACTTGCATATTCTCGCAGCAACACTGGAATTCTTTTGCTCACACCTCTAGTGATCCAAAATGTCAAAGAATTCATATACTATACTATAGTTATGTGTAGGATGGGCATTGTTGCTTGCAGCTCAAATACTTCCACTCATGGGGGCAGCCGAGAATGTTCCATTGGTCGCAGTGACGCATCTGCAAAATTACACATGTTTTCCAGCCAGGTTTGAGAGTCCCCCTCCCTCCAGAATTATCCTATAATTATATTATCCTATAATCCTATAAGGATTTATATGAAGCCTTACAAACCAACCTGTACTGTTATGTGTCCTTCCTTGCTATGTTTATTGTATTTTTGATTCAATTACAGCTATTTTGTACGTTACATATTTTGTACGTCCAGCATCAGAGTTTTTTATGTCGTGGTGGAAGTTAAAATCAACTGAACTGAACAGAACAAAACTGAGATGAAGTGGGTATGATGATGGACTCAAGTGATTACACAATTGAAGAAGCATTTCTATGGTACCTGTATCTCTGAACCTTAACCCTTGTCATTTTCCAGAAGCCCCCTTTCTATATATGTTTTCATTTTTACTGTTTATACCTTTTATCACGATTGACCCTGAGCAACTTTCTTTGAAGTCTTCTTAGCTCTTCTTGAAAACATTCTTGTTCGTATAAAAGACATCTAAGCTTCCTCTTCAAAGATCTATACTTTTGTTTGGCTTGTGGTCCTTCATTTTCTTCGGCAGACCATTGACGATACCCTCCAGCCATGTATTCAGACATAATGTTACAACATTTATGACAGGCTCACTTGTTTTTCAGAGCCTCGTTTTCCACAAGCGATGCCATAATACTTTAGCCTCTTAACCAGACTGCCTCCAGTTCGAGACGCTTAAAGTGGCCTAGGGAATCGAATCGCACATTGCACGTGTAACCTAAAAACATGGGCAAGAAGCAAAAAATCGGAAAAGCTAGACGTGACAAGTTCTATCATTTAGCAAAGGAGACAGGTTAGAATAATTTGATTAGATTTTTGACCAGAGTTCGTTTTATATTAATTCTTTTAGCGCCAAGCTTAGCCGGCTTATGGAATAGAAGAAATATAAGGAAGAAGACACATTTACTGGTTCGTGAGAACGGTGTGATAGGTGATGAGTTATGTTGTTAAGGATTTACTGGTTCGTGCCAAGATAAAAAGTGCCACACCCAGTGATCCCAGAGGTTCTTATAAATGCCACTCGCGACGCAACTGTTTAACAAGCCAACATATCACAGACGGACCACAACATTTAACTTTTCTAATACTGACAAAACTACGACATAAAACAACGACTGGACTGCAACTCCACCAACGTCATATACGCATTACAATGCAAACGCTGTATACATAACGGAACAAAAACTGCCAGTAGATTGGACAAACTAGTAGACGACTTAAAGACAGATCTAACGAACACCGACGAGACATTATCAACAAAAAAGATGACAAGTCTGGAGTTGCAGAACATTTCTGCAGCCAAGCACACACCATCAACAACGAATGAACCATGTTTGAACCATGTTTCAAACCAAGTTTACAAGCATTATGTAATTCCTGTAAAAAATCAAATTTGTATTTTCAAAAATTCAAATGTTTATATGGTTGAACCCTGATTTGACCTAAATTGGTAAAATGATTAGATGACATGGTCTAACCATGGAAAAACATGGTTGAAACACATTTGTTGAGCATGGTTAAGCCATGGTTCAACCATGAACAGGTAACCATGTATTGGCTATGGTCTGACCATGGTTTAAACTGAAATCATAAAAAGAACTGAAAATTTAAAAATTGTTTAAAATAATCCTGAACATTTCAGCTTTCAATATTGCTCAAGCAAATTTATGAAAAAGTAAAAATTTTGAAATTTTAGACATGGTTCAGCAATGGTTGAGCAATGGGTCCCATTGGAAATTTGTGGTTCTACCATGGTTAACCATGGTCATTTCGTTGCTCAACCATGGTGGGAAATGGTTGAAAACCATGGTGTAACCATGGTGTCACCATTGTCAGCCATGGTTGAGCAATGGTTTTTTCGCAGGGGCAGAACCACCGAACGTTAACTTTACAAAACAACCTATCATCTATCACGCCGTCCTCACAACCCACACCATGTTTTTCCTACCATTATAATCATCATCACCGCCATAACTATCATCTACATTCCAATATTCTCAGTTCCATCACAATTATTTTTATTATTATTTTTGTTTTTTATATTAATATTCACAGTCATCATTATCACCCCATTACACCCATATCTACAGCAACACCCACATTCCCTCACATCATCCACCAACCTTCCCTGCCCCACTTCCATCATCCCATTTTTTCTCCACTGCGCTGCATTCACACAATTTACATCCACCAATCCGGTATCACCATCTCGCATTTGAAATTAATTCTCTTGATCATTTCATTTACTCTGATGAAGCCCTGTATGCCGGGGCGAAATATTAATATTTGTTTGATTTTATTTATTTTGAAAACATTTATCTCACAATTTTGTATTCTCCTTGCCAGTTTGCTTTGTTTCTGAATTTTATCCTCGTATTTATATTATACGCAAGATTCACAGAATTTGGCGGACAACCTATCCTACAGCTCTTCCTTCTCACACAAGACTGCCCATTTGCTGCCAATTTTCTCTAAGATCTCGTTTGTTCAAGTATAAAGAGGTCTAAATTGTTTTCAAGCATCCATGTATCATGTTAATTAAAATCATGAGCGTACTATGCATGACGGCAGTGAGTATTCTGTGTTTTTCAAGACAGATCGTTTAGCCACTGCATTCAGGTTTCATCTTTCTTTCACTTCTGAGACGTGAAATAGAGGTTTGTTCTCCTTTGGAGAATTTTTTTACTCTGCATTCAGTTATCAATCACTTTTTTATTCATTCAATAAACCATTCTTTGTTTTATTGATTGAAGTTTGATGGTATGTAATATGGCTAGGTATATCATAATACTTGTGTTCTCAGAGTTTCACTTTTTCTAGGCTACAGAGCAAGATCTGCATTCAAGTTAATTCAGTTGAACAGAAAATTTAACTTTCTGTCAAAATCAAGAGTTCTTATTGATCTTTGTGCTGCTCCAGGAGGATGGTAAGTATTAATGGAAATCTGAAAATAATCTGAATCAATTCATGTATGATAAAATTTAATCATTGTCATCAAAATCACTCAGCCTGAAAGCAAAGTCTCCTCACTGATTTGTCTAATTGAAAATTGATGATCAAAAAATAAGAAATTCATTTCATGACTCCATTAATTACATTTTTGCAAATGTTTCTCATACATCCTCAAGCACAAATTTTCACCTTTCTCAACAACTTTTTTACAAGTGTATTTTCTAATTTTGTATATTACTTTGAACCAACAGGCTTCAAGTAGCTTCCAATTTTATGCCATTATCAAGCATCATTGTTGGTAAGTTTTTTGTAAAAAAATTTTATGCTTATTAAGGGGTGGATGCTAAATGTCATAACCTATTTTGTGCTAATTAATTATAAATGAGTTTCAGCTAGAACTTGATTTTGATTGTTCCAATCACTTATTTTTTATTACACTCTAATCGCTTTCACACAAAAATTATGTAAGAATTAATTTAGTTCAGAAAGTGAAAAAATCTATGCATAGAACTTCCCCATTCCTGTGCATCCATGTTATTGCCTTGAGCTTTTTACAGCATATTGGCACAGTTTTAATGATTTAGGCAAATAGAATCTCTGTCCTCAAGGGCAAAACTGGCAAGGAACATTGGTAGATCTTCATGTTGCTGTGTTATATTTAACAATTAATGTTTATTTGCATTGCTTCATATAAAGCAAGTATTGTAAAGTGTCATGTGCAATTGAAAATTGTTACTAATAATAAAGACATCTATTTTTTTGCAGACAATAGGTCTTATGTTATCTTTGATGGAAAATATTGAAGTATTTTTCCACATAATCTATTTTTAATTTCAGGGGTTGATCTAGTTTCAATAAAGCCAATAAAAAATGTCACTACATTTACATCAGATATTACAACTGAAACCTGTAGGCAGGTAAGAATATTTTTGAAAAACCTCTCATTCTTGTGAATTTGCAGTGAATCCTTTTGCTCTGAAAGTTTTAATATTCCTACAGCTTGTGTGATACAACTATGATCCCAGGAAAAAATAGTTGAGACTTTTCAAGAGAAGTTTATTTTTCTCTTTCCTTTCACAAATAACTTTCTCTCCCCCTATCAATGTTGAATGCATGTTAAAAGCACAAATGATAGAACTACAAATCCAACATTGATTCGGGAGAAAATGGCAGTTTTGAAGTTACCAGGGCAACATAAAGTACGAAATTGCAAAATGTGCATTTGTCTGAATAATTTTGTTTTTAACTGTAGATCAGGCTTGCACTTTTCATGCAAAAAAGTGCCCCCCTCCCTTAAATTTGATAATTTCTTTTTATGTCAATACTACTGTGTATTAAAATTTTTGCATTGGCTAAAACTTTGATATTAAGTACATCTTGTACATAACATTCTTTAGGTTTTTGATTGTATTTTGCTACTAATTCAACATTTACTTGACAGCAATTGAAAAAAGAATTGAAAACTTGGAAAGCTGATTGTGTTTTGAATGATGGTGCCCCAAATGTTGGAACTGCTTGGGTTCAGGATGCTTTCACTCAAGGTATGCAGACACACAAGATAAAATGCTCAGTGGAAAGTAGAAAAAGTTTTAATGCAGAAAGTATTTGGTTTTAGATAATAATAGGAGCCATTATTTTATATTTGGCACATAGAAATGTCAACTTGTGTATTTATGAACCTCATGGATATTTAATTATTCAAAAATGTTTGTATCTGATTACAGCCCAGCTAACTCTCTCAGCCTTGAAGTTGGCTTGTGAATTCCTGAACAAAGGAGGATGGTTTATAACAAAGGTATGTTCAACTACATGTTAACCCAAATTTGAATGTTTCCATATACTTGCATGCAGCTTCTCTTTATGGAGAAATTTCCCTTTTTGATATTTCACATCATGCTGTTTTTTAGTTCTCTGTAATTGAAAAGTATAACAACATCCTTTCCCCTGCCAACCTCGTTTTCAAATACATTTTGCCGTATTTTTTTATTTTGCTTCCTTGCCTGAAGTTACTACCAATTTTTTAGGTCTTCAGATCAAAGGACTATGCAAATTTGTTGGTAACATTTCGAGCCCTCTTCAAAAGAGTTCATGCAACAAAGCCGCAGGTACTTTTAATGTTTTTCTTTGGTCCATCATGTGTAAACACGTAATCCTGGGATTAGCACCTTAGAACCGTCCTGTTCTTTACACAAAATGCATGTAAACTCTGCCCAAAATGCATCAAGCACTTTATGACAGACCAGTAAACAGTAATTTTCATTATTTTTGTTCTCTAGATGACAACTCTTTATCTTGATAAGTTTCCCAATACTTTCGAAATTTACCTCTGGCTGGTTCCTTATAAGACATGAAGCCAAATGCTGCTTCCTGAAATCACTGAGATCTGTGCTGTCATTTTAGACAGCAATCATTGCACAAGGATTATTAATCTTGTTTTTAGACTTTCAGTGTTGAAATACGGTAGATATGTCTTAGGATATTAGAAAAACTTTGCCATGGAGCCTTGCACTGATTCTTTCCATTTCTCCTTGATGCAAAGAAAGCTGGTTACCCGCCTCATTCCATGTGCTATCTTAGTGAAATGTAGATTCATTTTGCATACCATGTGGTCCGAAGCATGCTGCTGTGCTGCAAAAGCAAGAAAAAAATCACAATATCTGGAATGCTTTTATTGTCGCTCATAACTCACAATTGCTCATCAAAATTATAGTAAGTTTGGATCTCATCTTCCCTTTCATGAATCTTTTAGTAACTAATATTAAACCTTTTTCTCGTAGGCTTCAAGAAATGAATCAGCTGAAATCTTTGTGGTATGCCAGGTATGGGAAAAATATTGATATTTTATGGCTTCACCTTCATGTCAACTAGGCTTTATTTCTATGGTTTTTTATTCATTCTTTGTCCACTGGAAACATTTCTTTAAATGAAGTTATCACCATGCTCGTATCCTTTGTATCATTGGTAATTTTTTCTATGAATGATAAAGTTTCATTGTTGGTAGCTTTTTCACGTAACTACAAACGTAACAAAGATTTGCAAATTGCCTCTTTCTATCAGAATGAAATTTTTTTGATAACTTCTATTTGATTACAGTTGTGAATATTGCATCTTAGAATGAACATATTTTGGATGATTGAGTTTACATGCTTCTGTTCTAGATGAAATGTTCAACTATTTATTTATAATGTCTTCCCAAAACCATTTTCTAGGGCTTTCTAGCTCCTGCAAAGTTAGACCAGAAGCTGCTGGATATAAAACATGTTTTTAAAGAGGCTGAGGATACTAAAAAGCAAAAAATCGACATTTTCAAGCCAGAGGTAAATTTGTTGTCATAGTATGAAATCAAACTAAAAGTTCTCGAAGTACATTCACTGGCAAAACTATGATCAGCTTGGTCCAGCTGCTGTTTTTTTGGGTTAGGTGGCAATAAAGATTCCAGTGTTTGAATATCATCGCATTCCTTGGAACAGGAAGAAATTCTTGTTTAAAATCAAAGTGAATAATGACCAGAGTTAAAAGTGGGGAACTGCAAGCATTTCCTAGTGTGATGAAAAGAGAGGAATTGATCATTATCCAATACGTTTTTGTTGTTTTGATTTCATAAAAGCTTTCCTTTGGTCATTTGTCACCTAGCGTATGAGTGCATGCCGGAATTGAAGCAGACTGTTAATTATTTTTAGCTAAAGCCATTCACTTTAAGGTTCCCAGTTACAAACCCCATTCTAAAACTTTGTGTTTGCGTTGGGTGGAATATGAAAAAGAAGAGGAAGGATTAAATGACTATATATCTTTCGTTGCCTTACCCACAAACCCATCTTACCATTTTATAGATTACGTTTTCAACCTCAACTACATAGCTCTCTATTAATTATAAACCCTTTTTCAATGTATGCCTATTGAATTTCGTTTAACGCAAAATTCTTATTTGATCAATTTTTTCTCCAGAAACACAAACGCCAGAGAGATGGTTACGAAGAAGGCAATTACACCCTATTCACGTCGAACAAAGTCTCTGATTTTATGTCTTGCGACAACCCGATTGAAATGCTCTCTACAACAAGCCAGGTACGCCTCATAATTCAATAATGGTAACAGGCATGATGTGATCTATTTCCTTATTCTGTACAATATGTATTTGTCCTACCCTGACAATTTCAGGACTTGTATCAATGTCTGTAATGAACTAAACTCGAGATACTCACCTTGTTTCCATGAGCCTTAGTTTGTTTTCTCTGATCTCTGAATAGAAATCTAAATCTCTTCAGCGATTTCTTTTTTCATTTTCCTCAATAACGTTTCTCGGTTAATAAATCTAGAAAAGTAGGTGTATAATTCTACTGTTAAACTATTATAATTGAATATTTAATGAAAACTACTGTCTGTTCTGTAGATGTATGAACAAATGCTGACACCAAAAAACTTCCTGTTATGTAACTGCAAAATTTGAGTACAGAATGACCTCTCATTTAACACCTATTGGTCAACTAAGTTCCCCTTGTACCAGGGGAATGACAACTAAATGCGATAAAAGCTACAGAGAGATTAGTTTTACAGTTGCCTGTTGATCGCAATAAACGTTTTAACTTATAAATATGTTGTGCTACACTCTAAAGCCAAAGTAAATCGCTCGAAAATATTGCATTTACAGATGCTCAATAGATGTTCAATAATTCTAAGTGAAGTCGTTATTTTCTATTGATAATGATATTTGAATGATATTCATTTGTGATTAGAATATTAATCATTAATTATATTGTTTTCCAATTTATAGCTGATACTAGACGACGAAATAATTGCCAGTCATCTTTTAACAACCCAAGAAATAAAACTATGTTGCGAAGATATCAAAGTGCTTGGAAAAAAGGAACTGAAGTAAGTGCTAACTGAAAAATTTTAGGTTATTAACTGAACTTTTAGAAACTAGCGATTTTAGATTTGCACCTGTGTGTACAACGCAAAATCAAGCAAATATTTTTTAGCAAAATGCCACGTGGAGCCAAAGGGTTGAACCCTATCCAAAGCAGAAAAAGTTTTTTTTAGCTTGCTACTACTATCCATTGAGACACAGTTGTTTTATGGCTGCGTTGAGACGTGATGGATTTTTGTTAAAAGGTCTAATCGGCTGTATTTTAATGTACTATATTTTCTCTAAATTTATATAGTAATTTAAAAATGGCTTTGAAAAAACAAATAATTTGAGACATACTAAAGCTTTGTTTGACACTCTTTATTGTATAAAACGCCAGAACATAGATCGAAGAATGTGATTTAGGAAATATATATATACCCAGTTGCAGATTGTAAGTTGGCCTATCTCGATCCACAACTGTAAATAAATAAATATATATAAATGTATCTTATCTTACAGCTTTCGATCTATGTTCTGAACTTTTATGCTCTAAAACGTGTCAGACGAAAAACTATAGTACGTTTCAAAATGTTTGCTATTTTTAAAGCCATTTTTAATTCTTGTACCACCAATAAATGTATCAATTTATTTGCCAGCTAGAAATTGCATTTCATGTTTTTTTTGTTGGAGTATAAAACTTTATATAACAACCAAAGATGATTTATTGATATTCAAGTTTGTTTTTTCACCATTTTCTGATAAGCATCATGTCTAATATCTTTTTGCATGCACAAACATTGCTCATTCAGCTTTTTCTATCTACCTTGAAATAAATGAGTGCAAATGAGAATTGAAAAATTAGCAACTAGAATGCAAAGTAAGTTATGGGTGTTTTGGTAAGTAATGCTTTAGAAGTTTCTATCTGATGAATGTTATAAGACCTTTAAACATGTTAGCAACAGGAAGATATTGTGGTGCATGTTAGTTTGGTTCCAATAACAGTTTTGTTTGTATCTGTAACAGGAATATTCTGACCTGGAGAAAGAAGATTCGCAAAGAGGAAGAGGCGAAAAAGGCTGACGGGAAAGAGTCGGAGGAACCATCTGAGAGTAATAAAGAAACCGAAGAGGAAACAGAGGTTTGTATCGCAACTTCAAAAAACTTTGATCTATTGTTGTTTTAGGTAAAGCTCAATATAATTTTGTTTTAAAATGTATATTTTGTGGGATTTCACCTACCTCAGATCTTAAAATGCAGAGAATTTCCAAGTATTTTTCGAGAAAGAGATATGCCAGTATAATTTGGTATTAATGTATGATTGATATAGTCAAGTCATTACAGAGCATTTTTTGGAGACGGACGATAAAGCTGTATACCAAGACAAAGTGTTTTTGTGCAAATTTAACCTCTCCGTCTCATTGTGCTTTATCTCAAATAACATGTCTTCTTTCTTTGTCTTAGCAAAGAACTATCGTCTTTCTTTTTATCTATTTGAATCTTCTTCATAATGTATTTTCGATCACCAGGAAGCTTTAGATAAAATGATAAAAGATCTGAAAGAAGAAGAAAAACACGATGCAAAAAGGTAATTCCTTGTTACGTTTGTACTGTCCATTGTCTTACAGTGCTCACTGCACTAAGATAGGCGAATCCAGAATCTATCCAAAATCTGCATACACTGGCTGCCAAAAGTAGTCGGAACACCGAGATAAAAAAGCTCATTTTTCTTTTTTACTTTATATTTCAAGAACAAGGGTCCTCATTCCCCCTCCCCCAGACAATGTTGGAACGGAAGACGAACATTTCACTAGAAATCTGATACACGGTTTCAGCTCCAACCTAATGATCTCGTAATGATTTTTTCGGAACCCAACATTGTGTAGGGGGAGGAGAGACATTAAATAGAAAAGATGATAAGGGTATTGCAACACCTTCGGTGGGAATTCTAGGCAACTCACTGTGGTTTGCAGCTGGTGCTAAATTTTACGAATTAAGTCAAAGCATAACCATATAATATATCCATTAATTTTGGAGTGGAGTGTTCTTTCAGATGGATTTGTTCAAATTTGAAAGTTCGAAAAAATTATTTTAAAGCGTCGGCATTTATTTACATCGCGGTTAAACGTACCTTGTGCAGTTGGTATTGCCGTTGTTGCTTTGAGGTTTCGTAACGAAGTATGATCTTTTCGGGTAAACCTCATGCAAGCAAATTTTTTCCAATTCTGTATCCTATCTTGGGTATATATTCTTTTCCAATGTGCTGAATATTTTTTATGGATAAAAAGGTACGATTTTCATAAACATTTTATGTTATATTCTAGATTGTTTTTTGTTTCTTGTTTTCAAGACACCGTGATGGAAACAATGATGATAATTGGCATTTTTAGAACATATCACCTCGTATGGTCAGGGCCCCCGAGAGGAGGGCAAGGGGGTAAAATAGCCCCAGGGCTTCGAGGCTAGGGGACCTGATCTCATCAAGTAATGAATTCTATTTAAAAATAAAATTAATTAAAAGTAACAAAATTATGTCCATAAATAGTAAAACATTTTAATCGAATGAACGAATTTAAGCTACTAATTTAGAGGGCGTGGTCGCAAAACTTTTCTGCTCCCTTCGCTCGCAGGGACCTCATTTTCCAGTTTTTTCCTAGGGCCTCCAACTTCTCTCGGCGGCCTTTTTAACAGAAAGAGATAAGGATAATTGATTCATTACAGGAAAAAGAAACATGTCCGCGAAATGAAGAAGAAATTAAGTGAAAGACTTGGGAAGAAAGCAGCCGGGGATAACAATGATGCCTTAGAAATGGATCTTTTCAGGTTGTCAGCCATCAAGTCCAAAGAGGTATGTAATCTCATTAATTGAGGTATGTAATGTTGTTTTTCTATATAAAATGTCACGTGCCACCAAAATCTCAATTAAAAGTCGCGTCTACGCAACATACATGTAGTAGAAAGCCGCATATAAGAACTGGCATTTTTTCAGTTGAGCCCATTTGGTTTTTATTTCAATAATCTTGTAATAATTTAGTATTTTCTAAAAGTTTTATCTTATATCAGTTGAAATTGAAATCTTTCTTTAATCCTGGTATGCCATCTTTTTAGATCTTACTTTTTCCTGATTTAACTAATTTTTATATTTATTGTGTCTCAGTATTCCAGAAAATTGAAATTGATTTCAATATCCATCATTTGAACTCGAAACCTTGTCTGAGAGTTCGTGGGCCAAACTGGGCCAAATACCATTTGTGGTTTGCAGGGTTTTTTTAGAGTAGAATCTTGTATGTGGGTTTTTATGCTGCAAGTTACGTCCAAAGTTTTTCCCGGTAGTCAAAATCTTGTCAGTATAGCCTCAAACGACGGACACCTCCCTTTTGTCTGCTACCTTTACCACAAGGTTTTTGCTGTGTGGGGTTTCGTTTACACTGAATCACTGAATCAAAATGAACAGTTTTGAAGTGATCGTATAGTTAATCACCTAAGGTGTTTTATTGTCGTTCAAGGCCAGTTAGGAGCCATTTCTCTGTGATCAATCGCGTTTCTTTAGGTTCACATGGGTCTTATGTTCCACGTAATCAATAAATTATTAGCAACCATTCACCCTTTGACTATGCGTGGCTCATTTCTACTGCAGCATTTAGGAAAGGTTGAAAGCAAAGGTGAAGATCAGGATGACAATGACGATGAAGAGGTTTACCACGAAGATGATGAAGATGCGCTGGAATTCGAATTAGATGGAGGTTCTAGCAATGGCGAAGAGAGTGACGAAGATAATGAACTGTATGATGATGACATGTTCGGGCCTAAGCGTCCAAACATGGAAGATGAATCAATCAAGCTTACACAGGAGCAGAAAAAAGTTGTTGAAGATTTGAAAAAGAAGCACAAAAAGTATGTATTTATGATTATAATGCTTGATTTGTGATTAAACGTATCTTATGTTAACTGGTGATTGGATGTTACTTTCTTTGTGTCTGTCGATTATATTATGGTTTATGCGATGTGCAATCGGAGCCAGTAAGAGCCCCCTTACACTTGCATGCTTATATCTGCACAGCATTTGCTCCGTCCAGTCTCTCCAATTACACGCTGACGCTAGAGTTGCGTTTTTAACGGGGCTTTATCTTCTTTATTATAAGAAGGTGGGTAAAATACCTTTGAGGTACGAATTTGTAACAATGTCAGTAGCCAAGCACACGCGATCAAATATAAGCCTTAAATTTTCTTATTAAAAAAGTGCCCAAGACCCGAGAACATACAACATGGAGAAGTAGCTGATGAGGGAATTTATTGCTTTTGCTTTTTATAACTGTTGCTGTTTGTAAATTGCTTGTAAAATATTGTTATGTAAATGCCTTGTTAATCAAACGTCTCAATTTATCTATTGTTGTATTATCGCCTCATTTCCTTAAGCCTTTGTTTGCCTCCATTATCAAATGTTTCACGTTAAGAAACCTCTGCCTACTGGATTCAGATATGAGAAATCACAGGCTAAACGGGATCTTTGGCTAGTTCTGTGTAGAGATAGATGTTTGAGATGTTACAAGCTATAATTACTCAAACAGATTTGTTTTTTGTAAAGAAAAACTGATTTTGGAATTTTGCCTAATCTACGATTGAAGTTCTAATCAAATCGTTTTGTCGATTTTAATTCACTTATGAATTTGAAATTTAATGTTTTGCTGGAAGCAATCTCAGGCGTTTTAGGTTTACCATAGTTACTCTGATTTTTCTACCTAGATCGGAAGCTGAAAACCCACTTCTCGTCAATGTGAAAGTTAAAGAAGGACCCGACAAAACATCGCAATGGTTCAAGAAGGTAAGTGAAGTTTTTGTCCAGTTTTTCCTTGCTCAGACTTACATAGTATTCTGTAAATGCTTGGATTTAATCACTGGTATTTTAATCACGAAAATGTTTCAGTTACTCAGCTGTTTTGAGCACTGAGTCGTTTTGTCTGGTCCATCGTCCGGTTTATCGCTTATATATCAAATATCTTATCACTGCATGCAGTTGATCATTCGAGTGAGTGTTAAGAAGGGAACATGGGGATAGGATTTCCCTTATGGGTATTCAGGATGCACCAAGTATTAATTTTGAATGCTTCAAGTGGATTGATATAGGCTGTAATGGAAATTTACAGATTTTTTTACCTTAAAGATCAATCAGTAAAAATTCGATGTCGATCTCATTCATAGTTTTGGAAAAAATTGCAGTCATACAAACCATGTTTATAAGAGTTGTGAAAAAGTGTCCAGAAGGACGCCAAAACATTTTGTCAAAACAACGTTGTTTTCAATTTTTGTGCAAATATGAATTTTAATTAAAATTTTTTATCACAAGAAAGTTAATAGAAAGGACGACTTAAGGACGAGCAACACTAGGTTATCATTAACAAAATTTGTTTCAAGGAATGCCTTTTGTAAAATTGATGATCAAGTCAGCCATTAGCAATTGTTGTTATCTGGTTTGTACGAATTCCATTGCGTCCCGGGTTGGTTTCCTGGTTTCCTAGTACCTTGATAGTGTTGACATATTTGTTTGATCCTAACTAAAACTGTAATGTCCCCTCCTCACATACGAGAAACATAATTTTTTGGTGTACTGATGTTATTGTAAAAGAGTGAAAACACATAAAAAGAAAGTATTTGTTAGTATTTATCAAAGAGCAATATTTATTGGTATTTATCAAAGGAAAATATTCATTAATATTTTAGATTGTAAGTTTGGTTTTGGATTAGTAAGTAAGATATAGATCTGGTGGAATTAAATAGTAGAATTTAAATGACTATAATATTGTTTTTTGCTGTTTTTTTTTCATAGCATGCTGTTTATTTGCAATTTTTTCCCATCAAATGGCGATTAAGACGCAACTGTTATGTTTTAGGACGTTTTTAAATCAATTGAGGATGAAGAAGAAGAGGCTGAAGACTACGATATCGAGCAGATAATGAAAGATCACAAAAAAAAGGGAGATGTAATCATCGGTGATTATTTAGATAACTTTTTTTAAGGTTTCATCGGCGAGACTCGTGTAGACTTGGTTGCAGGCTACTTGAGCTGTCGTTGAAGCTTGTCAAGCCAGGATGTGGATTGAAATGGTTCCATGCGCATGCTCCTTGATTGCTAAATAGTCATGGCTCGTTTTTAATGCCAAGATTTTCACTTTAAGAACTGGCCCTCCAGTACCTGGAACGCTTTTGTTTATTCGAATTGAAGAGACTAGCTATTTTGTTGGGTATAATATGTAATTCCTAAAAGGGAAGCGCTGCTCGTTGAAACAAGATTCCACTGTACTGTATTTGAAAGAATTCAGCTTCGTGGGTAAAATGTGGATAATCAAGACATCAGTCTTTGTTTGCCAGCTTTCCTTTTTAAATAGAATGAAACCGTCCACTCTCACTCGTGGGACAATTTACATGTGGAGTTCTAGAAAAGTGGGTCGTGTACCCCATCCATTTGTAGTTATAAGCTTGGGCTGTTTTTTCTTCAAGGCGAGCAGACAAATGAGAAGCCTGAAAATGATAAGGATACTGTAAAAAGCAAGAAAAGCACAGAGAGCCTGAAATCAAACGAGAAAGACGAAAAACAGGGCGAGGATATGAATGTCGATGACGAAGGAGAAAGTGACGATGATGATGATGATGATGACAGTGATAGCGGCGATTCTGAAATCGACGACCGAAGCATCTCCCAAGGGAGACCTAAACCCGAAAATAAAACACAAGGGAAAGAGGGATCGTTTGAAGTTGTGTCACAGAAACATCAAGGTTTGTTTTTTCTCATTTTTCGCGGTGTTGTTTTTTCGCGAAAATCAAAGCTTTCTAGGCCTTGTTTTTGTTTTTATCAAATGCTCCCACCCCTGCTAAACAAAAGCGCGTGATTTTGGTCTTTCTTTGTAAAGATTTCTAAACATTTCTTCATTTGCTGGTTAGTTTTATTTCTTTTTGTTCACAGAATAATGTACGAAAATTGTATGATAATATCCGCGGAGAGAGCAGTTAAACATTTGCCCGATTTTCAGAGTTGCAACTAAGAATCATTCTATTTTATCAGTCGCCTAATTATCGCATTAAGCATGAAACTCGAAATTGCAACCATCCTGCTCCTCACACCATGTACACCTCTGCCTATACGCCATTGAGCAATATATAACAGACCTGTAAAACTGTATTTTGCAAGAGCGTGTATGTGTTTTCTCTTCTATGATAACTTGGTAACTTCCTCAATGTTATACTTTCTATTTTATAGCCGAGAGGTACCTCACCCCTGAGGCCCTAGCACTTGGAGCTGCCATGGCAACATCAAGGAAACGCAAAAGAGATATTATAGATGACGCCTACAACAGGTAAAGATTTTTTTGAAAAGCATCTTCCTCTCATTGATTTGTCTCAGTATTTATCACCATAAAACAACATAAGGTCTGCTGCCGACGCTTCAGGACGACGTACAGAATGTGCTACTGTCCTGAAACCTGCCACGGGCCTTAATTTCAACCTGACCAAGCCCTTTTATCCCTTTTTACTTTGAAACCATCGAAAACTGACGATTCTGTTCAAAGGCTTTCACCAGCCCCAACGAGCAGTTACTTGGCGCTTGTGAAGCACAAAGCTCAGCCCTGTTGCAATCCCACTCTGGATTAAAAAACCTTGACTTTTTTCATATGTTTTCAGTTGTAGGTTGTGGTATTCTTCTTTCTTGAACAAACACGTGACCATCTATTTCTATCTTGTATTGCTCATGCTTGCTCGTTTTGTCTCCCCTTTTGCTGTGTAAGATGCTACATTTTTGTTGCTGGCCAGCAATTGAGTTGAATTGAATTGAATTGAATGAAAATCTTTAGAAGTGTTTGTACTGTGCTAATACGATCTACCCACCGCGGTACAATACTGTTTCGCTATTGAAAATGTACGGTATAGGGGAATCTACATAAGCAAATCTCTGATGTCTTAGACACGCGTGAACGGGAATGAAAAGCCAGTACATCAGGGCCAGTCTTTTTACTTGACTTTTACTTGATACGTGATTTATTCTCAGATACTCGTACGGTGAAGAAGAAATGCCGTCGTGGTTCGCCGATGAAGAAAAGAAGCACACTTCAATCCAGCTTCCAATTTCCAGAGAGGACGTTTTCTATTACAAAGAAAGACTCAAGGCCATTAACGCAAGACCGATGAAAAAAGTGATGGAGGCCCAAGCAAGGAAAAAGAGAAAGGTGTGCTTCGGTTTTAGTTATTTGTTTGCGAAAATGTTTTATCGCAAATGATGAAGTACATCGCCGCTCGACACATCAGAAGGTGAGCGGAATTTATGTCCAGATGTGGATCGTAGGTATCCTGAGAGGTGGAACGGCGTACTTGATTGGTTTTATCACATCTACCAATCAGTGGCCGCTAACCCAAACAGAGTGAAAAGCTAGCGGTTGCATTTGAAATGTCCCCATATAGTTGGTTATGTTTCGCCTTTTTTGGCAAGAGCAAAATAGAGTAGAAAACATCCACGAGTATATTTGACAAATTTTGGTCGCAAAGCCTCACATCAAACAAAATTTCTATAAAAGATGCTTTATGCGAAAAATTTCAGGGCTATTAAAAGTCCCCCCGCCCCCCCCCCCTCTCGAACTTTCTCGCTTTTAAGGATAGTTGTACTAAGAACCTTACGTTTCATCTAAAATGTGATTATCTCCCAAGAGGTTATTTTAAAGGGGAATATCTGCACAAAATATATTTAGTGGGGGATAATTTGTTTAAAATGTCTCAAAACATTTGATCGCACATAACTGCAAAGCATTTTGTAAATAGAAAGAAACGGAAGAAAAAAAAGAGTGAAGGAACTGAAAGCATCTTGAAATGAAAAAAACGATCAAAAAACTTTCACTGCATGTCACAAATATGTGTTTTTGCATGTGGATTTCTAAGGACAAAAAGTTCTTTTTTTAAAAGCTTTTAAAAATATTGTTAAATATAAGTTTTAGTTTAAGTTTTAGTTAAATATAATTGTAAAATACAGTTCAAACATCATATCATTTTCTCAGTTTAACACTGCCTTCCGAAGCTAGGTAGTAAAAACTGCAAATTATAGTGCTCTATATATATTCAAATAATTACAACAAATTTTGCACAGAATAAACACTTATTCGAATCAGGTTAAGTAACTGTCAAAAGAAGCGATTTTTATCACTTGAAACGAAAAGACCTGTGTTAACTTAGAATGGATAATCTGAGTATAATAAATGCGGCAGTGTGACTAAAGATCTTGAGAAACAAAGGTTTTGCCCCAATATAATTTATTTAAAACATTTTCCTAATCATAGTTAAGCAAACAAGCGACTAAACCTTTTCATCTGATACTCTTCAGAGTATAACATATCAGAACATGGATCGAAAACTCTACACTAGGAAATATATACACCCAGTGGTGGATCAAAATAGGCCAATCAGAAATGTGAGCACTAAATCAAAAGTTGCTTTATTTTGTAATGAGAGAGAATGTAAGCGATTGACATGACCAGCATGACATAAGCAGGACTAAAACCGGCGGTCAGCTACTCTGTACGTCATACGGCTGTTAAATGGTAGGAATGTTTTGTTTTAGACGATGAAGAAGATGGAAAAGGTTCGCAAGAAAGCAGACACAATTCTGGATACACAGGATGTATCTGAAAAAGAAAAAATGTATCAGATCAAATCGTATGTACCACATATTTCTTTATCTGATATTTCTACCAACGTTACTTTCCAAAGCAATCTAGAGTTTAATTTTTTGTGTTCAAGATAATTTTCAGTTTAGTTCTTTTGGAAATCTTCTTCAACAAGTAATAAAATTTCGTTGAATTTTTTATAGGATATACAAGAATGCCGGACTGCTGAATAAAAAGAAAGTTGAAAAGAAATACGTGGTTGCAAAGAAAGGACTTGGTAAGACAATTTATCATTAATTTCTGCTATTAGTGTTGTAGTAACAGTAAAAGCAGCTTCTTATATTGACACCTCAGTGCAATGGTGTATAAAAATCTCATATGACTTATATGAACTAAAAACAATTTCCTCTTATTTATAGCTGGCAAGAGATACCCAAGGCCGTCTGGGGTGAAAGGACTCTATAAGGTTGTGGATCCAAGAATGAAGAAAGATCTTAGAGCAATGAAAAATAAAGACAAAACAAAAAACAGGGGAAAGAAGGGTAAAGGAAAAAGAGGTCGATGAACAATATTCTTAATCATTTGCGGGTTAAGCAGCTATTACCTGAATTATCACGTTTATATACGAGCTCTACGTATTTGCATTGCGCACCAAATCATACATTGTTACAAAGTCCTTCCCTGTTGAAGAAGCCAAATTCTTTCTAGCTTGTTTTTTCAACGTTTCTTTCAAATATATGTTTTCATTCGGTTCCTTGTCTGTCTTGATTTTTAAAGAGGGGTGTTTCGAAAATAGCCCAGCTAGACTCCACGTGTCCAAAATGCATATTAGTTTCGCCTCTTGCCCAGTTGTTCGGAGATTCTTGTACATCTTTATCGGTGCCATAGAAACAGCTGCGTCACGGTGCCAAATGTACTCTGCATGGGTTTCGCTTCTGGTTATGTTTAAACGGCCACCAGCTGTTGCTATTTAGTTATGTTCTTAGGTTAGGCCATTAGGGAAAATAAGATTCCCCAAGATATGTTACGGAGGTATGCCACGAGACAGCTCAGTTGGGTGTGACTGTGCGTGTAAATTATCTAGTATCTTCTTTATTTTGAACGGATTGGTTGGCTTAAGTATCCAATTTCAAAGTAAGACGATTTATAGTCTACTCATCGACATTAAGACAAAATCCCCATTCGCTTTAGCACTCTCTAGGGGAAACGTTTCTAGGTGGTATTGGAAGTTTCTGTTGGTATGCGCAATTCATGTTTAGCAGAAATTGTACTAAGTGATAAAAAACAGCATTACTTCCAGATGTGATTTGTAACCACGTGAGCTTATCAGCGAATGTATCAGAAAGTTGTTTAAAATTATGAGTTCGAAAAAGAATCATTTTGAAATTATAGCTCTTACTAAGAGCTGTATCTAAACTAATAAATTTTATCAACCCATATTTTCAATATTTGTTCAATGCTGTAGTTGTCTCTTTGAAATGCTAAATCACAGCCTTAGACTTAGACAGAAGTACCGTATTTATTGGAATGTAAGCCGCGGCTTTTATTATTAATTCGCACATTTTGCTGCTGTTTATAATCAAGAGCGGCTTCTAAACGAGGGCGGCTTTTAAACGAGGGCAGCTTACATTGTTTTACCCAAGTCCGGCCTAGCTGCTTCCCGGTTAGCTGAGGGTGATAATGTAGAAGATGTGGAAAAAATACCTCTGGACGACATTGACGGTCCGTTATCTCGACGATGTTGTTGTTGGTTGAAATTCTATTATATAGTGTAGATAATCGAGTAGATACGGTAACCTTTGTAAGGTAGTAAGGCATGCAAATGCATGACCTGTTTGAAGGACAGTAGATTAATGTAAACAAGAACACATAGCTCAAATGCAGGAATGTCCGAAGCATTTCAAAATTAGAGTGACATGTACATTTCTGACAATAGTTTTGTCCTAAAAACCAAATATCAATTTGAAAGTCAGAACAAATAGGCCATTATAAAATGTTTCTTTGATGTGAATCCTTGCATTGTTTACAGTACAGCACAATGAGAGCCCTTCCATCTTTTCAAAAGCACATCGTTCCTACCCAAAAGAGTTCCGTTTTTTATGACTTTATGTACCACCTTGATCCTGGGTACGTAGGATACACAGCTCAAAGATTTGGGGAAAGAATGAGAGAGCCTGTTCCCTTCAACAAAAGAAGAAAAGTCATTTCCTGAGAGAACAGCCTCTTCGGTCTTACAGATCTAAACAAACTAACAAAACCTATGATTCTGCCATTTGGCAGCAACTCTCGGAAAAGCCAGATTGTGCCCGATCATTGGCAGAGCGCGGTTGTCCATGAACTTAAAAATTGTATTTTGTCGATCAAAAGAATTTCAAAAAAGATTGTTATCATAGGGTAGACCTTTCCTTCCATGAAGATCGATGACCTCGAATTTTATTTCCATAATCTTTCTTGGTTTGATTTTACTGTATAATGTAACATTTACTAGCGAGCTTTATCGAATACGATAAAGTTGTCGGATTTGGTTAAATGTTGAGTCTTTGGTTTTTGGAGATAAACCGTTTGAATGAGCCGTCAAGGCAAAGACTGGAATGCCCCTCACCCTGGCCTTGCACCTTTGTAACTTCAGGTAAATCAACTATCATTCAAACGATATGTCTTCTGTATTCCCAGACCCTTGTGAAAATAAAACACCCCTCATCACCCCCATCTCACTTTCTCTCGCCCCAACACCTTTTCTTCGTTTCTTTGATCTACTTGGAATATTACCGTTATCTCTTCCTTTCTAGTTGAATCATTTTGAATTGGTGTTTTCACAAAGGGGCAAAAATGAATACATGCAAAATAAGGAGAAGTATTATTGCTTTATCCACCCAGTGTTTTGAAAAACCTCTCTCGAAACTAAGAAGCATTAAAAGTAGTTTCATTTGTCATGTCTACACTCCTGTTACCATAGCACAGACAAACGTTCTTTCGGTATTTTCTTTGCCAATTTATTGCGTGAGCGTTGCTCTGTTTTCCGTATTTAGCATCGTTTTAGCTGGCTGCAAGATCGTTCAAAGCAAGTTTTTTCACAAGAGAATTTGATTTTGTTACTTGGTGTTACAATGATTAAAAATGGTATTAAAACAGGCCGGCTTATGTTTCAGCTTGTTGTTTATTTTATGCTACTGTTGTTCATCATCGCATTTTTTCACAGAGGCTTTTCATCTGGACTCGGAGAAGTTTTAGTTAACAAGAGATTTATCGTCCCTGGTCTAAGTGATGCTGGCACCACATCAATGGAAAGAGGTCAAAAGCATCTCACGGAACCAGTAACCCTAGAGAACTGTAAAAAAGGCGAAGATCTAGGTGGGTGTCTTTGTTCAGCGTCAGTTTCGTATCTGTTTCAAACAAATCTGTTATAAAGAGTTCATCTGTCATAAGCATGTCACGTTTTTAAAGCACAAATCGGGAATGTGCTAACTGCTTTGGAAAGCATGATGTTAAGATGGCATATTTTCACGCTATAATAACGCTATGCCTCGCCTCTGTTGATGCAAGAAAAATTTTAAAATTAATTTTAGAAATGCCTATTGCTACCAGGTAACTTGCAAATAAGGTGGAAAACGAAATCAATCTTTTTGGTGATACAGTATTCTCTCCAATTAGCGGACACCGTCGGGCACGAGCAAGGTGTCCGCTAATTGGAAATGTCCGCCTTTTGGAAAGTTTTGCAATGTAAGTCCCAAATTTGAAAATAGACCCGAGTTTTATATTTAAAAGGTGGAATCAGTGGTGGCACCAGGGGAGGGCTACAGCCCCTCCGTCGGAAGCATCTAGCCCCCCATCGGAGGAAGTTATTGGAAAGAGGTTGAATCGTGGAGGTGGCTATGGTCTGGAGATTCCAGTAATTTACCATATCCATGGACAAGAAAAGTTATTTAACTGGGCTGTAAAGAAGTTCAAAGCTGTAAAAAACCAACTAGATTGTCAAAAGTCAAAGTGTTTGAAATATATATTTGAACAAATATTCATTCGTCTAAGTTTTTTGTTTGCTGGCTCCTAACTTTTTTGTAATGTGCGCTAATTGGAATGAAAAAAAGCCAAATTTACTATTGTGTACAAAAAATAATGTCCGTTAATTAGAGTGTCCGCTAATTAAGTGTCCGCTTTTCAGAAAGTTTTTTATGAGACCATGACCAGAAAACGATCGGGGGAAAAAATTTGTCCATTAATCAGAGGTGTCCGCTTTTTAGAGTGTCCGTTAATTGGAGAGAATACTGTACTAGCTGTGAACTGCTCTTTATTCTGTCAACCTGAAGCAGTTAATTGAGGGACAGCAAAAAAACATTTGTCTGGCTCCACACAGTTATTGGACTTGACTTGTTCCAAGTCTATTTCATGCTTGAGAGAGGTATTTGTTTCCCTCCTGTGAACTTCTGCAAAGGAGACGGACGGCGGGGAGTGGAAAAGCGAAATAGACTTGTGGACTGTGTATGTTTCATGAATTATTAATGAGTTTTTCAATACCCGGGGTATTAGACAGAAGTCAGAAAACACATTGGATCGCGTTGTGAAGACAGAGAATAGCGATAGCAAACAAAACATTTTCTTCTGCTATTGTGTTGAGAAGTCATTGAATGACCTGCGTGGATATCGCTATGGCATCGTTAAATTAGAGATGGACAGAATTCTGTCCAGTAAGCTCATTAATGATTCATGAAACATACACAGTCCACAAGTCTATTTCGCTTTTCCACTCCCCGTCGTCCGTCTCCTTCGCAGAAGTCCACAGGAGGGGAATAAATTCTCCTCTCTCAAGCATGAAATAGACTTGGAGCAAGTCTACGCAGTCATCGACCATATTGCAACAACATCTCCCAGTAACATTGTTGAATCTAGATTGTTTCAAATCTCCTTGAGTGGTCATTACCCAGTTTTTTATGTCGGAAAATATAATGGTTCTTTACAAAATAAGCACAAGACGATCAAAAGCTGTAGGATAAAAGAATTTTTAAAGAGCAGACATTTCTGGATGATCTTGCCGCGACATCTTTGGGAACAAAATGTTAGAGATCCTAATGAGTAAATATCCTTGCAGCCAATTGGTCTACTAGGTTTTTTATAGGATTTTTTTGAAAATCATGCAGCTCTACGACAAATGAGGGTTTCTGAAAAACACTGCTTTTGGTTTAGTGAAAAAGTTATAAGATGAATAAGATTTAAAGATGAGTTTAATGGTTAGCAAGTAAGGCCAAGTGAAAATTTCCAATGAATTCCTATAAGGTAAAAAGCCTTAATGTCCTCAAGTTTCTTTTTAAAACTTGCATAGCCTTGTGTAGCAAAGTCACTATTTACTGATATTCACTACTTCTTTGGAAACTAGGAAATTTCTTGATCTTTGGAAAACTGAGAGTTGCTTGAATTTTGAAAGAGCAGACATTTCTGGATGATCTTGCCGCGACACCTTTGGGAACAAAATGTTAGAGGTCCTAATGAGTAAATATCCTTGCAACCAATTGGTCTACTATGTTTTTTATAGGATTTTTTTGAAAATCATGCAGCTCTACGACAAATGAGGGTTTCTGAAAAGCACTGCTTTTGGTTTAATGAAAAAGTTATAAGTTGAATAAGATTTAAAGATGAGTTTAATGGCAACGATGAATGGAAGGCCATAAAATATCTGGGAAGTATTTTAGACACCGAAAAAGACATAAAACGAAGGAAAGGACTTGAACAAATATGAAATTGATGCCATCAACAAATATGAAAGAATTCTCTGTAACAGACAGACATCCATAAAACTAAAAATAAGAACGCTTAATACATTTATATATCCAATGCTGCTTTACAATTGCGAGATCTGGACCTTAACCAAGAAATTGGAAGAAAGTCTCGATATTTTTCAAAGAAAACTGCTACGTAGGATGCTAAACATCAAATTAATGGATAAAATAAGAAATGAAGAAATATATAAAAGATCACATCAGACAACCATCACAACCGAAATAAAGAAACGGCGATTAAACTGGCTTGGGCACATGCTAAGGTTGCCAGAAAGAACACCAGCAAAATTAGCTTTCAGAGAACATTTGAAAAAAGTGAAGGGTAATCGGGGAAGACCAAAACAGACATGGATCAGACAAATCAATAAAGACCTGAAACCAATAAAAAAAACAGTGGATGAACTAACTGAGAACGATTATGAGCGAAAGGAATGGAAGAAAACAGTGGCAAGGTTAATGTCTTGAATTAAGACGGAAGAGCCAGTAAGAAGAAGAAGAATAAGCATTTTTAAAACTTTGCACATTTTCATTAAAATAAGCGAATCTCTTTCACGACAGCGACCAAATATATCGATTATTTTATCGATATCTTTTTGTGAACAAGATTTGCACCATTTTCAGCAATTCATGCACTTTTTTGCTTATCTGCCAATTCTTGTGATTATTGAACAGTTTGTGTTCCATTTCTAGGAGGTCAGAAACTCAGAATCTATTTGTAGAAGGAGGAAACCTTTATGATGTTTTCTGTCGAAGGGTTAGCATTCACCCTTGCGTAACGCAGTTTAGAGCACATTGATTCGGCGTTTTTCAATCTTTTCTATCCACGGCACATTATTTGCGGATAGTTATAAATATTTTCAATTCTATGGACCAATGAAATGAAATTAGAGAATTTTCCACGGCACACTAGGTAATACTTCAAGGCACGCTAGTGTGTCGTGACACAGTGGATGAAAACATCCAAAGGCCCCCGACCAAAAGGGGCCCAAGGTGCTTTTACGTCCAGATCTGTAAAGCTTTGCTCAAGTTCTAATAACTTTTGGAAACTTTGAAAGTTCCTCAACTGAAACGCTGAAGCTCATTTCTCCCTAACTAACGAGAAAATAATTAACATTTTTATCTTTTTCTATTGTGTTTGACATGCTCTACACCATTTAATGTGATCTTGCTGTCCGTGAATAGAAGTCTCGTAGCAGTTTTTGCTTAGGGCCCCAGATGCCTCCATTACACCAAAGCACATACAAAGTAATATTCACTACCACTAAATCGCGCATAGATTTATTCCAAAACTTTATCCATTTCATTGTAGAATCAATTGAACAGATTTTTGCTTCCTAGATGGGTTTCGGAGTCTTTATCCTTGAAAAGAAAATAAGTGTCCTGCCCACTGCCTTCCTCCACTGGCAAGCCCAGTGTTTTTTGCTTTGTCCCTATTGGCTATATGACGGTTCATGTTCAACTTTTCTCTAGAAATTACATGTCTTTGGTGCTGGCCTCAGTGAAATTTTAGAGACTTTGAGCGATACCAAGCCCATTTCTCACTGACTCACTTTCTGCAAGATTCAACTAATGACCAAGGCAGTGGACAAAGATGCTCAGGGGAGAACAGTCCTCCATTCGCTTTGCCAAGCCCTCAGCCTTGGCGCTCATTTTAGACAGTCGAAGTCATTTTGCCAACAAGTTTCTACATACGCTTTTAAGCCGAATTTGTACAATTACTAAAGAGCGAGTTTTGTAAAATTTAGCAAAAACTTCCTTTCGGACACCATTCAGTGCAAAAATGACACAAACTAACATATATTCGTGCTGACGAAAGTAAGATATTTAATCAATTATGAGAGCATAATAGCCGCTTTCTTTTACTTCATCGACAATCTTCTCAAGCACTAATTGGGCTGTTGCTGTTCTTTTCGCTTTTGCGTTTTTTCACCTCATAGATTTTTACCATATTCCAACAATTCTGAAAGCGCTCTCGATTACGACCACTTGATTTTTTTATCTCAGATATTTTTAGCCATGTTCAAAATGTAGTTTTTCTTGTACTTTTTGCTTTTGGAGAAATTTCCTGTCCAAATTTTGCCCAAAATAATCAGGTGCCCGAATCTAAGGGGGGCTTCAGCCCCCTCCAGCCCTCTCCAGCCCCCTCCAGCCCCCCGGAAATGGTTTTTTAGGGTTAACGGAACAAAATTCAAAAACGCAGAAAGAAGCAGTTTGGTGTTGGGCAATGATCATGTCTCGGGACACTCCTTATCTTGATTCTTATCCATGATTTTCCCTATGCAGTCAGAAACTCAGCTACATCCATGTATACGAATGATGTTATTCTGTTCTTAAGGTCCAAGGCTATCCATGAACGAGGCTATCAATTACCTCAGGGATTTTTAATCCTAGCTACAAGTAACAAACTATCGCGCAAGGAATGCTTATTTTGTATTAAGGGTACAAAGGCACTTGATACAAAGATACTAGGGCGTGTTTAGCACTTGAAGAAGCTAGACAAAATTTATTCTTGAAATCAAAATATAATTATAGGCTAATAACTTTTCTGTAGCTATAACTAATAGAGAGGTAGCTTTTCAATGGTTGTTTTTCTTCTCAGTTGGCCGAATCTATGTTAATCAGTCAAGTATTACATGGGAGAAACTCAAAGAAGAACTCAAATTCATAAAGCCCGGTGGATATTTTAGCCCTCCTGATTGCACGCCCACTGTCAAAGTAAGTTGCTTTTAATATAAGACCTATCCATTGATTGCGGGGTCTAGGCAGATTATTAAGATGATGTCATCTGTAAAACCGTGTGTCCAAAATCTCACATATACCAGATTCATCAAAAAAGGCAAACACTATTTTTTTTTAATTTTGAATGTTTGATAAAGAAATTTTCTAGGAGAATGAAAATTTAGCTTACTCATAATTCCCATATTACATTGAGCTTAAGATTTAGACAATCACAAGAAATAATGATTCAGTCCGAATCGCCCCATTGCCTTTTACATTGCTGACACGTGAACACATTCTTTATATCAATTCACAAAAACAATGTAACAAGTGCCCACAGTTAGCAACCTATTTTAATACGAGCCAGTAAGCTGAAAAAGTCACTTTAGATTACTTTAATAGGCATTTTACTTTTGAAAAAGGTTCCTGTTGAAATGATGAATAACTATATGTCAAATAATTAAATATATTTTAGTGTAAAAATCATTATTGGAAGCCAATCAGTATAAACTTAAGCAAATTAGAGTACAATGATTGAGGGTTTTGATTAAATGACAACTTCGAAGTGCAAATATAAACATATATTTTCCCTGCTATATTGGCCAATCATCATGGATTCAAAACATATGTTATGTTGTTTTGTTCTTGTAGGCAGCAATTATCATCCCTTATCGTGACAGAGATGCACACTTGAAAGTGTTCTTGCGACAGATTCACCCAATGCTGCGCAGACAGAAAATATTCTTTCAAATTTTTGTCATTGAACAGGTTGGTTGATTACGTTTGTGACAAAAATTAGGTAAAAAGAAAGGTTTTTTTTAAAATATGACAAATCAAATTCTAGTTAGAGAACAATAACGACTTTTGGAGGCTTTGCATATGGGTGTTTGAAAATATATTTTGTTTTGAACAAAGGTTGGACTTTGCATCTGTTTGCATTTATTATGAGACAATATGATTAGATAACATTTGATTAACAGAAAGAAAACGTCATCTACAGTTGCCTCCTTGGTGTTGGTTCGTGAGTTCTCTTCTCGGCTCGGTTCATGAAACTTTGATTTAGACATAAGGCCGTATTTTTTCAAAAATTAAAAAAACGACTTCATTGGTGGACACTAGGGCAAAGTGGTAGGTGGAGTAGTACAAGATAACTTCTCTTTGATGCAAAGAGTGAAAATTGGAAATGACACAGTGATTTCATATAGTACCCAAGTAGGTATTTTTATCAACTAGTTTTGTAAATATTTATGGGTTTATTGGTATATTTTTTAGTATTATGACTATATCACATAGCCTTTAAACAAACATCATTAGGTGTCAAATGTACAAAATCTATGTTCGTCCTAAGTTAAGTTTTGTAAATCCCCAAGTTTTTATAATTTCATAGGCAGATGAGAACAGATTCAATAGAGGAAAGCTTATGAATGTTGGCTTTGCAGAGGCGTTGAAACGTTTAAACTTCTCTTGCTTCATCTTCCATGATGTTGATTTGATTCCTGAGGACGATCGGAATTTCTACGGATGTCATCTTTCTCCTGCTCACATGTCAGTTGCGGTGGACAAATTTAAATACGAGTATGTGTTCGCATTTCAAAATGTTTCTATTTGCGTATATTATGCATCTGAAAAACCAAGGGGCTTCACGGTTTACAAAAATATAGATAGTTCTCGGTCTCAATCCACGAAATTCTCGGTCCCGCCCTTTTCAGCCCACCCATTTAGAATGGTGCCCGGTGCCTAATAACTCATCATATATTCTTTAACAAACTGTTAAGGCCACCGACCTAGTCAAATTACATTATGCCAGCCTTCAGTCAACGCTTCTTTAATCCATGATTTTGAACTATTTTTCATCTAACTCTCTTGATATTTTCATTATCTTGAAAAGTTATCTATCTGACCAAAGAAAATGTTTTACCAAAAAGCTACTATTATAGTTTCATATATTAGTGACATGAGTATTTTATGCATCAGGGTTTATTTTAACGTGCAGTGATACCCAATTTGTGTAGTGATAAATCGTTATTATGCAGTGATAAACTCAATTTTTGTGCAGTGATAAAACTAAAATAAAGAGATTTTGCATTGAAAACGCAAAGTGGAAGACTCTGCCAGTAGGTGCATAAAACTTCTAAAAGAGCACTACAATATTAAAAACGAGAACATAACAGTAGCAGTGATTATAATCCAGTTAGTTTGATGGGTGTGGTCATGAAAATTTTCAAAAGGTGACACCCAGATTTTCAAAAGTTTTGAATATGTGCAGAGATGAAATTTCCTTAAAAAACCCTGTTTTGCATCCATAGCAAAGAATTTTGAAAAATAGTTGAATGTTCTTTCCAGGCTTATCTATCAAACTCTGTTTGGTGGCGTTGTGATGTTCACGAAAAGCGATTTCGAAAAAGTCAATGGTTTTTCCAATGCTTTCTGGGGATGGGGCGCTGAAGATGACAATCTATATCAAAGGTAAACTACCAAAATTTAATTGTTTAAGAAGTGGCAGTCAGTTGAATGTCAACATCCAAGTTTGAAGGCTGCCCTCACACAAGGATCAATCTTAAGAGCTATGTTTTTTGATAGATATATATAGACCTCGTATTTTTTGTATCTTTAGTTTGACGTGATTCTTTGGGGTAAAACAAATTAACCAAGTGCAACAATGAGATGCAAGCAAGATAGTCATTGGAAACTCACAAATAGAAACATAGGATTTAGTGACAGCCATTCTTGGACGGATAAATAAAGCCTTCTCAACGAGTTTTAAAAATCAAATGATATTCTATGATATATTTAATTGCATTGCACCCCTATTAAACTGTATAACATTGATTTCTATACTTTTTTATGAATCTCAAAATCATAAGAATATATCAACGATATTTGAAAAATTTAAAATTTCTGCGTTTATTTGCAAATCAGACTTGGTCAAAATGGACTAGTAATGAAGAGACCAGCTATTGAAAAAGCACGATATACAATGATAAAACACTCTGAGGCACCTAAAAGCGACGAAAGGTGAGCCAATGCAGCTATTTCCATAATAAAATATGGTACAATTCTTCTTATGGTACAATTTCCTTTAGTTACAACTTTGGATTCATTCCGATTTGACAAAATTGCATTTCAGTTGCATGTTTTTATTACGAAACAAGTTTTAAAAAATTTAATAATTGAATATATTTTCTGAAATAGGTGTCATACACGTATCTTTCAAAAACTGTTTATGTAGAGACCTGCACGATATACTTTTGTTATTACCACACCAAATTTCAAGAAACAAGGCAAAAGCTAGACAAGCCTATAAACAAAGCTTAAATGAATATCTTGGGGCATGTTTTTAATAACGGCTGTTAACAGAAATGTCTTTTAAGCGTATGCGACGATAACAGGCAATGTAAATTAGGCGAGCTCTCGGTAATATGTAAGAAATTAGGTTCCAGGACTATTACTTCATTTTATTTTTAGTTATACATAATTGACAGTAAGGTCTAATAGTGTTCATTAATATACTGTGAAGTTGCAATGCTAATTATACTATACATTACATTGGCGTAAAAGTGCTCAATAGTAAAAAGTGCGTTGAAAAACTCAGAGATGAAGAGTATTTTCTTTGAGTTTAGTATGTGCTTTGCAACAACTTTTTTCATGGATACTATGAAAACTAGAATTTTATAGACTAGAGTACTCTTGCGAGGGGTGGAGAAATGACTGGTTTAGCAGAATATCAAGTTAATCGTTAGCAACATGTATCATCTTTTATGATTTTCTGAACCTTTACTTCGATATAGACTCAAGAACGTTAATATATGAGCTCGCAGGCGTTTTTACGATAGATATTTCGAGACCCTGCTCTTTTGGTTCAAAAGAGTACCACTTTCAGCCATCTGTTATTTCAGTGTTCAATCCTTACAGGTGCACAGTAATGACCATTTGATTCTTCAACAATAATCCACATTGCTTTTCGGGAAGCGTGGAAAGCTAGCTTTATCTGATTATATATTTCTTTTCTAGGTTTAAAACTCTGAAGGAAGCTGTTTCGCACACGCAAAAAGATGGATTGAATTCTTTGGAGTACAAAGTAACAGACTCTTATGAGCATGACTTGTATACAAAAATTTCTGTTAACCTTCTAAGAAATGCACCAAGTGATTCAGCCTAGAACGGGGCTTACCAAATGTGATCCCAGGAAGGGCTTACCTTCAATTCAAGTGCATAACACAGTTTGGCTCAGCTGTTTGCTTTTGGTAACAAAAGGCTCAGAAATATTTTATTTTATTTTTTCCAAATGTTTGAATTTTCGCAACGCAATTCAAGGATCTTAAAAGAAGGATTTACCGTTACTGGATAGCAAGGAAACGTCTTTAAGAATTTTCTTGCTTTCTTTCGTTTTGACAATACGGTGCCAGTTAAACTATACCGGATTGCTATCGGAGCGGAGTAACTTTCATATCGGATAGGGGTTTGAGTTACACTACGCCAAACCAATCCGATACACAACGCTCTGATTAGCGGAGTGAAAATCACTCCGCTCTGGAGGTGATACGAAAATCACTCCGGAGTCACTCCGTAGCGGAGGATTGTAGTGTAATCGCACGAATCCGATATGCTCCACTTTGGAACAAAGGATTTTCTTATTGTTTTTTGCTTGAAGCAATTCGATCGATAGTGAAGAATGACGCTTTCTGAGATTTTGTTGCTGTTGGATAATGCAAAATCGAAATCATCAAAACATTTTCGTATTTGGATTTCATTTCTTCCCGAATTTTAATGAAAAGACCCTTGGACGAAAAACATACTTTAACACATCAGATAGCAACACAACATTTATCTCTCAGTTTCATGGTTGTTTTCGTCATTTTATGCATAGCTATTGAAAACGAATTCGCAACAGCACATAGATTCGAAAATATCATCAAAAAATTTAATCTGGTGGATTTTGTGCACCAGAAATGCCAAGGAATACAGGCTTATGAGCGAGCGGAGCGTCGTAGTGTAACTGCTACCCTAAAAATCACTTCGGAGTAAAAGTTACTCCGCTCCGATAGCAATCCCGTATAGTGTAACTCTAGCCTAATTCAACCATTTATAGAATAACACCGGCATTTCTTTGCTCAAGGTTCCGGTGAACGTTTTTTATACGATATTTGGTTCTCTCCCTAAAAGCCAAACTATCATCGTAATCCTATTTAACTATACATCATTCGATGCACAATAATGTGGTGATTCAAGCCATATTAAAAGAATTTACAAAGATTGTAAAATTATATTTTCCACGCAAATTCATTGCTTAAACGGGTACCACCTTCAAAAGGTTTGTACCCGGAAGCTTGGGGTAATAATCAGCAGGAAGTGCAGATCCCAAGCAACCAAAATAAGTCTCAGATTTTTTAAATTCTTCCTCTCCTTTAATCTTACCTTGTCAAATTTGGCCATCAATTTTTCTTCGCTCCTATAGTTATATTTGGCTATAAAAGACGGATCAGAGCAAATGCAAAAATGTTGAGACAATCTTTGTTTACCCGACGTCTGTCCCGGCCATATGCAAATTTTTGAGCCATTCGATTGGTTCCTTGGGTACCAAATAGCTTTTTTGTACCTGTATATAGACGAACCGTGAGTCCTGAGAAAACGGGATTTTGCTAATCTGGGTCAAGTCATTTGAGATAAATGAGCCTGTTTAAATAAACAAAGCCGTATAGCCAATTGATTGTAGCTAGTTATTGCAAATGAGACATGCGACCACAACCATAATGCAACGATAATCGGCTTACCAGGTCAAGAGACTTTTAGACCTCAACTAAAGGCCCCGTTTACACGGGAACGGATCCGCAAGATCCGTACCCAAACTGGCTACGATAGGCCTTGCGTTTACACGGGCACGATAGGATCCGTATCTTTTCTGGGAGAGATCCGTGCCTTTCTGGGTACGAATCGAAAGCGAATCTGTATGGATGCGTACCTTCATCGGCGCCGTGTAAACCGGAAGATACGGATCTGCAAAGGTACGGCAGTGAAACGAGACTGTTGCTGGGGTCAATGGAGGCTATTTCAATTGTACGCAGCACTCATCATACAACAAAGAAACTACTCTCCCACCCCCACTCTTTTGTCCACAGTCGACAAGCCTTTCTGAACCCTGTCTTCATCTTGTTTATTTTCTCTTCACTTTTTCTTTTGTAATTTTTTCTTTATCCTGGCTATTTGGAAAGTCCTCTGTTGCTGTTGCTGGATAGGCCTCGATAAATTTAAGTAGAGCGTCTTCGTGTTTCGAAATAACAGTCCCCCAGTCTTCTCCATTTTGCATTTTAACAGCATTGTAATCCATAACTACTTTCATCAACAAAGCTGTCTCCTCGTCTGTTAATGTAAAAAACGAACGCTTATCGTTGCTTGCAAATGACGCCATCTTAGATATTCTCCCGCCAAAATGAAAATTAAATATTACCTTGTCATTGCGCATGCTTAAAAAAGCGATTCAATTCTGGTCCGTTCCCGTGTAAACACTTTATAGTTTGGGATCCGATCTCGTGTAAACGCTTGTGGATCGTACCCATATCGTACCTAAAAGGTCCGGATCTTTTGGATCCGTTCCTTTTTTTCTCGTGAAAATTATGAATACCTTCGTTTATATAGGATTTTTTCCATTTTCAAAATTTCTGTTAGTTTAAAACATGGCGCCATTGTGTGCCTTGAAAGCTACTAGAATCAGAAGAAAGCGAAAAATGGATGTTTTCGTCCAGAAAACGTGTACCGTAACCTTAAGTGTAAATGGTTAGACTTCATGTCCTTGCCAAGCAGTAAAATAAACTTTCTTGAAATAATTTACAATATTTAAAAAGTTTTATTCATTATCTATTCAACAGAAAGAATATGAACGAGAGCGAAGTATTCCTTATATTAATGTTGATGATTAAGCATTATCTCCTAATCATTCCTAGACTTTAAAGGGAATCTGTCACGACGTTGATTGGGTATAAGAACAAAGGAATTTTTAATGTTTCCAGTCCCCCTTTAATTTATCGCATTGTAGAAAATATGGCAGAGCGCTGGAATCGTGTTTAGGCTATTGTTCCAGCTATTGTTCTCGTTAACCAATCCACAACGAGACAGATTGCCTTTAAGTAACTTTCACCTGCAATAGGTTCATGTGATCAGAGAAATCAATCCGTCGGATTTATCCACTGAACAGATATGAAAGAAATGAGCTTTTCCATCTGGGCTAGAAATTCTCACGTTTAGGCCATATTTTATAGAATCTAAACTGCAACCGTCATTACTTTTAGCTTCTGATATTCAGATGCTTTGATCTTTAATAACGCCATTTTAATTAAATTTTTGCATATTTTGTAGACCATTTGGCACGAATACAAAATTTATTAATCCAGTCAACGCGGAATAAAGTCTATCTAGTTATGGGTTCACTTTACATCGTTAATTTATTTATACGTTCTCGTGATAGGTCTCAACCTGAGTCGAGATCAGGTCACGCTAAAGATATGAAGTTAGAAGTTACTAGGTTTACTCCATGAGCCTCTGTTTTGCTACTGCCTCACTTGACGGACGCTACAACAGAGGCAGTATCGAAACAGAGGCTCATGGAGTAAGTCTATGAAGCTACTATATGCATATGTTCATCATCGATTCTCATTGAATATCTAATTTTGGTCTGCTCAGGGCCCTCCATACGACAGTTCAATTGCTCATGATTGTTATAAGTGACAACTTCTTAGTGCTTGAGAAGTATTTGGTTGAGCGCGCTAGAGCCGTTGATTCAATCTTGGTGCTTGGTTGGGGAATAATCGTGGTCGTGGATTCCCGACAACTATACGGTTGTGGATGGAAGACAACACAAGAGGGATGACACTTCTTGTTGTTTCCTTCGTTTTTTTATTTGTAGTAAAAATTTACACTGCAATGCCCGGGACACAGCGGGCTCAAAGGCCGCCAAATGCGCCCTTCGACTTCTACACTGATATCTTGTTCTCTTTTTTAATTCATTAGATTACAACTCTATTTAAAGGTACATTTTACATGTGGTATGATTCGATAAATTTAATACCTGACATGATGTCTCGTGTTACCTTTAAGGCACGCGTTAAATTACCTACAAGCGCTTGAACTTAACAGTCTTACAACATGACAAAATAAATTTTTCTTGAAGACATTTTGTTTCATGAGAAGGTTTTCTCTAGATATAAACTTCAATTCAAAAGTACAGTCCACATCTTTTGATTAGCGTCCATCGTAAACAAAGCAAGATTCTTTGCATGGTATTAGAACTTCTCATGTTCTTGCTGGTTCTTTGACAGAGTAGATCTCAAAAATACAAGTTTAGTGAGGTTTCCAATTTTATCATTCCAAAATATAATCTATTCTCAACAACAACACAACCAACAACTAAACCAAAATATGAAATTACTTAGACCCCGTTTACACTGTGCCGGATAAATCTTATCCGCATCAAAATTAGTTCAAATAGGCGTCGCGTTTACATTAGATCCACGCTATCCGCACGAATTGAGAGCGGCTATCCGAACAAAATTAGTTCTCCTAGAAAAGTGGATTAAATTAGTTTGGATAGCTATGTGGTACAGTGTAAACGCTTTTATCCGGATAAATTTCATCCACATCGCATTTTGCTCGAAAGCGATTGGCTATTCCATCCAATTCCTTTCCATCCACTGTCTCCCAATCAAGACCTTTCGCCATCTTGGCTGCCTTGTTGTTGATAAATACTCGTGTTAAAAGTGCAGTATCTTGTCAGTCCACGTAAAATTGGCATCCTTTTCATCTTTGCTTACTTTCGTTGCTAGTTCAGTGTCATTTTGTTTCAAGAACAACCTATTAAAGCAAAGTAGGCCTAATTTGTATGGAAAATATCTTTGGATTTGGTCTAAAAGAGAAGCAGATGATTCTGAAGAGAGAATGAAGTCTTTTTACGTTGACAGAAATTTTGTTATTATTTTGTTGCCCAGAGAAGACTTCATTTTGGGCGTTCTGTGCATGATTTAGGTCATGTGACTGCAGTTATCCGGCGCAGTGTTAATGGGAGGGCAAAGTGGACAAAATATGTGCGACACAGTGTAAGCGCAAATCAATCCAAACAAATTTTATGCGAATAAATGTTATCCGGCACAGTGTAAACGGGGTCGTGGTGTTACACTCAGTATTGAATTAATCTACCAAATACAACAATTATGTAAATTATAGATTTCATCCAAACAGACTTTAGTGCTATACGTGTGATATTACTTAGCTTGCACACAAAGCAGTTCGTGACTTGGCCTATGGTCTAGTAGTTAGCAAAAGCAAAAGAGAGGATAAGTATAACTATGCTCAAATGATTAGTAAATACATCTGTTGCATGTATTAATGCACACAGTTAATTATAAGAATATAAGACTAAAGCGTAAATACCAAAATAGATGAAAAGCTAAACAATAGTAAATCCACTGTGGGATTCCACAATACATGTCACCATGGTTTTTGTCACATACCACGTGGTAAATATCACATTTATGATTGGTCATGCATATTTAGTCAAGAAGACTTTTATCTTCGATCAAAAAATTCAGCTACAAAAATCTAAAACATATGCTACTGATTATGTGTTGAAATGTTTGCTGGCTAGTAATAATATTTGGTCTTTCACTACAGTACGCGAACGATGCATTCACTGCTACGGCGTTGCATGACACAAGACTCCATTATATTTAGTTATCTTTCAAAAAGCATCTTTTATCTATGACAATTAAATTTACAAGATGTTGTTTGTTAGCTTTCCCTTAACTAAAGAACAGGTATCTAATGCAAATAGAACTATTCTCAAAGCAATTTTCTATGACGCTGTTGTCCTACAAATCATGAGCTGTTTGTAGATGGTAGCCAGGTAACTTTCTAAGCAAGCTAAAAGAATTTTGAAATCAGTAATAACCGATTGCCCACGAGGCTTCCTTTCCCTTCCTATGTGAGAGATCGAAGAAAGTTGGCAACGATGATTTCTCGCCTTTTTAAATTAGCTGCGTGTCAAATCCGTTTGCCTATTGTCATACTTCTGATTTTATCATGCCTATTCATTTTACCCGACGAAGTGCACGATAGAGTAAAAAAGACTATACTAAAAAGTCGGATGGATTTGTTCAAAAGAGATTCGGTTGTTCTGACTACACAGGAGCCAAATGAGATTCAGAGTATGTCATTACGACGCAGCAAAAGCGGAGAGGCTCCTCTCACAAAAATCGAAACTTCGTCTTTAAATGATGTTGTTGCAACGACAGCAGACATTCTGATCACGACAAAAGCGCGAACGGAAAGTACATCTTTACCCGATGTTATTACAAGCACAGAAAAAACTTGCGCAAAAGGCAGCAAACTAGGTAAGCCATTAACTATGTTATCCAAAACGTTTTCTGGTTTGAAACTGCTGGTTTCTCGTTGCGTTAGATTCGCAGACCTTCGAATAAGGTCATCGACATAAAGCAAAGTTTCTGTATTGCACTCTTTGAAACGGTATATTGGGCATTCAAAATGATGATAAATAACTGCTTTCGCCAACTTAGCTATGGGTACTTTCTTGGTCAATCTTATTACTACTGTTAGACCAACTATAATCTTAAGTAATAAAGAAATTGATAGAAAAGTAAAAATTGACGTGTGCGGTTATCATTCAAAATCTATTTAATTAAATAGAGGAAAGATAAGGCACCAGTTTTCTTTTGAGAAGACACTGCTTATAAACAGTGGCGTGGTGAAAAAATCTAGGGAAATTCCTAAGGAAAAACGGGGCCCCTATTTAAAGACTGCAACAATGTCCCAACCGAGGGTGTCGAGCGTGCCAAACACAAAGCCATATGTAATATTGATAATTTGTCTCGTTGACTAGACGGACTTCAGTCAAAAAGGCTTCGGTCGAAGAACTTTAAAGTTTTTGATCTAGTTGAACTCGAGCGAAGTCTTGCAAACCTTGGAAATAAAAATAATATTCAAAATAATCTCTTTGTGGTGCAAAATTTGAAAATGCCTTTTAAAAAAAACAAACATATATACCAAATATATGCTTTATATTTGCTTTTTTCAAAGCCATTTCAAAATAAACTTTGAAGATTTGAGCCAAAAGTGGCCTAAAAGCCATAGGTTTGAAATACAATAAAATCACATTCAAACCTTGACCGTTGGTATATGAGTTGTGTGGAAGTTTAATGTACGGATCAACAATGCTCGATGCAGTTGTATGTCTCAGTGAAGCCAGACATTGTAGACCTCAATTCAGTCAATCTGCGCGAGATTACGCAACAGGCCTTTCAAAGACTTTTGTTTTGTTTGGTATACAAATTTAGTACCCAGACCTACTTCTTTCTACAACTGCACTATCCACTAAACTCCTTTGACCTTCCATTGTCCCGGTCTCCAGAATAACTCTGGCGTTAGTCATTGCCTTTTGCTGAAAAAATGTGAACAATTTTCTATGAATCGACTGACGCCTGATCGAAATACTTTCATCATGTTTCAAAATCTAGTTTATTGCAAATTTGTCAGTGCGCATACCAATATTGAACTGCATTGAAAGAGTTACTTTGTGACTATACACATCCTTCATATGATATTAACTCGTGTTTGATAAGAGTCACTTTCATTTTTTAACAGTAGGACCCTTGAAAGTAGACCAAACAGAAACTACGTGGTCAGCGTTGGAGAAAGAACTAGATTACATCAAGAATGGGGGCTTTTATAATCCCCCGCATTGCAACCCGGCTGTTAAGGTAAGACGTGCATTAAAGCACATGTAGCTTGTAAAAATTAGCTTATGTGAAAATTGTAATCGTTTTAAAACTAAGTTAAAGAAAATGGTCATTATCAAGAGCACGGACAGCAAAATTATGCTTATTGCGAAGCTGTAAATGATTGTAGAGCTTGGGACGCTCTCGATAAGGATCCACTGCAACCGAGACCTTACCCTGGGTACCAAACTCACTATATAAAATAATAGTGAGTGTGTACAATATTCTATTTTATACATAGTGAGTCTGGTACCCAGGGGGCCGAGACCTTTGACAAGCTACAAATCCCGTTTTTCCAGATGTAACTCCCAATTCAGGCCCGTGGAAACCAGGGGAAGAGGGGGGGGGGGGGTTGCTGGGGGGCTAGAGTCCCCAATAATTGTCAAACTGTAATATGTTTCCTTTATAACAGTGTACTAAATGAGAAGAAAAACAATGGGCAGCCCCCCAATATGAATTTCGTTCCGACGGCACTGCAATTGTATCCAGTTATTTGAAAGGAACGGAGCAGATTCGAAGGACCTAATTTTATGGAATGTGTCATCTCTGTAGGGACTTTCAATACATTAGGTTATCTGTTTTGTGGTGTAAGGTTGGATAGTTTTGTATCCATTGATTCTCTTTTAGTTCCCACTAACAACAAATATTCTTCTACTCGAGATTAACAGTGGTATTTTTGTTTTCATTTTTCATCAACTACCAAAAAATGAAATAAAAAAGAGGATCATTAAGGCAGAACAAAATCAAGTATTGTAAGTTGATAAATCACAAACTCTAACAATTTTTTTTGTTACAGACAGCCGTTATAATTCCTTATCGTGACAGAGAGAAACATCTAAAGACATTCTTGAAGCATGTTTACCCCATGCTAACGCGACAAAACATATTCTTTCAAATATTCGTCATTGAGCAGGTAAAGTTGATAATTAGATCATTATATCCAAACCGATATATAATCACTAAGAAACGATACCGGGGTCATGCGAAATATAGATGGAGAGAAAATGAAGAGGAATATCCCTCCTTACCCTGGGTACCAGACTCACTATATATAAAACAAAATTATTTATTTATTATTTTATATAGTGAGTCTGGTACCCAGGGTGATCCCTCCTCTACAACATCCTCATAGCAGCTCCCAGTGTAAATAAACTACAAGCTTCATCACGCATGTTTATTTCTAAGAGAATTCTAGCCGATTAAATCTCAATACCTCCACAGCGATATTTGCATCTGTAATGAAGCATGCAAGAACGAAAACAAGTATAAACGATAATTCAGTTTCTCTTCTTCTTCGATATTCTCCTACTTTCCATCGGAATCACTTTCCACAGACCTACAGCTAGTAACACAGCTTTCCATCCTTTCAAATTTTGAGGTCGGTAAATGACTACCCAGGAACAGGGCGTTCGTTCTAGAAAATCAGTCTGGAGCAAACGAAGTGAGTCCATATCATCTAGAAGCTACCAAAACCTTCAACTGTGTTAACAAATACAAAAGTGTTCGGTCCATTTTCATTGTATTTAATTCTCCAGGAAGCTACCTAAGTAGAGTAACTCCTCTTTCAGGCCGACGCCAACGAATTCAACAGAGGAAAGTTGATGAATGTAGGATTCAAAGAAGCGTTGAAAGTCATGGACTTTAATTGTTTTGTTTTTCATGATGTTGACCTCATTCCAGAAGACGATCGCAATTTGTATGGGTGTCATATCTCTCCAGCACATTTGTCACCTGCTATTGACAAATTTGGTTACAGGTATGGTTTCCATTTATAGCTATCTCTTGGTACCTTTTTGAATTTTATCAAGAAGTTAAAGGCAGTCTATCCCCTCAATGATTGGCTAATATGAACAGTTGGTAATCCCGCCTCAATGGTTTACACCGCTCGCTTTGGCTAGCTTCAGTTGTGGACGAAATTTGAAACTGCGAGCAAAACGTTATCGCAAATGGCAATACAACTAGCAGCAACATTATTAAAAACCGATTTTGGGGCCTGGGACCTAGTACAAATGTCTAAAAATAGCACTTGGGGCATTTTTCAGCTAGGGTCTGCATCCTATCTTTTTGAGCATATCAAACTGCCAATCTCTTCCAACTTTCATGCTGGTATCATAACTAGCAGCGATATTATTAGAATGAATGCTTTTAGAGCCTGGGACCAAGTACAACAAGTACAAATAGCATTTTGGGGCTTTTCTCAGCTAGGGTTTGCATCTTATCTTGTTCAACGCTCAAAACTACCATTATGGACGAAGTTTCATGCTGGTATCCGATTTTGCACAACATCTTGGCTAACAGCCCTGACTATTTTTGTTGGTGTAGGGAGGCTTATTTTTTAGCCTTACACGATTAATAGATTTCTTGACAAACTCTATTCTCCAAGAACTGTAGCGGCTAAAAATTCCACTTTAAATGCTTCATATTAACTAACACACAAATGACACAAAACTTTTTTCATTCCAGCTTGTTTTACAAGACCATTTTTGGTGGCGTCGAGATGTTTAAGAAAGGTGATTTTGAAAAAATCAATGGGTTTTCGAACATTTTCTGGGGCTGGGGAGGGGAAGATGACAGTCTGTATCAAAGGTAAGAATCTATTTTAATGGGGCTAGTAGACCAAAAAGAAACAAATCATTTAATTTGGCTTTGTCCGTGTAAATACTGGGCTTCACAGCTAACGCTTTTAGTCCTTATAAGGCCACATCGCGATTTCCCTAGTCAATGCTAATGTTTCCTTCAGTTTTTCAATAAGATTACTATAGGAGAATTAGCGGAGCCACATTAGACTACCTTTTGTTTATGAGAAAGATTCATTGCGCGCACCTATTAGCAGGCACCGCACACCAGGCTATAGCCCATGCAAGCCCAATAGCTGCGTGGTGCCTGCCTGTTAGGACTTTTAGGATTGTAAAAGACAAGCTTCCTTAAAACTATCTTGAAAACTAACTTTCTTGAGCCTTTATCAGACTTTTCATTTTTCCTGATGGATTTTTCTTAATTCATTTCATGCTTAAAAAGGCATGTTACAGCTGCTGTGATTTAGATTTTCGTGGAAACTGATCGCATTGATCCAGTTTCTCAAATTGTCCTAAATTCTTCTGTATTTTGAAAGCAATTATTAGCTGATTAGGTTTATATTTCAAAATGGAGATTTGTAATACATGAACACGTTTGCAAAGTGCGGAATGTTGAAAGCAGTTTGTAAAATCTCAATCAATTAAAGTCGTTTTCCTGCCTATATATTTAGCTGCTACCCTTTCTCAATAAGAAAGAATAAATTTTGTCCAGCCTCGATATTCTTATCAAATGGATGATTTTGAAATATGTTATCTAATCTATCGATCACTTAAACACTTTATCCCTAATTTCTTTTAGGATTACAAGCCATGGTTACAATTTGAGAAGACCAGCTATGTCAATAGGAAGATACATTATGATAAAGCATGAACAGGCGCCAAAGAATGAGAAGAGGTAAGTCCAAAGCATAAACATGACAAGCTCGCTTTTCATAACAATTTTAAGCCGTAAAGGGTGCTAGATAAGCAAATGTTTGTCAAAATTTATTGGGCGTACCCATAGAGTGAGAAAAGTATCCATAGCCCATTCGAAGAGCAAAGCTTCGTGGACAAGCTTTTATTATGAATAAACTTTTTATTATGAATTATGAATAAAAAGGAAGACAATAGCGATAGCCTATTGTTAAAAACAATAGAAAGTCACTGGCATTGGAGGGGCGATTGTCCCCCTAGTAAGTATCCTGAAAAGGATACCTACTAGGTGGATAATTTTGTGTTATATGCTTTATCTTAACATCTACTCTATAATTCAGATCCACCATTAAGAGAAATAAATTTATCACCACTGGACAAATCAAACATTTGTTTTGGTATTACATAATTATTGCAAGGGAGGTTGCCTGTTTGATTTATCAAAATTCTACACTTTGTGATATAGAAAATCTAAATTGATAGTGATTGCTCCCTCGCCAGGATGTATGCAAAACGGGGATGACACCTACTATATAACAAAAAATATTGATAATGACACTAAAGAATGGTATTGGTGTCTAATCTTTTCTTCAAAAATGAACTAGAAAATGAATGCAGCTGACTAGTGTCAAGTATATATTGATGGAAACATTTTCTGCAATGTTACTGCTGAAGCATGTTCAGTATAGTTAAAATGTTTGAAATATAGACATGATACAGTTCTGATCCTGCAGTAACCACTTTCATTTCATCATTCTAGGGACTTTTTGCTACATCATGCCAATATAGACTCAAAAGATGATGGCCTGAATTCTTTGAAATACAAAGTTAAATTCTCTGCTGCGCATCCATTGTATACAAGGATACATGTTGACCTTCTCAAGGAAGCCGATATTTTATTAGGGACGTAAAGCTTCGAGAATTATGATACTCTGAAACTCGAGGTTTCATTTGGTCACTTACGGATGGAAAGCGTTTAGTGTCATGAGAAACCTGATAAAGAGAAACTTAAGTAGCTTTTGAAATAAAAACTTGAAGTTATGAAAAAAGTAGATTCAGTTATTTTCCCTTAAAAGTTACAAGTTTTACATTCCACAATCTTGGAGACACAGTGTTGAGATTTTATTAATCTTTAGCAGCCACCGTCTCTCTGCATGAATTTTTATATAAGAAAATTCACTTAAAAGGAACCTGTTAGTAAAATTTCAAAAGGATAAGAAAACTTTCTAGATTAAAATACGTTTACAAGAAATTATAAAGTTTTCAATTGTATCATGTATCATAATTTCCAGTTTTATAACGTACTACTATGCCACGCCAAGTTTTCTGCTTTTAACTTAATTTTTATTTAGCAATCTAATATTTGTTACTTTGTAATCTGAAATTTGTTTTATAATCTGAAGAGACAGTGATTGTGTACAGCATACTCCGATAGCAAAGAGCACATTTTGGTAAAAAAATCCTGATCATAAACAACAGGTTCTGTTACAAGACAACAAAATTTTATCTTAAATCACAGACTTTGATAGCAAGAAATAATTTCTGTTTAGCTTTGATGAAATTGGTATGTCACTTTGAGAATTGTCTGTGTTTGGTATTAAATAGATTTTGCTGTTTAACAAATTTTGTAAGTCATTTAACAAACTTTGATTGAAAATATCATTTTTTTTCATAATTCCAATTAGTGATTGTTTTGAGATAGTACAATTGACCGAGCCATCAAATCAATTAGCCTTCACTGATTTACCTTTTCTTTGTTGTTGTTTATTCTCGGCGTATTACGGTGTTTCTTATTTGCTACATTTTTATCAACTTTTCGCTGCAAGAACTCCTTGGAGCCCGTCGAGCAGCCTCACACATCAAATCAATGCTGTGTTTCCTCGTAGCAAGTGTAAAGCATTTCCTTCCCTACGCTGAAAACTCTTTTCTCTCCTATAGCAAGAACAATTAAGCAACACAGCACCATTAAGATTTATCTACTTAGGCCCTTGCTTACTTTTTTCTAAAAACTATGTATTTTTATACTGCTCATGCCCCGGTCTGTGCTACTATATGCCCTTGAACTCGTGTCGTGTGGCTATGGTAGCCAGGATATACCAGGAAATATTTTGATCATGAATGCGGAGCTTATAAGACCAAACTTTGAGATACAAGATAAACTAGGAAGGTAAATAAAGCAGCCATAAAGGCACAGTCAATTTTTAAAATCTTTATTTTAGGGGATCGGAGGCAAGTTGGAAAATAAGGGGGCAAAAGGGCAAACTAAAATTCAGTGGCAATAGATTTTGCAAAAACTCTATTGGTTTGCAAAAAGTTAGGGAGCATGGCCTCCACCCTTCGATTTCAGATAGTGAAAGAAATCTATTACAACTAAACTAAATCATACAATGTCTAGAAAAGTGTTCAACTCCTGCGAAATATTTTCCTCACTCACAAAACAGAAAAACATGAAATGGTACTAGAATCTATCTTTTCTTCGGCTTCCTCGCATTGATCATACGACAGTCATGTTTTCCGCATTCTAAAAACATCGCTGATAAAAAACCTTTAACGAACACATTTTCCAAATAAAATGTATGTTTCTTTTCTTTGTTTTCTCCTTTTTATTTTCCCCTTCTTTATATACATATTGTAATTGCAATTTATACTCTTGTTCATTTTTATGCTTTAATCATTATGCTCTTGTTACCGTTCTTAATCTTCAATTCAGTTAATTAGCAATGCTTAAAAAGCAGGACCCCTAGCTTGATCGCCCTTTTTGGAGTATTTTCTAAGGGTCCTAAACAACGATAAAAAAATATATATATTAAGTTATTGTATTACTGTTTTTGTATTAGCAATTATTTCTATTAGTTAAAATTTAGAATTTGTATTGAAATCGTTTCACGTATATGTATTTAAACTTTAACTTGTATTTCTTATTGTTTGAAATGAAACTGAATTTGAATTTGAAAAAATTATATAATTCAGTCATTGGACAGGTGTTATATTTCTGATTGATTTTAAAACTGACGTCATCCAAGACCCTCATTATTGGACCCCTTGCCAAGTCACTAGTCTCAGATTGTTGAATAATAATGCTCCATCGTTCGCCAATTAAACGCCATTTAAAGCCAATTAAACATAAAAATATCTGAATATATCAAAGGATTGATTTATTGCAGTTCCTATAACGTTATGTTATGTCAAGATTTATGAAAAAAGTACAAATGAGGTAAAAAGTATTCATGTGTGACCTCAAATGCCCTCTTGATAGCTGAAAACTCAAAATATGCTGGCAAAATTTTAATGATTTTTCTGCTCAAGTAACAGCTAAACATTGAAAGATGATTTGTAGAAAATATGGAAAGGTAAAGAAATTGATATTGAGGAGCCATCCGAGAAAAAACAACCAAAACGTTTATTTTGTATACAATAAAGAAAAAGCTATTTGGCCCCCTCTAAATTTCATGACTCTACACTGCTGGTATAAATGCTTGTTAGAACTTCGTTGGAAAATCTAAGTTTCTCACCCCTCCTATGAATTTTCCTATTTAGGCCATTGTCTGGTGGTTATTACTTCTAATTGCCATTTGATTTAATTTGAGCTTAACTGATATCTAAATACCATAATGCACATGCTATAGTGTAAATCTGTATGACACATATAATGTTGTATCATATTTTTTGGTAGATACAGAGTCTTTTCAACTTCTTTAGCCCAAGCCCTCAAATATGCGAAATTCTTAGCAAAATATCTTTAACACCCAGGCAGTCAAAGATTCAAACTGCTTCTACCTTACTTCATTACCCCCCCCCCCCCAATAGTTCTGTGTCCTTCGGTAAATTTTGTTTCATTTGGTGAAAATCATTTGTTGGTAGTCAGTAGTAACAAAGTGACGCCAAGATTTTACTTCATTTATTTTTTATCAGTATTTATCTTCTTATCAGTAGGAATTGTGAAGGACATAGACAGTTGTAGAATATGGTCAGCCACCTATGACGTTGAATAAAGGGAAATTGCCACGTAAAAATGCCATGTTTTTTAAAACACATTTACAAAATGGGTGTTTTCCCAAATTCTTAGGGTTGTGATCAGCAAAAATATTTTTTTTTTGGCCTACCAATCTTCCAAACCTGGCTACGCCACAGTTAAAAACCAAATTCTAAAAATGGACGTTTCCATCATTTACTAGTGACCTGAAGGGTGTGGCATCAAAATTAGTGTCTAACACCCCCCCCCCAATCATTGTTGCTTAAATCCGCCCCTGTACTTCATTCATGGACTTTTCTCATTATTTTCATTATTGTCAACAGTTTGTGGTAATGGAGAGGCTGAATTGAGTTTTTATTTATGGACCCCTATAGCCAAGGGCCCTCTGACCCCTTCTCTTCTCAGCACTGATCGTTTGATGTCTGCCATAAAACTCCATCTCTTGGAAATGTCTTGGAAAAAACGTTGTTGATGTTGCCCAAAGTTTAGCCTCTTATTGGGACCAATGCGCATGGCAATCACTTGGATGGCCTAAAGTGTGTTACAAAACTCCACGCGAACTGGTTCGGCTTTGGTTCCAGGCAGACGGGCAAGTATGATTCGAAACCTGACAAACAATTTACTGTACAGAAAAGGTATTTTTTGTTTTTACAGTAACTGTTTATTTCGCTTCCCCGGAGTACGCGAAAAATTCCCAGCCTTTCTCTACACATCTTCAGGACTATACCTAGACTGGGCAGTCTGTGCACGCAGAACTCGGATGTCCTGGTTGAAACGCTATAGTTTTTCGTATGCACAATTTGTTCCTTCCGAGGCTAGCTAGCAAAGCAATGTTAATCACAGCTCAAATCAAACCCACATAAAGCGTTCGACAAAGGTAGCAGCTCTGACAAAGATGGGAAATTTTTCTATTTTTGGTGTGCGACATTGTATGATACAAATTGTATCTATTTATAATCTTTCTTTGAACAATAGAAGTTGGAGATTGATATTGATCTAGATGAAATGTGTCTATTCACTAAATCAACACAAAATGTGACAAGAACTTACATCTGACAAGGCTAGTTAAAATAGTGTGGTTGTGCTATAAAGTTATTAGTGTAGCTCTTTTCATAGTCAAGCACAACTTCCCCAATATAAATTAGCAGTAATGTAAAATATTTACAAATTTATGTGGCCTCTATGGGCGAAAAAGACATGAAATAGTTTGTTTTAACAACAAGTTTCTTAATTTTTTTGATAAAAACATCAAACTTTTCACCATGAGACATTATATTAAAACACTAGTGAAGATTTCAGTCTGTACTTAGCTACTAACTCACTAATGAGTACATACTCTAAGGGTCTGCTGTTGATTCTCGATTTCCACTGAACCCCTCTATTCATGCGAAGCTGTCTCGACCTTCATCATGGGCATAATTACAAAATTTTGCTGCAAAATGAAGTTCAGCCACTTGATTTGATCTAATGTTAATTCAAATCCTTGATTAAGCTATTATTGAGCCTCATTATCTAGTTGACCAGTAACCTGTACATACTAGGCAATGACTTTAAATTGGTTATGATATAAAAAGGCCACTGAGATCACTGATCTCACTTAACAGAAATGGTTTTATTGTAATGGAAAAGTTTGTAGGCTAATACTAGGGGGTAACGGTAGTTTGGTTGTATCTTTGAAAACCATTTGCACCAGCTTTATTCTAATCCATTTGCTAAGTGTATATATTTAATTTTTTTTGAAAAAACCATTTTTGGTTTGTAGGGGCCTCAGAATGTGATTCTACATCTCTGGGGTGGGAACAGCCTAGTAGCCAGTCTATTCTTACTTGAATCAACATGAGAGGCAAGATACTGCCACAAACCAACTTTATTGTGTATAAATGTTGATAGCTTGAATATAAAAGACAAATAATTTAAATATATATATTTGCTCAATCTGGGCCAAGCCAATGCTGCCCAGATAGGCCAAAACAGGGGCGGATTTAGACGTTCGCACCGTTCGCACATGTGACAGTCAAACTTTTAAAATTATACTAAGAATCTGTCTCGAGAGAGGTTTTTGCTGAACAACAACTTTTTCGCTTATTGGCAAATTTCTCATTTGTGTTTTGATTCTATTTACTCGGGAATTATGCTTCAGTTATATTTGACAACTGAACACCGTGCAGGAGCAGGAAGATCCAAGGTCTGAATCATGCATGATTTAAATCTGGCCATAAACAGAAGCAAAATCTTAAACACAATCTCTAATTCTATCTCGATCTTGATTCAATCTGATTCAAATCTCAAAGCATCCTGACTAAAAAACAACAGGGTACCAATGTAGTTAGATTAGGGTATTTCGGTGCACAGTATGATTAGTAGCATGTTCGCACCGATTCGCACAGCTTTTGTTTCAAAATATTTAGCCAATCAAATTGCTAGATAGTGCGAACTTCGGTGCACAGTATGTTTTTTAGTAAGGTCGCACCACTGGGCTAAGATTAATCCGCCCTCATTGCGTGTATTGTGCAGTTTTGAGCTTATTTATGCCTGGCATGGGCAAGTTTTTCACTGGAGAAAAGGAATTTTGTGTTATGGAGTCGGCTGGCTACATGTAAAACGAATAGGTTAAACCTGGTAATTTGGAAGACAAGGTCGCTAGATTTTCAGAGTAACATTCGACACGGGATGTTTTCAAGTTTCGATGTTCATTACCTCCTCCATGGATCGAGGGCCTACTAATGTCAATAAATGCACTGGACTGGGGTGATAATCAGTGGGCGATACCTGCGATTTGGCTCTGGCGAAGAAATAATGTTCAGGACGTTGGCAGAGAAAAATTTTCACTTAGACAAAACTTTCAAAGTGAATCTTTTCAATGTGGATTTTCAGTTCTTTATCAGCTTTCAGATATTTCCGGGTAATGTTTACTTGTTTGGGTATTCCCCTGAATTCGAAGGGGTTTCTTGGGAGTAAAATACATGCTTACACGCTGATTTGGTTTAGCTATTAAATAATATTAGTTATTAATGCAGGTTTTATGAATATTTGTGTAAATTTGTTCTATTTGGTTAGTTCTGAAAATTCATTGCAATGATGTTTTTTATTTTTTCGCGTGGCCTGGTTTGTCATCGTATGCTATAAACAAATCGAAAAAGACGACTCGAATTTTTGCCTGACTATGAAAGGAAAACCGTCAATACGCTTTCTTGCTTTACGCTTGGCTAAGAAACAACACAAATGATTCTGTAGTATCAATTGAAAACTCAGATAAGGAATAAACAACAGTTTGGCCACGTTCTAAATAAAAGCCAATTTAATGTGCGTGTCGACTGCTCAAATGAGAAGGGGGCGAATATCCTTAAAAACCAAGGGGTGTGGTCACGAATGATATTTCCGACCACACCCTTGTGTGCGACAGTCAGAATATTTTCTAGATCCGCCCCTGGGCCAAAAGATGCTAATATGGGTCAAAATAGTGACTTATGGTTATTCATGACTTATGGTTATTACCTTGCATCTGAAGGTTACCTTCCATCAACAGTGTTAAATCAAAGGCTTTCTCATGACAAATCAAAAATTCCCTGCAGACATTCTAAATCTATATATACTATTTGAATATGCTTGATGTATGTTTCTGTTAAGAAATAATCATAACTGAAAAGATACATCCATAGAAATGAAAGTCACAATTAAGTAAAAATATTCTACTTAACAAGAAAAATGAATTTCAACTATATATTTCATTTAAATATAACATAAACTAAGTAGTTGATTAGGAACTTATAAAAATTGTTTTCTCATAACTTTTAAAACCTTTAAAAAAAAAAGTTTAAGGCTTTTCAAAGTGAATTTTTGCTGTCTTCCTAAGTTGTAATTTCTTACAACATGGAATCGTGTTTGCCATTCTATGCAAGAAGCACTGGATACATCTTGTTGGATACATTTCATCGAAGTTAGAACCACTTTGGCATCTAACCTCTTGCTAAACCTCGAAAAATTCCAGTTTAATTTTTTTTGAAAATCCAACATGCCAAATTGTGTTGTTTGTGTATGATATATAAATATTTTTGTTTTGTGTTAAATCCTTTTATTTTACAGTAGGAACTACAAAAGCATGCCTGCTGTTGGGAAATAAAAATCTACGAGAGGTATGCTCCAATAATTTGTTTTTCTTTTAATTTTGAAAACATTAAGAAAAAAGACTTCTTTACAAATGATATAAAATTGGAAAATAAACAAGAACCTATTTATCCTTTCCCCTACACTATGATGTTTTTGTCACAAGAGATTGGGGGGAGGGGGCTGTACATGTACATAGTGTATAGAATGACATGTAGCCCATATTTGAAATTTGTAAAACCATTCAGGCCCATTTGTTCATTAATTTTTACTCCTAGTAGATCCCCAGTTTTTTGTTTTTATGGTAAGAGACTACCTAAAGGAGATCCCCAGATGCACTTGTTTAGAGTGTTGTTCCACAGTTAATCATGTCCTTTATTGTTTTTGTCCTTATTTCTGTAATTTTGTTATTTGTTAAGTTTAGAACAGTATTTTCATCTAATTTTTCATCAATTTTTTTTTCTCATCAATGATTCAACATTTGGCGCTGTTTATATACCGAAAGGCCGCCAGTTCACACATGTTTAGAACAAAACTTGAAAAACTTGAATCTTTTTATTCATCAATTGATTGATTCATTGATTCAGGTTTGATTGATCAATTGATTCAGGTTTGATTGATCATCAAAATGCCCTTATATATGCAGAAAATAACAAAGAATAAATGAAGATATGAAAACCAGACTTGAAAACTCCCATTTAAAAATCTTTGTTACAAAGGGTTAAAAAGATGATAAAAGGGTTATGGCTTTTCAGTTGCTAGGAAATGGATACCTGCATAACCAAGGAGTTTTAGTTCAAAATAGTGTAGGCTGTAGTTCAAATTTGAAACTAAAACAAAACATAAATATTATTTTTCCAAGTTTTTAATAACAGCTGCATAAATATTTTTCCTGATTATATGATTCCTCTCTTTTGAAGGCACCCAACAAAACTTTCTACCAGTTATGGAAAGGTATGTATATCTAAAAAAATATAAGAAATTATTTCAGAAATTAGAAGGGCATTAATCAAGGAAAAGCAACCACTAGATCTTATCTATGAATTGCAACCTTATTGATTGCTGTAGTGTTCAACTAAAGTTGGAATTTTCAAATAACAATATCTCATAAGGGTCATTCCATGCCAAATGGACTAGGGGTCCCACATGCACCACCTCAGATTTGCACGACGCTTCAGAGTATCAATTTTGAGGCTTCTAGAGTTATCAAAATCAAGCCAGGAAATATATCTCCCAGAATTGCGGATCAGAGCCAAAGCTGGGGTCTTTGAAGAACCATATCTTTGGGATGGTATAAGATATCAAGCTGAAATTTTCAGGATGCTCCTACATATACGAATATTAACATAAATTTTCATGCAAATCTGAGGTGGTGCATGTGGGACCACTTCAAAAATTGGTCCATTTGGCATGGAATAACCCATATATTCGCATGTGTAGCACTTTGCTATAATTTTTCATCTCAGTTCTTATAAGCATATTATTATTTTTTGTAGAATTGCAATTAAGATGTTATGCTGCTGAATCAGCCAAGAAAGTTTTTGATAGAACAAAGCCACATGTAAACATAGGTACAATAGGTCACGTGGATCATGGCAAAACAACATTAACAGCCGCAATCACAAAAAGTATGTGCCGATTTTTATAATTAATAAATGGTAGTCGACATCAATTCTTTAGACTCCCCATACAAATACAAACTAAGCCTTGAAACAACCCAACTCCAGTCTCTGGAGGCCATTAAAAAGGCTGCCAAGTCCATCCTAAAACATAAGCTGATATATAGCTTTCAAATAAGGTACAGCTGTACAAGATTTGTTTCCAAAAAATGCTGCTTCTTTGTACCCAATATGTTGAAAGGCTTAAGGAAAGGAATTCCCCTTTCCTTAAGGGCTGCATGTTTTTATATATGAGAAGCAGGGAATTTTATATTAATTTATAAAGGGTAATTTCATATAATTTTTGCAGCCATAAATTTTTCTTATCTCTTTCTATAAATTTATCATTAAAATTGATCTGGATTTTTGGAGATCTTGTTAAAAAGAAAAGTGTTGTAAATAGTATGTAATTGAGGTAATAATGGAGTGTTTCTTTTATTAATATTTTCATTTATAATTGTAAACCCTTTTAGCTTGGGTTGCCAAAGTTTCTAATTTTTCTGCCAACTTGAACCCTATGTCTCTTATATGCATGTTTCTGAAATAAAACACTGTGCACCCTGCTACAGTCTATAGCGTATTTGAAGATAAAGGATCTTTGCAATGAACATATGATTTTTGGAGTAAACATTAAAATTTGCTAACTTTTGTGTACAGCTCTTGCAAATGCTGGCGGTGCGAAGTATAAACAATATGCAGATATTGACAATGCTCCGGAAGAAAAGGCGAGAGGTATTACAATCAATGCATCGCATGTGGAATACGAAACAGAAAACCGGCATTACGGACACATCGATTGTCCAGGGCATGCAGATTATATCAAGGTGGGGATTTTAGCTTGTCTTTGCATGCCCGAGGCTCTAAAAAAGGTTTTTTATAGATTTGCATTTTTGCATGACTTCAGAGCATTGGCCTGTAGATTCAGAACTGGTTTTGCAATAAAAACCCCTAAATATTTGAAAGAACATTTTGAAGGGTTGGAGTGACCTTTAGAAGAGTCAAGAGTAAAAAGCTGTAAAATACTATTAATAGAAAGTTTAGAATTAAAAGTGTTTATTGAATTCCGAACAGGTTTTTGACAAGTTTCTACTTTTGAGTTTCTTGTGTTTTATCAGCAAAGAATGTTGATATTCCCCACAGAACATGATTACTGGAGCAGCGCAAATGGATGGTGGTATTTTGGTGGTTGCAGCAACAGACGGACAGATGCCGCAGACCAGAGAGCATCTTCTTCTTGCTAATCAGGTATACCCTTTTTTTTACACCCCTTTAGTCACCGTGTTTCATCCTCTTTCTGTATTTTTGTTAAACGCATTGGATAAGTTTTTAAGAAAATTCATGGAATAGTGAAAAGATTTGTTTACGTGTTAGTATTACCTCAGAGCTTATTTCTCCAGTCTGTATTTTATTATCCATACTCTTCCCCTTTCTTTTTCTCCACCTTGCTCTTCTTTCTTTACCCTAAACAAATCTCATTTACTTTCCCACTTTTCCCTTTTTCGCCCCCTCTTATCTTCTTCCAAAAATGTTTCATCGTAGCTCAACTGCTTTCATAAATTGTCATAACATCCATTTGGTACGGCCACCACATATTCTTAGCAGCTAAAATTTGGTATTTCTACCTTTTATTTAAGACCGCTATTACTGATTTTGATAACAAGCGTTTGTTTATTTCTAGGTCGGAGTTAAGAACTTAGTTGTCTTCATAAACAAAGCAGATGCTGTTGATGATAAGGAAATGCTTGACCTGGTAATCTAAACGTATTTAAGTTCTACATGCGTAACCTCCAATATTCTTTGAAGATATATCTGGAAAAAACGCCCATCCCCCGGCAAAATGAGTGTGCCTGTGTTAGTTATCCCGTCCTGTCATCATTATAAAGTCTTCCCGAAAACGGGTCGTGGAAAGATCTTGTTTAGATAATTCCTGAAACCAATGTCTTTTTAAAGGTAGTACCAAGAAAACTTGGCAGGCATACTTTCCACTGAGCAGTAATTCTAAGAAATCACGTCCTGGTGTGTTAAGCACTATGCAAAGTAAACTCTGCCTGGGACTGTTCTCGAGAGTGATACTTACTATGTGTTGAAAATGTCAAATTCTGTATAGAAATTTTATTAGGTTTAGAGTCCCAATAAAAGTTAGTTCTTAAATAAATGTCTCTATTACATTGAAAAATATTACAAGAAGTTTTCTGAAAAGCGTTAACAATTTGTCTGTAAAAAAGAGGAAATCCATGCCAATCTAAAAAGGGGGTGGTCTTTAGAATTTTTTCTCGGGGTTGTAGCTTGTAGCCGCGTTCTTCCTGTTCTAGTAAGTTTCTTTCGACCCGCGCCTCAAACGCGCCAGATTTCACTATATAATGGACTTTCCCGCGTCTACTTCAAGCAATGCATACTAAGATATGCCATTTAAAAGTGTTTGTTGGTAGATGATGGATATCTCGTGGCTGACGTCACCATTCTATATTTCAGGTCGAATTAGAAATGCGTGAAATTTTGTCTCAGTATGGCTATGATGGTGATAATACTCCTGTCATCATTGGTTCGGCCTTGTGCGCCTTAGAAGACAGAGAAAATGAGATTGGATACAATGCGATTTTAAAACTGCTCGAGGCAATCGACTCACATATCCCGACTCCAACACGTGACCTGGACAAGCCCTTCTTATTGCCTGTCGAAGATACGTTTTCCATTTCTGGACGTGGTACTGTTGTGTCTGGGAGAGTTGAGAGGGGAAGAATTAACAAGGGTGACGAAGTTGAGATTACCGGTCACGGCACCACCCTCAAAACAACAGTTACAGGTTTGGATTGCGTTTGATAGATTTTGAAAACACATTTTTGTTGATGTTGAATCAGTTAGCATTGCTGAACTGGACAAGAGTCTTCCATGGAATAGTTTGTTTTATCTTTGATCAAAACGAAACAGCCACTAGAACTGTTATTTTTCAGAATCTGCATGACAGTCGGTATCAGAATGAAGCTTATGGGATACAACTCCCCTGTTCTAGATATGTATATTCTAGATACTAAACTGCTGGATATGGTTAATCAAAGAAGGCACATTCTATAAACATACCAGCTGGCTCTTCTGCTTTCTTTTCATATAATCCAATTGTTTTTAACTTCGGCCAGAAATCCTAAGAGTAATCAGAAATGTGCAAAACCTCTGGTATGATACCCTAAACTGTTAACTCTGCACGAAGGAAAAATTTTCATGAAACAAAATACTTTTGATGAAATTGAGGACAATTTCTGTCATTTACTTCTTAAACCAACCTAGAGCCACAGCTACCAGTCTGCAAGTTTCTAGCTTTGTTCACAGTTGCATATCATCGTACCTTTCAAGGAGCCAGACATTGTTCTCATTGTTAAAGACTCCAGCTCGCTGTTCGCTGGACTATGCTTTGATTGACACGCTCATTCTTGCAATTTTGATGAATAATTAAAGTCACTCGCAGTGAACACTTTCTAGGACACACGCTGTTTTATCTCCCAACCTTACCACCCTCTAATAATTTCCAAAATTTCTTCAAAACCATACATTGAATGATCATGTTCTTGAATTGTGGCATATTGAGCACCCCTCATCACAAAACACTTCAGCCCCCTCACCACAAAACACTTCAGCCCCCTCCCCAAATCCGTTCTATGCTCAGGCAGAACATTTCGACCGAAAGAAGCTAACAATTGTTGACTTTTCTTTGTTCTTATTGATGGCCATGGACTTCCATTGATATTCAAAATTGATTGATTCGTAGGACTAGAAATGTTTCATAAGCAACTGGACAACGGCCAGGCTGGAGACAATCTTGGGGCTCTGGTGAGAGGAATTAAAAGGGAAGACGTTAAACGTGGAATGGTCATGTGTGCCCCAGGATCAATCAAATCATACACTAAGTTTGATGCTCAGGTAACAATGCGCTTTTTTAAATGTCATTTGATGTATTTATAAGGTGCCTCGTTCGAACGTAATATGTTACGGTTGTCTCGTTTGTCTTGCTCTTAGGCCTTGTGCTAAGCTACTAACTTGCATGGATAACGTAATACTAATATGATAATTTATGGTAAATTATCTAACCATTACTATCCTTTTGTCTTACTTGAAACAAAGAAGAAACCCAAATCCTTCAGCATTTTTCGTGCATCAAGGCGTCATGTATTTCTAAGAAAGGCACAAGAAACGGAAAGAAGATTGACTGCTTCGAGTTGATACCTTAGACCTCTGTTTCGTGCTCTTCTGTTCGATACTTCGCCTTTGAATGCATCTGCGCTTTGAAGTGAAAGCTATTTTGCCTTTGATAGTCATGTCCCAGTATCCTTCAGAATTCAGAACATGAAGTATTAAGCTATGTGGCAACGCGAGAAATAGTAAGCTTGGCGTAGATAATTTCTGGATAGAAGGTGCCGCCAGGATTGTTTTCATGGTAGTCTCTTTGGAAGTCTTTTCGGAAGAGCAAAATCTTCCAACTTGCTGGGGGTGCTGATAACCTACATCTAATTTAGAGAAGGGCTTAGAATTGGAAGGGGTGTTAAAAAAGGGAAAGTGAATCTATCCTCTTTACAATGAAGGCATTGACTTTTCGGTATTTATTTCGACTTCCTGCTTGTCTGTCTTTGTATTATTACTATTATTATTATTATTATTATTATTATTATCGAATATTTATACAGGATAATACTTCAGTAGTGATATGCATATATACATATTTACACTATTTTCCCAGTAGTCCTGTTAGAATAAAAACAATAAACAAAATAAGATAAAAAAATTAGTTTACAATCAGCATTTTTGAAATATAATTTGAAAGAGAAAAATAAGTCCGTACCAGGGGAATGAAGTTGAGTAGTATATAAGAGAGTTATAAGGTTGAGAGTTTACGTTAAAGTATAAAAGCTCTTCAATTTATTTTTGAAGGAAATAAAATCACTTTTTTGCTCGAATTTCTTTTGGAAGTTTGTTGAATAATGAAATATACAGTAATGAAACGTGTATGTTCTAAAAATGCATCCTCAAATCCATCTCACTGATGAACATGTAATGTGGTTGGGGTTATTTATTGAAAACAGCTGAAATTAATGGGTTCAATTATATGCATGTTATCTTTAGGTTTATATACTAAAGAAAGAGGAAGGAGGCAGACACAAGCCTTTTGTCAGCAACTACACACCACAGCTCTATGTGAGAACGGCCGATGTGGCAGCCGCCATCAAGCTACCTGAAGGAGTATCTTTTGTCATGCCTGGAGATGATGCCAAGTTCAGTATGGCTCTCATGCATCCACTGCCTATTGAAATTGGCACAAGGTTTACGTTACGAGAGGGCAGCAGGACTGTTGGCACCGGAGTTGTCACCAATTTGATAGAGTAGTTGAATCCACAAATAGTTGATTGATTACATGCTTCCTCTCTCGTCAAAGACAGCATTGCTCCAAGAACAAAATACAATGTGCTCAATTTATGTAGAATGTGTGAGTCTGTATGGATATACATGATAGCATTAACCTTCCTTTTCGTTGTCAATATTTAAAGATATTGCGTAGTGCGTTTGCCGCTTCAAAATTTCTTGTACAATTAACAATATTGCTTGTTGACTATGGATGCTACCTGGTGTTAACCTACTTGAATACAGATTACATAAGATCTTTGTTACAGATTTTCTGTACCATGTAGATGCCTATGCGATGATGGCTCAGCTGTTAGAGTTGCCGACTACAGACCCAGGGTTCCGTGGTTCGAGTCCCTGGCATGACCAAACTTTTACCCAGAGTGACGAGAGTTGACAATTTTCTGTAATTCTAGGTGAAGGAAACACGAGGTGTGGTCAAATTGAGAGGAAGGACCAGGACACTGCTCGATAAGCGTAAGCTTCAGTGTCCTGCAAACTACCTTCGGATGTTAGATAGAAACAAATACAGAAAGTGTGTAGATGCCGCCCTCTTAGTTTACAAACAGAGAAATAATCGAATCTCTCTTTGTGGTCCAAACAGTTTTGGATTTACTGATCAGTTATCTTTCCATGTGTGCCGGAACGTATACTTATTTGAAAAAATGGTGCAATATAATATTTATCTTTGTTTAATGCACACAGAGAATGAAGCATAGATACGTTTGCCATAATAGTTGCCGAAGCAAATTTTCACTAGATAGACATCCGGTTTTGTTTCGATTCCTGTAGCCTTACCTACAGTTTATTGTGGAGTCATTATTTTTTTTGTTTAAAAAATAGAAACCAAATATTTACATTCTCAATAGGCAAGCGACGCTGATTGGCCTGTTTCGATCCACAATTGGGTAAATATATTTCCTAGTGGTATGAATCATCGATTTTCGCCCTATTGATTTTGTTTTTTGCTATTGATTTAGTTTAAGGGTGGCATCAAAAATCGACGAGCTTTCATCCAAACATCAATTTTGGAGAGTTTTGCCCCCTATTTATCACATTTTTTATGCCACCCTTAAACTATAACTCTTTCAATAACCTTTACCCTTAAGTATTTAGTGTTCATCGGAACATCGATCGATGATTGCCTAAATTCTCCATTAAACGACAAACGTGCTATCTTCAACCAGTGCGATCTTATTTAACGTGCAGAGGACACGGAGCCAGAGAGATGCAAACTGTTTGGGCAGTGTGTAACGTGATTTCTACTGACTGATTATAATTTATAAAAGTGGGTATTGATATAGAAAACTGGCAAACTTAATTAAGAGTTATACAAAGGAAAGGATATGCTCGATGGTTAGCAATGGTGTGATGGATTAGGTTAAAATGACGTGTAATTAGCAAAGAGAAAGATGAATATAGAATTACGTAGGTATGCAGAAGAAGCAATGATGGATTGTCTAAAATGGCCTAAATTGAATCACTACAAGTATAATAATCGGTAGCCATAAGTCAAAATGACACATTACAGCAGTTCTTCCACACTCTCAATGGCCTGCTTTGAAGAGATGTAAGACATGGCTTTTCTCTTTGTGTGTTCCATTCTTTCAATGACACCGTAAAGGGTGATCGCCACTATAAGCACGGCAATGAGAATGTAGAGCTTGGTGCTGACGCATATTGCACCGCTGTTCGCAAAAGCGATGACGAAACCAAGGGATTCCCACAGCTTGTGATTTGAGAAGGCAGCCTCTTGGCTATCCGGGTACAAATAACCGTAGAATGCTACAAAACGAGAGAGATTCTTCAATTTAACATATTCGTTCAATTCATTTCAATTCGCTATCGATTTGGGATGCGTGCTAAGTCATCACTTGCAGCCTGTCTCAGTCTGCAAAATTTGAACGTTTATAGCCTTTTTCAGGGCCTTAGCTAGCTATTGTAATCCATCTAAGCACCCCTAGATGATAACAAACCCTTTGTTTTTGCAACAGAATTTGACATTGTCACAAGGGGGTATCACACCACTCACGCCCTCCCCGCGACGGCCCTGAGCTTAGTGCCACTTTTTCAGAACCAGCAAGGATTCTTGCGGTACCATTTCCAAATAGAACACCAATCGTAGAAGTTCAGTGAGGCTAAATTATTCGATCTTCCTCATTAATTTAACATTGGATCATTGCTCTGGGTCGAACTAAATCCTTTTCTTCTAAAATATTTGCTTTTTGGGTCTTTTTTACATAGATTCGTCTCTCTACAATCAAAGCAAGATAAACTTGAGTCAGGGCTGCCTAAAATTTTTTGTATGTTTCTATACATCTCCATTCACTCCTATTCAGCAGTACATACATCTGGGAAGAACAAAAACTTAGTCATCATTGTAGAGCCATTGGTATACCCTTCTGTCTAACGTATTCATTGTATTTGTCAAATTAATGAATTTCACATTTCATACTAATGTTTTCTGGAATAGCAACTATTAAAGTTTCTTAATTTTAAACATGAATTGATGCCAGCTTACTTACCATGTCTCCCAGAATATTTTAAAACATTACAATCTTTAAGTTACTCTCCCCCCCCCCCATCCGGTAAGGGTTGATGTCAGTTCGTCTTCTTTATAACATTCTATTACTTATAATAACCTTGTGCTAATTCTTCGTAAGAATAAAAAACAAACTTTATTTTGACCCCAAAAAGTTTTCTAAGCATACCTAAAATCTGTTCTTTCTTTTGAGGGTTTAATGTTTTAAATCACAACTCTCCTCCCTCCACCCCAACAATCTTTAGGATCCAATCCAGCTAGTGACAAAGGTTAACAGCAAGATGCTCGCCAAAATCAAGAACAATGTTTGAATGACAAGAGACGGCGTTTCTGTCAAATCTATAATATACTCTCTAAACCATTTTAACCGTAGCTACACCTTAAGCTCGAAGATATTAAAAAGAAAGGTTACGATATAGTTTTGTTAAGACGATATGTATCGATCTGTGGATTATGGAATTACGCCAACTGTGTTGTGAAGTATGCAGAACATGTTGTCAACCAATATAAAGGCAACACAAAGCTTGTTGCTGACGTTTGAAAAATTCAATGATAATCAACACATACAATCTAGGGCCGGTAGAATTCTATTAAGCCTGTTGTTTTCCCGCACTGAGGCACCTATAAAGGAGACACGCTAAGAAACTCGGGGAGAGTGAGGGAAGGGAGAAGGGACAGGTTCCCCAAACGTTTATACTTGAACATTTAAAAGGCCTTAGTATAGTTTTCTGATAGCTTGCCATCTGCAAATCATGGAAGCATGTAAAGGATATGCTGCATCTTGCTGCTAAGAGGCAACTACAGGGTGTGTTTGGAAGATAGTATTAATTTACCAGGCAGGTATCGAGGCGTTTTTCCCAAAAGCAACGAGCTTGTATGCATGTTGGAAAGTATTGCTCTCAAACTATAAACATTGTATTGTGGTACAACTAAAGCTATTTAATCTATATACAGCAAAAACCCGCAAGGAAGAACCTGCATTATTCTTCAGTTGAGCCTACAATCTTGGAAATAGCTGTAGAGACAAACCCTGAAGAGACCCCTCTCCCTCATTCAAAGTTGCAGCGTATCTATTTCAGTAGAAGAGATAGCGCACTCAGGGAGTGTTAAATTTCAACATCGTCTGTCTAGGATTGAAGGTTGATTCTTACTAAATGCTAATCTTTGACTGTAGGTTCTAAATATAAAGCAGGTTTTCTATTCTCCCGGTACGTAATTATTTTTAATCTTTAGCCCTTAAATATTTGAACAAGAAATTTTTCGGAGAATTAGGGGATACAAAGCGTTTATTGCATTGGAGATAAATGCCACTTTTTAGCCTACGGGCTCTTTTAAAAGTAGGCCATCTTTAAAAGCGGGTTTTCCTGTACAACTCTAGGCATTTGTTATTTTGACCCGTCCCATTCTAAATTACGAAAGTTCTTCTTTTCTTTCGATGGCCTGCATCGAAGGGGCATAGGACATGGTTTTTCTCTTTGTGTGTTCCATTCTTTCAATGACACCGTAAAAGGTGATCGCCACTATGAGCACGGCAATGAGAATGTAGAGCTTGGTGCTGACGCATATTGCACCGCTGTACGCAAAGGCAATGACGAAACCGAGCGATTCCCACAGTCGGTAATTTGAGAAGGCAGCTTCTTGGTTGTCCGGGAACAAATAACCGTAGAATGCTACAAAACGAGAGAAATTGTCTCAATTCTTTATGAAGTTAAAAGTATTCATCGTCCAATGACTTTTCTGATGAATTTTATCGTGGAAAAATTATAGCCTCGTTCGGGTGTTTTGATTTTAGCCAATCACCTGTTATATCTGTCTTTGTTATTCCATCCGGGTTAGTGATTGGTCGAAATCAAGACAGCAAAGCATACACTGACTGAAATACAGAGAGCAGAATTCTTCTGACAATTTAACGCAATACTCGATATTCATGTCGAAGAGTTTGGCCCAATTGTTGAATGTAAAGAACATATTGTACTGTGTTAAGTTTGAACAAGGTCAAGAAAATCCCAAGCGTTGTCAAATGTTGTCGAACATTGCGTTTTCAAGCCTTGCCCTGTGTTATTGCGTTTTAAGATATGTTTTGAGCAGTTGGGACTGTTTCGACGCGGAATGCGATTCGTTCTTGACATTCTTAGTCTTGTTTGAAATGTTTGAAATGGAAACAAGGGAAAAAGTATACATCAATGTCTTCTGATGAATTAACTTCAAGCTCAGTAACAGTTTTTTAATAACATCCTCGGGGTTCAGTTCTTCTAAGGCCTTTGCCCTGTCCTTCCTCTTTCAGTTTTAACATCAAAATGATTGATGAGTTGCGAGACAATTAATGCTTCAAGAACATTCCGTTTGCTCAAGGCAAGAACAAAATGAAGTTCGTAGTAAGAGAAATTAAAAAGAAGCTTCGAGCAAAAGTGCCCTCCAATTCAAATCGAGACGGCAAAGTGAAGACAATGGTTTTGTGAAACGCCAGTGGAAACCTGATGTGAAAATCAAGAATGTCGAGACAAGTCGAAAGGAACAATGTCGAGCATTGTAACGTCAAAAGTCGAGAGGCTTTGACCAAGGCTTAAAGACAATCGACAGAGGCTTAAGCCACTTAAAGGCTCTTGCGCAACCGGCATGCTTTGCGACTTTATTTTCGAAACCGGCCTAGTATCGTACTGTATGAAAATAAAAAACACAATAAATTTCTCAAGACAGCTGCCGCTAAGCATGCCGGTTGCGCAAGAGCCTTTAAGTATCTGTCAACTACTTTCAAAATTAACTTGATTGGAAACCTCCTAAAGTGGAAAATTTGAAGAAAAGTCGTTTCTGGAGTTGATTCCGTATAATGTTCTATCTTGGTCCATTTTATTTTTCTTTTACTCTTTCTCTTTTTATTTTTTTCTACTTCTCTTTTCTTCTTCTCTCCTATCTCTCCTACTCTCCATTTAGACCTTCGTCTACTATTCGTATACTATTCGTCTACACTAGACAGGTTTTGTCGTGCTGTCTTTCTTTCATTTTCTGCTTTTTATCGCTTCCAATTTTTTTAAAGAAATTGATGTACTTTTCCTTAGAACTCTTTCCTAGTCCCAAAACAAAGAGCAAATCTTTTCAAATCCGCCTTTTAGAGGCCTTTGGATTCTTTGGTCAACAGAATCAATTATAAGAACGTTTCACAAACTTTAAGGGGAGAGGGATCGTACTGAGTAATGCTCTAAAGCAACGTACCGTTTACTTGGGTTTGCCACAGAGAGTCAGCCACACCCCACATTGCTGCAGCAACAAAGAACATGGGCAAATCATCAGGCACCGGTTTCCATATCAACAAGCCCACCATCAAACCGAGGTTCAAAGCTGCACCCGAAAACATAAGAACTGGCCTACCAGTGTACTCAGACAATTTCCCGATGGCGTAGGAAAGAATAGCGTCAGTGACACCGAAGCATATCATCACATAGCCAACTTTATCCACTCCCAATACGCATGTGACAAAGGACTGCAAAAGATGGAAAGAGCAAAAACATTTTCACATGAGATCAGTAATGGCAGCTAAATAACACATTTTTACCATATTCCAGCACTAAAACATTTCGTTGCAAACAGGTTCTGTTGCTTCAAGGTTAAGAACTGAAGTCACAGTAAAACGACTTGAATTCCATTTTGCAAAAACTCACAAGTGGTGATAAATCAGCTTTTTTTAATTCTGGGGAAAAAAGACAAGCTAAAACTGCATCTGGCGACAAATTAAAATTTTATTACAAACTTCCTTCTAGCGTTTTACCTATGGAATGAAAAGAGCACGTGAAAATATGAACAATACGATATAGTAGCCTACGTGAGTGAGCCCTCTACTTGACGACCTTTTTAGTGCAACCACAGGTCGGTTATACGTTATATGGAAGATGGGCAACCACAGGTCGGTTATCCGTTCAGGGACTTGACCAACAGTCTTCTGTGGACTTGACCAATGGTCTCTACTGTTATTCCCTAATACCCAAAGCTGTTATTGGTGAATCCAATGAACCGATGGCCTCTACTGCCATGCATTTATACATTGTTAATGGCCTATACCTTAGTAAAATCGCCATAGACGAAACCCTGCTCGAGCCCACTGTACATTGTCAGCGGAATCAACAGCTGCATGCGCCTGTCTTTCAAATGCCTGGCAGTAGCGATGAACAAACTGAAGACGCCATGGTTTTTCTTCTCACTTCCAAGAATTGTAATTTTATCAAGGGTCGTCGAAATCAAAATAACGGCAAGAATACCAACAGCCAGGTAAATGCTCATCAATGTGATGATCTTTTTGTCTGGTCCGTCTGTTTTGTCGGCTGCAGATGATCCATTCACTGGAGTTCCTGGACAGTCATTTGCTCCGCACAAACCATAGTTGATCATTGAGCTGTTTCTGTCATCTAAAAATGTATTGGAATCAGTGTATTATCATATACAACGGGGGATCTATTAACATTCATACTGGTAGGAAAATTCCCAACTGGACCCTAAGATTATTCCACTGGTAAGTGGCCACCTTGGATTGCGTCAGTAAGAAAAGTGTCATTTGCTCCGCACAAACCACAGTTGATCATTGAGCTGTTTCTGTCATCTAAAAATGTATTGGAATCAGTGTATTATCATATACAACAGGGGATCTATTAACATTTATATTAGTAGGGAAATTCCCCACTGGACCCTAAGATTATTCCACTGGTAAGTGGCCACCTTGGATTGTGTCAGTAAGAAAAGTGTCATTTGCTCCGCACAAACCATAGTTGATCATTGAGCTGTTTCTGTCATCTAAAAATGTATTGGAATCTGTGTATTTTAATATACAACGGGGGATCTATTAACATCTATATTAGTAGGGAAATTCCCCACTGGACCCTAAGATTATTCCACTGGTAAGTGGCCACCTTGGATTGCGCTAGTAAGAAAAGTGTCGTTTGCTCCGCACAAACCATAGTTGATCATTGAGCTGTTTCTCTCATCTAAAAAGGTGTATGCATCAGTGTATTATCATATACAACGGGGGATCTATTAACATTTATATTAGTAGGGAAATTCCCAGAGTCCAGAAAAGTTGTTAACCTTCCTCCAGACAAAAACATCCCAGAGGGCAAACCTTCCTCACAAAACAATAGAAAGTGGGCGTGGCTTGGGTGTGTCGTAGGAGCTTCTATTGTTTTTCGTGGACCTTCCTCCGGTCAGTGGCCGTGCGAACGTAATGTTTTCCTGACTCTGGAAATTTCTTACTAGACCCTAAGACTTCCTTACTAGTAAGTCGCAAGCAAGAAGGGATGGCGAAACGATGATTAATACAACAAGTTTGTCATAGATACGTTGGATACAAGACAGTGATTTAATTAAAGTATATGTAAATAATCGCAGGGCACTTTGATTCAAGGTATATAAGACCTCTGTATCGAAAAGGAACGAAAAAACATTCTTAGGAAATAAGATACAGGACTCCACTTGAATCAAAGGGTATGAAACCTTAGTCCATATGTCACTTTTGAAACTTAGTTGAGGTTGATCTTCTGGTTTCATCAAATATATATTTTGAAAGTCATAGCATTTGAAAGGATCAAGAATTCCTTATCCTGTTTAGTTTGAATTCAACCCTGACCCTTGACGTGCAGTTTTACAGTTTCCTTTGTTATTCCCCCTAAAGTGCGCGCGCATTTACGATTGAGTTATGATCCCATTTAGTTTAAAGCCGATATTCCGCTTACAGCATTACTGAAATTTGTAAGCATGATTAAAGCGTAGTATGAATATTCAGATACTATATAGGCATAAATTTCTTATTTCTTATATCATTCATAAACAAAATTCCTTCAGCTTTTAATGTTACTAAAAACATACACTTCAAATTTTAAATAAACAAGAAGAAAGCATTCTAGGTTAAAAATCGTTGCGTTGCTGTTTTTCCAGGCTGTCGTGTTTGTAAATGTGCTTCTGCTCATCAAATGTGTTTTTAGATATCTTTAAATCGGGGCAAGGTAGGAAGTGATGAGCTTAAACTTCAAAATGGGCCAAGACCAACTCTAGTAAACACCTTTGTTTATAATAGTAACTATTTCATTCTCAAATAAAATGTTTCCAATAAAAAAATCTGCGTAATGTTTGACTTACTGTATTCGAAAAGGAACAATTTCACTTCATATTAGCAGTACATGCAGTATCTAGTTTCTAGGACGAAATTCTCTGATATTTTCGATATCGATATTCTTCTTCTTTCAGAATATCCTACCTTTTTGTTGGAGCACTAGAGAAGAAATCAAGTTGCCCCAGATCTGTCCACTCTGAAAAATGAGGAAGAAAATGCCAAAAAAGCGAGTAACCACGGCATCTCCAGTTTGTTTCGTTAGCTCTCCGTAGCGGATTCCACTTGTTGTCAGATAAGCACATTTTGCAGACCAGAGTGGAGCTGCTGCAAACCCTGCGGATGAGATCACATAACAGTGAAATTTCTGCAGTCCAACGTTTACCCCGAGGAAAACCTTTGCAAATATTGTACGAGATTTCCACCAAAACAATATGAATTCTACGGATTTCCTGATAAAAAAATAGGGTTTCCACCAAAGTTTACGAGATTTTCCATAGAATGATCTGCCCCCGGTTTACTCCAGGCATTTGCCTACTTAGTGACCACTGAAACTACTGCAGTCCAACGTTTACCCCGAGGAAAACTTTTGCAAATATTGTACGAGATTTCCACCAAAACAATAGAAATTCTACGGATTTCCTGATAAAACAATAGGATTTCCACCAAAGGCTTGCGAGATTTTCCATAGAATGATCTGCCCCCGGTTTACTCCAGGCATTTGCCTACTTAGTGAGCACTGTACAGTTAACTTCCACCACCGCCATTGAATAGGACCCTCAGAAGATGGTTCTTTACATGGGAAGGTAAAGCAAGAAACTCCCAGGAGAGGACCTGACACTTGTGTAGGGGTACCCTTTGTTAGCAGGGGCAGTGGCACTATTCATGACCATTGTACACGTCCAGTTATGGCCATAGAGGAATGGTGGAGAAGAGACCTTTGCACCAAGGATGCAACAAATTCAACCCAATGATTGAATGCCAGATAGTGAATGGACGAAGAAACCTTGTGGGGAAGGGGAGGAGAGGAGAGGAGAGGAGAGAAGAGGGGAGGTGAGGTGAGGTAAGAGGAGGTGAGGGGGAAGGAGAACGACTTAAACTTACCCAGAAGGATTGACGTCGGAATCATTGTGGCCCATGTTGCGTAGTAATTGGCAATAATATATGCACAATAACAAGACATCGATGCAGCTATGGTCCACTTGCAGCCGAGCCTGTCAATGACAAGGGGTGGCACAAAGAGACAGGAGACGATCAATGCACCATAGATGACGCTGAGTGATGCGACACCCAAACCACCAACTCGGTTCAAGCTGCTCTGTAAATTAGACAGTGACTGGAATGCAGTGAACAGGAGAAGGAAGGCAAAGCTGACAATGAGGAGATTCTTGATGATATGTCGCTTTTCGGCCTTTGCATCTGCAAATGACGGTGTGGGGACAGGGGCCTCCTTGTCTTTGAAAGACTCCATCTATAATAGAAGCAGCTTTGGCTATTTAGAGTTGATTTTTTGGGGGGGGGGGGGTTAGTGGCAGCAATGCAACAGTATTAGTACAGGCAAAGAATTGTTGTACTAATGACAGAAAATGGCAATGTTAATTCATGTAATAAAACCTATTTAAAATTTTCCCTGCTTAAAGAAAAACATTGGGCAAGACTACTCTTGGTTCCAGAGCCATTTGAATTAGGGCACAGGCATAGAATATAGGAGCGGGGAAGCATCTAGCTGAGAAAAAGTTTTCTAGCTGCTGCCGTTACGCCCATGAGACCAAGCCAAGACGCACCAATTTTGAACAAAGTGATGTTGCCCCGGGTTTTACCGCGTACTTGGAAAAAATTTGCCTTAAATTCATTTTCTAACTACGGGTTAAGCCTATTTGAATATCTGCAATTGAGAGCTTCTACGGTTGCTGATAAATTTGGACTTCTAGGTGCGTAAGCAAACATTATATTTGACAACCTGTACAATGCAAATACGTTCTTCTCATTAGCATGCCATGTCGCAAAACAAATTGTTGCGTCGAAACAGATCCCCACTGTAAATTGAGATCGCTGAGAACCAATTTTTGCTAAATATAGCTTGAGAGAATTTTTATAAAGCTTTATTAGAAGAAATTTAAACACGTTAAACCCCTCACAGGGTTTGCCTTTTTTGAGGTGTCCGTTAGGCTTTTGTTTTTGGCACAGATAGCACGATTGTGGAGCTTTGTGCTCATAAGGCCAAAGCAACAATCGTGTAAGTTTGCATTGGCCTTGAGTATATAAGCTTTTTCTTGGTATAGTTTCTTCAACACACGTTGCAAGACAATCTGAAGTTGGACTGTGGAGAACAAAGTTTTTTCCTTACGATGCCAACGACTAAATTGGCATTCTATCTGGTTGCATTTGGCTCACCTTTATTTTCTAATGTTTTGCGAGGTAACCTGGAACAAATATTAATAAGCAATAAATAGAGAATATACAGTTACCTTTGAGTTGAGTATGAGGCTCTCCATGAAGCGGTTAGAGTTAAAATTGTATTCAAGCATTCACCAAAACCAGCCTTACTAGTAAGTAGGGCGACCGTGAAAGGGTGTTTTTGCTGCGCTTTTGCTTGTTTAAATGCTTCAGGACCGTAGCTTCTATTGTCTTTTGGGGAAGGGGGTTCGATGGGCCCCAATAATAACAAAATTGCTTTGTTCCCAAAGTGGTTTTCTTCCTATAAGAACTACCTCTAGTCAACGAGGCTATCGTCATTTTGAAAGTTTTAAATGAAACAGTAAGATTTCTCCTCAAATGCAATTGTTTTGGTATGCTCAACTTTATCTGCTGCGATCCCCTGGACCGCTTCCCGTTTAGAACGAAAAGTGGAGTTCATAGATGATTTCCATCAAAACGTAAATACCTTGAATGTTGTAAACTCATAGACGATATTCTTCCCATGACAGAGAAATGAAATGTTATACTTAACCAAAAATTTCAAACTATTTACGAATTAATAAATTGTTATATGATATGAAAGATGATTCGTTAAAATTAAAAGCGTGCATTGGACATATTTTTTGCTGTCAGAAGACTTCTGTGCAATAAAGATATCCCTTCGGCGAAGAAGGCCTAACCTTTCCATTTTGGGTTGCGAGGATCCGTAAAACAGATTCTGATTCAGATTGAACTTAGTATGCGCTACTTCAAAGTTTTAAAGCTGAAAATGCGAGTCGTCGAATAAACGCCACTCTGGTATGTTTCACTGCAAGGCCTACATAGCCTATCGCAGCAACGTAAACTTCAGCTTAGCTTGAATTGAATTGCCTGGGGCTTCATGGAATGCAGACTCGTGTAGATGAAGCCAATCAGAGGGCAGTTTTTATTTGAATAATTGACCCATAAAGCCCTGGCAAAACGACTAAACATTTCACTAAACATTTCGCTCAACTTTTGATTAGTCAAAAGTTTAGTGAAAAGTTTAATCCTTTTGCTACCTTGTTTAGTGTTGTTTAGTGGTTTTTAGAGTGTTGTTGAGCAAAGTTTGATCCTGGTCAAAAATGTTTAGCGTTGTTTAGTATTGTTTAGCAAATGTTTAGTCGTTTTGCCACCGATTAAACATTTGTTGTGATCGCGCAAGCGCACTAGCTGTGGAAATCCAAAGGTTTTCGTCTGTTTTCGTTGGTTTTCCTGTCTCTACGTGACCCAAAAAGCCTTTGAGACATCTGCATATCTCGTTGTACGCTACTGATTCTCACTTTTATCCACTGCCTGTGCATGCAACAAAATAAACCAAAAGCAAATTCCTTTCCAAGATCTCTAACAACCCAGCAGCGTCATAGACAGCTCGCAGTTCAAAAAAGTTGAGTGAAGTTTAATGAAAAGTCTAGCCACTTTTTGCCACTCTCGCCAAACTTCGCTGAACTTCACTAAACAATAGGTGAGTGAAATGTTTAGTGAAATGTTTAGTCGTTTTGCCAGGGCTTAAGAAGCACTTATTGGTGCATTCTCTTCTAGTCTGGGGCTAGCCACCAACAGCTCGGAAGATGGTTCATGATAGGTGTTTTTGTCTAGTTGTCAAAGAAACGCGGGTAGTGGGACGTAAACAAACTAGAGAGTGGGCGCATAAGGAAAATTGGAGTCGCTAAATTAGAGAACATTGCTAATGGAGGTTTATCTTATTGAATTAAATATATTTAAAACTTACGGTGGCCCATAAGGGCCACGGCAAGAGAGTTATCTCGCGACAAACCACGGCAAAACAAAGTTAACCACGGCAAAATAAAGTCAATTCACGGCATGAGTAATCTAACTCACGGCAAAAGAAAGTCAACTCACGGCGGAAGTATAAAAAATTGACACATGCGCAAGGTAATGCTCAAACGGCGAACCATCACTGATCAGTTCGGAAAGTGATCTTGCATGTAATGTACAACATGTTCTGCTCAGACTGCGGGTGCAAAGTTGAAGATAAAGCGGCTAAGCCTCTGAGTCGTCTCTTTAATGTCTTTAAACTTATTTCTATTCCATGACACTCGGAAAGCATCGCAATGATTTCTCCATATTTAAAGCCCTGATTGAAAAATATGTGATAATTTCTTTCTCATCTACATCAGACATATCCATACTTCGTCAATCTAGCAACAAATCTAGCCCCCCCCCCCAAAATTCATTGAGCCCCCCCGTCGGAACTTCAATTTTTGAAAAATTTTAAGCAATGTCGGCACTTTCAAAACTTCCACTTCGTGATTTTTTTTACTTTTTCATTGTTTGATTTTTTTCAATTTTTTTTCATTTTTTGAACTAGAATTACCACAGCGGAAATGGTGTTATATTACATCTTTGTGGGTGGTTCACTCATTGTCGGCACCCTGACATTACAGCCCCCCTCCCTAGCATTTCTTTTCTGGCGCCATCCCTGTTTTAATGCTCTTAGGAACATTGCTATAGAGTTAAAGGGGCAGTAGGCCATTGCCGCCGCTTTTAAAATGGTTCAAGTGGAAACTAGCATTAGACTTGACAGTCAAGTCAATCCTAAATAAGTAAAGTATTAGCTTAATATCCGACGCTGATCCCTATCCAAACCTTGTGTATGGTTTTCTATGAGCTGTCACATGCTGAGAGGTACCTTGGTGCATAAACGCCAAAAACGATAATAATAAAAACCGTGACAACAAAATACCGAAATCTGAATTTCAAATCTGCCATGTCCACTACATCCCTTCCCCTTGGTCAAAACAAAACTTCCTCTTCGCCATTTCCGTCATCAAACTGTCCGTCTAGGATTTCTTAGCTCGCTTTTGACCCTGCTGTGCAAATTAAAAGTTCGCTCCGCATATCATATTCACAGCTTCGTTGTTATCTCATATTACAACATTTTCGTTGAAAAGGCAGTGTTGGCCGACGGAGGTGTGAGCTGGGAGTGAAAATGATCATTTGATGCAAAAACGGAAGTAGGAGTCGAGTGAAAACGCTCGATGGATTTGGATAGTTAGCGGGTAACAACACATCACAAATTTTCATGATAATATTGTGCACTTTATTAACTTGCCTTCCAATCCTAAACCAGTACCTGAATAGTTCTAAACTTTGTCAGCAGTCAGAATTCGCCTACACTATACAGGTACTTGACAATGTATTAAAAATAACATAATTTGCTTTAAATAGAGCCCCTAGTTCTACATCGATTACCAAAATCAACTGTTCTTTACAATTAGATTAGCACGATCTGTGACGTAAAGACAATCGTTGACAAGCATAACGTCGAAGGAGAAATATTTTTGTCTCTAACTCCGCAACACAATCACGAACCAGCTTCTTAGAAGAAAATATATCTGCATGGCCAGAACAACGACCTGCTAATAGAAAATACCTGAATACATACTTACGTTTGAAGAAAGAGCGTTGACCAAATATTTCACTGCGTCCGAAAAAGGCCTTCGTTCAAATGATTCAAACAGTCAAAAAAAAACGGGGGTTACAGGCATCTGGACAAATATTTTCATATCCCAGCATTAGTAGCGGGCGGTAGTCAGTAACGGCTAAAGCAACAAGCGTGCAAGTGTGCATTGGCCTTGGGTATATAAACTGTGTCTTAGCACAGTTTCATTCTCACACGTTGCATGACAACTCGAAGTTGGACTTTGAAGAGGAAAGGTTTTTCCTTTGCGACCCTACCCACCCAGCCCATATCTAGAAATTTTCAGGGGTTTCTATTTACATGCATGCTGACTTTCTACTTCTTTTTTTCGTGCATTAGTTAATGGCCGTATGGCTTACGACTTTTTGCATGAACAAGGTGCTGCTAGACGGCGGAAGAAGGCCATTGTTCTTGTTCTCAACCCCCTCAAAAACGGTTGGTGTTTTATTTATGGCCGTCTTTGCGATTGGCGCACCGACAGCCCAAAAATAAATGGTTCAAATGATGAGAGAACACCACCTTCAGTCTTATGATTGACAATGGTAAAACATTCTGAGGACCATCTTACCCCTATTTGCTAATGGTTTTTGTTTAGTAACCTGGAACAAATATTAATCGGGGGTAGACTTTGGCCGCCTCTTTGTAAATTGTAAACCGATGAAGAAAGCACAAAAAAGCAAGATATGCAAAATTAACTATTTATTGCACTATTATTTTTCATTCCTTTCATTTTATTCTTCTCTGTATTTCTCAAAACAATTTTTTGCAAAAAATGGCGGAATGGAGGCTGAAGTCCCCCAGCCTGTCTAAAATGTTGGCCGAGCGTTAGAATCCAGAGGGGGAATCATAGCAGTGCTTTCTTTGTTTGGTGAGGAAACGGGTGCTGTCAGCCTTGAGTGGTACAGGTGAGACAGTCCCAAATCCCTCTTAGGAAACTCTATGCCTTTGAGAAGCGAATTCTTTATGACAATATTAAAATATCTATCAACAAAAATGGTTGAACCGAAAACTCTTGGCAACCATTAAACTTCCAAAGAATTCAACCTCTAATGTTGAGAAAGCAACAGGTATAGAACATGTTAGAAAACACAGCTTGAAACTTGTAGTTAAATTTTTTTATTATAGTTAGGCCAAACTACACCAATATGCGTTCCTAAACTAATTGCAACAAAAACTATTTATGGTGTTATTTGGACCTTTGTACTAGAGAAAAAGTCCCCTAAAACCCAAGTAGTGGAAATGCTCTAAAATAAAGGCTAAAATATGACAAAGTTGATGACGTTATCAACAACCTAGTAGCATTTAGCATTGATCAAAAAACATGTACATTCAAAATTTTTCCTCCTCAAAAAAGCTTCCGAAGCTAGGGATGGTAGGGACTCGTACGTAGTAGTTATGATGAACTTCTGCGCAAGACCATAGTTGCCATTGTGCCATGTGCAGTTTCCGTAAATCGGAACCATAAATTGTTTCGAATGTCGACTTTTGCCCCCTAGAAGAAGCTTAAAGCAGAAAAACCTTCCATTCAGGCTGCATTTGCTTATGGATTTCATGTCATACGTCGATCCGAACGTTACTGGGCTGGTCTTTCATCAGATTTTGTAATAGAACAGGTTTTGATGAGAAATCTTAAAACCACTGGTGGAGTGACCCATGGAAGAGGAATGTCGGAAATTCAATGGCTGGTATGGGTGCTGTCAATGCAAGTTTCAGCTGAAGTAAACAATGCATTGCTCGAATTCACAGGAGTAAAACATACCACGAGCGAGCAATATAAAGACACAATGACAGCAAGAATAAAAAGAGATCTAAACGATACAAGGCAAATTGTTAAATTCATGGCTGCAATAAGTCTGATGATCTTTCCTTCAGTTTCATCGCAACAGGTGTCATAGGAGAAGAGGGAGCAAATGTTGACAGAGCAAGATAAATTGGGGAAAACGTTTTAGATGATATAACGGGTAAGGAGTTAGAGCAATATGTTTTCAAAAAGGCAAACCAAGCAACTTTAATTACAACACCTAATGTGGCAAAAATGGCCAATATTGAAGCAGTAGAAGCAGTTTGAGTTTTTGATTGCCTGAATGATAAAGATATTTTCTCATCTTAGTGGGCTTGGGGTAAAGAAGTTGAAAAGCTTATCAAACAGCAAACAGAAATAATAGCCAACAGACAATTGCGTAGATAGAAAAATTCACAGGAGGAGTGAGAAACTTAGAATTTCCGACAAAAATCTAAAAAGCATTTATATTTTTGCCCTAAATATCAACATAATATAACGACATCGGAACTGACAAAAAAAACTTTTTATATATTCATATGTTTATTTAACTTTAAATTCTTTCATATCGAAACAAAGCAATTAGGTAAACATAGACAACTGTGTTAAATTTCCGACAAACCCAGATATTTTCCGACAAAATAGAAGTTTAGCTATACAGGGGAGGGGGGGGGGGGGGGGGTTTGCCCTCTGTGAGCCCCTCTATTTACGCTACTGTCACCAGAACAGTTTTGCCACCATAGCAATTATAGCAACCAAAATAGCCACCCAAGCAATTTTGGCAATCAAAATAGCCACAAGAGCAATTTTGGCAACCAAAATAGCCACAAGAGCAATTTTAGCAACCATCATTTCAAAAATTCCTGGGGAGCATCCCCCTACCCCCTAGAAGCATCTGCCTAAGGTATGCATCTTTCGTCTTGATCCGGGGCCCATCAATCCTCTCCGCAGCCCTGCCAAACACTTTACAAAATCACTTTTAGGAAGTATGAGAAGCAAGGTTCTTAAAGACGAGTCTTGCGGAATGCCACAAAACGATAACAGTTCTGCTAAAGCTGAGCTACATCCATCAGCATAACTGAACTGCTCCCTAAATTTTTGAAAGTACCCTGGGAACTAGCATTGACGATGTCTTCCGTAGCATTGGCAAAAAGTTTCCATGCCCTGCGCTGTCAGATGCTTCTTTGATATTAAAAGAAATCAATTTCTTCTTCGTCAGTGTTCTACAGCATGCGATTGATATGTTACATTACCGCTTGCAAACTGGCGAGATCTAAGTTTGTTTTGTCATCCTAGATATGCCATTTACTTATGATATACAATATTAACTAATATAATCGCTAAGACGAACAGAACTGAAATAGGCCTGTAATTGTTTGCAACATTTTTATATTCATCAGTCTACAATATCTTTCGTTCAGGCCCCGAAACCGCAAGCATACGATAGGTCCTAACAGACGTGGGATGTCAAATCTAATACCAAAGCCAGAAAACAGTGTGTACGTATATATTTGTGGTGCGAATCATAATTTTGTTACTGAAATTAATATTAATATAAACAAACGTATCAAAATGACGATTCACGGCTCTCCGCTATTGTCCGCTAAATTTCCTTTAAAATTTTCTGTGTAGCACATAACAGAAGATCTCTCCACTTCAGGCCTCTCCACCCCTTAAGTCGAAATGCTTCATGTGATAAACAAACATCAGGACAATTTTGGCATGACGATGCTTTGTAAAGGGTAAAAATGATGTCGTGTAGTTCAGAAGGAGGCTTCTCACTCTTTTAAAAATAATTTTAGGGGAAATACCTTGATGAAATTAATAGACTACATAATATTGTGACCCTTCCATGACTTTAAAGTCACCTGGAACCGTTTCATGGCTTTCCTTGTTGATTTCACAAAGTCGGCCATTGCCTGTTCCAGATTTTCTATAGTTGAAAGAAGCACAAAAACATCCATCACTACGCTGGAGACATTTAAGGCAGTGTGAGAAACATTGCTCCACAGACTTCACATCAAGAGTATGTACAATATGGTTCTGAAGTGCCTTTCCAGAAAACAGAATGTTGGTGTAAAATGCAACTGGCGTCTCTCCGACGATACTGTTTACTAAAGAATGAAGAAAAGACAAAAAAGTTTATTGGCATTGTCATAGGTGTTCAAAATATGATCTTGTCACTTGCTAATATCATCCATAGCATTAGCAAGTCACAGGTTTTCAAAATTTCTTTGGAATGAGATTTGCAAAACCTGAATTATCCTACCCTTATAAGCTTCTACCTCTTCCAAAGTTCTATGAGAGCTGAAAACTAAAGTAGCACTTGAAAATGACATTTTTCATACAGAGGCTTGAGACTGAATGGCCAGTTAACACCGACTGTTGATAATAAGTACCTCATGTAACAATTGATATTTGAGTAGAATGAAGAAACAACATGAAAAACCTTAAGTTGTAGAAAAACCTGAAGCCCGGTCCTGGTAGAGCAAAAAGTAGCGGGAACAAGAAAGAATAAAAGAGAGTTAGAAATATTTTTAGGCCCTGAAGAAATGCCTGCCCTCAAGTTCATAACTAGATTATGTGAACCAAAATATAAAAAGGCTTTACTTGAAATGAATCAAGATATAATGCTACCTTGCGGAAAGGAAAATGGCGCTAAAGATATTTGAAGGAGGAAATAAATAAATCTTTCCATTGCAATCATTATTTTATTCTATCAATTTGAATTTATGGTTTAAATCAAAAGTAACCTTTGTTGAATCAACAAGAAAAAATTCCAAGTTAAATGTAAAGATATAAGGCACAGTGCAAATTCTATTTCTTTTGACGTCACAAACTATAAGAGTTATCATGGAAATATAGAGTAGAAATGAAAAGAATCACAGAGCTTAAAATATAACATTTTTAGCACAGATTTCAATTAATTCATAAATTTCTATATAAAAAAGAGAACATTGGGAGGAGAGCTTCTCTGTATACAAGTTATACTCAACAACAATTTGAGTAGTTATGATGGTTACGTGGCAAGTTCTTTTGTCTTTACATTTAGAAATACAAATGTTGAAAAAACGAATTGCTTTGGTAGACATTGATGCAGAAGAAAGAAAAAACTTATTTGTAACAATACTCGATAAACAATTGAAACTAGATTTTTATTTGCAAACAATTTTTTCGTGGTACAGAACTTAAAATTTGCTACGAAAAAAGGAAATATATGAGTATACTAAAGCTTTTCGTCTGACACTCTTCAGAGTTTAAAACGTCAGAACATAGATCGAAAACTCTACGCTAGGAAATATATATACCCAGTTGTGGATCAAAATAGACCAATCAGAAACGCGATCACATGACTGTTAAGGTTGCCCAATCAGTGCCGCTTGCCTATAGAGAATGTGACGAATGGAGTCCTAATGTGAAAACAACTCTTTCTGTCTACACAATAGTGACTTTTGATGTTTATGTAGACAAATGATATTGTTTCCTTATGTAGATACTTCCTATTAATTCATATCGTAAGAAAAACATCATTATTTATGTCATTATTTAAAAGCAAACTCAGTATCTGCTTCTTAAAAAGTCATTGGGTGAAAATAACAGTTAATAAGAAAACATACCAGGCGAAGAAGGGAATGAAGTAGTAGATGCTAAAGAAAAGAGAAAAGATATTTTCATAAATCTGCATGAATCAATTTGCATTAAGCCAAAAATGATGAATAAATGTGCTTGTAAAATACAAGAACTACTGAAGTTGCAGAAAATTTAGGGACAAAATTAAATTCTAAGTTTATAAATTCTTGCTGCTTGTATTTAGTCCAAAGGGGGCAAAAGCTTGCTGCTGGTTTTCTTTTGCACTAAATAGAAAAGAAAATCAGCAGCAAAAATTGAGCGTTTAAGAGCAAAATTAATGTAACATTTTCTATGACGTCAAAGAATTTGGTAATTTAATATTATAAAAACCGCTGTTAATGAGGTTGAAATAATAATAATAATAATAACGAGGCTGAAAAGTGGGCTAAAAACATTGTCGTGAGCAAGATCCTATAAGATTGAAAATGAAATTAGTTTTCTGCTTTTTTTAAATTAAGAAATTCCAAATAAGATTAATTTGAAAACAAACCTTGTGAGGTTGGTAAGGTAGTTGAAGTCACTGAAGAAAGTTAAAAAATATTGTATAAATCGATGGCTGAATTTTTGAATATAGAAATTAAAAGGTAGATTTATTATTCTCATTAGTAAGGCAAATGAAGGTGTGTAAATTTGTAACAATTGCCTAGAGGAATTGCCTCGAGTATGAAGATACAAAAGCCTAGAGATGGCTGTGAAGTTGGAAATAGAATTAGTTTTTTAGATTTTTTAAAGTCAAGAAATTCCAAAATCAAGCAAATTAAAAACAAACCTTGCGAGGTCGATAATGAAGTTGAAGGCACTGAAAAAAGTAAAAATATTGCATAAATCGACGGCTTAATGCTTGGATATATAAGTTAATATAGAATATGTAAGGTGCTTACTTCTGTTTAGTAAGGCAAAAGAAGGCATGTACATTTGTAACAGTTGCCTAGAGGGATTTTTTTCATGTATTATTTTAAAGCTAGCAGTGACGTTTCTTTAAAAACATATTTGGCGAACTTAACGTCGAGGCTGACAATGTCATAAATATTGAAAAGGTTGGCTTATAAATTCATGCACATAAGTGTGTGTTATAAGAAATCTGGATCAGCAATTGACATTTGTGAAAGAAAGGGGATAGAGTCGGAAAAAAAAGCTGCATATTCTATCATGAGCAAGAAAATACAAAAAGCCTGGTAATAACGGTTGTAGCTTCAATTGAAATTAATTTCGTTACTTTTTATAAGATTTGAATATTGCAAAATCAATCGATTCAACAGCATACCTTGAAACGTGGACAATGAAGTTGTAGGCACTAAAGAGAGTAAAAGTATTTTACAGCTGTTGTAAATCTAGATCGATGGTTGAAATGTTTGATGATAATAATTAAAAAGGAGGACAAATTTTCTTTTAGAATCACACGAAATACACCATGTAAAATTGTTACGAGGAGGATTGACTTTTATTACTTGTTATGACATTTGAAAATGCTAAAGATCATTAACTTCTAAACAAACATATAAAGGTTAAAAAAATTTAAGCTGAAACGTTGCTCGAAATTTTTGTCAAGAAATGATCTCTTGACATGAAAGGTGTAAAAAGAGAGTGGCATATTTTTTTGCAAATTATAAAGTACAAAAGCTTGAAAAATGCATAGTAGCTATATCTTTATTTTTTTTGGCTGCCTGTCCTTATGACATGTAAAAGTGCAAAGAGAATATAAAATGAAACACACCTTCGGAAGTGTAAAGTGAAGCTGAAGGTTCTGAAGAAAGAAAAGAAAAAGCCTTGTATATTTATATAGGTCATTCTGCTACCATCTTTTATGTCACTTTCTAAAAGTAAGTATTATGAAATTATAAATCGCTTCGATTATTAAAAAGGAAAGTAAAATAAAAGGCGTGATGAAAGCCAGGGACTGCGTACCAGTCCAAATGTGGGAGGGCTGAAAAGGCATGACCGGAATTTTTTTGAGGCCGTGCCCTCTAAAACACCGGAAAACCCCCCTTTAAGAAAACACTTTCTTATTTCTGTTGAAGTTTTATAAACAAAATGGTTCAGAGAAGATATCAAAAGCTATGAAAATAGATAGAATTAGCTCAGGGATAATGAAATAGCAAGAAAAACTGGGTACCCAGTGAAGAAAAACTGCTACTCCTTAGGAGCATACTATCCAATATTGCGCTAGAGCATAGTTAGAGTAAATTGTCCAAAATATTTTCTAACCTATTATTGCAAAAAAGTGGTGGGGCTATAGCCCCTGCTAACCCAAAGGCTGCGCGGTGCCATATGAAAGGTGCCTAAAGTGAGAAGTTGTCGAGTCTTTGGATCAAGGGGAAGGAAAATTGCAAGATCAAAATGTGTAATTGGAATACTAATCAGAGCTTGCCTGTGTCCACAGTGTCATAATATGCCGAAAACCCTCGGTATGAATACCCACTGTCACTTCTGAAGGTTATGTTGAAAGCATTCTCAGCCGAAAGAAATGTTGTCAAATTTGAGATTATCCCAGACAGTGTTCCAACATGCTGCAAGGAGCCGTTAAGGAGCTGCTCTATGGTCAGATAGTCATACTTTTGCTCCGTCCAAATATCGTTAAACGTAAGAAGGATCTGCTTATCCCTTGGAACAATGATTTCGTAGCGACAGTATGCATTATGAGGGTAACTCTTCGGGTATCCAGGTGAAGTGAAGTTGCTTTGCAATGACTCCATTTTCATATTGCAGTCTAAAATGTGATTGATGTGCTTAGAATGGCTAAGTCACGACATGGAAAATGGCAAGGCCATCACAATATGGAATCAATTCTCAGAGTTTTTAAAGTAGATAACAGCGTATCTTTGAATATACTAAATCTGATAAAAATGCATATATTCCATTTGGAGCTGTTTATTTTTAAATCTAACAAGTATTTATTGTCCAAGTCAAAATTAAATTATACCTAGCAGATTTTACAATGAACTAAGATTGATAGAGAAAGATTTAAGAAAGACTTAATAATTTACACATGTAGTAGGGAATCATGAATCTGATCCGACGAATAGAATTGTGAAATACAACGGCTAAAAGCTGATTAATTTCTATCAGGCAGTGGAGAAAAAAATCTAGAAAAATCTTAATGTTAACGAGGAAAATTAACCTTTATCTTACAACTTTAAAGGTGGAAAAGTAAACAATATGTGAACACAATTGGCAACGAAACTGATGAAGCTGTAAAGGAAAAGTCTATAGATCCACGAATCTTCAAATTCGAGTTTTACTAGATGTTTTTATAAATATCTCGTCTAAGAAAATAAGAATTGCATAGAGGTGGGATTCTCAAAGAGATTGTTAGTAAATAAGTTAAATAAAGCATATAAATTCTGGTACGCTAAAAACAATTTCAAATTCTATTTAATTTGCATAAGAACTGAGCTGCATCGGAGGACATCGTATGTGAGACCAGTTCCTCTAGCTTTATCCTATATCCCTTTAGCTTTCTTTATGTAAGTTTTTTGTTATTGGTTATCAATTAGCAATTTTTCAAACAAATGCACTCAGCACAGCTGTCCGGGCTAGCTCGCTGCATATAAAGCCGGGATTAATTTTATCTCGGCAAGCGGAGCCAGCACAACTTTCTGTTTGAAAATGAGTCAAAAAAATGTCAAGTACATGCAAACAAACACACACAACGTTAACAATAATCATATTAAAATCTATCAAAACCTGCTAGTAATGCTTACCTGAGCCAAAGACAAGTTTTTTGGTCATTGTATAGCAGAAGATCGAAAGAAACAGGAACGGCATCGCATTTCGTAGCATTGTTCCGTTCGGTCTTTCATTTATTAATCTATGCAAAGATCCACATAAAAAGGAATAGTCGGTAAGCAATCAGCATCTCGAAAAAGAAGACCTGTATAAATTGCTACCTGTATAAACAATAACATTTTTGCTAAAATTGAAAACAGAAATGTGCAGAGTCAAAAAAACATTACGATCGCACGGTCATTGACCGGAGGAAGGTTTGAAAACCAAAAAGGTTTAGAGAAAGGTTTTGGTAAATATTTTTTCTAAGATTAAAAGTGAAGCAAGTTATTGACTCATTGGAAAGAAACTGTGAAAATAGTCTAGGCAGAGTCGACCTTTAACCGATTGTGCATGCAAATGCCAAGTGGCATAATTATTTAAAAACACAATCTTATTAACACAATCAACGCATTTATTTAAAAACAAAATTTTGTAATTTAAACAAGAATATTCTGTTACAACTGTACTTCAAACAAGATTGTATAAAAAGTACTTTTATTGTTCAAAGTGTAACAGCTATATTAAGCCGTAATGAATGGAGAACTCTCACAAATTACTTAGCAAAGTTTATGACAAAAGACAAATTAAAGAATTTGGACTCAAATCGTCAAAATGTCAATAACAATTAACCATTCCAAGTTGAAGTGACAGAACGATCTAATCTAATCTTGCTATTTTGGGATTGTTCGCAAGCCTGTTTAACCACAAATTTGGCTGTTGTTGGAAAGTCAATTAAGTTTGACGGAGAGGAACATAAAAAGCTTTAAACTATGTTTCTCAAACTTTCAATGCTGCCTAGTGCCAGTTAGAGAGAGAGAGAGAGAAAGGGCAAAAAAAGTTTAATATGGTCTGAAGCAAAATTCTATATCGACTTCCATACCACTGCTAGCAAGCAAAGAACACACCAGATTTTGTTGCCTTTGTCTGTTATCTGTTAAAAGGAGTGGATGAGTAGCAGACGTTGGCAAAGACAAATTCTGCTTACGCAAAAAAATTTGGACGTCTATCCATTAAAGCCAATCGTGTTTCGGGATAAAAGATTGAAGGGTGAATAAAGAACATAACAATTTCAGGCAGAAAAATATATGAAAATACTCGAAGATAAAGAACATGTTTATCTACAGGCATTTATATTGGAAAATGTGAAGCTTTAGAGAATGGTAACTTCCTGCAAGAAGAATTATGGGTTTCGAAAAGATCCGAGAAGAACAACAGAATGTCATTATCGCACAATTTAGCCGTTGTCTTGAGAACAAAGTTTTCCTTTGCAAGGCTCGCCACAGTTAAACATTTTGCACAAGTTCAAGGCCACAGCAGTGCAAATGTTTTTGGTCAATTGAATTGCCAAAGAAAGTAGGAAATTGCAACGGAATTTCTGCATATTTTTTTCAAATATGACTCACTGAGCTGCCTTGTTTTAAACAGTTGTTCTAGTGAAACTCTGTGGAAGATAAAGGATGTCTTTAAATAAAGACTGCACAATTAAAGACTTTTAGAACCTGTAAGTAATGTAAGAAAGTATTTCATGTTATCAACGGACACTTTTTATGGGTATACGGAAATGATTCAAACTCTAACAGCTTTATACTGCAACAATTTACAAGAAAATGCAGGATTTATTACCTTGAAGCATTCCAGCGAATTGTGTTTATTTCTCACTTGCACAAGTAAGCCTTGTTGGTGAATAAGTGTTTGCTCCAACTTCACTCTTTCAAGCAATGATGAGTTTAATTTCAAGGACTTCTTAGGTCGATCACAATTTCAATGGTATATTCAATAATTTGAAGAGTGACATTGCTTTATACTTTAGTTCACTTCATTTGAGAATGGAAATGCTTTCCAATAAGATTAAAAAATTCAATGATTTGTTCAATTATTTATAAGACAGAAAACCATTCCTGATGTAAAATTGACATTTTAACCGAACATAGAAATGAACTTGCCAGTAATCTCCCGGTTGCATTGATGTGATGCATAATGATTGATGAATTAAAACAAAAACAAACTTTATATCGAAAATCAAACTGATGTTTTATTGTTGATAGTGCAAACACGTTTTGTTAAAACTCTTCTAGTTATTGTCTCTTTTATCAGTTTTATTTTGAAGAGTAAATTTATCAATTGTTTGCAAAAAGTAGAAGAGTTTTGATAAAAACAATATCCAATCGTGTACTTGCACCAAACTTCATCCTTGTATCATAAAATGCATTGTTCTACAGTTATGTTACTGCACTATTATTAATCTTCAGAGCATCTTTTAACAAAAGAATTTTTGACAAACATTTTTTTACTCTGTTTTGCGAGCTCTTTTCAATGAAATGACCAGATTTGAAAACTTGGAAGGTCAAAATTTTGCTCACCGTGCATTTTTCAAGCCTCCGGAAACATGTTACTTCCAGCCATTTGTTGAAATTAAACTTAAATTTCCTAAACTTGCCTTTAACATTAGACTTTTAGCGGTATCATTGTTGTTTCTTTGTACATACTTTCCAATTTGCCACATGTTCAAATACATTATTTAGAACAAAATATGGACCACCAGAAATGTAAATTAAGCTTAAAATAAAAGTATTAAGACTGAAAAATTTGTAACAGACGTTTAAAATCTTGTCATTATCATTTTTGTTTGCTTATTTGTAGGATATACTTTTATTTGAGAGATATTTCAATCTAAAATTTCCCAATAACACGTTAGGACTTTTCTTGATCATTTAATTAATGAAAGCTGCTTGTAAAAATTCCTTATTTCATTTTCCAGGATCTTTTATCTCACTTTTGTTTATTCGCTCAAATTAGGGAGACAGAACTTTAAAATTGAATAAGCTACCTAATGCATATCACATTAAAATTTGTGAAACAATTTTAAGAGAAAAAAGGTCAGGGCACCAGTAATCATTACTGACAGGTAAATATTACAGAGGATGCAAAAGTGAATATAACTTACAAAGTGGGAAAGGCGACAGATAATGTAAAAACATTTCTTCTTAGGCCGATCTGTGCGCATTTTCTATTGTTAAATTGATAAATTTTTTCCTCAAAATAATGGAGGTTGATGGAGGAAGACATTGTGATGGTTAAAATTCCTGCGAAAGATAATTTTTGAGAATATGAGAAATTAAGAATTGACAGTTTACCTAAGTAGTAAAATCAAAGTTGTATAGTATCAAAAATCCATTCCTAACAAGAAAAAAAAAACTAGACATAGATATCAATGCTATTAAAACTTGTTTGGACCAGCCAAGTTTGAAAGTTTTCAAATCCAGAACCTTTTTTTTACATAATCTTTCAAATTTTGTTAACAGTGGTTCAGTGGGGATCTATTAACATTTATATTAGTAGGGAAATTCTCCACTGGACCCTAAGATTATTTCACTGGTAAGTGGCCACCTTGGATTGCGTCAGTAAGAAAAGTGTCATTTGCTCCTCACAAACCATAGTTGATCATTGAGCTGTTTCTCTCATCTAAAAATGTGTATTGATCAGTGTATTATCATATACAACAGGGGATCTATTAACATTTATATTAGTAGGGAAATTCCCACATTGATGAAATTAATAGACTACATAATACTGTGACCCTTCCATGACTTTAAAGTCACCTGGAACCGTTTCATGGCTTTCCTTGTTGATTTCGCAAAGGCGGCCATTGCCTGTCCCAGATTTTCTATAATTGAAAGAAGCACAAAAGCATCCATCACTACGCTGGAGACATTTAAGGCAGTTTGAGAAACATTGCTCCACAGACTTCACATCAAGGGTATGTACAATATGGCTCTGAAGTGCCTTTCCAGAAAACAGAATGTTGGTGTAAAATGCAACTGGCGTCTCTCCGACGATACTGTTTACTACAGAATGAAGAAAAGACAAAAAAGTTTATTGGCATTGTCATAGGTGTTCAAAATATGATCTAGTCACTTGCTAATATCATCCATAGCATTAGCAAGTCACAGGTTTTCAAAATTTCTTTGGAATGAGATTTGCAAAACTTGAATTATCCTACCCTTATAAGCTTCTACCTCTTCCAAAGTTCTATGAGAGCTGAAAACTAAAGTAGCACTTGAAAAGGACATTTTTCGTACAGAGGCTTGAGACTGAATGGCCAGTTAACACCGATGATAAGTACCTCATGTAACAATTGATATTTGAGCAGAATGAAGAAACAACATGAAAAGCCTTAAGTTGTAGAAAAACCTTAAGCCCGGTCCTGGTAGAGCAAAAAGTAGCGGGAACAAGAAAGAATAAAAGAGAGTTAGAAATATTTTTAGGCTTTGAAGAAATGCCTACCCTCAAGTTCATAACTAGATTATATGAACCAAAATATAAAAAGGCTTTACTTGAAATGACTCAAGATATAATACTACCTTGCGGAAAGGAAAATGGCGCTAAAGATATTTGAAGGAGAAAATAAATAAAACTTTCCATTGCAATTAATATTTTATACTATCAATTTGAATTTATGGTTTAAATCAAAAGTAACCTTTTTTGAACCAACAAGAAAAAATTCCAAGTTAAATGTAAAGATAATAAGGCACAGTGCAAATTCTATTTCTTTTGACGTCACAAACTGTAAGAGTTATCATGGAAATGTAGAGTAGAAATGAAAAGAATCACAGAGCTAAAAATATAATATTTTTAGCACAGATTTCAATTAATTCATAAATTTCTATATAAGAAAGAGAACATTGGGAGGAGAGCTCCTCTGTATACAAGTTATACTCAACAACAATTTGAGTAGTTATGATGGTTACGTTGCAAGTTCTTTTGTCTTTACATTTAGACATACAAATGTTAAAAAAACGAATTGCTTTGGTAGACATTGATGCAGAAGAAAGAAAAGACTTATTTGTAACAATACTTGATAAACAATTGAAACTAGATTTTTATTTGCAAACAATTTTTTCGTGGTACAGAACTTAAAATTTGCTACGAAAAAAGGAAATATATGAGTATACTAAAGCTTTTCGTCTGACACTCTTCAGAGTTTAAAACGTCAGAACATAGATTGAAAACTCTACGCTAGGAAAAATATATACCCAGTTGTGGATCAAAATAGACCAATCAGAAACGCGATCACATGACTGTTAAGGTTGCCCAATCAGTGCCACTTGCTATAGAGATTGTTACCAATGGAGTCCTAATGTGAAAACAACTCTTTCTGTCTACACAATAGTGACTTTTCATGTTTATGTAGACAAATGATATTGTTTCCTTATGTAGATACTTCCTATTGATACATATCGTAAGAAAAACATCATTATTTATGTCATTATTTAAAAATAAAACTCAGTGTCTGCTTCTTAAAAAGTCATTGGGTGAAAACAGTTAATAAGAAAACATACCAGGCGAAGAAGGGAATGACTCTCCGACGATACTGTTTACTACAGAATGAAGAAAAGACAAAAAAGTTTATTGGCATTGTCATAGGTGTTCAAAATATGATCTAGTCACTTGCTAATATCATCCATAGCATTAGCAAGTCACAGGTTTTCAAAATTTCTTTGGAATGAGATTTGCAAAACTTGAATTATCCTACCCTTATAAGCTTCTACCTCTTCCAAAGTTCTATGAGAGCTGAAAACTAAAGTAGCACTTGAAAAGGACATTTTTCGTACAGAGGCTTGAGACTGAATGGCCAGTTAACACCGATGATAAGTACCTCATGTAACAATTGATATTTGAGTAGAATGAAGAAACAACATGAAAAGCCTTAAGTTGTAGAAAAACCTTAAGCCCGGTCCTGGTAGAGCAAAAAGTAGCGGGAACAAGAAAGAATAAAAGAGAGTTAGAAATATTTTTAGGCTTTGAAGAAATGCCTACCCTCAAGTTCATAACTAGATTATATGAACCAAAATATAAAAAGGCTTTACTTGAAATGACTCAAGATATAATACTACCTTGCGGAAAGGAAAATGGCGCTAAAGATATTTGAAGGAGAAAATAAATAAAACTTTCCATTGCAATTAATATTTTATACTATCAATTTGAATTTATGGTTTAAATCAAAAGTAACCTTTTTTGAACCAACAAGAAAAAATTCCAAGTTAAATGTAAAGATAATAAGGCACAGTGCAAATTCTATTTCTTTTGACGTCACAAACTGTAAGAGTTATCATGGAAATGTAGAGTAGAAATGAAAAGAATCACAGAGCTAAAAATATAATATTTTTAGCACAGATTTCAATTAATTCATAAATTTCTATATAAGAAAGAGAACATTGGGAGGAGAGCTCCTCTGTATACAAGTTATACTCAACAACAATTTGAGTAGTTATGATGGTTACGTTGCAAGTTCTTTTGTCTTTACATTTAGACATACAAATGTTGAAAAAACGAATTGCTTTGGTAGACATTGATGCAGAAGAAAGAAAAGACTTATTTGTAACAATACTTGATAAACAATTGAAACTAGATTTTTATTTGCAAACAATTTTTTCGTGGTACAGAACTTAAAATTTGCTACGAAAAAAGGAAATATATGAGTATACTAAAGCTTTTCGTCTGACACTCTTCAGAGTTTAAAACGTCAGAACATAGATTGAAAACTCTACGCTAGGAAAAATATATACCCAGTTGTGAATCAAAATAGACCAATCAGAAACGCGATCACATGACTGTTAAGGTTGCCCAATCAGTGCCACTTGCTATAGAGATTGTTACCAATGGAGTCCTAATGTGAAAACAACTCTTTCTGTCTACACAATAGTGACTTTTCATGTTTATGTAGACAAATGATATTGTTTCCTTATGTAGATACTTCCTATTGATACATATCGTAAGAAAAACATCATTATTTATGTCATTATTTAAAAATAAAACTCAGTGTCTGCTTCTTAAAAAGTCATTGGGTGAAAACAGTTAATAAGAAAACATACCAGGCGAAGAAGGGAATGACTCTCCGACGATACTGTTTACTACAGAATGAAGAAAAGACAAAAAAGTTTATTGGCATTGTCATAGGTGTTCAAAATATGATCTAGTCACTTGCTAATATCATCCATAGCATTAGCAAGTCACAGGTTTTCAAAATTTCTTTGGAATGAGATTTGCAAAACTTGAATTATCCTACCCTTATAAGCTTCTACCTCTTATAAATCTGTGCTAAAAATATTATCTACCTCTTCCAAAGTTCTATGAGAGCTGAAAACTAAAGTAGCACTTGAAAAGGACATTTTTCGTACAGAGGCTTGAGACTGAATGGCCAGTTAACACCGATGATAAGTACCTCATGTAACAATTGATATTTGAGTAGAATGAAGAAACAACATGAAAAGCCTTAAGTTGTAGAAAAACCTTAAGCCCGGTCCTGGTAGAGCAAAAAGTAGCGGGAACAAGAAAGAATAAAAGAGAGTTAGAAATATTTTTAGGCTTTGAAGAAATGCCTACCCTCAAGTTCATAACTAGATTATATGAACCAAAATATAAAAAGGCTTTACTTGAAATGACTCAAGATATAATACTACCTTGCGGAAAGGAAAATGGCGCTAAAGATATTTGAAGGAGAAAATAAATAAAACTTTCCATTGCAATTAATATTTTATACTATCAATTTGAATTTATGGTTTAAATCAAAAGTAACCTTTTTTGAACCAACAAGAAAAAATTCCAAGTTAAATGTAAAGATAATAAGGCACAGTGCAAATTCTATTTCTTTTGACGTCACAAACTGTAAGAGTTATCATGGAAATGTAGAGTAGAAATGAAAAGAATCACAGAGCTAAAAATATAATATTTTTAGCACAGATTTCAATTAATTCATAAATTTCTATATAAGAAAGAGAACATTGGGAGGAGAGCTCCTCTGTATACAAGTTATACTCAACAACAATTTGAGTAGTTATGATGGTTACGTTGCAAGTTCTTTTGTCTTTACATTTAGACATACAAATGTTGAAAAAACGAATTGCTTTGGTAGACATTGATGCAGAAGAAAGAAAAGACTTATTTGTAACAATACTTGATAAACAATTGAAACTAGATTTTTATTTGCAAACAATTTTTTCGTGGTACAGAACTTAAAATTTGCTACGAAAAAAGGAAATATATGAGTATACTAAAGCTTTTCGTCTGACACTCTTCAGAGTTTAAAACGTCAGAACATAGATTGAAAACTCTACGCTAGGAAAAATATATACCCAGTTGTGAATCAAAATAGACCAATCAGAAACGCGATCACATGACTGTTAAGGTTGCCCAATCAGTGCCACTTGCTATAGAGATTGTTACCAATGGAGTCCTAATGTGAAAACAACTCTTTCTGTCTACACAATAGTGACTTTTCATGTTTATGTAGACAAATGATATTGTTTCCTTATGTAGATACTTCCTATTGATACATATCGTAAGAAAAACATCATTATTTATGTCATTATTTAAAAGTAAAACTCAGTGTCTGCTTCTTAAAAAGTCATTGGGTGAAAATAACAGTTAATAAGCAAACATACCAGGCGAAGAAGGGAATGAAGTAGTAGATGCTAAAGAAAAGAGAAAATATATTTTCATAAATCTGCATGGATCAATTTGTTAACCCAAAAATGATGAATAAATGTGCTTGTAAAATACAAGAACTACTGAAGTTGCAGAAAATTTAGGAACAAAATTAAAAAAGTTTATAAATTCTTGCTGCTTGTATTTAGTCCAAAGGGGGCAAAAGCTTGCTGCTGGTTTCCTTTTGCACTAAATAGCAAAGAAAATCAGCAGCAAAAATTGAGCGTTTAAGAGCAAAATTAATGTAACATTTTCTATGACGTCAAAGAATTTGGTAATTTAATATTATAAAAACCGCTGATAATGAGGTTGAAATAATAATAATAATAATGAGGCTGAAAAGTGGGCTAAAAACATTGTCGTGAGCAAGATCCTATAAGATTGAAAATAAAATTAGTTTTCTGCTTTTTTTAAATTAAGAAATTCCAAATAAGATTAATTTGAAAACAAACCTTGTGAGGTTGGTAAGGTAGTTGAAGTCACTGAAGAAAGTTAAAAAATATTGTATAAATCGATTGCTGATTTTTTGAATATAGAAATTAAAAGGTAGATTTATTATTCTCATTAGTAAGGCAAATGAAGGGGTGTAAATTTGTAACAATTGCCTAGAGGAATTGCCTCGAGTATGGAGATACAAAAGCCTAGAGATGGCTGTGAAGTTGGAAATAGAATTAGTTTTTTAGATTTTTTAAAGTCAAGAAATTCCAAAATCAAGCAAATTAAAAACAAACCTTGCGAGGTCGATAATGAAGTTGAAGGCACTGAAAAAAGTAAAAATATTGCATAAATTGACGGCTTAATGCTTGGATATATAAGTTAATATAAAATATGTAAGGTGCTTACTTCTGTTTAGTAAGGCAAAGAAGGCATGTACATTTGTAACAGTTGCCTAGAGGGATTTTTTCATGTATTATTTTAAAGCTAGCAGTGACGTTACTTTAAAAACATATTTGGCGAATTTAACGTCGAGGCTGACAATGCCATAAATATTGAAAAGGTTGGCTTATAAATTCATGCACATAAGTGTGTGTTATAAGAAATCTGGATCAGCAATTGACATTTATGAAAGAAAGGGGATAGAATCGGATAAAATAGCTGCATATTCTATCATGAGTAAGAAAATACAAAAAGCTTCATAATTACCGTTAATAGCTTCAATACAAATTAATTTCGTTACTTTTTATAAGATTTGAATATTGCAAAATCAATCAATTCAACAGCATACCTTGAAACGTGGACAATGAAGTTGTAGGCACTAAAGAGAGTAAAAGTATTTTACAGCTGTTGTAAATCTAGATCGATGGTTGAAATGTTTGATGATAATAATTAAAAAGGAGGACAAATTTTCTTTTAGAATCACACGAAATACACCATGTAAAATTGTTACGAGGAGGATTGACTTTTATTACTTGTTATGACATTTGAAAATGCTAAAGATCATTAACTTCTAAACAAACATATAAAGGTTAAACAAATTAAAGCTAAAACGTTGCTCGAAATTTTTGTCAAGAAATGATCTCTTGACATGAAAGGTGTAAAAAGAGAGTGGCATATTTTTTTGTAAATTATAAAGTGCAAATCTTGAAAAATGCATAATAGCTCTATCTTTATTTTTGGCTGCCTGTCCTTATGACATGTGAAAGTGCAAAGAGAATATAAAATGAAACACACCTTCGGAAGTGTAAAGTGAAGTTGAAGGTTCTGAAGAAAGAAAAGAAAAAGCCTTATATATTTATATAGGTCATTCTGCTACCATCTTTTATGTCACTTTCTAAAAGTAAGTATTATGAAATTATAAATCTCTTTAATAACATCATTTTAAAGCTTCGATTATTAAAAAGGAAAGTAAAATAAAAGGCGTGATGAAAGCCAGGGACTGCGTACCAGTCCAAATGTGGGAGGGCTGAAAAGGCATGACCGGAATTTTTTTGAGGCCGTGCCCTCTAAAACACCGGAAAACCCCCCTTTAAGAAAACACTTTCTTATTTCTGTTGAAGTTTTATAAACAAAATGGTTCAGAGAAGATATCAAAAGCTATGAAAATAGATAGAATTAGCTTAGGGATAATGAAATAGCAAGAAAAACTGGGTACCCAGTGAAGAAAAACTGCTACTCCTTAGGAGCATACTATCCAATATTGCGCGAGAGCATAGTTAGAGTAAATTGTCCAAAATATTTTCTAACCTATTATTGCAAAAAAGTGGTGGGGCTATAGCCCCTGCTAACCCAAAGGCTGCACGGTGCCATATGAAAGGTGCCTAAAGTGAGAAGTTTGTCGAGTCTTTGGATCAAGGGGAAGGAAAATTGCAAGATCAAAATGTGTAATTGGAATACTAATCAGAGCTTGCCTGTGTCCACAGTGTCATAATATGCCGAAAACCCTCGGTATGAATACCCACTGTCACTTCTGAAGGTTATGTTGAAAGCATTCTCAGCCGAAAGAAATGTTGTCAAATTTGAGATTATCCCAGACAGGGTTCCAACATGCTGCAAGGAGCCGTTAAGGAGCTGCTCTATGGTCAGATAGTCATACCGTTGCTCCGTCCAAATATCGTTAAACGTAAGAAGGATCTGCTTCTCCCTTGGAACAATGATTTCGTAGCGACAGTATGCATTATGAGGGTAACTCTTCGGGTATCCAGGTGAAGTGAAGTTGCTTTGCAATGACTCCATTTTCATATTGCAGTCTAGAATGTGATTGATGTGCTTAGAATGGCTAAGTTACGACATGGAAAATGGCAAGGCCATCACAATATGGAATCAATTCTCAGAGTTTTTCAAGTACATAACAGCATATCTTTGAATATAGTGAATCTGATAAAAATGCATATATTCCATTTGGAGCTGTTTATTTTTAAATCTAACAAGTATTTATTGTCCAAGTCAAAATTAAATTATACCTAGCAGATTTTACGATGAACTAAGATTGATAGAGAAAGATTTAAGAAAGATTTAATAATTTACACATGTAGTAGGGAATCATGAATCTGATCCGACGAATAGAATTGTGAAATACAACGGCTAAAAGCTGATTAATTTCTATCAGGCAGTGGAGAAAAAAATCTAGAAAAATCTTAATGTTAACGAGGAAAATTAACCTTTATCTTACAACTTTAAAAGGTGGAAAAGTAAACAGTATGTGAACACAATTGGCAACGAAACTGATGAAGCCGAAAAAGAAAAGTCTATAGATCCACGAATCTTCAAATTCGAGTTTTATTAGATGTTTTTATAAATATCTCGTCTAAGAAAATAAGAATTGCATAGAGGTAGGATTCTCAAAGAGATTGTTAGTAAATAAGTTAAATAAAGCATATAAATTCTGGTACGCTAAAAACAATTTCAAATTCTATTTAATTTGCATAAGAACTCAGCTGCATCGGAGGACATCGTATGTGAGACCAGTTCCTCTAGCTTTATCCTATATCCCTTTAGCTTTCTTTATGTAAGTTTTTTGCTATTGGTCATCAATTAGCAATTTTTCAAACAAATGCACTCAGCACAGCTGTCCGGGCTAGCTCGCTGCATATAAAGCCGGGATTAATTTTATCTCGGCAAGCGGAGCCAGCACAACTTTCTGTTTGAAAATGAGTCAAAAAAATGTCAAGTACATGCAAACACACACACACAACGTTAACAATAATCATATCAAAATCTATCAAAACCTGCTAGTAATGCTTACCTGAGCCAAAGACAAGTTTTTTCGTCATTGTATAGCAGAAGATCGAAAGAAACAGGAACGGCATCGCATTTCGTAGCATTGTTCCGTTCGGTCTTTTATTTATTAATCTATGCAAAGATTCACATAAAAGGAATAGTCGGTAAGCAATCAGCAACTCGAAAACGAAGACAATATTGCTACCTGTATAAAAAATAACATTTTTGCTAAAATTGAAAACAGAAATGTGCAGAGTCAAGAAAACATTACGATCGCACGGTCATTGACCGGAGGAAGGTTTGAAAACCAAAAAGGTTTAGACAAAGGTTTTGGTAAATATTTTTTCTAACATTAAAAGTGAAGCAAGTTATTAACTCATTGGAAAGAAACTGTGAAAATAGTCTAGGCAGAGTCGACCTTTAGCCGATTGTGCATGCAAATGCCAAGTGGCATAATTATTTAACACAATCTTATTAACACAATCAACGCAATTATTTAAAAACAAAATTTTGCAATTTAAACAAGAATATTCTGTTACAACTGTACTTCAAACAAAATTGTATAAAAGGTACTTTAATTGTTCAAAGTGTAACATAATGAATAACATAATTAAGCCATAATGAATGGAGAACTCTCACAAATTACTTAGCAAAGTTTATGACAAAAGACAAATTAAAGAATTTGGACCCAAATGGTCAAAATGTCAATAACAATTAACCATTCCAAGTTGAAGTGACAGAACGATCTAATCTAATCTTGCTATTTTGGGATTGTTCACAAGCCTGTTTAACTACAAATTTGGCTGTTGTTGGAAAGGGGGTTTAATCAACTGTCAATTAAGTTTGACGGAGAGGAACATAAAAAAGCTTTAAACTATGTTTCTCAAACTTTCAATGCTGCCTAGTGCCAGTTAGAGAGAGAGAGAGAAAGGGCAAAAAAAGTTTAATATGGTCTGAAGCAAAATTCTATATCGACTTCCATACCACTGCTAGCAAGCAAAGAACACACCAGATTTTGTTGCCTTTGTCTGTTATCTGTTAAAAGGAGTGGATGAGTAGCAGACGTTGGCAAAGACAAATTCTGCTTACGCAAAAAAATTAACTTTTGGACGTCTATCCCATTAAGCCAATCGTGTTTCGGGATAAAAGATTGAAGGGTAAATAAAGAACATAACAATTTCAGGTAGAAAAATATATGAAAATACTCGAAGATAAAGAACATGTTTATCTACAGGCATTCATATTGGAAAATGTGAAGCTTTAGAGAATGGTAACTTCCTGCAAGAAGAATTATGGGTTTCGAAAAAATCCGAGAAGAACAACAGAATGTCATTATCGCACAATTTAGCCGTTGTCTTGAGAACAAAGTTTTCCTTTGCAAGGCTCGCCACAGTTAAGCATTTTGCACAAGTTCAAGGCCACAGCAGTGCAAATGTTTTTGGTCAATTGAATTGCCAAAGAAAGTAGGAAATTGCAACGGAATTTCTGCATATTTTTTTCAAATATGACTCACTGAGCTGCCTTGTTTTAAACAGTTGTTCTAGTGAAACTCTGTGGAAGATAAAGGATGTCTTTAAATAAAGACTGCACAATTAAAGACTTTTAGAACCTGTAGTATTTCATGTTATCAACTGACACTTTTTATGGGTATACGGAAATGATTCAAACTCTAACAGCTTTATACTGCAACAATTTACAAGAAAATGCAGGATTTATTACCTTGAAGCATTCCAGCGAACTGGGTTTATTTCTCACTTGCACAAGTAAGCCTTGTTGGTGAATAAGTGTTTGCTCCAACTTCACTCTTCCAAGCAATGATGAGTTTAATTTCAAGGACTTCTTAGGTCGATCACAATTTCAATGGTATATTCAATAATTTGAAGAGTGACATTGCTTTATACTTTAGTTCACTTCATTTGAGAATGGAAATGCTTTCCAATAAGATTAAAAAATTCAATGATTTGTTCAATTATTTATAAGACAGAAAACCATTCCTGATGTAAAATTGACATTTTAACCGAACATAGAAATAAACTTGCCAGTAATCTCCCGGTTGCATTGATGTGATGCATAATGATTGATGAATTAAAACAAAAACAAACTTTATATCGAAAATCAAACTGATGTTTTATTGTTGATAGTGCAAACACGTTTTGTTAAAACTCTTCTAGTTATTGTCTCTTTTATCAGTTTTATTTTGAAGAGTAAATTTATCAATTGTTTGCAAAAAGTAGAAGAGTTTTGATAAAAACAATATCCAATCGTGTACTTGCACAAAACTTCATCCTTGTATCATAAAATGCATTGTTCTACAGTTATGTTACTGCACTATTATTAATCTTCAGAGCATCTTTTAACAAAAGAATTTTTGACAAACATTTTTTTACTCTGTTTTGCGAGCTCTTTTCAATGAAATGACCAGATTTGAAAACTTGGAAGGTCAAAATTTTGCTCACCGTGCATTTTTCAAGCCTCCGGAAACATGTTACTTCCAGCCATTTGTTGAAATTAAACTTAAATTTCCTAAACTTGCCTTTAACATTAGACTTTTAGCAGTATCATTGTTGTTTCTTTGTACATACTTTCCAATTTGCCACATGTTCAAGTACATTATTTAGAACAAAATATGGACCACCAGAAATGTAAATTAAGCTTAAAATAAAAGTATTAAGACTGAAAACTTTGTAACAGACGTTTAAAATCTTGTCATTATCATTTTTGTTTGCTTATTTGTAGGATATACTTTTATTTGAGAGATATTTCAATCTAAAATTTCCCAATAATACGTTAGGACTTTTCTTGATCATTTAATTAATGAAAGCTGCTTGTAAAAATTCCTTATTTCATTTTCCAGGATCTTTTATCTCACTTTTGTTTATTCGCTCAAATTAGGGAGACAGAACTTTAAAATTGAATAAGCTACCTAATGCATATCACATTAAAATTTGTGAAACAATTTTAAGAGAAAATAGGTCAGGGCACCAGTAATCATTACTGACAGGTAAATATTACAGATGATGCAAAGTGAATATAACTTACAAAGTGGGAAAGGCGACAGATAATGTAAAAACATTTCTTCTTAGGCCGATCTGTGCGCATTTTCTATTGTTAAATTGATAAATTTTTTCCTCAAAATAATGGAGGTTGATGGAGGAAGACATTGTGATGGTTAAAATTCCTGCGAAAGATAATTTTTGAGAATATGAGAAATGAAGAATTGACAGTTTACCTAAGTAGTAAAATCAAAGTTGTATAGTATCAAAAATCCATTCCTAACAAGAAAAAGAAAATCTAGACATAGATATCAATGCTATTAAAACTTGTTTGGACCAGCCAAGTTTGAAAGTTTTCAAATCCAGAACCTTTTTTTTACATAATCTTTCAAATTTTGTTAACAGTGGTTCAGTAGGGATCTATTAACATTTATATTAGTAGGGAAATTCCCCACTGGACCCTAAGATTATTTTACTGGTAAGTGGCCACCTTGGATTGAGTCAGTAAGAAAAGTGTCATTTGCTCCGCACAAACCATAGTTGATCATTGAGCTGTTTCTCTCATCTAAAAATGTGTATGCATCAGTGCATTATCATATACAACAGGGGATCTATTAACATTTATATTAGTAGGGAAATTCCCACATTGATGAAATTAATAGACTACATAATACTGTGACCCTTCCATGACTTTAAAGTCACCTGGAACCGTTTCATGGTTTTCCTTGTTGATTTCACAAAGACGGCCATTGCCTGTCCCAGATTTTCTATAATTGAAAGAAGCACAAAAACATCCATCACTACGCTGGAGACATTCGAGGCAGTGTGAGAAACATTGCTCCACAGACTTCACATCAAGAGTATGTACAATATGGCTCTGAAGTGCCTTTCCAGAAAACAGAATGTTGGTGTAAAATGCAACTGGCGTCTCTCCGACGATACTGTTTACTACAGAATGAAGAAAAGACAAAAAAGTTTATTGGCATTGTCATAGGTGCTCAAAATATGATCTTTTTACTTGCTAATGCCTTCTATAGCATTAGCAAGTCAGAGGTTTTCAAAATTTCTTTGGAATGAGATTTGCAAAACCTGAATTATCCTACCCTTATAAGCTTGTACCTCTTCCAAAGTTCTATGAGAGCTGAAAAACTAAAGTAGCACTTGAAAAGGACATTTTTCATACAGAGGCTTGAGACTGAATGGCCAGTTAACACCGATGATAAGTACCTCATGTAACAATTGATATTTGAGTAGAATGAAGAAACAACATGAAAAGCCTTAAGTTGTAGAAAAACCTTAACAATGGTCCTGGTAGAGCAAAAAGTAGCGGGAACAAGAAAGAATAAAAGAGAGTTGGAAATATTTTTAGGCCCTGAAGAAATGCCTACCCTCAAGTTCATAGCTAGATTATGTGAACCAAAATATAAAAAGGCTTTACTTGAAATGACTCAAGATCTAAAGAAAATTTACAGCATAAATATACTGTTTTAGATCAAAGTTAACTTAACATTTTCTATGAGGTCAAAGAATTTGGTAATTTAATATTATAAAAACATGCCTTGTGAAAACATCAGTGAAGCCGAGGATACTGTAAAAGGAAAGAAGATATCTTATTGAGTCTAGGCAAGTTATTCTGTTACCATGAATCTGAATAAAAATTGTTTTAAATAGATAAGATTGTACACAAAATACATTAGTATAATTTAAAACTCGGTAAAAATATACAGCAAAAGAATCTTTGTACAGAAAAAAGCAATTTCTCTCGAATAAATACAATAGCTAGAATGGCATTTTACCTCATTCAACACTCCAAGAGGGCCAAAAGAAGAAGATCAAAGCATACCTGACAGTGTGGATAATGAAGCTGACGATGCTATAAAATTTAAACAAATTGATTTATCATATATATTTTTATGTGATTAATGAATTATGGATAAATTAATGTTACCAAAAGTCAAAATAAGCAAATCGGTTTTTCTGATAATGAGGTTGAAAAGAGGGCTAAAAACATTGTCGTGAGCAAGAGCCTGTAAGGTTGCAAACAGGATTAGTTTGGTACATTTTCTAGAATTAAGAATTTCCAAATTAGATTAATTTCAAAACAAACCTTGCAAGGTCCATAATGACGCTGGAGGTACTGAAGAAAGTTAAAAAATATTGTATAAGTGGACGGCTGAATCTATTAATATATCAAAAATAAAGGTATAGTTATTATTTCTCACTAGAAAGGCAAACAAAAAAATTAAATTGGTAACAATTGCCCAGAGGAATTACTTCGAGTATCAAGAAACAAAAGACTAAAGATGGCTGACACGTTGCAGATGGAATTGGTTTTTCAGATTTTGTAACGTTAAGAAATTCAAAAGTAAACAAATTAAAAACAAACCTTGCGAGGTCGATAATGAAGTAGAAAACACTGAAGAAATTAAAAATATTATTTTTATGGACGGCTGAATTTATTGATATATCGAAAATAAAAAGTACATTTTTTATTTCTCATTAGTAAGGCAAACAGAGGGTTGTACATTTTTAGCAATTGGCCAAAAGAATTGCATCGAGTATGAAGACACAAAAGTCTAAAGATGGCTGCAAAGTTGCAGATGGAGTTGGTTTTTTAGATTTTTTAAATGTAAGAAATTCCAAATTAAAGAAAATTAAAAACAAACCTTGCAAAGTCGATAATGAAGTTGAAGGCACTGAAGAAATTGAAATTATTGTTTTAATGGACGGCTGATTTGATTAATATTTCAAAAAAAGAAGGTACATTCTTTATTTCTCATTAGTAAGGCAAACAAAGGCGTGTACATTTGTAACAATTGGCCAAAAGAATTGCATCGAGTATGAAAATACAAAAGTCTAAAGATGACTGCAAAGTGTAGATGGAATTGGTTTTTTAGATTTGGTAAAGTTAAGCAATTCTGAAATTAAACAAATTAAAAACAAACCTTGCGAGGTCGATAATGAAGTAGAAAACACTGAAGAAATAAAAAATATTATTTTTATGGACGGCTGAATTTATTGATATATCGAAAATAAAAAGTACATTTTTTATTTCTCATTAGTAAGGCAAACAGAGGGTTGTACATTTTTAACAATTGGCCAAAAGAATTGCATCGAGTATGAAGACACAAAAGTCTAAAGATGGCTGCAAAGTTGCAGATGGAGTTGGTTTTTTAGATTTTTTAAATGTAAGAAATTCCAAATTAAAGAAAATTAAAAACAAACCTTGCAAAGTCGATAATGAAGTTGAAGGCACTGAAGAAATTGAAATTATTGTTTTAATGGACGGCTGATTTTATTAATATTTCAAAAAAAGAAGTTACATTCTTTATTTCTCATTAGTAAGGCAAACAAAGGCCTTTACATTTGTAACAATTGCCTTGAGGAATTGCTTCGAGTATCAACATACAAAAGTCTAAAGATGGCTGACAAGTTGCAGATGGAATTGGTTTTTTAGATTTTTTAAAGTTAAGAATTTCCAATATCAAGCAAATTAAAAACAAACCTTGCGAAGTTGATAATGAAGTTGAAGGCACTGAAAGAATTAAAAATATTGATTTAATAGACGGCTGATTTTATTAATATTTCAAAAAAAGAAGGTACATTCTTTATTTCTCATTAGTAAGGCAAACAAAGGCGTGTACATTTGTAATAATTGCCTAGAGGAATTGCTTCGAGTATCAAGATACAAAAGTATAAAGATGGCTGACAAGTTGCAGATGGAATTGGTTTTTTAGATTTTTTAAAGTTAAGAAATTCCAAAATCAAGCAAATTAAAAACAAACCTTGCGAGGTTGATAATGAAGTTGAAGGCACTGAAGGAATTAAAAAAATTATTTTAATGGACGGCTGATTTTATTAATATTTCAAAAAAAGAAGGTACATTCTTTATTTCTCATTAGTAAGGCAAACAAAGGCGTTTACATTTGTAATAATTGCCTAGAGGAAATGCTTCGAGTATGAAGAAACAAAAGTCTAAAGATGGCTGACAAGTTGCAGATGGAACTGGTTTTTTAGATTTTTTAAAGTTAAGAAATTTCAAAAGTAAACAAATCAAAAACAAACCTTGCGAGGTTGATAATGAAGTTGAAGGCACTGAAGGAATTAAAAATATTGATTTAATAGACGGCTGATTTTATTAATATTTCAAAAAAAGAAGGTACATTCTTTATTTCTCATTAGTAAGGCAAACAAAGGCGTGTACATTTGTAATAATTGCCTAGAGGAATTGCTTCGAGTATCAAGATACAAAAGTATAAAGATGGCTGACAAGTTGCAGATGGAATTGGTTTTTTAGATTTTTTAAAGTTAAGAAATTCCAAAATCAAGCAAATTAAAAACAAACCTTGCGAGGTTGATAATGAAGTTGAAGGTACTGAAGGAATTAAGAATATTGTTTTAATGGACGGCTGATTTGATTAATATTTCAAAAAAAGAAGGTACATTCTTTATTTCTCATTAGTAAGGCAAACAAAGGCGTTTACATTTGTAATAATTGCCTAGAGGAATTGCTTCGAGTATGAAGAAAGAAAAGTCTAAAGATGGCTGACAAGTTGCAGATGGAATTGGTTTTTTAGATTTTTTAAAGTTAAGAAATTCCAAAATCAAGCAAATTAAAAACAAACCTTGCGAGGTTGATAATGAAGTTGAAGGTACTGAAGGAATTAAAAATATTGTTTTAATGGACGGCTGATTTTATTAATATTTCAAAAAAAGAAGGTACAATCTTTATTTCTCATTAGTTAGGCAAACAAAGGCGTTTACATTTGTAATAATTGCCTAGAGGAATTGCTTCGAGTATGAAGAAACAAAAGTCTAAAGATGGCTGACAAGTTGCAGATGGAATTTGTTTTTTAGATTTTTTAAAGTTAAGAATTTCCAAAATCAAGCAAATTAAAAACAAACCTTGCGAGGTTGATAATGAAGTTGAAGGTACTGAAGGAATTAAAAATATTGTTTTAATGGACGGCTGATTTGATTAATATTTCAAAAAAAGAAGGTACATTCTTTATTTCTCATTAGTAAGGCAAACAAAGGCGTTTACATTTGTAATAATTGCCTAGAGGAATTGCTTCGAGTATGAAGAAACAAAAGTCTAAAGATGGCTGACAAGTTGTAGATGTTATTGGATTTTTAGATTTTTTAAAGTTAAGAAATTCCAAAATCAAGCAAATTAAAAACAAACCTTGCGAGGTTGATAATGAAGTTGAAGGTACTGAAGGAATTAAAAAAATTGTTTTAATGGAGGGCTGATTTGATTAATATTTCAAAAAAAGAAGGTACATTCTTTATTTCTCATTAGTTAGGCAAACAAAGGCGTTTACATTTGTAATAATTGCCTAGAGGAATTGCTTCGAGTATGAAGAAACAAAAGTCTAAAGATGGCTGACAAGTTGTAGATGTTATTGGATTTTTAGATTTTTTAAAGTTAAGAAATTCCAAAATCAAGCAAATTAAAAACAAACCTTGCGAGGTTGATAATGAAGTTGAAGGTACTGAAGGAATTAAAAATATTGTTTTAATGGACGGCTGATTTTATTAATATTTCAAAAAAAGAAGTTAAGAAATTCCAATATCAAGCAAATTAAAAACAAACCTTGCGAGGTTGATAAAGAAGTTGAAGGTACTGAAGGAATTAAAAATATTGTTTTAATGGACGGCTGATTTGATTAATATTTCAAAAAAAGAAGGTACATTCTTTATTTCTCATTAGTAAGGCAAACAAAGGCGTTTACATTTGTAATAATTGCCTAGAGGAATTGCTTCGAGTATGAAGAAACAAAAGTCTAAAGATGGCTGACAAGTTGCAGATGGAATTGGTTTTTTAGATTTTTTAAAGTTAAGAATTTCCAATATCAAGCAAATTAAAAACAAACCTTGCGAGGTTGATAATGAAGTTGAAGGTACTGAAGGAATTAAAAATATTGTTTTAATGGACGGCTGATTTTATTAATATTTCAAAAAAAGAAGTTAAGAAATTCCAATATCAAGCAAATTAAAAACAAACCTTGCGAGGTTGATAATGAAGTTGAAGGCACTGAAGGAATTAAAAATATTGTTTTAATGGACGGCTGATTTTAATAATATTTCAAAAAAAGAAGGTACATTCTTTATTTCTCATTAGTAAGGCAAACAAAGGCGTGTACATTTGTAACAATTGCCTAGAGGAATTGCTTCGAGTATATGGAGAAACAAAAGTCTAAAGATGGCTGACAAGTTGCAGATGGAATTGGTTTTTTAGATTTTTTAAAGTTAAGAAATTCCAAAATCAAGCAAATTAAAAACAAACCTTGTGAGGTTGATAATGAAGTTGAAGGCACTGAAGGAATTAAAAATATTGATTTAATAGACGGCTGATTTTATTAATATTTCAAAAAAAGAAGGTACATTCTTTATTTCTCATTAGTAAGGCAAACAAAGGCGTGTACATTTGTAATAATTGCCTAGAGGAATTGCTTCGAGTATCAAGATACAAAAGTATAAAGATGGCTGACAAGTTGCAGATGGAATTGGTTTTTTAGATTTTTTAAAGTTAAGAAATTCCAAAATCAAGCAAATTAAAAACAAACCTTGCGAGGTTGATAATGAAGTTTAAGGCACTGATGGAATTAAAAATATTGTTTTAATGGACGGCTGATTTTATTAATATTTCAAAAAAAGAAGGTACATTCTTTATTTCTCATTAGTAAGGCAAACAAAGGCGTTTACATTTGTAATAATTGCCTAGAGGAATTGCTTCGAGTATGAAGAAACAAAAGTCTAAAGATGGCTGACAAGTTGCAGATGGAATTTGTTTTTTAGATTTTTTAAAGTTAAGAAATTCCAAAATCAAGCAAATTAAAAACAAACCTTGCGAGGTTGATAATGAAGTTGAAGGTACTGAAGGAATTAAGAATATTGTTTTAATGGACGGCTGATTTGATTAATATTTCAAAAAAAGAAGGTACATTCTTTATTTCTCATTAGTAAGGCAAACAAAGGCGTTTACATTTGTAATAATTGCCTAGAGGAATTGCTTCGAGTATGAAGAAACAAAAGTCTAAAGATGGCTAACAAGTTGCAGATGGAATTGGTTTTTTAGATTTTTTAAAGTTAAGAAATTCCAAAATCAAGCAAATTAAAAACAAACCTTGCGAGGTTGATAATGAAGTTGATGGTACTGAAGGAATTAAAAAAATTGTTTTAATGGACGGCTGATTTTATTAATATTTCAAAAAAAGAAGGTACATTCTTTATTTCTCATTAGTAAGGCAAACAAAGGCGTGTACATTTGTAACAATTGCCTAGAGGAATTGCTTCGAGTATCAAGATACAAAAGTCTAAAGATGGCTGACAAGTTGCAGATGGAATTGGTTTTTTAGATTTTTTAAAGTTAAGAATTTCCAATATCAAGCAAATTAAAAACAAACCTTGCGAGGTTGATAATGAAGTTGAAGGCACTGAAGGAATTAAAAATATTGTTTTAATGGACGGCTGATTTTAATAATATTTCAAAAAAAGAAGGTACATTCTTTATTTCTCATTAGTAAGGCAAACAAAGACGTGTACATTTGTAACAATTGCCTTGAGGAATTGCTTCGAGTATCAACATACAAAAGTCTAAAGATGGCTGACAAGTTGCAGATGGAATTGGTTTTTTAGATTTTTTAAAGTTAAGAATTTCCAAAATCAAGCAAATTAAAAACAAACCTAGCGAGGTTGATAATGAAGTTGAAGGCACTGAAGGAATTAAAAATATTGATTTAATAGACGGCTGATTTTATTAATATTTCAAAAAAAGAAGGTACATTCTTTATTTCTCATTAGTAAGGCAAACAAAGGCGTGTACATTTGTAATAATTGCCTAGAGGAATTGCTTCGAGTATCAAGATACAAAAGTATAAAGATGGCTGACAAGTTGCAGATGGAATTGGTTTTTTAGATTTTTTAAAGTTAAGAAATTCCAAAATCAAGCAAATTAAAAACAAACCTTGCGAGGTTGATAATGAAGTTGAAGGCACTGATGGAATTAAAAATATTGTTTTAATGGACGGCTGATTTTATTAATATTTCAAAAAAAGAAGGTACATTCTTTATTTTTCATTAGTAAGGCAAACAAAGGCGTTTACATTTGTAATAATTGCCTAGAGGAATTGCTTCGAGTATGAAGAAACAAAAGTCTAAAGATGGCTGACAAGTTGCAGATGGAATTTGTTTTTTAGATTTTTTAAAGTTAAGAAATTCCGAAATCAAGCAAATTAAAAACAAACCTTGCGAGGTTGATAATGAAGTTGAAGGTACTGAAGGAATTAAGAATATTGTTTTAATGGACGGCTGATTTGATTAATATTTCAAAAAAAGAAGGTACATTCTTTATTTCTCATTAGTAAGGCAAACAAAGGCGTTTACATTTGTAATAATTGCCTAGAGGAATTGCTTCGAGTATGAAAAAACAAAAGTCTAAAGATGGCTGACAAGTTGCAGATGGAATTGGTTTTTTAGATTTTTTAAAGTTAAGAAATTCCAAAATCAAGCAAATTAAAAACAAACCTTGCGAGGTTGATAATGAAGTTGAAGGTACTGAAGGAATTAAAAAAATTGTTTTAATGGACGGCTGATTTGATTAATATTTCAAAAAAAGAAGGTACATTCTTTATTTCTCATTAGTAAGGCAAACAAAGGCGTGTACATTTGTAACAATTGCCTAGAGGAATTGCTTCGAGTATCAAGATACAAAAGTCTAAAGATGGCTGACAAGTTGCAGATGGAATTGGTTTTTTAGATTTTTTAAAGTTAAGAATTTCCAATATCAAGCAAATTAAAAACAAACCTTGCAAGGTTGATAATGAAGTTGAAGGTACTGAAGGAATTAAGAATATTGTTTTAATGGACGGCTGATTTTATTAATATTTCAAAAAAAGAAGTTAAGAAATTCCAATATCAAGCAAATTAAAAACAAACCTAGCGAGGTTGATAATGAAGTTGAAGGCACTGAAGGAATTAAAAATATTGATTTAATAGACGGCTGATTTTATTAATATTTCAAAAAAAGAAGGTACATTCTTTATTTCTCATTAGTAAGGCAAACAAAGGCGTGTACATTTGTAATAATTGCCTAGAGGAATTGCTTCGAGTATCAAGATACAAAAGTATAAAGATGGCTGACAAGTTGCAGATGGAATTGGTTTTTTAGATTTTTTAAAGTTAAGAAATTCCAAAATCAAGCAAATTAAAAACAAACCTTGCGAGGTTGATAATGAAGTTGAAGGCACTGATGGAATTAAAAATATTGTTTTAATGGACGGCTGATTTTATTAATATTTCAAAAAAAGAAGGTACATTCTTTATTTCTCATTAGTAAGGCAAACAAAGGCGTTTACATTTGTAATAATTGCCTAGAGGAATTGCTTCGAGTATGAAGAAACAAAAGTCTAAAGATGGCTGACAAGTTGCAGATGGAATTTGTTTTTTAGATTTTTTAAAGTTAAGAAATTCCAAAATCAAGCAAATTAAAAACAAACCTTGCGAGGTTGATAATGAAGTTGAAGGTACTGAAGGAATTAAGAATATTGTTTTAATGGACGGCTGATTTGATTAATATTTCAAAAAAAGAAGGTACATTCTTTATTTCTCATTAGTAAGGCAAACAAAGGCGTTTACATTTGTAATAATTGCCTAGAGGAATTGCTTCGAGTATGAAGAAACAAAAGTCTAAAGATGGCTGACAAGTTGCAGATGAAATTGGTTTTTTAGATTTTTTAAAGTTAAGAAATTCCAAAATCAAGCAAATTAAAAACAAACCTTGCGAGGTTGATAATGAAGTTGAAGGTACTGAAGGAATTAAAAAAATTGTTTTAATGGACGGCTGATTTTATTAATATTTCAAAAAAAGAAGGTACATTCTTTATTTCTCATTAGTAAGGCAAACAAAGGCGTGTACATTTGTAACAATTGCCTAGAGGAATTGCTTCGAGTATCAAGATACAAAAGTCTAAAGATGGCTGACAAGTTGCAGATGGAATTGGTTTTTTAGATTTTTTAAAGTTAAGAAATTCCAAAATCAAGCAAATTAAAAACAAACCTTGCGAGGTTGATAATGAAGTTGAAGGTACTGAAGGAATTAAGAATATTGTTTTAATGGACGGCTGATTTGATTAATATTTCAAAAAAAGAAGGTACATTCTTTATTTCTCATTAGTAAGGCAAACAAAGGCGTGTACATTTGTAACAATTGCCTAGAGGAATTGCTTCGAGTATGAAGAAACAAAAGTCTAAAGATGGCTGACAAGTTGCAGATGGAATTGGTTTTTTAGATTTTTTAAAGTTAAGAAATTCCAAAATCAAGCAAATTAAAAACAAACCTTGCGAGGTTGATAATGAAGTTGAAGGTACTGAAGGAATTAAAAAAATTGTTTTAATGGACGGCTGATTTTATTAATATTTCAAAAAAAGAAGGTACATTCTTTATTTCTCATTAGTAAGGCAAACAAAGGCGTGTACATTTGTAACAATTGCCTAGAGGAATTGCTTCGAGTATCAAGATACAAAAGTCTAAAGATGGCTGACAAGTTGCAGATGGAATTGGTTTTTTAGATTTTTTAAAGTTAAGAAATTCCAAAATCAAGCAAATTAAAAACAAACCTTGCGAGGTTGATAATGAAGTTGAAGGTACTGATGGAATTAAAAATATTGTTTTAATGGACGGCTGATTTTATTAATATTTCAAAAAAAGAAGGTACATTCTTTATTTCTCATTAGTAAGGCAAACAAAGGCGTTTACATTTGTAATAATTGCCTAGAGGAATTGCTTCGAGTATGAAGAAACAAAAGTCTAAAGATGGCTGACAAGTTGTAGATGTTATTGGATTTTTAGATTTTTTAAAGTTAAGAAATTCCAAAATCAAGCAAATTAAAAACAAACCTTGCGAGGTTGATAATGAAGTTGAAGGTACTGAAGGAATTAAAAATATTGTTTTAATGGACGGCTGATTTGATTAATATTTCAAAAAAAGAAGGTACATTCTTTATTTCTCATTAGTTAGGCAAACAAAGCCGTTTACATTTGTAATAATTGCCTAGAGGAATTGCTTCGAGTATGAAGAAACAAAAGTCTAAAGATGGCTGACAAGTTGTAGATGTTATTGGATTTTTAGATTTTTTAAAGTTAAGAAATTCCAAAATCAAGCAAATTAAAAACAAACCTTGCGAGGTTGATAATGAAGTTGAAGGTACTGAAGGAATTAAAAATATTGTTTTAATGGACGGCTGATTTGATTAATATTTCAAAAAAAGAAGGTACATTCTTTATTTCTCATTAGTAAGGCAAACAAAGGCGTTTACATTTGTAATAATTGCCTAGAGGAATTGCTTCGAGTATGAAGAAACAAAAGTCTAAAGATGGCTGACAAGCTGCAGATGGAATTGGTTTTTTAGATTTTTTAAAGTTACGAAATTCCAAAATCAAGCAAATTAAAAACAAACCTAGCGAGGTTGATAATGAAGTTGAAGGTACTGAAGGAATTAGGAATATTGTTTTAATGGACGGCTGATTTTATTAATATTTCAAAAAAAGAAGGTACATTCTTTATTTCTCATAAGTAAGGCAAACAAAGGCGTTTACATTTGTAATAATTGCCTAGAGGAATTGCTTCGAGTATCAAGATACAAAAATCTAAAGATGGCTGACAAGTTGCAGATGGAATTGGTTTTTTAGATTTTTTAAAGTTAAGAATTTCCAATATCAAGCAAATTAAAAACAAACCTTGCGAGGTTGATAATGAAGTTGAAGGTACTGAAGGAATTAAAAATATTGTTTTAATGGACGGCTGATTTTATTAATATTTCAAAAAAAGAAGTTAAGAAATTCCAATATCAAGCAAATTAAAAACAAACCTTGCGAGGTTGATAATGAAGTTGAAGGCACTGAAGGAATTAAAAATATTGTTTTAATGGACGGCTGATTTTAATAATATTTCAAAAAAAGAAGGTACATTCTTTATTTCTCATTAGTAAGGCAAACAAAGACGTGTACATTTGTAACAATTGCCTAGAGGAATTGCTTCGAGTATGAAGAAACAAAAGTCTTAAGATGGCTGACAAGTGGCAGATGGAATTGATTTTTTAGATTTTTTAAAGTTAAGAATTTCCAAAATCAAGCAAATTAAAAACAAACCTTGCGAGGTTGATAATGAAGTTGAAGGCACTGAAGGAATTAAAAATATTGTTTTAATGGACGGCTGATTTTATTAATATTTCAAAAAAAGAAGGTACATTCTTTATTTCTCATTAATAAGGCAAACAAAGGCGTTTACATTTGTAATAATTGCCTAGAGGAATTGCTTCGAGTATCAAGATACAAAAGTCTAAAGATGGCTGACAAGTTGCAGATGGAATTGGTTTTTTAGATTTTTTAAAGTTAAGAATTTCCAATATCAAGCAAATTAAAAACAAACCTTGCGAGGTTGATAATGAAGTTGAAGGTACTGAAGGAATTAAAAATATTGTTTTAATGGACGGCTGATTTTATTAATATTTCAAAGAAAGAAGTTAAGAAATTCCAAAATCAAGCAAATTAAAAACAAACCTTGCGAGGTTGAAAATGAAGTTGAAGGCACTGAAGGAATTAAAAATATTGTTTTAATGGACGGCTGATTTGATTAATATTTCAAAAAAAGAAGGTACATTTTTTATTTCTCATTAGTAAGGCAAACAAAGGCGTTTACATTTGTAATAATTGCCTAGAGGAATTGCTTCGAGTATGAAGAAACAAAAGTCTAAAGATGGCTGACAAGTTGCAGATGGAATTGGTTTTTTAGATTTTTTAAAGTTAAGAAATTCCAAAATCAAGCAAATTAAAAACAAACTTTGCGAGGTTGATAATGAAGTTGAAGGCACTGAAGGAATTAAAAATATTGTTTTAATGGACGGCTGATTTGATTAATATTTCAAAAAAAGAAGGTACATTCTTTATTTCTCATTAGTAAGGCAAACAAAGGCGTGTACATTTGTAACAATTGCCTAGAGGAATTGCTTCGAGTTTGAAGAAACAAAAGTCTAAAGATGGCTGACAAGTTGTAGATGGAATTGGATTTTTAGATTTTTTAAAGTTAAGAAATTCCAAAATCAAGCAAATTGAAAACAAACCTTGCGAGGTTGATAATGAAGTTGAAGGCACTGAAGGAATTAAAAATAATGTTTTAATGGACGGCTGATTTGATTAATATTTCAAAAAAAAAGGTACATTCTTTATTTCTCATTAGTAAGGCAAACGAAAGCGTTTACATTTTTAATAATTGCCAAGAGGAATTGCTTCGAGTATCAAGATACAAAAGTCTAAAGATGGCTAACAAGTTGTAGATGGAATTGGATTTTTAGAATTTTTAAAGTTAAGAAATTCCAAAATCAAGCAAATTAAAAACAAACCTTGCGAGGTTGATAATGAAGTTGAAGGCACTGAAGGAATTAAAAATATTGTTTTAACGGACGGCTGATTTGATTAATATTTCAAAAAAAGAAGTTAAGAAATTCCAAAATCAAGCAAATTAAAAACAAACCTTGCGAGGTTGAAAATGAAGTTGAAGGCACTGAAGGAACTAAAAATATTGTTTTAATGGACGGCTGATTTTATTAATATTTCAAAAAAAGAAGTTAAGAAATTCCAAAATCAAGCAAATTAAAAACAAACCTTGCGAGGTTGAAAATGAAGTTAAAGGCACTTAAGGAATTAAAAATATTGTTTTAATGGACGGCGGATTTTATTAATATTTCAAAAAAAGAAGGTACATTCTTTATTTCTCATTAGTAAGGCAAACAAAGGCGTTTACATTTGTAATAATTGCCAAGAGGAATTGCTTCGAGTATCAAGATACAAAAGTCTAAAGTTGGCTGACAAGTTGCAGATGGAATTGGTTTTTTAGATTTTATAAAGTAAAGAAATTCCAAAATCAAGCAAATTAAAAACAAACCTTGCGAGGTTGATAATGAAGTTGAAGGTACTGAAGGAATTAAAAATATTGTTTTAATGGACGGCTGATTTTATTAATATTTCAAAAAAAGAAGTTAAGAAATTCCAAAATCAAGCAAATTAAAAACAAACCTTGCGAGGTTGAAAATGAAGTTGAAGGCACTGAAGGAATTAAAAATATTGTTTAAATGGACGGCTGATTTGATTAATATTTCAAAAAAAGAAGGTACATTCTTTATTTCTCATTAGTAAGGCAAACAAAGGCGTCTACATTTTTAATAATTGCCAAGAGGAATTGCTTCGAGTATCAAGATACAAAAGTCTAAAGATGGCTGACAAGTTGTAGATGGAATTGGATTTTTAGAATTTTTAAAGTTAAGAAATTCCAAAATCAAGCAAATTAAAAACAAACCTTGCGAGGTTGATAATGAAGTTGAAGGCACTGAAGGAATTAAAAATATTGTTTTAATGGACGGCTGATTTCATTAATATTTCAAAAAAAGAAGGTACATTCTTTATTTCTCATTAGTAAGGCAAACAAAGGCGTGTACATTTGTAACAATTGCCTAGAGGAATTGCTTCGAGTATGAAGAAACAAAAGTCTAAAGATGGCTGACAAGTTGTAGATGGAATTGGATTTTTAGAATTTTTAAAGATAAGAAATTCCAAAATCAAGCAAATTAAAAACAAACCTTGCGAGGTTGATAATGAAGTTGAAGGCACTGAAGGAATTAAAAATATTGTTTTAATGGACGGCTGATTTGATTAATATTTCAAAAAAAGAAGGTACATTCTTTATTTCTCATTAGTAAGGCAAACAAAGGCGTTTACATTTGTAAAAATTGCCAAGAGGAATTGCTTCGAGTATCAAGATACAAAAGTCTAAAGATGGCTGACAAGTTGCAGATGGAATTGGTTTTTTAGATTTTTTAAAGTAAAGAAATTCCAAAATCAAGCAAATTAAAAACAAACCTTGCGAGGTTGATAATGAAGTTGAAGGCACTGAAGGAATTAAAAAAAATTTTTTTAATGGACGGCTGATTTTATTAATATTTCAAAAAAAGAAGGTACATTCTTTATTTCTCATTAGTAAGGCAAACAAAGGCGTGTACATTTGTAACAATTGCCTAGAGAAATTGCTCCGAGTATCAAGATACAAAAGTCTAAAGATGGCTGACAAGTTGTAGATGTTATTGGATTTTTAGATTTTTTAAAGTTAAGAAATTCCAAAATCAAGCAAATTAAAAACAAACCTTGCGAGGTTGATAATGACGTTGAAGGCACTGAAGGAATTAAAAATATTGTTTTAATGGACGGCTGATTTTATTAATATTTCAAAAAAAGAAGGTACATTCTTTATTTCTCATTAGTAAGGCAAACAAAGGCGTTTACATTTGTAATAATTGCCTAGAGGAATTGCTTCGAGTATGAAGAAACAAAAGTCTAAAGATGGCTGACAAGTTGCAGATGGAATTGGTTTTTTAGATTTTTTAAAGTTAAGAAATTCCAAAATCAAGCAAATTAAAAACAAACCTTGCGAGGTTGATAATGAAGTTGAAGGTACTGAAGGAATTAAGAATATTGTTTTAATGGACGGCTGATTTTATTAATATTTCAAAAAAAGAAGGTACATTCTTTATTTCTCATTAGTAAGGCAAACAAAGGCGTGTACATTTGTAACAATTGCCTAGAGAAATTGCTCCGAGTATCAAGATACAAAAGTCTAAAGATGGCTGACAAGTTGTAGATGTTATTGGATTTTTAGATTTTTTAAAGTTAAGAAATTCCAAAATCAAGCAAATTAAAAACAAACCTTGCGAGGTTGATAATGACGTTGAAGGCACTGAAGGAATTAAAAATATTGTTTTAATGGACGGCTGATTTTATTAATATTTCAAAAAAAGAAGGTACATTCTTTATTTCTCATTAGTAAGGCAAACAAAGGCGTTTACATTTGTAATAATTGCCTAGAGGAATTGCTTCGAGTATGAAGAAACAAAAGTCTAAAGATGGCTGACAAGTTGCAGATGGAATTGGTTTTTTAGATTTTTTAAAGTTAAGAAATTCCAAAATCAAGCAAATTAAAAACAAACCTTGCGAGGTTGATAATGAAGTTGAAGGTACTGAAGGAATTAAGAATATTGTTTTAATGGACGGCTGATTTTATTAATATTTCAAAAAAAGAAGGTACATTCTTTATTTTTCATTAGTAAGGCAAACAAAGGCGTTTACATTTTTAATAATTGCCTAGAGGAATTGCTTCGAGTATGAAGAAACAAAAGTCTAAAGATGGCTGACAAGTTGCAGATGGAATTGGTTTTTTAGATTTTTTAAAGTTAAGAAATTCCAAAATCAAGCAAATTAAAAACAAACCTTGCGAGGTTGATAATGAAGTTGAAGGTACTGAAGGAATTAAAAATATTGTTTTAATGGACGGCTGATTTGATTAATATTTCAAAAAAAGAAGGTACATTCTTTATTTCTCATTAGTAAGGCAAACAAAGGCGTTTACATTTGTAATAATTGCCTAGAGGAATTGCTTCGAGTATGAAGAAACAAAAGTCTAAAGATGGCTGACAAGTTGCAGATGGAATTGGTTTTTTAGATTTTTTAAAGTTAAGAAATTCCAAAATCAAGCAAATTAAAAACAAACCTTGCGAGGTTGATAATGAAGTTGAAGGTACTGAAGGAATTAAGAATATTGTTTTAATGAATGGCTGATTTTATTAATATTTCAAAAAAAGAAGGTACATTCTTTATTTCTCATAAGTAAGGCAAACAATGGCGTTTACATTTGTAATAATTGCCTTGAGGAATTGCTTCGAGTATCAAGATACAAAAGTCTAAAGATGGCTGACAAGTTGCAGATGGAATTGGTTTTTTAGATTTTTTAAAGTTAAGAATTTCCAATATCAAGCAAATTAAAAACAAACCTTGCGAGGTTGATAATGAAGTTGAAGGCACTGAAGGAATTAAAAAAAATTGTTTTAATGGACGGCTGATTTTATTAATATTTCAAAAAAAGAAGTTAAGAAATTCCAAAATCAAGCAAATTAAAAACAAACCTTGCGAGGTTGATAAAGAAGTTGAAGGTACTGAAGGAATTAAAAATATTGTTTTAATGGACGGCTGATTTTATTAATATTTCAAAAAAAGAAAGTACATTCTTTATCTCTCATTAGTAAGGCAAACAAAGACGTGTACATTTGTAACAATTGCCTAGAGGAATTGCTTCGAGTATGAAGAAACAAAAGTCTAAAGATGGCTGACAAGTGGCAGATGGAATTGGTTTTTTAGATTTTTTAAAGTTAAGAATTTCCAAAATCAAGCAAATTAAAAACAAACCTTGCGAGGTTGATAATGAAGTTGAAGGCACTGAAGGAATTAAAAAAATTGTTTTAATGGACGGCTGATTTTATTAATATTTCAAAAAAAGAAGGTACATTCTTTATTTCTTATTAGTAAGGAAAACAAAGGCGTTTACATTTGTAACAATTGCCTAGAGGAATTGCTTCGAGTATCAAGATACAAAAGTCTAAAGATGGCTGACAAGTTGCAGATGGAATTGGTTTTTTAGATTTTTTAAAGTTAAGAAATTCCAAAATCAAGCAAATTAAAAACAAACCTTGCGAGGTTGATAATGAAGTTGAAGGTACTGAAGGAATTAAGAATATTGTTTAATGAACGGCTGATTTTATTATTATTTCAAAAAAAGAAGGTACATTCTTTATTTCTCATAAGTAAGGCAAACAATGGCGTTTACATTTGTAATAATTGCCTTGAGGAATTGCTTCGAGTATCAAGATACAAAAGTCTAAAGATGGCTGACAAGTTGCAGATGGAATTGGTTTTTTAGATTTTTTAAAGTAAAGAAATTCCAAAATCAAGCAAATTAAAAACAAACCTTGCGAGGTTGATAAAGAAGTTGAAGGTACTGAAGGAATTAAAAATATTGTTTTAATGGACGGATGATTTTATTAATATTTCAAAAAAAGAAGTTAAGAAATTCCAATATCAAGCAAATTAAAAACAAACCTTGCGAGGTTGATAATGAAGTTGAAGGCACTGAAGGAATTAAAAAAAATTGTTTTAATGGACGGCTGATTTTATTAATATTTCAAAAAAAGAAGGTACATTCTTTATTTCTCATTAGTAAGGCAAACAAAGGCGTTTACATTTGTAATAATTGCCAAGAGGAAGTGCTTCGAGTATCAAGATACAAAAGTCTAAAGATGGCTGACAAGTTGCAGATGGAATTGGTTTTTTAGATTTTTTAAAGTTAAAAAATTCCAAAATTAAGCAAATTAAAAACAAACCTTGCAAGGTTGATAATGAAGTTGAAGGCACTGAAGGAATTAAAAATATTGTTTTAATGGACGGCTGATTTGATTAATATTTCAAAAAAAGAAGGTACATTCTTTATTTCTCATTAGTAAGGCAAACAAAGGCGTTTACATTTTTAATAATTGCTTTGAGGAATTGCTTCGAGTATCAACATACAAAAGTCTAAAGATGGCTGACAAGTTGTAGATGGAATTGGATTTTTAGAATTTTTAAAGATAAGAAATTCCAAAATCAAGCAAATTAAAAACAAACCTTGCGAGGTTGATAATGAAGTTGAAGGCACTGAAGGAATTAAAAATATTGTTTTAATGGACGGCTGATTTGATTAATATTTCAAAAAAAGAAGGTACATTCTTTATTTCTCATTAGTAAGGCAAACAAAGGCGTGTACATTTGTAACAATTGCCTAGAGGAATTGTTTCGAGTATGAAGAAACAAAAGTCTAAAAATGGCTGACGATTTGTAGATGGAATTGGATTTTTAGATTTTTTAAAGTTAAGAAATTCCAAAATCAAGCAAATTAAAAACAAACCTTGTGAGGTTGATAATGAAGTTGAAGGCACTGAAGGAATTAAAAATATTGTTTTAATGGACGGCTGATTTTATTAATATTTCAAAAAAAGAAGGTACATTCTTTATTTCTCATTAGTAAGGCAAACAAAGGCGTTTACATTTGTAATAATTGCCAAGAGGAATTGCTTCGAGTATCAAGATACAAAAGTCTAAAGATGGCTGACAAGTTGCAGATGGAATTGGTTTTTTAGAATTTTTAAAGTTAAGAAATTTCAAAAGTAAACAAATTAAAAACAAACCTTGCGAGGTTGATAATGAAGTTGAAGGTACTGAAGGAATTAAGAATATTGTTTAATGAACGGCTGATTTTATTAATATTTCAAAAAAAGAAGTTAAGAAATTCCAAAATCAAGCAAATTAAAAACAAACCTTGCGAGGTTGAAAATGAAGTTGAAGGCACTGAAGGAGTTAAAAATATTGTGTTAAAGGACGGCTGATTTGATTAATATTTCAAAAAAAGAAGATACATTCTTTATTTCTCATTAGTAAGGAAAACAAAGGCGTTTACATTTGTAACAATTGCCTAGAGGAATTGCTTCGAGTATCAAGATACAAAAGTCTAAAGATGGCTGACAAGTTGCAGATGGAATTGGTTTTTTAGATTTTTTAAAGTTAAGAAATTCCAATATCAAGCAAATTAAAAACAAACCTTGCGAGGTTGATAATGAAGTTGAAGGCACTGAAGGAATTAAAAAAAATTGTTTTAATGGACGGCTGATTTTATTAATATTTCAAAAAAAGAAGGTACATTCTTTATTTCTCATTAGTAAGGCAAACAAAGGCGTTTACATTTGTAATAATTGCCAAGAGGAAGTGCTTCGAGTATCAAGATACAAAAGTCTAAAGATGGCTGACAAGTTGCAGATGGAATTGGTTTTTTAGATTTTTTAAAGTTAAAAAATTCCAAAATTAAGCAAATTAAAAACAAACCTTGCGAGGTTGATAATGAAGTTGAAGGCACTGAAGGAATTAAAAATATTGTTTTAATGGACGGCTGATTTGATTAATATTTCAAAAAAAGAAGGTACATTCTTTATTTCTCATTAGTAAGGCAAACAAAGGCGTTTACATTTTTAATAATTGCTTTGAGGAATTGCTTCGAGTATCAACATACAAAAGTCTAAAGATGGCTGACAAGTTGTAGATGGAATTGGATTTTTAGAATTTTTAAAGATAAGAAATTCCAAAATCAAGCAAATTAAAAACAAACCTTGCGAGGTTGATAATGAAGTTGAAGGCACTGAAGGAATTAAAAATATTGTTTTAATGGACGGCTGATTTGATTAATATTTCAAAAAAAGAAGGTACATTCTTTATTTCTCATTAGTAAGGCAAACAAAGGCGTGTACATTTGTAACAATTGCCTAGAGGAATTGTTTCGAGTATGAAGAAACAAAAGTCTAAAAATGGCTGACGATTTGTAGATGGAATTGGATTTTTAGATTTTTTAAAGTTAAGAAATTCCAAAATCAAGCAAATTAAAAACAAACCTTGTGAGGTTGATAATGAAGTTGAAGGCACTGAAGGAATTAAAAATATTGTTTTAATGGACGGCTGATTTTATTAATATTTCAAAAAAAGAAGGTACATTCTTTATTTCTCATTAGTAAGGCAAACAAAGGCGTTTACATTTGTAATAATTGCCAAGAGGAAGTGCTTCGAGTATCAAGATACAAAAGTCTAAAGATGGCTGACAAGTTGCAGATGGAATTGGTTTTTTAGATTTTTTAAAGTTAAAAAATTCCAAAATTAAGCAAATTAAAAACAAACCTTGCGAGGTTGATAATGAAGTTGAAGGCACTGAAGGAATTAAAAATATTGTTTTAATGGACGGCTGATTTGATTAATATTTCAAAAAAAGAAGGTACATTCTTTATTTCTCATTAGTAAGGCAAACAAAGGCGTTTACATTTTTAATAATTGCTTTGAGGAATTGCTTCGAGTATCAACATACAAAAGTCTAAAGATGGCTGACAAGTTGTAGATGGAATTGGATTTTTAGAATTTTTAAAGATAAGAAATTCCAAAATCAAGCAAATTAAAAACAAACCTTGCGAGGTTGATAATGAAGTTGAAGGCACTGAAGGAATTAAAAATATTGTTTTAATGGACGGCTGATTTGATTAATATTTCAAAAAAAGAAGGTACATTCTTTATTTCTCATTAGTAAGGCAAACAAAGCCGTGTACATTTGTAACAATTGCCTAGAGGAATTGTTTCGAGTATGAAGAAACAAAAGTCTAAAAATGGCTGACGATTTGTAGATGGAATTGGATTTTTAGATTTTTTAAAGTTAAGAAATTCCAAAATCAAGCAAATTAAAAACAAACCTTGTGAGGTTGATAATGAAGTTGAAGGCACTGAAGGAATTAAAAATATTGTTTTAATGGACGGCTGATTTTATTAATATTTCAAAAAAAGAAGGTACATTCTTTATTTCTCATTAGTAAGGCAAACAAAGGCGTTTACATTTGTAATAATTGCCAAGAGGAATTGCTTCGAGTATCAAGATACAAAAGTCTAAAGATGGCTGACAAGTTGCAGATGGAATTGGTTTTTTAGAATTTTTAAAGTTAAGAAATTTCAAAAGTAAACAAATTAAAAACAAACCTTGCGAGGTTGATAATGAAGTTGAAGGTACTGAAGGAATTAAGAATATTGTTTAATGAACGGCTGATTTTATTAATATTTCAAAAAAAGAAGTTAAGAAATTCCAAAATCAAGCAAATTAAAAACAAACCTTGCGAGGTTGAAAATGAAGTTGAAGGCACTGAAGGAGTTAAAAATATTGTGTTAAAGGACGGCTGATTTGATTAATATTTCAAAAAAAGAAGATACATTCTTTATTTCTCATTAGTAAGGAAAACAAAGGCGTTTACATTTGTAACAATTGCCTAGAGGAATTGCTTCGAGTATCAAGATACAAAAGTCTAAAGATGGCTGACAAGTTGCAGATGGAATTGGTTTTTTAGATTTTTTAAAGTTAAGAAATTCCAATATCAAGCAAATTAAAAACAAACCTTGCGAGGTTGATAATGAAGTTGAAGGCACTGAAGGAATTAAAAAAAATTGTTTTAATGGACGGCTGATTTTATTAATATTTCAAAAAAAGAAGGTACATTCTTTATTTCTCATTAGTAAGGCAAACAAAGGCGTTTACATTTGTAATAATTGCCAAGAGGAAGTGCTTCGAGTATCAAGATACAAAAGTCTAAAGATGGCTGACAAGTTGCAGATGGAATTTGTTTTTTAGATTTTTTAAAGTTAAAAAATTCCAAAATTAAGCAAATTAAAAACAAACCTTGCGAGGTTGATAATGAAGTTGAAGGCACTGAAGGAATTAAAAATATTGTTTTAATGGACGGCTGATTTGATTAATATTTCAAAAAAAGAAGGTACATTCTTTATTTCTCATTAGTAAGGCAAACAAAGGCGTTTACATTTTTAATAATTGCTTTGAGGAATTGCTTCGAGTATCAACATACAAAAGTCTAAAGATGGCTGACAAGTTGTAGATGGAATTGGATTTTTAGAATTTTTAAAGATAAGAAATTCCAAAATCAAGCAAATTAAAAACAAACCTTGCGAGGTTGATAATGAAGTTGAAGGCACTGAAGGAATTAAAAATATTGTTTTAATGGACGGCTGATTTGATTAATATTTCAAAAAAAGAAGGTACATTCTTTATTTCTCATTAGTAAGGCAAACAAAGGCGTGTACATTTGTAACAATTGCCTAGAGGAATTGTTTCGAGTATGAAGAAACAAAAGTCTAAAAATGGCTGACGATTTGTAGATGGAATTGGATTTTTAGATTTTTTAAAGTTAAGAAATTCCAAAATCAAGCAAATTAAAAACAAACCTTGTGAGGTTGATAATGAAGTTGAAGGCACTGAAGGAATTAAAAATATTGTTTTAATGGACGGCTGATTTTATTAATATTTCAAAAAAAGAAGGTACATTCTTTATTTCTCATTAGTAAGGCAAACAAAGGCGTTTACATTTGTAATAATTGCCAAGAGGAATTGCTTCGAGTATCAAGATACAAAAGTCTAAAGATGGCTGACAAGTTGCAGATGGAATTGGTTTTTTAGATTTTTTAAAGTTAAGAAATTCCAAAATCAAGCAAATTAAAAACAAACCTTGTGAGGTTGATAATGAAGTTGAAGGCACTGAAGGAATTAAAAATATTGTTTTAATGAACGGCTGATTTGATTAATATTTCAAAAAAAGAAGGTACATTCTTTATTTCTCATTAGTAAGGCAAACAAAGGCGTTTACATTTGTAATAATTGCCAAGAGGAATTGCTTCGAGTATCAAGATACAAAAGTCTAAAGATGGCCGACAAGTTGCAGATGGAATTGGTTTTTTAGATTTTTTAAAGTTAAGAAATTCCAAAATCAAGCAAATTAAAAACAAACCTTGCGAGGGTGATAATGAAGTTGAAGGCACTGAAGGAATTAAAAAAAATTGTTTTAATGGACGGCTGATTTTATTAATATTTCAAAAAAAGAAGGTACATTCTTTATTTCTCATTAGTAAGGCAAACAAAGGCGTGTACATTTGTAATAATTGCCTAGAGAAATTGCTCCGAATATCAAGATACAAAAGTCTAAAGATGGCTGACAAGTTGTAGATGTTATTGGATTTTTAGATTTTTTAAAGTTAAGAAATTCCAAAATCAAGAAAATTAAAAACAAACCTTGCGAGGTTGATAATGAAGTTGAAGGCACTGAAGGAATTAAAAATATTGTTTTAATGGACGGCTGATTTGATTAATATTTCAAAAAAAGAAGGTACATTCTTTATTTCTCATTAGTAAGGCAAACAAAGGCGTGTACATTTGTAACAATTGCCTAGAGGAATTGCTTCGAGTATATGGAGAAACAAAAGTCTAAAGATGGCTGACAAGTTGCAGATGGAATTGGTTTTTTAGATTTTTTAAAGTTAAGAAATTCCAAAATCAAGCAAATTAAAAACAAACCTTGTGAGGTTGATAATGAAGTTGAAGGCACTGAAGGAATTAAAAAAATTGTTTTAATGGACGGCTGATTTTATTAATATTTCAAAAAAAGAAGGTACATTCTTTATTTCTCATTAGTAAGGCAAACAAAGGCGTGTACATTTGTAATAATTGCCTAGAGAAATTGCTCCGAATATCAAGATACAAAAGTCTAAAGATGGCTGACAAGTTGTAGATGTTATTGGATTTTTAGATTTTTTAAAGTTAAGAAATTCAAAAATCAAGAAAATTAAAAACAAACCTTGCGAGGTTGATAATGAAGTTGAAGGCACTGAAGGAATTAAAAATATTGTTTTAATGGACGGCTGATTTGATTAATATTTCAAAAAAAGAAGGTACATTCTTTATTTCTCATTAGTAAGGCAAACAAAGGCGTGTACATTTGTAACAATTGCCTAGAGGAATTGCTTCGAGTATATGGAGAAACAAAAGTCTAAAGATGGCTGACAAGTTGCAGATGGAATTGGTTTTTTAGATTTTTTAAAGTTAAGAAATTCCAAAATCAAGCAAATTAAAAACAAACCTTGTGAGGTTGATAATGAAGTTGAAGGCACTGAAGGAATTAAAAAAATTGTTTTAATGGACGGCTGATTTTATTAATATTTCAAAAAAAGAAGGTACATTCTTTATTTCTCATTAGTAAGGCAAACAAAGGCGTGTACATTTGTAATAATTGCCTAGAGAAATTGCTCCGAATATCAAGATACAAAAGTCTAAAGATGGCTGACAAGTTGTAGATGTTATTGGATTTTTAGATTTTTTAAAGTTAAGAAATTCCAAAATCAAGAAAATTAAAAACAAACCTTGTGAGGTTGATAATGAAGTTGAAGGCACTGAAGGAATTAAAAATATTGTTTTAATGGACGGCTGATTTGATTGATATTTCAAAAAAAGAAGGTACATTCTTTATTTCTCATTAGTAAGGCAAACAAAGGCGTGTACATTTGTAACAATTGCCTAGAGGAATTGTTTCGAGTATGAAGAAACAAAAGTCTAAAGATGGCTGACGATTTGTAGATGGAATTGGATTTTTAGATTTTTTAAAGTTAAGAAATTCCAAAATCAAGCAAATTAAAAACAAACCTTGCGAGGTTGATAATGAAGTTGAAGGCACTGAAGGAATTAAAAATATTGTTTTAATGGACGGCTGATTTGATTAATATTTCAAAAAAAGAAGGTACATTCTTTATTTCTCATTAGTAAGGCAAACAAAGGCGTTTACATTTGTAATAATTGCCAAGAGGAATTGCTTCGAGTATCAAGATACAAAAGTCTAAAGATGGCTGACAAGTTGCAGATGGAATTGGTTTTTTAGATTTTTTAAAGTTAAGAAATTCCAAAATCAAGCAAATTAAAAACAAACCTTGTGAGGTTGATAATGAAGTTGAAGGCACTGAAGGAATTAAAAATATTGTTTTAATGGACGGCTGATTTTATTAATATTTCAAAAAAAGAAGGTACATTCTTTATTTCTCATTAGTAAGGCAAACAAAGGCGTTTACATTTGTAATAATTGCCAAGAGGAATTGCTTCGAGTATCAAGATACAAAAGTCTAAAGATGGCCGACAAGTTGCAGATGGAATTGGTTTTTTAGATTTTTTAAAGTTAAGAAATTCCAAAATCAAGCAAATTAAAAACAAACCTTGCGAGGTTGATAATGAAGTTGAAGGCACTGAAGGAATTAAAAAAATTGTTTTAATGGACGGCTGATTTTATTAATATTTCAAAAAAAGAAGGTACATTCTTTATTTCTCATTAGTAAGGCAAACAAAGGCGTGTACATTTGTAATAATTGCCTAGAGAAATTGCTCCGAATATCAAGATACAAAAGTCTAAAGATGGCTGACAAGTTGTAGATGTTATTGGATTTTTAGATTTTTTAAAGTTAAGAAATTCCAAAATCAAGAAAATTAAAAACAAACCTTGCGAGGTTGATAATGAAGTTGAAGGCACTGAAGGAATTAAAAATATTGTTTTAATGGACGGCTGATTTGATTAATATTTCAAAAAAAGAAGGTACATTCTTTATTTCTCATTAGTAAGGCAAACAAAGGCGTGTACATTTTTAACAATTGCCTAGAGGAATTGCTTCGAGTATCAAGATACAAAAGTCTAAAGATGGCCGACAAGTTGCAGATGGAATTGGTTTTTTAGATTTTTTAAAGTTAAGAAATTCCAAAATCAAGCAAATTAAAAACAAACCTTGTGAGGTTGATAATGAAGTTGAAGGCACTGAAGGAATTAAAAAAAATTGTTTTAATGGACGGCTGATTTTATTAATATTTCAAAAAAAGAAGGTACATTCTTTATTTCTCATTAGTAAGGCAAACAAAGGCGTGTACATTTGTAATAATTGCCTAGAGAAATTGCTCCGAATATCAAGATACAAAAGTCTAAAGATGGCTGACAAGTTGTAGATGTTATTGGATTTTTAGATTTTTTAAAGTTAAGAAATTCCAAAATCAAGAAAATTAAAAACAAACCTTGCGAGGTTGATAATGAAGTTGAAGGCACTGAAAGAATTAAAAAAAATTGTTTTAATGGACGGCTGATTTGATTAATATTTCAAAAAAAGAAGGTACATTCTTTACTTCTCATTAGTAAGGCAAACAAAGGCGTGTACATTTGTAACAATTGCCTAGAGGAATTGCTTCGAGTATGAAGAAACAAAAGTCTAAAGATGGCTGACAAGTTGTAGATGGAATTGGATTTTTAGATTTTTTAAAGTTAAGAAATTCCAAAATCAAGCAAATTAAAAACAAACCTTGCGAGGTTGATAATGAAGTTGAAGGCACTGAAGGAATTAAAAATATTGTTTTAATGGACGGCTGATTTGATTAATATTTCAAAAAAAGAAGGTACATTCTTTATTTCTCATTAGTAAGGCAAACAAAGGCGTTTACATTTGTAATAATTGCCAAGAGGAATTGCTTCTAGTATCAAGATACAAAAGTCTAAAGATGGCCGACAAGTTGCAGATGGAATTGGTTTTTTAGATTTTTTAAAGTTAAGAAATTCCAAAATCAAGCAAATTAAAAACAAACCTTGCGAGGTTGATAATGAAGTTGAAGGCACTGAAGGAATTAAAAAAAATTGTTTTAATGGACGGCTGATTTTATTAATATTTCAAAAAAAGAAGGTACATTCTTTATTTCTCATTAGTAAGGCAAACAAAGGCGTTTACATTTGTAATAATTGCCAAGAGGAATTGCTTCGAGTATCAAGATACAAAAGTCTAAAGATGGCTGACAAGTTGCAGATGGAATTGGTTTTTTAGATTTTTTAAAGTTAAGAAATTCCAAAATCAAGCAAATTAAAAACAAACCTTGTGAGGTTGATAATGAAGTTGAAGGCACTGAAGGAATTAAAAATATTGTTTTAATGGACGGCTGATTTGATTAATATTTCAAAAAAAGAAGGTACATTCTTTATTTCTCATTAGTAAGGCAAACAAAGGCGTTTACATTTGTAATAATTGCCAAGAGGAATTGCTTCGAGTATCAAGATACAAAAGTCTAAAGATGGCTGACAAGTTGCAGATGGAATTGGTTTTTTAGATTTTTTAAAGTTAAGAAATTCCAAAATCAAGAAAATTAAAAACAAACCTTGTGAGGTTGATAATGAAGTTGAAGGCACTGAAGGAATTAAAAATATTGTTTTAATGGACGGCTGATTTGATTAATATTTCAAAAAAAGAAGGTACATTCTTTATTTCTCATTAGTAAGGCAAACAAAGGCGTTTACATTTGTAATAATTGCCAAGAGGAATTGCTTCGAGTATCAAGATACAAAAGTCTAAAGATGGCCGACAAGTTGCAGATGGAATTGGTTTTTTAGATTTTTTAAAGTTAAGAAATTCCAAAATCAAGCAAATTAAAAACAAACCTTGCGAGGTTGATAATGAAGTTGAAGGCACTGAAGGAATTAAAAAAAATTGTTTTAATGGACGGCTGATTTTATTAATATTTCAAAAAAAGAAGGTACATTCTTTATTTCTCATTAGTAAGGCAAACAAAGGCGTGTACATTTGTAATAATTGCCTAGAGAAATTGCTCCGAATATCAAGATACAAAAGTCTAAAGATGGCTGACAAGTTGTAGATGGAATTGGATTTTTAGATTTTTTAAAGTTAAGAAATTCCAAAATCAAGCAAATTAAAAACAAACCTTGCGAGGTTGATAATGAAGTTGAAGGCACTGAAGGAATTAAAAATATTGTTTTAATGGACGGCAGATTTTATTAATATTTCAAAAAAAGAAGGTACATTCTTTACTTCTCATTAGTAAGGCAAACAAAGGCGTGTACATTTGTAACAATTGCCTAGAGGAATTGCCTCGAGTATCAAGATACAAAAGTATAAAGATGGCTGACAAGTTGCAGATGGAATTGGTTTTTTAGATTTTTTAAAGTTAAGAAATTCCAAAATCAAGCAAATTAAAAACAAAACTTGCGAGATTGATAACTAAGTTGAAGGCATTGAAGGAATCAAAAAAATTGTTTTAATGGACGGCAGATTTTATAAATATTTCAAAAAAAGAAGGTACATTCTTTATTTCTCATTAGTAAGGCAAACAAAGGCGTTTACATTTGTAATAATTGCCAAGAGGAATTGCTTCGAGTATCAAGATACAAAAGTCTAAAGATGGCTGACAAGTTGCAGATGGAATTGGTTTTTTAGATTTTTTAAAGTTAAGAAATTCCAAAATCAAGCAAATTAAAAACAAAACTTGCGAGATTGATAATGAAGTTGAAGGCACTGAAAGAATTAAAAAAAATTGTTTTAATGGACGGCTGATTTTATTAATATTTCAAAAAAAGAAGGTACATTCTTTATTTCTTATTAGTAAGGCAAACAAAGGCGTTTACATTTGTAACAATTGCCTAGAGGAATTGCTTCCAGTATGAAGAAACAAAAGTCTAAAGATGGCTGACAAGTTGCAGATGGAATTGGTTTTTTAGATTTTTTAAAGTTAAGAAATTCCAAAATCAAGCAAATTATTAATCGACCTTTTATTTTCGTTATCTTAATAAATTCAGCCGTCCATTAAAACATTATTTTTAATTCCTTCAGTGCTTTCAACTAAATTATCGACCTCGCAAGGTTTGTTTTTAATTTGTTTACTTTTGGAATATCTTAACTTTAAAAAATCTAAAAAACCAATTCCATCTGCAACTTGTCAGCCATCTTTAGACTTTTGTATCTTCATACTCGAAGCAATTCCTCTAGGCAATTGTTACAAATGTACACGCCTTTGTTTGCCTTACTAATGAGAAATAAAGAATGTACCTTCTTTTTTTGAAATATAAATCAAATCAGCCGTCCATTAAAACAATTTTTTTTAATTCCTTCAGTGCCTTCAACTTCATTATCAACCTCGCAAGGTTTGTTCATTATTTCTCATTAATAAGACAAACGAAGGGGTGAAAAATTTGTAACAATTGCCAATAGGAATTGCCTCGAGTATGAAGATACAAAAGTCTAAAGATGGCTGACAAGTTGCAGATGGAATTGGTTTTTTAGATTTTGTAAAGTTAAGATATTCCAAAATCAAGCAAATCAAAAACAAACCTTGGGAGGTCGATAATGAGGTTGAAGGCACTGAAGAAATTTAAATAATTTTTAAATGGACGGCTTCATGTTTTAATATAGAAATTAAAAGGTAGATTTATTATTTCGCATTATTAAGGCAAACGAAGGCGTGTACATTTGTAACAATCACAATTACTTAGTGACATTTTTTTGGACTTTTCGAAAGTTAGCAATGAAGTTAGTTTAAAAACATATTAGGCGAGTGTGACGTCGAGGCTGACATTGCCATAAATATTGAAAAGATTGTCTTTTATATACATCTCTAGACTTTGTATCTCCATACATACAGTGTGTGTTATAAAAAATCTAAGTTAGCAGTTGAGATTTTTGAAGGAAGAGTAATATTCTATCACGAGTAAGAAAATATAAAAGCCTGGTAATAACGGTTATAGCTTCAATTGAAATTAATTTCGTTACTTTTTATAAGATTTGAATATTGCAAAATCAATCAATTCAACAGCATACCTTGAAATGTGGACAATGAAGTTGTAGGCACTAAAGAGAGTAAAAGTATTTTACAGCTCTTGTAAATCTAGATGGACAGTTGAAGTGTTTGATAATAATAAATAAAAAGGTGGACAAAAAGTTTTTTTTAGAATTACACAAAATACGCCGTGTAAAATTGTTACGAGGAGGATTGACTTTTTTACTTTTTATGATATTTGAAAATGCCAAAGAACATTAACTGCTAAACAAACATATAAAGGTTAAAAAATTAAAGCTAAAACTTTGCTAGAAATTTGTGTCAAGAAGTGAGGTCTTGACATGAAAGGTGTAAAAAGAGAGTGGCATATTTTTTTGTAAATTATAAAGTACAAAAGCTTGAAAAATGCATAATAGCTATATCTTCATTCTGCTACCATCTTTTATGTCACTTTCTAAAAGTAAGTATAATGAAATTATAAATCGCTTAAATAACATAATCATTGCAGTCTAAAATGTGATTGATGTGCTTAGAATGGCTAAGTCAGGACATGGAAAATGGCAAGGCTATCACAATATGGAATCAATTTTTAGAGTTTTTAAAGTAGATAACAGCGTATCTTTGAATATACTAAATCTGATAAAAATGCATAAAGTCCATTTGGAGCTGTTTATTTTTAAATCTAACAAGTATTTTTTGTCTAAGTCAAAATTAAATTATACCTAGCAGATTTTACGATGAACTAAAATTGATAGAGAAAGATTTAAGAATTCACACATGTAGCAGGAAATCATGAATCTGATCCGACGAATGGAATTGTGAAATACAACGGCTAAAAGCTGATTAATTTTTATCAGGCAGTGGAGAAAAAACCTAGAAAAATCTTAATATTGACAAGGAGAATTAACCTTTATCTTATAATTTGAAAAGGTGTAAAAGTAAACAATATGTGAACACAATTGCAACGAAACTGATGAAGCCGAAAAAGAAAAGTCTATAGATCCACGAATCTTCAAATTCGAGTTTTATTAGATGTTTTCATAAATATCTCGTCTAAGAAAATAAGAATTGCCTAGAGATAGGATTCTCAAAGAGATTGTTAGTAAATAAGTTGAATAAAGCATATAAATTCTGGTACCCTAAAAACAATTTCAAATTCTATTTAATTTGCATAAGAACTGAGCTGCATCGGAGGACATTGTATGTGAGACCAGTCTCACAAATATTGGTTTCTTATATCCCTTTAGCTTTCTTTATGCAAGTTTTTTGCTATTAGCTATCAATTAGCAATTTTTCAAACAAATGCACTCAGCTCAGCTGTCCGGGCTAGCTCGCTGCATATAAAGCCGGGATTAATGTCAGCCGTCCCTTACGTAAACTGCCAACTTTCTGTTTGAAAGTCAGTCAAAAAATGCCAAACACATGCAGACACACACACACAACGTTAACAATAATCATATTAAAATCTATCAAAACCTGCTAGTAATGCTTACCTGAGCCAAAGACAAGTTTTTTGGTCATTGTATAGCAGAAGATCGAAAGAAACAGGAACGGCATCGCATTTCGTTGCATTGTTCCGTTCGGTCTTTTCATTTATTGATCTATACAAAGATCCACATCCATTAAGTCCATTAAGTTTGACGGAGAGGAACATAAAAAGCTTTAAACTATGTTTCTCAAACTTTCAATGCTGCCTATTGCCAGATAGAGAGAGAAAAGGCCTAAAAAGTCTAATATGGTCTGAAGCAAAATTTTATATCGACTTCTATACCACTGTTAGCAAGCAAGGAACACACCAGATTTTGTTGCCTTTGTCTGTTATCTGTTAAAAGGAGTGGATGAGTAGCAGACGTTGGCAAAGACAAATTCTGCTTATGCAAAAAAATTAACTTTTGGACGTCTATCCCATAAAGCCAATCGTGTTTCGTGATAAAAGATTGAAGGATGAATAAAGAACATAACAATTTCAGGTAGTAAAATATATGAAAGAGGTCAGTCATCAGGCAAATACTCGAAGTCAAAGAACATGTTTATCTACGGGCATTCATATTGGAAAATGTGAAGCTTTAAAGAATGGTAACTTCCTGCAAGAAGAAAATGGTGTACAATTCTTGAAAGCAATTATGGTTTTCGAAAAGATCCGAGAAGGACAACAGAATGTCATTATCGCACAATTCAGCCGTTGTCTTGAGAACAAATTTTTTTACAAGGCTCGGAACAGTTAAAAATTTTGCAAAAAGTTGAAGGCCACAGCAGTGCAAATGTTTTTGGTCAATTGAATTGCCAAAGAAAGTAGGAAATTGCAACGGAATTTCTGCATATTTTATTTAAATATGACTCACTGAGCTGTCTTGTTTTTAACAGTTGTTCCAGTGAAACTCTGTGGAAGATAAAGAATGTCTTTAAATAAAGATTGCAGAATTAAAGACTTTTAGAGCCTGTAGTATCTCATGTTATCAATGGACACTTTTTTATGGGTTTACAATTAAAACAATATGCAATAGTGTACTTGCACAAAATTTCATCATTGTATCATAAAATGCATAGTTCCACAGCTATGTTACTGTACTATCATTAATCTTCAGATAATTTGCCTTTAACACAAAATTTTTAGTGGTATCATTGTTGTTTCTTTGGACACACTTTGCAATTTGCCACATGCTCAAGTACATTATTTAGAACAAAAAATGGACCACCAGAAATGTAAAAGAAGCTCATATAATGGTATTAAGACTGCAAACTTTGTAACAGACGTTTAAAATCTTGTCATTATCATTTTGTTTGTTTATTTGTATGATATACTTTTTTGAGAGATATTTCAATCTAGACTTTCCTAATAATAACACGTTTGAACTTTTCCTGATCATTTGATTAATGAAAGCTGCTTGAGAAAATTTCTTATTTCATTACTTTTATCTCATTTTTGTTTAGTTGCTCAAATTAGAGAGACAAAACCTTAAAATTGAATAAGCTACCTGATGCATATCATATTAAAATTTGTTAAACAATTTTAAGAGTAAATAGGTCAGGGCACCAGTAACCATTACTGACAGGTAAATCTTACAGAGGATGCAAAAGTGAATATAACTTACCAACTGTGAAAGGCAGCCAGATAATGTAAACACATTTCTTCTTAGGCCAATCTGTGCACATTTGCTATCGTTAATTGATAAAATTTGTCTTCGAATCCTGGAGGTCGATATTAAGACACTGTGATGGCTATCATTCCTGCGATAGACAATTTTTGAGAATATGAGAAATGAAGAATCGGCAGATCATCGAGAAAGCTTCAAAGTTATATTCTATCAATAATCCATTCTTTCCAGGAAAGAGAAAATCTAGACGTAATTATCAATGCTATTATAACTAGGCTAGCCCAGTTTGAAATCTAGACGTAATTATCAATGCTGTTTGGTCTAGCCCAGTTTGAAAGTTTTCAAATCCAGAGTCTTTTTGGTTACATAATCTTTCATATTTTGTTAACAGTGATTCTGTGGGTATTTCAATTTTATTGTTTTTTGTTAAACCGTGATTCATATATTTTTCTCCTCCATCCCATTTTGGTTCCTTTTTAAATAAGAAAATGTTGATTACGAGTTACATTGAAAAGGCTATTTTAAAAAGTTTGCAATACCTTCTTTATCATATGTCATTATTAAAATAGATGAATCTATGCGACACAGTGATAAAAATAAGCTTGCAAATATTCTCTCAGATTTGCCTTCAGTCAAAATCCATTTTAGATACAGTTTTCGCCATATCTCTTATATACAATACATCTAAAACATTTTCTTGCCTCCAGCCACGATGGCGGCCTTGCCAAAACCTCTAAGACAAGGAATTTTCCCCAACAAACTGGAGGAGAGATTAACCAGAGGTTTTTTACTTGTTTGCACTTCCTTGGATCAATATCTTAAAATCTTGAAGTGTGTCAAAAAAGTTCTCCCCAGATGTAGGAAAATCGTCAAATTTGTGAACAAATTACATCAATCGAAAGAGTATGAAAAACTGAACATAAAATGCTTGGTAACTTTTATTCTAAAAGCAGCGAGTTAAAAACTATCATGTGTCAAAATGTTGATGACTCGATTATATGGGCAAGGAACAAATACAGAAAGTTCCGCCATTTTTGACTTCATTTTTTGATAAAGTTAAGAAGTTTTCATATCGATAGGATGTGAACGCGGTAATGATGTTACAGTGGATATAAAAAGCGTTAAGACATAAAATTGCCCCAAATGCTTAAGTTAATTAATTACTTTACTTCCATCTGGTTTTGCACGTTTATATTCTCCAAAGTTTTCAAGCTTGCACGAACCTTTTTTGTTGAAAATTTTGCAAATTTCGAATATTTTCCAATTCAACTTTTGAAGCTGCAAGCAAAGGTTTCTGAGAACATTTGTATTGCGTTTCTGAGAACTTCTGAGAGCATGGACATTTTCAAAGCAGTTTTTACTTCAAATTCCAAATAAGCCCCCTCTCTACTAAGCCGTCCTCTCTTTTATGCAATACTGCCAATCTTGGTCCTCGGAGAAACGAGGATGTGTATTACAGATTTAGCTGAAATGTAAAGTTTAGCCTGGAAAGACTGCGTAGACAGGGATGGCGCCAGAAAAAAGTGCTGAGGGGGCGGGGGGGGCTGTAATGTCAGAGTGCCGACAGTGAGTGAACCACCCAAAAAGATGTAATGTAACACCATTTCCGCTGTGGTAATTCTAGTTCCAAAAATGTAAAAAAAATGGAAAAAAATCTAATAACGAAAAAAAATCAAAAACAATCACGAAGTTAAGTTATGAAAGTGCCGACATTGCTTAAAATTTTTCAAAATTGAAGTGCCGACGGGAGGGCTCAATGAATTTTTTTTTTGGGGGGGCTCCTGCCCCAAGCACCCCCCTTTCCCCCAAGTACCTCCAGTGGCGCCATCCCTGCGCGTAGATGGCAACTGACAGAAAACAATTAGCCGCTCGCCAAATGTTTTCATTTCTTGTAATTCTCTTCACGGACACGGACACTAAATGTGCTCACAATTTTCCATCAAACATCTTAGCCCCCCTTCTAGGATTGAAAAAAAGTCCCTTTGGGCTTAATAGAGCTTTGACGGTTCTTAAAGGTATTTCATAATGGTCTTCTAGCTAATTAGGTCTAATAAGCGTCTGGTACAGCAAATTTTAAAGATAGCACGGAAAAGCGGAAACATGTCATACTAAATTTTTTGGATCTCGACTTGTGTAGACAGAAGGAGTTCTTTGTAAATCGACTTAAAAGGGGTTTTACCAACTTGAGTTCAATGTAGGCAGAAGCGCTCAAAAACACGTTTGTAATTTAGCCATCGTTTGTAACTTTTAGCAAATCAACTTTATGCTTATCTTTGGACCTTATCTGGAGTTTACTTATTTATAAAATAATAAATGCATAAGCTTAAATGGCCCTTAATCTACTACAACAAAAAAACGTCGTAATTTTAAAAGGTTAATTAAAATTGCTACATCGAAAAATTACTACAAATGGTACAAAAATTATAACAGCTTAAATATACAACAGAAAACTGATCAGCACAATTTTTCAGAAGGTCAATTTATACTATGACGAGTGCTGGACAAAAAGTATTTTATTGCAGAGGCGGATCCAGTGTAAGTTGCTTGGTGCACAGAACTCAGTCAGTTTTCCAACATATAGCTAGAAATAGTTTTGCCTGAAATATGTAACATTTAGGCTAAAAAAGTGAAACCTAGAAATTGTAAGTTTTATCTTCAAAATGTAAGTATAATCTTATTGTAAGTATAATCTTCAAAATCTTAAAATTACCAGTTTAATGTGATTCGCTCGCCCTTTTCCTTCCTTCTTCTCTGTCGTGATTTTGAAACTATTTTCCAGACGTTGTGGAGGACAACAGCAGTCAATCCTAGAACTCGGAAATAAACATTTAGTGCCTCGAAAGTGAATGAATTGAAACAATGAAATTTTTGTTTGGAACACGGATGGAACTCAGTCAAAACAGCATCTGGAACACGGAAATGATACCATGTTCGTAGGAGAGCTGTACAATAGCCAGTAGTTGATTGGCTACCTATTGTTTCTAATCTGTTGTAGAACTGCAAAACTTTGAATTCGAAATGGCGACTGCAGATGTCTTATTTTCACGACCCTCGCAGCATTCTAGCAGATTATTAAGCGTTTGAGATAAAACCAAGAAGTATCGTTAATTTTCCAGGAGCATTATCTACCTTTATTTTAAATTGCAGTCGTTGATGGCAAGAGAGACCTAGGCCGGTGTCTACGTGGGCAAAACAACAAAGTGCGAGTAAAACAAAAGGGAAAACGTTGCTATGGCATTTAAGACAAACAAAGGGGTATTTAGAAAGGGAGGGGGTTGCAAAAATTTTCACTGAGGCACTGGTTTCTGTCGGAAAAAAACCTATAATCTAGATTTAGTGAGTGGATAGTACCAAAATGCATCAATGTGAATAATGATGTTGTCTTAGGCACAATTATCAATGCATTACCTGAAAGACCCTAGCCTCTGCCTGGAACTCAGTCAGACTTTTTGCTGGATCCGCCCCTGTTATTGTGGCATGTTTCCGCTTCTCCACGCAATTTTCAATGTTTGATTTTGGTTAGTCCTGAAAGTGCATAGACTAGGTTTGATTTTGCTCAGTTTTTATATTGATGTGTTTCATATTGCTTCGGATTGATATTGCATAGGCCTCATGTAGCTTAGACTTGATATTGCTTAGGCCTATATAGATCATGATTGGTATGGTATTGCTTATAACTGATATTGCATAGGCCTCATGTAGCTTAGACTTGATATTGCTTAGGCCTATATAGATCATGATTGGTATGGTATTGCTTAGAACTGATATTGCATAGGCTTCATGTAGCTTAGACTTGATATTGCTTAGGCCTATATAGATCATGATTGGTATGGTGTTGCTTAGAACTGATATTGCATAGGCCTCATGTAGCTTAGACTTGATATTGCTTAGGCCTATATAGATCATGATTGGTATGGTATTGCTTAGAACTGATATTGCATAGGTTTCTCGTAGCTTAGGATTGATATTGCATATTGCATAGGCTTGATATTTTTTAACTTGATAAAGCTTAGAGTTTGATATTGCGTAAGTTTGTTTTTGCGTTTGTTTGATATTGCCTACTGATATCTGCCAAGTAAAATTATTATCATACTTTATAAACAAGAACAAGGGATGAAATCACACCATTATAAATGAATTTCAACATGAAAAACTAAACGTTAAAGAATTTGAGTATAAGTTAACCAAGCCCGTAGGGGTGGCAAACTCCCCGTGTTCAATGCAGTCGAAGTTGAAGTGAAGTTTTTGTAGGGGTGGGTGGGAGGACGGTGGCTAGAGTTAGCGGAAACAAATACTGACACTGATAATATCACTGTTGGTTCTGACAAAGTCATTTAAGTGCTTGGAAGCAAAGGCCCTTCTTCGCTTAATGTTGCTGACAGAAGATTTTTGCATTGGGTGTCTATACTATAGAATATTGTCCACAAAATTTCTTGTTCACATAACTTGTGATTGTGAAATGCCCTGACCACTGTGTAGCAGGCAGTTGTTTCAGCAATTTTCTGAAAGGCGCCCAAAAAACGGCAGCGAAATTTTTTTGAGCGCTTTAATGCTTTATAAAAAGGACATTACATATGACAAAAGACTTATTAGCAATTCCTGCGCAAAAAGAATTATGTTTGGCATTAGCATAACAAGTCTTGAGGCAACCAGTTATTGAACAGAATGCTTGGATCAATAATGAGCACTTTATCAGCTGCTATATTTTAAAGAGACATCAAAAACTGGAGTAGATTCAAATGCAATTGCACTATTCGTAGATAATGATTATCAGCATTTTACATTGCATTGCATCATGGATCTCTTTTTCTTTTAAAAATTGGAAATATTTCGTGGAAATAAGTTCACATTAGCCTTTAAAGCAGAATCGGAACTTTAGAAACAATCTTATTGTGGTACAAAACTTATGGCTTTGAAAAAATCAAACATTTTAGAACAAACTTAAGATTTCGTCCGACACTCTTCAGAGCATAAAACGAAAGAAAACATATCGAAACATCACTCTAGGAAATATATATACCCATTTATGGATCGAAAAAGACCAATCAGAATCGCGATCACATGACTGTCGAGGTTGCCCAATCAGTGCCGCTTGCCTATAGAGAATGTTACGAATGGAGTCCTAAGATGAAAACGAACTCATTTTGTCTACACAAAAGCGGTATTTTCATGTTTATATAAATAGATTCCAAAACTGCCTGATGGAACAATGATCGGGCTTTACTAACAATCCGAAACACATTGCCGTTATCGTTATAGTTCTTTATAGCTTATAGCATTTACTGGAAAAACTAAGATTGTACAAAAAAAACAAAATTCCCTGTCTATGGCCCTAGACGTACCGAACAAGATTTCAGGAAGAACTTCTAACACACCTAAATTCTATTGTTCGTAGAGAAAAGGGATTGAGCTTGTTAGTAAACAAATGCTGATTTTCCAGTGCGGCCACCCAGATTGCCACTGAACCAAATTCACTAATACCTCCGCCGTCACTAAGGCTCCGTCGTCCTGCCCAAGAGCAGGTTAGAAAACGGAAATAGTCAGCAATTAACGCATTTTTCTGGTGCCACATAAAACCCAAAGTCAAATCGGCCCTAGACGCACCGAACAAGATTTCAGGAAGATCTTCTTGTTAGAATATTCAAAAAAAGAGCTATCGTTTAGTTACGAACAATGACGTTTATTTCCGCTTTTATTGCACGCTTTCATGCTGTGAGCTGTAAGAATTTACTTCGTCTAAGTTTTCGTTCAAGTTGTAATCGCCGTTATGTTATGGATGAATTTATCTTGAATCGCTTGTTTCTGTGCGTAAAACTCCCGATTTTAACAGGTTATGGGCCCAGGAGTTTTGATAAATTCGAATAGAATTTGCCACGAAGCTGACTTTCGACGATTTTAAATTCAGTGCGAATTATGGCTGCGAAACCGATGGAGTTTATGTCACAGCACATTGATAAGTTCGATGGAACGAATTTTCATTTATGGAAGTTCAAAATGCAAATGGTTCTCGAAGATAAGGATCTTTGGGGTATAGTTTCTGGCGAAGAAGTGGAACCTGCAGGGGAAGGAGCCACGGAAGCTTCTGTGCAGAAATTTCGAAAGCGTGCGAGGAAAGCACTGGCGACCATTTGTTCAGGGGCGGATCCAGAAAAAAAATTGAGGGGTGCTCAGTTTGGCTGATGCTATGCCAAATTTTTTTGCTGGTGCCACGCCCTTCAAAATTTATGCTGAGTAGAGTTTCCTTTCAACATTCAAAGAGCAAGGGTTGTCAATACCTGTTTTTTAAATAATTGATTTTAAACAATTACCGTCTCAACTTCTGGCAATGTGCTATTTGAAATAAAACCTATACATAAAATACAACAAAATGATACTAAGAAACAATTGTAATTGCTTTTCTCTTGGTTGAAATAAAGACAACAAATATTTTATTCCTTCTTCCATCATTCTGACTGCTTTATAAACTTTTTTAAAATACAGCTACTTCCAATAGATGAAATAAATATCATTAATGTTTTGTCAGTTTATGTACTAATATCTGGTTAGGTATCTGGTTTTGTCAGTTTATGTACTAATTTTGGGAAGATGACAATATTCTGGGCAATCAGTAGGTCTGTAAGGCTGAGCTCTTGGCTATTTAATTGAGATTAAAAGAAGTTTCATAAACACTTGAATATTTTGTGGATTACACCAACAAAAAGTGTTTTTCAAATTGTTTATGGAAACCAATTTTGAAAGTTGCATTGAAGGAGTCTATGGATAAAATAACCTTTTTTAAATTTATATGCATCTTAGATTGAAATAATTTACCATGCCTGGCATCAAAAAGGTAAAGAAAAACAGGATGCTCACAAATATATGTTTCAAAACTTTTTGTTTATAATAAGAACCCAATCTAAATCTTAGAAAGTTATAAAAATTGGTTCTATCAGTCCCCCATACTGACCACTTACTAAACCTCTCACTGATATCTGCTACCAATTACTTTGGAAATACTTATTCATAACTTTTGGAATTCAAAATAAATACCAAATATTAAAATCATATATCTTAGAATAAAGATGAAGTAATATGTAGGCCAGAACATAGTAAAAAACTTGGATTTTGTGAAAATATTTCAAGTTCAAGTGTTTATAAATTTTGTAAGATATTCATGTAAGATATCCTCTCAAATACCCAAACTTCAAAATGGAAAATCTAGAAACACTGCGCCTGAAACACAATCTACCTTGCTGTCATCGAGTCTGCAGAGTGTGACATGTGCATGCAATAGAATTTACAGGCACACATTTTTTTTGCTCTTGCAAAAACAAGATATTGTCCTAAACTGCCATGCTCTACAGACTGAGCTCTCATTACGAACGCAGAGGTTTATAATTTGATCTCTTGCATCAAGTTTAAAAAATGCAATATAGGCCTCACCTCATTACCCACGCTTTTGTTCTGTTAAAATTTTGGAAAAGAAATCGCTTCATTTCTGTTGTGACTGGCGATCGCCATTTCTACACAACAACTACAACTTGTTTCTTCCGCCTGCCTAAATGAAAATTTGAACAACGTTTGACAATAGGGGGTGCTCCCGCCAAAAGTGAGCTCCCGCGATAACAGAAGCCGATTGGTTGCTTTTCAATCGCGGTTGCTCAAGCTCATTCATTGATTGGCTATGGTTAGTTTTCGAAAGACTAAAGCACAGACCAGGGGGTGCTGGAAATTTTACAACGATAAAAAGCTGCACAATCTGGTCCGTAAATTAACTGGCTTTGAAAATGCAGAGAACGGGCTAGAAGTGCTCAGACGGGAGAGAAATTAATTTTCTCGGAGGAATACAAATGAAAACCTCAAATTAAGTGTCCGCATATTCTGAAATTTCAAAATATCACATCCTGAAAGATTTGACGGGTGCTCAAGCACCCATAGCACCCCCTTGTTTATCGATAAGTGACAGTCAGTTATCTTTGGTTCGATCAGCGAATACAGCTGGCGAAGCGTGGTCAAAATTGGAAAACCACTATGAAGTCAAATCACTGGCTAACAAGTTGTTTTTACGAAAGGGGTATTTTACTGCGACAATGTCAGAAAATGATACAATGATGGAACACATAAACAAAATGAGAAGTTTGGCAGAGCAAATGGCTTCAGTGGGAGCCAAGTCTCTGAAGAGGATCAAGTGGCGACTCTTTTGTGCAGTTTGCCAAATTCCTATAATAACCTTATTGTTGCACTTGAATCACGGGCAGATCAACTCACCCTAGAATTCATTATTGCCAGATTGCTACAAGAAGAAAGAAAACGATCTGAAGTTTCATCTGACCTTGGAATTAAGATGGAAAAGGCACTTGTTACCACGAAGGAGATGTCTAGAGTTGCTGGACACCAAGTGAAATCCACCAACAAGAAAGGGAAATGCTACAACTGCGGTTTAAAAGGACATTGGGCAAGAGACTGTAAGAAACCGAAGAATCCAAGCGAAAGGCAGAGACAGCAAGCTAATGTATAGAAAGGCAGATCACTAATGTTACAGAAATGGAAGCTACGCATGCTCTCTTTTGGGCAACAACCAGCACTAACAAGAAAGAAGCGAATACCTGGATTATTGACTCTGGTGCATCTCAGCACATGTCATGGTGCAAAGAAAGGATGGTGAATTTTCGTGAATTTGCTGTACCAGAGAAAGTACGCTTGGGTGACAACAGAGTTGTATTGGCACAAGGTACAGGGTCAGTTTGGGTTAAGGTCAAAGTCGAAGGGAAATGGAAGCCTGTTGAATTGGCTGAAGTGCTGTTTGTTCCAGATTTGGCAAAGAATTTGCTCTCAATCAGTGCAATTGTCAAAAGGAATTTGTCAGTGGATTTCAACGAGGACAAATGTCTAATCCAAAATAGCGATGGAGAAACCTTGGGTTTAGGAAGGAAGACAGAAAGTTGTTTATTCTTGACTGTCTACCAATGAATGAATTAGCACATGAAGCTAACAGTGCAGCTGATTCCTTGCAACTATGGCATCAGAGATTTGGCCATTTAGGAGTGAAGAATTTGAAACGTTACAAGATGAGGAACTAGTCGAGGGACTAAAGTTCAATGATTCAGAAGATATGCAATTTTGTGAGGCCTGTGTCGAGGGAAAACAAACACGAAACTCATTTCCTAAAGGTCAAGCTACACATGCTACTAAGCTACTAGAGATTGTGCACAATGATGTATGTGGACCAATGCAAACAACCAGTCTGGGTGGACATCGATATTTTGTTACCTTCATCGATGATAAATCAAGATTTACTGCAATATACTTCGTAAAAAGAAAGATGAAGCTCTTTAAAAGTTCAAAGAGTTTGAAGTCATGGCAACAAATATCACTGGACAGAGAATCAAAAATCTACGATCAGATAATGGTGGGGAGTATAGTTCCAAGGAATTTAATGATTTCTTGATACTCAAAGGTATTTCAAAGCAGAGAAGTGTCCCAAGAACACCAGAACAGAATGGGGTTGCAGAGAGAATGAACAGAACCATTCAAGAGACTGCAAGGTCAATGCTGCATGCTGCTAAATTACCAAATGAGAAGCAGTTGCAAAAGCAGTCATTTTGAGGAATCGTAGTCCCGCTAAAGCAGTGAAGGACATGACTTCATATGTAACGATCTGGGTTCTTGTCATGACGGTGAAGAACCAGTTGATAACCAAACTCGTTAATGGAGCGATGGGCTAGGCCAACGGGCCTAAACCCCAAATAGATAGCACACAAGAGATACTCGTTCTCTGATGTTATGTTTATCGTCAAAACAGTAAGACTAAATTATTCTAAGTTGGATTACATTATATTAAAACCCAAACAAAGGAACACTGTGAAACATCACACAACACGATGACAGTGACGCACATTTCCCGGAAAGGGAGTTACTAACACAACAGCGCGACAAACAAACATGTGACATTAACACGCAACAAAATGGAAGATCTAGCTGAACATAATAATAATAATTACTGAAGTTTAATAATGTTAAAACGTTACACATATGAAAGTTTTTATGGAAGAAAACCTGATGTTGCACATGTGAAAGTATTTGGATGTGATGCTTACATGCACATTCCAAAAGAGCTCACAAAGAAATTTGATTCAAGATCTAGAAAGTGCATCTTTGTTGGGTACAGCCTTTATAGAAAGGCGTATCGTCGATTTGATCCAAAAACAAAGAAATTTTACGAATCTAGAGATGTTGTTTTTGTTGAAAATGGGTTTATAGGGTGGAATTCAACATCAAACAGTGGAAACAAACAAGATAGATTCTACTGTTAAACCAGTTTTCAAATCTGATGAAGAACAACTAGAAACTAAGTATGATGAAAGAGTTGCAGACCTTGAAACAGATAATGAAAACAATCGAAATGCGGAAAGTCAAGATGCTGAAGACTTGCAAGAGCCTAGACGCTCAAACCGTACAAGAAAGCCTCCAGAAAGAGATGGTTTCATTACTGGTGATTGGTGGGAATTTGAAGAGTCTTTAAATGCTTATACTTATGAGAATACTGAAGAACCTACAACAATTCAAGAAGCATTGAATTCATCTGCAAAAGTAAAGTGGAAAGAAGCTCTTGATAGTGAATACACATCACTTATCAAGAACAGAGCTCGGAATCGGGTTCAAAACAATGGATGCATACATGAAGAATAACGACTACGAGCAATATCAAGCTGATTCTTGTTTGTATGTCAAGCGTGTGGGAGCAGAATTTATAATCATTGCTTTGTATGTCGATGATATGCTGTTAGCTTGTAGCAGCAAGGAGCTATTGCAAAAAGAGAAAGAAGCATTGCAAAAATGGTTTTGCATGAAAAATCTGGGTGAAGGACGTAACAGAGCTGAAAAAAGGATGTTGCTGCATCAAAGCATATATCTTTCAAATTTACTACGGAAATATGAAGTATTAACACCACAAGTGACAGGTTCGACACTACTTGCAAATGAAGGCGATCCTGTTGATAAGCAGAGATATCAAGCCCTTATTGGAAGACTTACTTATGCAGTTACAGCAACAAGACCAGACATTGGACAAGCTCTTGGATCTGTCAATCAATTAAGTTCTAACCCAAGTGGAGAACATTGGCAAAGTGTCAAACGTATCTTACGTTACATTAAAGGTACACTAGACTGGGGAATTCAATTTGATGGTTCAAAAGAAGAGGGAGTACAACTTAGTGAATTTGTTGATGCAGACTGGGGAGGTAACGTAAATGGACGTAAATCTCAGTCTGGCTACATGTTTACAATCTGTGGTGGAGTTGTCAGTTGGGCAAGCAAGAAGCAAACCAGCGTAGCTCTCTCCTCAACCGAAGCAGAATACGTTGCAGCCTGTCTAGCTACCCAGGAGGCAGCATGGCTTCGCTCACTACTTGCTGACTTGAATTTTTCTCAAGAAGAGCCTACAGTTGTTCAGGAAGACAATCAAGGAGCAATCGCGATGTCTAAAAATCCGAAGTTTCATGCTAGAACAAAACACATAGACATCAAGCACCATTTCATCAGAGAAAAAGTGGGGAACGGTGAGTTAATTTTAAAGTACTGTCCTACTAACGATATGATTGCTGATATGCTCACAAAGGCCCTACCGAGAACACTGTTTGAAAAATTTCGAATGATGACGAACATAACAAACAGAGTTTGAGCAGAGACTCATGAACAACCTTTTTTTAATTGTTATAATCTATTTTTTGAGTAGGAGTGTTAGAATATACAAAATATAGAGCTATTGTTTAGTTACGAACAATGACGTTTACTTCCGCTTTTATTGCACGCTGTCATGCTGTGAGCTGTAAGAATTTACTTCGTCTAAGTTTTCGTTCAAGTTGTAATCGCCGTTATGTTATGGATGAATTTATCTTAAATCGCTTGTTTCTGTGCGTAAAACTCCCGATTTTAACACTTCTGACACACTTAATCTCTATTGTTCATAGAGAAAAGGGATTAAGCTTGTTAGTAAACAAATGCTGATTTTTCAGTGCGGCCACCCAAATTGCCACTGAACCAAATTCACTAATCCCTCAAAAGCTCCGTCCTCTTGCCCCAGAGCAGGACGAGCTCTGAAAAACGGAAATGATTAGCAATTAACCATTTTCCTGGTGCCACGCACTACCCAAAGTTAAATCGTTCTTTGTTTTAAACCACATTACATTAGCCTAACAGCAAACAACCCCTTTACACACGAACTGCAGTGCGCTCAAATTTTCAAGCGAAAATGAGATTATCTTTGTCAAACTTGAAAAAGAATTCTCGATTTTCCACTTTAACGAAGATAATGAGTATTATGTCAAAAATCAATGCGTCTAGGGCCTATTACTCTCGGTCGTTATCCGACGTTTCTACTCTGTCGGATAACGACAGAGAGTCGAGTGTCGGATGAAGTGCTATAGTATGCTATGTTTCCGGTATTTCGTGCAATCTTCAAGTTTTCCGGTACCAAAAAGAAACAAAATAAAAGGCTTGATCTCTAAACAGGTTTTTCCCTCATTCTTGATACTGATAAGGAAAAATACCTTGAATCATTAAAAAGTTTGTTACAATGATAGCATGGGATATTTGCTCTTGATGATGAATAATTTACAACCAAACCTGCGTATTTAGTTAATCCTGTGTAATCTTCTGTTCTTGCTTCAAAGAAACAAGATAGTTTGTATCCTTTCATAGCAATCTTTTCAAAATATCAAAAGATTCGAGGTGAAAGGAAGGGAACGTGCTGTTGCAGCGTCTCTTTTTCACATGGCAAGATAGACAAAATTCAAATAGGTATTTGAATTTTCCCAAGGTAAGCCTTTTCTTAATAACTCAATTGCTAAGTTGATATTTTAAGTACAATAAATTGTGAGTTAAGCGATCGTATGACTTAAGAGTCAAACGATCCAACATTTCACCCAACATTTCGCATTCAAACATAAAAGAAAAATGTTGGGCGAAATGTTGGATCGTTTGACCAGGGCTTTACTTGGAGAAATTGTAGTGACCATGGTATTATTGACCTATCGTTTTATATGTATACGCCATGTATTGTAGTTTAGTCAGTAAATTCACCAAAACGCAACTGTCACACAACATCGCTTCTTGCTGGCTCTGTGTTATCTGCACGTTAAACAAGATCACATAAAACGAGTGAACACTACAAAAGTGTTGTTGATTACGTTACTGTGGGTAGGGAGACAATCAAAGGTGTTAATGAATATGATACAATAGACGAAATGATGTAAAAACCCACGTGTAAGAACCTACTTTTTTCAGAGTTTGGCAAAACAGGGTCTTGTATTACGGGGTACCTAATGACAGTTTAGGCTAGATAGGCTCTTAGTTAGGTTCTTAAATTCTACAGAGAAGATATTGTTTCCGATTATCAGAGTAAAGCATTAAATATGTTCTGTTCTTCATTCTAAATATTCATTATTGTACCAATGTTGCCAAAAGCCCACCAACAATTGACCAATGATACAGTATTGTAAATAGAATAATAGCAATAATTGTTTCATAAAAACAGCTCAAATTTAACATACATATTTAAACTGAATGGTTAAACCCCACATATAAGAGCCTGTAGGACATTTTTTGGCAAAACAGGTCCTCATATTCTGGAGATTTCTGCCAGAAGGTTCATAAATCCTTAGATTCTTACACGCGGGTTTCAACTGCAGTGGGAGATACGTTTCAACAAATCTTAGATACTTCTTCTACCTTATGTTGTCGATGCATGAAGGACTATAAAGATGATTATTTTTATTTGTTGAGACATTGTATTTGTTCTTTGCTTTCAACAGCATAAGCTAATTAAACACAGCTTGGTTTATGTTTGTGCAATTTCATTCCCGACATTGGTTTGCATCATCAACTTAAAATTGGAGATTAATGTCTTGACCTTGAGTGAATGTGAAAATCTCTTACGGATCAACCATGAGTAATATTGCTAAAAATTTGTATTTTTGTTTGTTTTTGCTAATCATTTATCGAAAAAACCGATAACCGGCAGCAATTATCTCCAAATGTAGGTCAGTCAGTCAAAGCATCTCAACTATGGAGCTGAAAGGAGCGAAGGTCGTCTTTCTATATGTAATTTTCCGTCATATATCCAAGATGCTCGCTGCTGGGCCAGGTAAGCATAGATCATTGCACCATGTTTCGTTGTTTTCCAGTTTCAATATCAAGTAAGGCTGTATATCACCTTATCCTCATCCAATTGCTTGATTGTGTTGTAATCAACTGTTAGGAATAGTTATTGCATACGCCTGTCATGACAATCACCTACGGCTGTAATGGCAAAGTAACTATGTAAAATGTAAAATAGGACAAAACTAGAGATGCTGGATATAAATCATCCGCAGGATTTTGATATAGCCCTGATTATCAGCGTAAATAATTAGCAAATCTATTTCTAAGTTTTTGATCTTTAAAATTAGATTTCATTCACAGTGGATTGCTCCTCGGACCTGCTTATGGCGCTTTATAAAAACTTAATTTGGCAGTAGATCCCCGTCTCAAGCAATATCAAGCCTAAGCAATATCATGTCCCAAGCAATATCATGTCCTAAGCAATATTAAACCATAAGCAAAATCAAACCCAGGCGTTAACAAGCCTAAGCAATATCAAGCCTAAACAAAATCAAACTCTATGCATTAGTATATCATACCCTGGCGTTATTAAGCCCAAGCAGTATAAGACCTAAGCACCATCTAACCTATGCGTTTACAACCCTAAGCAATATCAAGCCTAAGCAATATCAAGCCTAAGCAAAATCAAGACCTAAGCAATATCAGACCCTATGCATTGTTATATCATACCCGGGTGTTATCAAGCCCAAGCAGTACAAGACCTAAGCATCATCAAACCTAGGCGTTAAAAAGCCTAAGCAATATCAAGCCTAAGCAATATCAAGCCTCGGCAATATCAAACCCTAAGCAAAATCACACCTAAGCAAGATTGCCATGCTTTCATGATAGCTTCCCTCCCCCTAGCCCCCTCCCTGCTTCGGCATGTCTGTTTTTAAAATTTCTAAAGGGAACCTGATGATTTTCATTGTAGCAAGTAAATAGTTCTTCAGCAACTAAAATTAACCAATGTCAACTTTGAAAAAGTCAATATAGACGTAGAGTAAAACTTTCTACCCTTTTCCAGATTTCTACAAACTTGGCAATGGCTTTTTGGCCGAGGGCTGGTTGTCATCAAAAAAGTACAGTTTTGAGAGTTTTACGAATATTCCGGACTTTCCTGGCTGTCCGTCAATAGCAATCAATGGTGCGGATTTTGAGATTGAGCCTATAATGCAAACCGGAAATCAGTATTGGCGTTACCGAGCGATCTTCACCCCATCCCAGACAGGAAAACATAAATTCTTTGCTTTATGCAGCACAGAATGCAAGATTTTCATTCAAAATGGCAAACAGGGAACAAAGAAAGTCTTAGAGGTGAATGCTACCACTGCAAACGATTGGGTGGATCGGTAAGCCGTATCTTATCTTGACATAGGATTAAATTCGAAAAAAGTTTATTTAGAAAAGAAGCGGCATCAAAGTAGTCAAAGAGGAACTTAAAAAAATAAATTGTTAAAACTATTGATTAAAGCAAAAACGCTTGTTCAAGAAGAATTTCTTCTTTGATCAAAGTATTGATAACCAAGGTATTTGATGCTTTATCCAATCACGGTTGTTATTACATTTATCAACCGAAGCAGGCAATCCTTCGGTTCAAGCCCAGCGCATAAGGCAGACTTTTGTCTTCGGAAGACGAAGATTTTATTCTTTAGCATTCCAAAGACAGAAATCACCCGCATGTTCTTGTCCAAGACAAAGATTTTTGTCTTTCAAAGAAAGTCTTCGATATTAACCATGTTTAATTTTCGGAGACGGCCTTTGAAAGGCAAAGACAAAGTCTGTCGTGTGCGAATCCAAAAGACAAAAATCTTTCAAAGACAGATTGAGTGGCCAATGAGCGACTAAGTTTTGATCACATCGAGATGTTCTCTTGAAAATTCCCGCCAAGCAATTTCATTTCTTTGTATCAAAGATGAAAATCTGCCGTGTGCGGGTTACTCGAAGACAATAGTTTTCCTCTTTCAAAGACAAAATTTTACCGTATGCGGCGGGCTTAAGATGATCGATTTTAAATAAGTCCTCAACATTTAAGAACACACTCAATTTGCCAGATACCATATACTGGAACATGGAATCATGACATAAAACTACACCATCTTGTTATGTATCTTGAAGTATTCAGTAAAAAAAAAACAACACATAAAACAATATGTAATAAAGTAATTCAAACATGAAGGCCCTATTCTTCTTTGTCATTGCCCTAAAGCAGTTACAGCTGTTACGGCTGTTTCCTTTTTGTATAAATGTAAATGGATGCATGATAATCAAATATTCTATATTGCGTTGACTTAGTTGATACTATACTATTTCAAATATTTTGTCAACAGTATCATTGTTTATTAAGCTAGATTTGGAGCTCAATGAAAATCTTCTATTATTGATGACGAAAAAACAATAAATTTTCCTAAGGTGATTTTCTGCGCAATAAGAGAGTCATCTTTTCAATGCAATTTATTACACTCAAAACATTTCCGCTTTCTATCATAGATATATTGCTTTACAAAAACGCATAATCTTGGGGATAAGTCACTAGAAAACAAAGCGTCATTTTTTTCTATCATCGAAATTTTAAGAGCTTCCAGTGCACAAGATCAACATTCTGATTTGAAGGTACACAATAATTAAACATGAAAGAATGTCTCATTCAAAATAGATCAAATAACCTTTCCCGTAGACTTTCAAATTTTGAAAATAAAACACTTAAACTTAGCTTGAAGATAAAACAAATTATTATTCAGAAAATGGTCAGATGAAGTGATTCTGCTTAAAGGATTTCGTTATGAGATTTTGGTTTACCATTTTGGGGCACAGAGCAGTATGACGTTCTTCAAACTTGGAGTGAAGTTCCCGGATCTAACAGAGCAGAAACCCATCAATAGTACAAACTTACGAAGATCTATGGGTAAGCTGTTTTCCACGGTAACAGTGTTTGCAAATATTTATCGTCTATATGCCCGAATTCAATGAAAACGTAGCCAATTCTAGGCCTAACAAAAGGAGCTAAACGTCGGCGCCTTGTTTCCACCTGGTTTGGGTCGTTGCCTGTCATTTTGTGCGCTGAGCAGTGTTAGACGAAAAGTACACATCAGTAACAGAGTTTGTTTTTGTTTGCACCAAGAAATATTTATCTTTAACTAAGATGGAAGTTTGTAATTTTTCGATCATCTCTCCAACTGGCTTTTGTAACCAGTTTATTTCCATAACCATACATAGACGATTTTATTTAATTTCAAAAACTGGGGCTCCACAAAGATGCCATCACAGATTTTTGGTAACTTTGCAAGTTGAAAGATGCTGATGGTTGAAAGCAAAGTTTCAGTTTCATAAATTGCATAGTTTAAAAGTTACAGTGCAAGACCCAATATAGGACGGGGTACAAGTAACCAAGTCTAGAAATAGTACCTGGAGCTGGAGCTGCATTCCATTTGCTATTCTATTTACTGTTCTTCTATAACATTTAAACTATTCTATTTAGCATGCCAATTAACGCTAGAAAACAAAGTTTAAGTTTTATAAATTGCATAGTTAAAATGCTATAGTGCAAGACCCGATAGAGGTATAGGTGCAAGTACTCCAGTCAAAAATAGCTTTTTGGGGCGTTTTCAAAGCTTGATATGGGTCTTATGGTATTCATCATCTATAATCTTGTACTTGTAGGAAACTTCATGGTTCTCCAAAGAATGACAGCACCCAAATGCTAAGCGACTGCACTATCATTAAACGTCAGATTAGCAAGCTTTTCTTCAACAGAATGAAAATTTTCAACCGCCATAACTTTTTGCTTATAGGTCAGATTACATTGATGCTGTAGTATATTTTGCACAATTTTGCAAGATCTTTGCGACAGGTCATCAGATTTGAAAAATTCAAAGGCTGAAATTCAGCTGACCGTGCATCTTTCTGACTTTGCCAGAATGCTCCCCAGGCTTAAAATGATCATTGTCTATTTTTTTATGATTTGAATTTTAAAATTTGGGTTAGGCAGGGTACTAGATTGTTATGCAAATTCCCTTTTTATAACGATAAATCTTGCAGAAGAAGTCGACCTGAAAAGTTTGAAAAAGCTTTCAAATAGGGATGTTTGTTTACTGACATTCAAAAAGTTGGTAAAAGCCCCCCCCCCCCCTCTTGTTAGAGCCAACTTTGAATCAGCTCATTCTAGTAATGTTCCTTAGTAATAGGCTTCTAAGATACATTCCGAATTTTAAAGCATTCGTCATCATCATCAGTACCATTTTCTATTAGGTACCCTCTACCATCTTCTACCATGACCCTCCATTACACTCTTTTAGAACTTCCAAAGCTGTCACACCCGCTCCTCTCCTTGACATCATCTCCCCAAGTTCTTCGCTGCCTTCCTCGATCCCTCTTACCTTCTTTCACTCCTCCCAGAGTGAATCTATGTAAAAATCTGGATAAACCTCTCGACACATGCCCTGCAAACCACCAGATCAAGCACTTTTTCATTTGAAGTTTGTTCTTTCTAGCTTTCTAGCTTTCTAGCTCAAAGGCCTGAAGTTTTTCTTATATAGTTTTGCTGAAGGTCCAAGCTTGCTTCCTTATCGAACTACTGTAAAAATGCAGGTTTTTAACAATCTTAGTTTTAGATTGATATTGATGTTGCTTCTCAAAAATTAATTTAACTTCCAGAAATACCTTGTCGCTTTTCCAATTCTTCTTCATACTTCTCTTCACATTTTCCATTGTCAACCATCCAACTTCCTAGATATTTATTCATTACAGTATTATCCTTAATAAAACACAATCTGTAAAGTGAAGATATTTTCAATAAGCCAAAATGTTTTATGTTTTTTGTGTCAAGGCAAACCATTTGTTTTAGAACATTACAAATGGGATGGATTACTGGCTCAAAGATACACCATTGAACATATCAAAGTTGGACAACCGGACGCAATTGATTATGTGTACAGCAATAATCCGAGCTACCCGGGCAGCCCTACAGCATTTGGATGCAAATCAACTTTATTTGATAGTGCAACCTCTTCAAATGGTGATAAATTTGCTATCCTCTACACTGGCTACGTGAAAGTACCATTTTCAGCTTTTTACAGCTTTACAATTCATCTTTGCGATGATTTATGTGATCTTTTTATGACGAAAAACAACTTAGAGACCAGTATTGTCAGGTATATAATTGACTGGTAAGCAAAAATTTTTCTTTTTCTGGTTCACAAACTGTGACAATTATAGCATATCGTTTTCATTCCGATTTTTGCTTGACATTTGCTACATTAATGATTTATCTTTTTCATTTGAGCTACAATGCCTGCCAAAAGTCTTGGTACATTAGCGTCAGATTCCAAGAGCAAACTCAGCTATCCCCCTTCTCCCCTTTGAACAATGTTGGTTCACAAAAGCGACGTAAGGGATTAGGAAGTACGTTTCTTCCTACCACATTTTTGATATTTTTTCTAAATTATCAAAACTTTTTAGGGGGCAAGGGAATGCGGAAGTAGGAGTATTTGGAAAAAGAATTGCAAAATATAAAAACGCAATGCATATTGCTAGGTGTTCCAAGTACTTTTGGCAATGATTGTAGCTCTGTTTTTCCATTTGTCATCTTTGCAATTGTGTCGATTTTACATTTGCTCATATTGAAAAATTACGTTTTATACAAAGCAAAATAAGACGAGAAATCAGACTCCAGTTCGTAATTTCGTCCTCTAAATGCAACCAGCAATAACAAAACCATGTCTTGATGCGACGACAACGTCGGTTCAACTGGACTAATAATATATGTTTTTAACCACCTGACGCACTCAAACCCTACTGACACAAATTAAGGAAAATGGACATGGCACGAAGACAATCAAATTGGACAGATGCAAACAGGGATATAGCCAAGACTGTTGTTTGGAGGGTTGAAGAGGTGACTTTTGCCGACAAAAAGGGCAACAAATTTTGTCTCACGCTTTAAGGTTGTGCTCAAAATATTAAAACTCTTACATGCTATCATTATGCGTTTCTGTTTCAAAGTTTATACTCTAGTGCCATACTTTGAAAGTTCAACTACACAGAAATGTTAATATGTTACAGTTGTTGCAAAAAGGTTACACAGTGAGTACAAAATGCCATCATTTTCCCGGCAAAAATCCTTAATGTGCCGATGAAGAAAATGTGGGGGGGGGGGGGTATTGCATTTGGCGACCCCCTGAATGCAAACATTGAAAGATATCCTTATTAACAAACCACAAACACGATGCACAAAACTAGTTGACTGACGATATGACATTCATCTAATTTTTCTTAGTGTACACAAATAATACGAAACTGATTCTAAATCTTTAATTAATAGGGAATCGTTGATCAAGGCAGCTTCCTTCTAACAATAGTACTGCTTTCTTGTATCAGTTTCAAATCTTTGCATAACTTCAACTAGCTTTAATAAAATTGTCTTTAAGAATTGATCAGAAGCTTCGTATGAAATACCGTTAAGAGACAGCCAAAAATACTATTACACGTGACGGTACCATAAAATTGCTTCTATTTGTGCTTGTCACTGTTTATAGAACATCCTTTCCATCCTAAAGATCTATATGACGGTTAAGTGTAGTAATGGAATGGTATTACAGAAAGTCCAACGCTTTAACCCTAAGCCTTGAGAATTCGTGCCCACTTGAAATTATTTCATTCTTTTCGTCAGCTTTTAATGACGTATCATACACCTGGCCATTAAAAACTCACAATATTTATTCGCTATTTCATTTATTATATCTTCACTTTTATGTTGTTTATTATCCATATTTCGGTGCATATCGCTGTTGCATTAGGTATTTTGCATGTTTTAGTGGCAATGAATGAGCCATTGAGCACAACAAAAATGACGTTTTTACCTCTTCTTCAAATTTAGGAGCAAAAGTCCAGTTATTTCTAATGCAAGCATGTTATCAGCCAATACCCTCTATCCAATCAAACTGTTCTTTGGTGAGCAATCACAGGTTGAAATCATCCAAATAAAGTATACATACCTGAACAATAGTTTTTTGTCATGGAGTGGAATGCTTTACAATCTTAAAACAGGTATGAAGTTCTCAAGCAATGAACTCGCAATGCTAGAGTTCGTATTTTTCTATGCCACCTATTATACGAGTACATGTGTAAAGTTGACTTCTCTTACCAATGATCACAATTAAGCCATTACATTTACTGTTCTTTTAAACCAAAACTAGTCAAGGCAGATAGATATACTATGTAAATATTGCAAAATAAAAGATATGCTGGCGTTATGAAAGTTGAAATTGTAGCAAACATTTTGGCGTCTAGAATGATGTTTAATGACCAGTCGGGAGTGAGAAACGTCTTAACCACTTTTTAAATTCTCCCACCTTTTTATTTGATGTTTAGAAAAAGCAAAGTGATTTTGTCATTAAAGTCGTTGCGTGCATTGTTAGCCGTTATGTTCAAGTTTTTTATCAAAATGAAATTAAAAGAAGTGTAAGGATATAATTTCAAAAAAAGGCTGAATTACCTGTAAGTTTGATTAATTATGTTTTCTCTTTTCAACCCTGCAGAAGAAACAGCAAAAAGCATCCCCGTCCCTGCAATATCATTAATCAGTTCAACGGCTGTGTTAGTTGAATTTCTGTCCCAGCCTTATCTCCCTAAAAAAGATAGCTGGACGTACGCATCAAAGCTAGAGCTGCATTTTCACAGACATAGGTACGAAAACGAGACGAGGAAGATACTTTTGGCTAGGATTCATCCATTCAGCTATGTTGTAAACGGACTCAATCAATCTACCACATACATTTTTTACGTGCACTACTTTGGTTTAATTGACAGAGAGGACCAGAACTTGATTTCAGAAAAAGCTGTCATAACAACATTCACAAGTATGTAATGTTTTTTCTTATGGGCTGTTTACTTTCATATATGATTGATAGATCATTAAATTACTGTTCACTCATTTGTTTTACAGTGCTCAATGCTTTAGGGGCAAATGTCCCGACGCATTTCGCTGGCCAGTTAAATTCCCATTGGTTTAACTAGACAATAGACCTATTGTAACGTATCCAATTGGTTAATCGTCAATGTTTTCTCGATTTTAAACACGTGATAATAATAGCAATAATAATAATAATAATAATAATAATAATAATAATAAATAATTTGTTTAAAGTTGGCGTACTAAATGAACGTCTAAACGCTATGAAGAAGCTAATTGAGGCCAACTATCTATGAAGAATTAGTATAAAATAAATATATTGTACAATGTTAAAAGTGTTTAAGGTATAATATTCTAAATAAAACCTAACCCAGCAAAAAATATTTTACATAATATACAGTCGCATTCTACAGGGTGTGCTCTAAATTCTTTTTTTAATGTTGCCAATGATTGGGACTCTCTTATACTGTGAGCAGGCCTTATTTTAAGGCTCAGTGATAACCAATTTGTGCAATGATAAATCCACAACGTGCCATGATAAATGGAAAATTGTTCAGTGATAAATTAGTTGAAACAGCAACATAAAGAATTCATACGACAAAAAGTGACAAAAAATAAACAAACAGAACATAACGGTAATAGTATGAAAAGCGAAGCAATTAAATCAACAGTTTCTGGTGTATAATAGTTCACAGCTACTTTGTTTTAAAAACGTTTTCTCATATCCTTTTCTGCGTCTTTTCTCTCCCTTTCTTCGATCATTTCACTGCTCCAAAATACTTAATATGGACTTGATTGAGGCAGTATTTCCTTTATGCGGAAGGGAAAAAGAAGAGTCATGATTATATTAAAAACATTCAATCAAATTTAGCGGCACGTGACAGCACTTTGCTGAGTGTCATTTTCTGCTAGTAGGTTGGTTACTCAGGGATATTCTGCTAGGGGGTTGGCGATATGTGTATTTCTTGTGCTTTTTCATCGTACAGAAAGAGAATTTTCAGGATCTTAAGCCATTTTAAGGCCTCAGAGATAGCAAAATCTCATGAGCTTCCGGGGGCCCTGCCCCCTGGACTCACTGGAAGGATTACAGCTCCCCCAGACCCCGGTTATTGCATGCGTGCCTCTGACATGCACTTTGCACAGCCTACCTCTAGAGGTAATCTTTTTATAAAACCACCCTGATTGTGCAATGATAAAATTTCCTTAAAATAAGGCCTGACTGTGAGGTAGTGTTTGCCCCAGTTTTTGACCTAAATATCTCAGAGTTTCTATACCATAAGAAGTTGTCCTGGCTTTTGGAATGCAAAGATTATTTTTAGTTCGCAAATCATAATGTACATTTCTTGTTTCAAAAATCTCACTCATGAAACTAGGGTTCAGGTTACGTTTGGTTTTGTATATTTCTATTATCAAGTTCTGTAGATTGTGTTGGTGAATCGATACTGCATTATCCAATGTCAGCAATGCTTCGTAGTCAGCATGACTGTCTTTATGAACAATTCTGAGTGCTCTTCCGTGGATTTTATTCACTTTAGCATTCAGACATTCAAGGGGTCAATTAGGGGGCAGAAGCTAAACTGAGCTGTTCATTAGGAGACGCAGTTTATCAGAACCCATAAATGGCGATGCTCTAGCAAGAGCATGCAGTTTTTGACTGGCTCTTTTGCATAAATTTGAGACGTGACTTTTGGAATTAAGATTTTTATCCATTATCACCCCTAGCAGTTTTTCTTCAGAGCTTTTTTTCAACAATGGCCTCGCTGATTTTGACCTTAATGTCATCTTGGTTTGTTCCAAAAGTAAGAAGATGACAAAGCCTTCTGTTACATTGCAAAGCCTTTAAGTTTGAAACTTGAAGCTTCTGCTGAACTTTTTTTGTACTTATGTACATTTTAGTATACCTTACTTATTTACATATTTAAAGCATATTATTTAAAATCCTATATACAAAAGATTTTTATGCATTTTTCAGAACAACCCCCAAATAATCCGATTATCTTGACAACTCTCTCAGTAAATATACTTGTTTTTGTTCATTCTGTAGTAAACAATATCGTCGAAGAGACTCCAGTTGCATTTTACACGAACATTCTGTTCTCTGGAAAGGCACTTCAGAGCCATATTGTAGAGACCCTTGCCGTGACGTCAGTTGAGCAATGTTTCTCACGCTGCCTTGAATGTCTCCAGCGTAGTGATGGATGTTTTTGTGCTTCTTTCAACTATAGAAAATCTGGGACAGGCAATGGCCGCCTTTGCGAAATCAACAAGGAAAGCCATGAAACAGTTTTTGGTGACTTCAAACCCATTGAGGGATCGCAGTATTATGTTGTTTCTTAATTTCGTCTTATTTTGTATGTAAATGATTAAAAGTTGTCATCTATTTTCACTATAAAAATTGAAAAGGTACAGTTCGGAAACATTAAGAAATTCAGTTCATAAAATCTTTGCATCTTTCTTTGCTAATTCTCATGTGCTTAACACCCATTTCTATGCTAATAAATTTCTTTGAAGTGTAAACTAAGAGTAGAAGTTACATTTGGAGCGAATAAAGTATGACTATCTGTTGTAACTTGCAATATGCTTGGTTGGCATGGCTGGCACATGCTTGGAGCAATATGGACAATTGAAAATTGAAATATTGTTTGTTGAAAACTAAGATTAAAATGAGGTATAAAATGAGCGTCTATTTCAGGTAAATTTATATAAATAAACTTTTTAATCATAGTATTATTGTTAGGTATCAGGTATATATTGACGATTATATCCATCAAGCACTCCCAACTCCCTTTCCTACCTCTCCTCCCTCTCCTACCCCTCCTCCATCTCCTACCCCTCCTCCATCTCCTACCCCTCCTCCCTCTCCTTCCCCTCCTCCTTCTCTTACCCTTCCTCCCTCTCCTAACCCTCCTCCCTCTCCTACCCCTCCTCCCTCTCCTACTCCTCCTCCCTTTCCTACACCACCTCCCTCTCCTACCCCACCTCCCTCTCCTACCCCTCCTCTCCCTCAACACAACAAGCCACTATGTAGTTCAGGCACTGGTGTCAACAATTTTATCATTCATTTGGCTCGCGAAAGTCTTTGTCCCTGAGTGGGGGCACTGCATGTGACGTCACACTTGAGAACTCTATTGTAAAGTTAGAAATACAAAAATATATACTTATGATATATATAACATATTTTTTTACTTTTGTTTTTTCTTCCAACTTGGAAATTTTTGCTCTTTGGAAATTGTTGTTTTGGTTTCATTGTATTTATATTTTCTGGAGACATTTATAATCGTAGACAACGATAACCTTCTTTATTTTTGCATCCTCGGCTACCATGAAGACTAAACCAGATTAGATTTCACTTTAATGAAAAGAAAAGATTTGTTATCAAAACAAGCGAACAAATTCTGTGAACCTTTGTTTCTTCTATTTTAAAAATTTCAGACCCATTTTTGATTTCTTTATTGACTCGCTCTTCAAGTTTATTTTGAATTTTTAGTTACTTATTAAATATGACTTTTAGATTATCTCTTTTTTCTTTCATATCTCTAGCTCGCTTATCAAATCTTTTTTGTCAGAAAAAGGTCTGTCTTAAATATTACAAATATTCCTTTGAAACAAGAAAAAATTCGCCCCCTTCTTTTGGTTTGAATTATTAAAGATTTATTTAGTTTATTCCTACTTGTAGTAAGTAACCAGTGACTCCTACAAGAGTTCGAAAACTATTTTCTTCTTTTAATAAAATCTGCAGCATCACTGACCAAATCGTCTGGTGAGCTTTTATCCCAGGGGAGTTACCCAAACTTTTTACATACGGGGAGGTCCATTCGCCATTATAAAAAAATTGTCCTAAAAATATCGAAAAAATTTTTACAGACCCAAAAGTATCAGACCCAAAAATATCGAATTACAAAATCTTGTTTATACTTTGCACATAAGAGACCATTAGTCCCAGTAATTCATACTTTTTTTCTTTAATGATCAGTTTGAGCACATCTGTACTTTTATTCATTTTTTGATATTGTCATGTGTTAATTGGACCCATAAGTATCAATAAGATATATTATAAAATTAGGTACACACAAGTATCAGACTGCAAAGAAAATTATTACCCATAACTATTGGATGGACCCCCCCCCCCGTATATAGAATTTCCCCTGGAGCTGAGTGACCCCCCCTGGAGCTTTTATTCTTTTCTTTAAAACCCACATTTTATTGTACATCCTAAGATGTTGTAGACTTCCTTGTACTACTTAGAGAAATTTTGTTGCTTATTCTTATACAGGATTGAAAAATTTCTTTTGCTTACATTCATTTATATTTACATTAAAACCTTTGCAGGTTTTGAATTCTTTCTCTGTGATTTGCTAATTTGTTACTTTTCTATATAAAATCTTTCAGCATTTCTTAAAAATATAGAAAGTGGAGATTTTTAGACCTTCTTTGTTTCTCTGACTCAATTTATGTCACCAGTGTTGAAAACTATCTTTTGTTCATTCATTCTGTCATGGATGTTAAACTTGCCTATACCTTCTTCATTCTGATCTTCCTAGAGATAATTTCGCTTCATTTCAACCCTGTATGTAAATCTTTGTTTCGCCCTTTCTATTTGTAGTTATGATTATCTCTAAAGTGCTTTAAATTTGTTCTCGGCCTTTTTTATGTAAAAAAGATTAAGTTACTCCTCGACATATCTATTTGAATATTCATAAACCTTTTTTGCTTGTTTTTTTGACAATAAATCGTGTCCTCACTTTGCATCACTTTATTCAAAAACGTTTTTCTTTGTTTCAGATTTATCATAACACTATTATATGCGTAGACTGAAAATCTCTTCTCTATCTGTTACTAAATTATCTTTTGTAAGAAACTTCGGATGAACATCTGTCTATAGACAATAAATAAAAGATAAAACATTGTTGAAACTCCTGGCAGTAAGCAAATGCGAAATTCTCACAGTTTTTAGCAAGCAACCAGAAAATGACAATCAGCTCAAAGAAAAAGTAAATGAAAACAAAACATTGGCAATAGGAAGCATTTAGCACAGAAAACAACAAAAAGGAAGAGAACTGTTCATGACAAGAAATAGTTAACTATATGCGAAACTGAAAGCAAGCAAGCAACGTGATATTAAGATAATAATAAACCATCGTGTGAATTTTGGGATGCTCACTTTCCGTTATCGTATATTTAGGTATCATTGTTTATGACGTCAAAAATTAGAGAATGCATTTCATCTCGTAACCATCGCTACTTGCTCAGACCTTTTTCTTTGTGGTTGATCGAGAAAAGCATATCCAGACTTCTTTTGAAAAGCATATCCAGACTTCGTTTGAACGAAAGTAGCAAAAACTTATTTGTTAAAACTCAATTTTACGGTATCAAATAATGTTTTTTATGGAACAGCATTTGCGTTTTGATTTAGTGTCTTCAGCGCAATTTTCTATTGCGGGAGGTGTCATTTTACATTGAGCAACTCATCACTGAGCTTGCTTTTTTGGGTTTGGAAATAAATTTCTTATTCAGATCAAAGAATGAAATGCACCAGGGCCTTTTTCACTTCATTCAGCTAAGAACTTGTTTTTTACTCTGTCTTAATTCTGAAAGCTTTCTGCTTCAAAAATTTTTGAAAATATACTTTCAATCGATTTCTTCCTTTATTCTATTCAAATAATTATTGGTACATATTGTTATTTGATATACCTATGTTGAACACTTAATAGAAACACTTAGAAAGTCGAACCTCGTATATAAGAACCTAGGTTAGCTTGGCAGTCTCTTATTCAAAGATATTTCCTATTTATTCAGGGCTTAGCATTAGTTACTACAAATAATATCTAATTGGCCTTGTAGTTGATTTTCATTCCATCATTTAGAAGCTACAAGCATTTTTCTGGATTTTGCTTCACAGATTGTCCACAATTGTCTGCACATTTAATAAATTCTTAATCAATTTGGAAATAATTGTAAACATGGAGCTTCTTGAATTGAAAAATATCACAGAAAAGCTTGCTAGTTTTCTGCTTTCAGTTAAAAACTACTGAGAAATTGAGTTTTTTTTAAAAAAAGGATTATTTTCAATTGACAGTTGACACTTTGTTGAAGCGTTGTTATTCATATCAGCAACCAAATTGGAATTATGCAAATCAACAAGAATTGAGTCGGAAACAAAACAACAAATGAGATCATATCAACATTTATAAAAATGTATCTTATCATCATCTACACAAAAGTATGTACAGTTCTAATGCTTGAGTTAAGTTTATGCTATAAGCAGTTGTCTTGGAATAATATTATTCTTGAATGCCAAAGAAATCACAACTGCATTGTCAAAAAGAAAAAACAAGATAATAACTCAGTTTTTCAAAGCTAGATTTAGGGAAACTAGATACTGTGGTTTAAGTTGCCAAATATAGCTTGAACAATTTTGTGGCAATGCATTGTTTTGAGCAAATTATCTCCCTTACAAGTGGCATTAAAGACCGAGTTCTGCTCTAGCAAAGTTTCTTTCATTTCTATTGATAATTTTAAAAAAACAACCCATTTGCATAAGAAATGTGAGGAAAGTGAATATGCACATAATTGTGCCTGGGATGCAAAATGTAAATAGTTCTATTGTAGAAGCTTAATTTGAGAATGAATTTAGAATTATTTGAGAAAAAAATGGAAAAATTTTCCATTTACTGTATTTTAAAAGATTGATTTTTAAAGCATTGACAGATATGCTCCCAACATAGTTATTCAGAAACATTTAATGATCAACAAAATCTAAACACAAGTCACTCATTACTCCACCACCAATAACCTTTCACTTCCTAATCCTTACCTCAACTCCTTTTTTCAATGCACTATACAATTTTTATAACATAATGTAACTGCTCAAAGGTAATTGAAACTTTTCAGACACTAAATACACCAGAATGCAATTAAATGATTGCTTGAGAAGAAACATCAAATGAACTAGTCAGGATCCTACTGTATCACAATGCTGTACTGTTTACTGATACACAAGTGTAGTTCAAATCTCAGATTCAATTTTGATTTACAGGAGAAATTTGTGACAAAACATGGGAAAATATTAGGCATCATAAATGCAATACTGCAATACAATATGGAAATAATGTTAATATTAAAATGAAAGTTAATAAACAGGGGGACCCCCTTATGAACTTAAGTATTGCAGAAGGCGTGCTAAGGAACTTAGAATTTTTAATTTTAGTGAAAGGTTTTGTTGATGAGAAAAGAGTTGAAATAATGCCCAGGGGTCTTAAAAAATCCCATAAACAAATAAAGATGAAGGGGGCATTTACTCATGACATTAGAGTACACAAAATATAAACTTAAACCTAGGTATCTGATGCATTGTGTATTCCTTCAATAAGCTAAGTTATTGCTCTTTTTAATTGTACCGGCCTGCAAAAAGTGAATGAGAATGAAACCAGTAAATCAAAATATTTACAAATTATTTCAAATTAACTTGGGTGTAATCAAATTACTACTTCAAATTCACTTGAAAGTAATCTGATCAGGTGGAAGGTGACCAGCATCCCCCAGTGACTTCAAACTGACTCTTCCATTTGGCCTGATTGTCAATTGAGTTAGACCACAGTTGGCAATGCTCATTCGAAGCCATCCTTCTGGTGGAAATTGCAGAGCTCTACAAAAAAATTCAAATTTAATATTTACTGCTCATTGGGACTGGATGACTATTACAGCTAATGCTCTTTATTTGTGTTTTGTTATTCTGGCAGCATTGTATACACCTTTCCCGAATTCCATTAGCCTCGTATCCCAGTCACCTGGAATCGAGGACAAGCTTGACAAAATTTGTTTGTAGCGGAAATCATGGATGTCGACAATACTTCTTCGGCCAAGTTTCCTTGTAAAAACGTGGAAAAAGTTGCAGAATCTCAGGTAGAATCTAATGTAAATATCGTTTGGGGGAAAAGCTTGAAGGAAATGCCACTTTTCTCTATCAAGGAGATAGAGATCCATAGAAAATCTAGTGGTAAAGGCAGCGCAATTATCAAAACTTTGGACCGTGGTAGAAAATTCAAAGAGGAGAGGTATCTGTCGGCTGATAGTATTTTCACCACTGTTTCTGAAAACCACTTTAATGTCAAAGCGAAATGTAAGGCTAGCATGAAAAAAGAAATTCGTAGAGTTGAAGTTTCGCTGGACCGGGAAACTGGCCTTGTTGTTTCATCAAAGTGCTCTTGTCCTGCCGGAAAGAGCGGATATTGCAACCACGTTATGGCCTTACTTTTTGAATTGGCAGATTACTCGTTGAATCAATTGATAATTGTGCCAGAGGAGATAGCGTGTACCAGTAAGACAAGACAATGGGGAATTCCTGAAGAAAATGGTGCCACAAAAGAACCAGCCATGACAAAAACTGTTAAAAAGTTGGGGGATAAGAGGGGAATATCATGCACAGTATATGATGCAAGATTGAACGAAAGCAAGTCTGATCTAAAGATAAGAGCATTGGACATGGAAGCAAAGCTTGCTGAAAAAGATGAAAAAATTGGTTTTGCTCACTGCATTGATTTTTCCCTGAGTGAAATGAGCAATACAAGGTTCGGAGAGTTTTTAGTTGGATCCACTTTAGCTCATCAACTAGCACCTGTGCATTCTTCAACTATTACAGTTGTTACAAATATCCCTCGCTCTGAATATCGTGAATACACAACACATTCTTACACCCCATTACCTTTAAAGATCTTACCACCAGATCATCTTGTTGTGCCAAGTGAATGGGGAACACTTACAGAGGAAGAAATTGAGTTTCTTGATGAAATACGAATTTCAGAAGCAGATTCATACCAAATTGAAAAAGACACTGTTTCGCAAAGTCAGTGCAAAAAGTGGCATGAAATTCGAATGAGGCGTCTTACCTCTAGCAATGCAAGCAAAGTTTTAAATCGCAAACGGAACTTTGAAGCTCTGGCAAATCAGCTTCTAAATCCAAAGCCAGAAACAGAACTTCCACAACTGGTGAAAGATGCCTTCAAGCATGGGATAATGAATGAACCTGTGGCCAGAAAGCAGTATGAGGAGTACTTAAAATATAATTTGAGGCATGATGCAGCAGTACGTGAGACTGGTATTGTTGTACAACCCTATTTGTTCTGGCTTGCTGCTAGTCCTGACAGACTTGTCAGTGATAATACAGAGGCTGGTACTGGTCTCTTGGAAATCAAATGTCCTAAAACCAAAAGGAAGAGTACCCCAGATGACCTGATGGCTGATGAAAGCTTTTATGTTTCTTTGGTAAATGGAAAGCCAGAGCTTAAAAGAGAACATGGCTATTATACACAAATCCAAATGGCAATGGGACTATCTGGTGCTCCTTATTGTGACTTTATTGTATATACATTTAAAGGTTTGATAATTGTCAGAACTCCATTTAATAATGAATATTTTGTAAATGTGATTCAGAAACTAAACATCTTTTATAGAAAATACATGCTACCATTATTAATTTCAAAGTAAGTTAGATTTTAATGTAAGTAAGTGAATGCAGGTACTTGATATAAATATATATTCCATAACTAATATTTTCTATTCATATTCAATAGCTCCTAATAATATAGCTTTTTTAATGAATTAGATTCTCAGTAAAAAAAACAACCTGTTTGATTGATGAATTTATACAAAGAGATCAAGATTTATGGTGAAAATTTAAGCTTGATATTTTTATAACACATGTGATATATATAACATACCGTAAATCTTCAAATTAGCCCCTTGGGGGTTTATTTATTTTTGATATTTTTGGATGAGGGCCTATTCGAGGGGGGGGGCTTATAGTATGAGGGGAGCTTATAAAATTATTGTAGACATTAAGAAGATATCATTAACAGACCTTGTTTATTTTAGTAGGAGTTTCTTTATGAGCATTTAATTAATTATTACCAAAAGTATGAATTTGTTGTGGTAATTCAATAAAATGCCATAGACAACCTCAAATGGCAAAAATCATCAAATTGAGGGGTCCAATTCGAGAATTTAGGGTAAGAGTGGGGGCTTTTTTGAGGGGGGGCTTATAACAATTTGTAGTTCTAGGATGGGGGTTTATTCGAGGGGGGCTTTTTCAAGGGGGGGCAATTCAAGGATTTACGGTAGTGTTAAAACAATGTTTACAGTAATTTTAACTTGAGGACTTATATTAAGATAAATCTTTATTTTGTATCAAGGGGGGCATAAAGTTACACAACAGACAACAGACAGTCCAAATTTGATTTACTGAGCCATGCAAAACCAAAGGTATTTCATTTCTGATAAGCCTGAATTTTTTGACTCGTTGAATTGCCCTCTCCACATGAATGCGCACAGATGCAATAGTTTGGCTGTTCAAGACCTCTTCTTCAGATAACTGGTCTCTTCCACCAAGAAATGCAGGTATATTTAACTGCACTTTTAAAGGTTTCAAGTCTTCAGATATTGTAAAGCCTCTGTCTGCCATCAGGCTATCTCCTTCATCCCACAGCGAACTATTAAGAATACCACTTCTCTTAACAATTTCCTTATCAGAAATGGAACCATCAAAGAGCTGGCCAACAAATGTTATAGCACCAGAAGGAGCAATGCCAATTAATGCTTTGTAGGTGACATGATGTTTATAGGAAGAGTAGAGACTACTTTGAATGGCAAGTGATGAAGGTCTTTGACAAAATAGCTCTGTACAGTCTATTATGCAGCGTGTTGATGGAAAAGTTTTCTTAAAGGATGCAGGCATTGACTTTTGGACCACTTCTTTTGATGGCCAGATTGGAAGACTGCCAAGAGAGAAATAGAGAAAATTTATCCAAGATATTAGATGTCGAGAAATTGTAGATTTTGGCAACTTGAACAACCAAGACATGTGTGACAAAGTAAACCCATTTTTTAACCATGTCAAACACATAAACAGTTGATCTATTGGTTCAGATTTTGGTTTTGGGCCACGTTTCTTTCCTGGGAATGCTGATGTGGGTCTTGCTGTGGCATTGTTGTCGGTCTCTGCACGTTTTATAGTTTCATAAAATTTAATGTTGTTGCAATTTTCTCCAGGTTTCAAAAAAACAAACAAATCTTGAAAAGCTTTCACTTCTAGGCCAGTAGCTTTAACAAATAATTCAGGACAGCTTGAAATGTTACTGAAATTGTAAATAGAATTAGTTTTCAAAGACTCCAATTCTTCTTTAATATAAATGTTCTCTCTTCGCAATTCATGCAGCTCTTCTTCTAGAAAGGATCTCTCTTTTTGCAATTTTTCAATTTCTTGTTCGTGACATGCACAATTTGAACAACCTGGAACATTGCCGGTCTCCGGAAGCTCAACTTCCATTTCTTCTGATGACTCATTCGAAACTGGCCTACTGGAACTTGGCATATTACTGCGGTCAAGTGGAGCTTTGCGTGCCTTGCTAATCTTTGGCTTGAATTTGAAAATAGTTGGAACAGCACCAGGTACCAAGGACTTTTTTCCGTAACCAGAAGAAACTTTTATCTCGCTGGTTTTGAAGTGAAATTCACATACTACAGTCGAGCTTGTCACTTTAAACGTATCAGCACCTCCGCTTCGTCGAAATTGCTTTATCATGTTTATCCATTTAACCTTCATTTCTTTATCCTTCGGGAATCTGAAAAAACCGATACCTGACTTCTGCTTTTCTCGGTTGTATGTAGCGTTTTTACAGAGTGGGATGCAACAGTATACGCCTGACCCGCCACCATCAAGTTCAGCTGGGCGACATTGCGAGGTACCAGGATAAACATTTGAATCTACTGCCATAACTTCTGTTTTAGTTTTTTTAAGATAATGATTCTTCCAAATCAAATCTATAACGTTTGAGAGAAAAGAACAAGATCACGCACCACACTACTCACCAGACAACCTACTAAATTTCCGCGGAAGTCGGGCTGTTTATCAAGCTTGTCCTCGATTTCAGCTGACTCGAATACGAGGCCAATTGAATTCGGGAAAGGTGTATTAATTACCTAAATAATTTCTAGTTCAGTCAGGGGCAGCTGGCAGGGAGAAGAAGTTTGTCATAGATTCCAAGGAGTCTGGAATCGCCCTTTAAACCCCCCCCTTTTTGATGACCGAAATGGTCCACAAGCTAACTGTTAGATAATATGAAATCAGGAGTGATTTGTAGACATGAAATTGATCCCTCATATAAAAAATTCTTTAACACTAAGTATACTTTTCAACTTAACTTCAAAGTTCTTTTGGCTTTTAATAGAGGAAATCTAAAATAAATTTTTTTTATCAAGATCTACCTAAAAGTGTCTCAGTTACAGTTAATTATTATGAACTAAAACTTAAGCAATAGTTTCCTGACACACAAACAAGTTAGATTCATAAACTGGTTGAATTTTTAATCATATAATAGTTTACAACGGGATGTGCATCCCAAAACATAGTGTCAAACGATACTTTTTTCTTAAAAAGTACTGAAGCTTCTTTTCTAACAACTTGCTCTAGAAATACTGCCTTATTTTGATAGGTAGCACTTATAAGGATTAACAGGAATGATTCTCTGATTAACAGGAAAAATTGCATTTCAGTTAATAGAATCGCATTTTTATTTATGTAGGGGCTATCATTAAGAGCAGCTAACTCGCACAATGAAACCAAACAACAGCTCCTACGTACAAGCTGCTGTATGAATAGAAATGTGATTTCATTAATGCTGAGGGTTCGTCTAGCCAGGAGTCCAGGGTTGTCTTTAAAAGGACCAACCATTAACCAAAGGAAGAAAAATTACTCCATATAGTCTGGGTTTTGGTGCTCCATAATAGAGAAAATACAATCTTTGACAAATCACCTTTAATTAAATATGGCCAATAATTCAAACTTCATCACCACAAATCTAAGAATACTTGCTCTTATATTAAACTTTGTAGTGTAGTGAAAATACATTTTGGTATGTTCCAGCATAATCTGTCAAAAATCGTTTGGTTCACAATAAGAAAGCTGTGTTAACAAAAGAACCAATGAAATGCTTTTGGAGGCCGGGAGGTCATCTATATAGCGCATGAATAGAAAAGCAAACTATACAAGGCATTCTTTCTTCTGAAAATCTGTGAGGCATAGCTGCTGTAGAACAAAAGGTCAAATCCTACACGTTAACAGTAGCCTTATGATGGCATTAGGCATAAAACTCAAAAATATAACTTAGAGCTATTCAGTTCTACACAACAAAATGTGTGCAGCTCTGCCTATATGGCAAAAGCACTAAATGACAGGCAAAAAATTTTTAGCAGAGAATCATGATGTAGGTTCACTCACCTACAAACAAAATATCGAATGACATTGGCATGGCAAACTATCAGCTCATGGCTATCATTTGTTTGCTTGACATCTGCTCGGTGGATGTATTTACGAAATGCTGCTTCTATTCTTGAACCATCTTGAAAATACTCCTTGGTATAAGAAAAAATCAACAATAACTTTTCTGGCAGAATATGTACACTAAGCAGGTTTAAGGATATTAAATTAACTAAGATTAATTAATATTAAAATTTATACATTCATAGGTGCTTCTATCTATTGATCATATTTGACAGGTATGCAAATGTTTTAAACAATTTTCAATGGATGACACATCCAAAATTTCTCACTATTTGAAAAGTGTTACCCTGCAATTCTAAGATGATCCTTTTTATCAAGACCTTCCCTAAATTTCAAAGTTAACAGAAAACAGGTAGCTGCCTTATTTGAAAAGTGGAAGTGGATTGGTTTGAAGAGTTCTGTGGATGTAGCAAGAGTGGCCTCGAAATTCCTCAAAATGACAAAAATAATAACATTCAAAAATGCTCACCCAACGCTCAGGTTTCCAATTACTAGATGAGCTTGGCTCTGGGGGACAAGGAGCTCCTTCTCTCAGCAAAGAACAACTCTCACAGCTTACATCATCCAGACTTTCTTTTATTAGTTCTGCTGTTTCCTTGGCCCTTGTCATGGTGGAATGAACTATTCTGTCAAACTTTATGTTCAAGGACTTCAACCTATTGCCAGTGTTAATTGCTTGCTTTCTATGAATAATTTGAATACATATTAATTCTCTCATTTTTAGGAATATTTTTACAATGAGCAGACCGAAAGTGTGTTTGGGGGTAAATAAGCTAGCCTTGCTAGAAGTTAAAGACCTGGAACAAAACATTCAACGTCTGTGTGACTTTGAGAAGGTGTCAATATTGAATTTAATGTGTCAAATAAAATGATTAAAGTGAGTGATAAATGAAGTAATAGTTCTCACTGATAACAAAATGGATATAAATAATTAGGTGCCTTATTGGAAAACAATAAATGAATGAAGAAGCAGGCAAAGATTTCCAGAACATAATTTATTGCTGACAAATGAGAGAAGGAGAGTTATTTAGAGATGCAAAGTGTTTGCTGCAATCCAGTAGAATTTTAGGGCTTCTAACTTTTCAGCCAAAAGAGAAAAAACAAACCTACAGATAGGAAAACCTTCAAGGTGAACAAAAGAACATTTCACTAAATACCTTCAAGAACAAGGCACAAGCTAGAAAGAGAAACTTTTAAAAATTGGTCGCTGTCTCTTTTTTTATAGTGATATGTTTCTATCATAATATTATATCTGTTAGACGCGCAGAGGTTTAACAGCAGTTAATGCCACCAGGGAGGAGCATGTGTTTTGGGTCACTTGACATGTCGTGCTGGGGGCAGGATCTTCCAGTCATATGGTGATCTAACCTATAGGAAGTCAAGATTAAACTTATAAAACAATTATCGCAAGATATTTTGCCAATCTACTGATGAAATGACACCCTCCCGTTGGTGTGTGCTGGCACTCTATGGCCATCATATGAGGACTTTTTTATTGATAAATCTTTTTGGTTTGATTAGTATTGAGGCATTCTCAAAGATGGTATCTATTTTGTTGGCTTTGTTTGATTTAAAGGGCCTCCCATTGCAGTTCCTCTTCCTTTTTGCTTGAGAGCAAATATTATCAATATGTTTTGTAAATGTACCTATTGCTCACATATCTTAATTAAGCCACAAAATCCCAATAAATATTCTCTAAGAAGGACCCCTGATAATTGAATAATTTGCCTTAAACTTGGAAGTAATGACTGATCAGGCCATAATTTATGTGCTAACCCCTCCTTATACAGTCGACCCCATATATAATCACTGCACTTAGAGTAACACTGCTGATCACATAAAATTTAGACCCAAATGAGCAAAACTTATCAATTAAGTCATGTTACAAGTCACCTGTTCTTGAGCAACTTTTAATGTGACTATACCTGGAGACTACTGTTTTCCTGAGCATATATGCTAGACTGCATTGGTAGCAATACCAGGCTAACCTACTCAAAACCCAAATAATGGGCCTCATATCATATCTTGACTAGCATATGGCCTCTTTGTCCTAAATCAGGCACCGACTGTAGTGTCAGTGCCAGGTGCAGACAGGCTTATTCCTTATGTGGATTTCCCCTGCAGTTCTGCGCAATGAAAATAATACAAACCTTCCAAGATCAGTCAATGTTTTCTCGTCATCACTTTTACCACTGTTATACTGCCCATGGCGAACAAATATCAAATGCCTGGTTGCTTTTGGCTTTTTTATCTTATCTTCTGTTGCATCTTCTTCACCGCTCGAGCTGTCACTTTCAACTGAAAAATTCTTTTTCAACACAGTATCATCAATCACATTTAGGTTTTTTGACGCGATTATCCTTTTTATATCGCCGAAATTCCTCCTATCCCAATCAGAGTCCCACTGTTTTGCTTTCAGTCGTTCTTCGAGAGTTTCAACCGGGGCATCTAATATCGGAGATTGTGCTGAGGCTCTATCAGTTACAAATGCGTTGTAAACAGCCACAGAACTTGTAGCAGCCGTCAATCCACCAATTGTTAAAATTCGTCCGAAGGATGCACGAAAGCGAGCCATTTTTTACCTGATTGTGGTCAACAAACAAAACCTTGTTGTGGCCTCTCGCAGATACGGATCTAGGCTAGGCCATTAAAAATATGAACAAAATAAGTGACCTTATAGCATGGATGCAATGGCAATATTTTGATAGCAAAATTTCACGGCTATTACAATTTAAATCTTTTGACTAAGATCACAAATTGTTTGCCGGGTTTTTAGCATCAACTTTTTTCACAACATGTCACCTTCCATTTGCCACCTTACCTGTCCCATTAACAACTTGGACTTTGAACACTACCTCGTTCCAGGAACAAACTTCATAACGAGGTCTCTAAAGGATTTGCTGCTCTTGAGTAAAAAAAGTCAATCCTCGCACAATTGGTATAACAATGTATAAATAATACTTAAACTGGTTTGATTAAACAAAATTACATACGTATGATAAGTGAGCTTTAAGTTAGATGGGTTTATATCCAACATAAAACATTATTGTCCGTCTTAAAAGTGGAATTTCTTGATGGGGTGGGGCGCAGATAATCAAACCCATGACAGAAGCCCATCATTAAATACTCTTGTGTTCAAGAGGATGTTCTCGATTTTTACTGAAATATGCCTTACTTAATATAAAAAGGCTCTTTGCATTTAAAAAGCAACATCTTTTCAGAGTAGTTTAAAAATAGGCTTTACAAGTCTGAGATTGGCCCAATAAAATCTCCTTTGGCTTATTATTCCAGAGATTAGTACCAAAGTAATAAAGTTTTTTATAGCTAAATACTAGTAATAATGTTTAAATCCAGTAATTAACAGTTTTAGCAGCATCGTTAAAAAGCTGTTGTCGGCTCCGTTTTGTTCACATGCGTGTTTATTGCCAAAATATGTTGCTTTGTAAAGATTCCATCTAAGGCTAGAAAGATTGGTATTTTTTTCTTTTAAATTGAGCCTTGGTTTGTTTTTATTGAAAATAAATTTGAATTTTTTCGTTAAATGAACATGCAAAGAAATTTTTAAATAAGCTTAACCATTCATAGCGAGTAGAAACGTAGTGAATAATGAATTTGTATGTTTCGGTGAAATTGAATCAGAATTCTGATTCAATTGAAATTCTGATTCAAGTCAAATTGAAATATTTAAAGATTTGCATGTGATATTTAGTTCTACAAATCTAATGATCAAAGCATGAACTAGTGGCTAGTATTTTCTGGAAATTTGTCTGTTGATTGTGTGTTGATTCATTAACTATGTCCTTTCCGCATTTGTATACAATCGTTTCCTTCTAACATAGTGCTTCCAAAACCACCGTAGAAAATTTGTAGGGTCATGGAAAGTCCTAAACTGTATGAAAAAAGCCAGTTAGTTTGAACTAAAAAACAATTTAAAAACGATTTTTGACAACCATAACACATCCATTCGATAATATGCGCCATTCATACACCTCCAGTCATTTCAATCCTAATTGCATATTCTCGAGATTGCATTGTATCTCATATAGCATTTCCAAGAATCATGAAAACAGTGGCAAAACCCGTTGCAAAATGCAAAAGGCCACATAAATTATGTTGACGTTATTAGATATGCGAAAGTTGTATTTGTTGTGGAGTAATCTCGTCAAGATAATAATACACACGGCTGAAATAATAGCTTCTGGTCAATGTCATAACTTCTCAAGCATTGCAATAAAACACAAAATCTATGTTGCTTATAGCGAGGCCCTTAGATTTCATTCTCATTTTGTAGGAATAGCTAATTATAGATTGAAGAATGGCCCAAAAATGTGAGTTTTCTATTTTCGGGAGGTGTTAATTTCTATCATTTATGCGCAAAGAGGTAACGTGTTTTCATATGTAGCTACGTGCTTCAGATTATTCTTCATCTCATCATTAAGTGTCAGGTAGGTGTTTATGTTGAATAATGTCAACCGAAAAAGTATTTTATAAGATACCAGTTTAACTTATAAGAGACGTACAACATGCAAGTCGGACTGACTTTATCGTCAACGACACCGGGACTTTATCATGTCAAGAACAGGCATATAGGCACCTATTTGACCATGGGGAAAATATTTCCTCGTATGAGTTATGTTTCTGGCAAATGTTATAAATAATTTTGATAGGATGAATAGAGAAAATAGATAAAATTATTAAATTGATGCTAAAGAAATAACGAAAATGAATCATACTCTCTAGCAGATATGATTTCGATTTACAGATATCCTTGCTACCTTTTCGCAAGTAACTGAAGTAGTTTAGATGTTTATTAACTATAAATATAATTATAAAGAGTATAGTTTGGCATTTCGGTGACCAGACAACAAAGGTCCTAGTCGTGTTGTAGCTTTACGAAAGAACATCGGACAGAACGAAATCAGATGTGAAAAATGATTTGCTTGATGCCATATTTGCAGAAGAGCATACTGTAACTTTTCTCAAAGATAATTCGTTTAATGTACTCAAAACGCTTCTTGACATGAATGACATTTTAAGTGCTAATTAGATTACTTAAAGGGCCTCTCCAGCCAAAAATAATTTTTTTTATTGACTAAAAAGTTAGCATCTGGTGCGTGTATTATGGCAAAGTCTTTGTTTTTGCAAAATTCCAATTAGTTTAGAAGTTATAAGCCTTTAAAGTTGCACCTTTACGAAATAGAAAGACAAAAGCCGAATCAGTTTGGTGACATTCTGACGTCACAATGTGCGGCTCTCGTTTGCCATAAATTTCATATATCTTCCACCAAATCGTGAAGAAGTCATGGTCACGCGTTGATAACTGCATCTAAGTCTAGAGCAGGAGCTTTTTAGGATAGAAAAATATCAAATGTTTATAATCATTCTAAGTCTGCGGGTCGGAATGTGTCCATGCTGTGTCATGACCTTGTTTTGATCACCTGTGTAGGCCCACAAAGCTATGGCTTCCTGTTCCAGCTCTTCCCTGGCGTATAGTTAATCGAAATTGATACTCATGTTGTTCTCCAAAAACGATGAGCAACTATGAACAAGGCTTCAGAATTGGTGTCTGAAATGCTCAAACTAAAAGCCAATTGAACAGAACTGAGAGTACCATCACTTGCAGTGTTTAGTTTGCGAATCGCTGATGCTCGATATGTATGGACGAGACTAACGAAATACACTGTGACGTCAAAATTGCGTCACAGTGTCACCAAACCGAAAAATTTTTGTCGGTTAATTCAATTCATGCAAGAGCTATATCTCACAAACTGTAAAAAATATCGAAAAACAAATAACGAATTCGTGATCAGCAGGTTCAAATCCTTTAGATTAGCCAATAAAATGCAAATGCAAAATGAAATTCAAATGTGAAACAATTCTGCCTTTGGGCTGAATATTAAAAAGTTCAAGCCATAAGGTTACTCTGACATTACATTGTACTGGATGTATCAGAAGTTTTGACAAGTCATCTACATACAAGTAAATTTTCCACCTACGAAAGCTAACTTCAGGATATTTATAGAGGATAACTTATAAGCAGAAAATAATGCTATTATCTTTAGGTTCTGTCTTTGAAATTAAATCACTTAGGAAACATACTCAAACGCATTAGTTTCCTTTGCAAAATACTGATATGACGAATTGCAAAAATATAAGAATAGCCATCTGTTTGAATGGAAATCTAGAAGTTTTTCGCTTCCTGTGGATTTTTATGCATCAAATCTTCTTTGCAATGTGCTGTATTTGTCTCGCATGCTGCAATAAAATCTCCTATTAATCCATGGAATCTCGTTGTTCATTTCCGTTTTAGCGTCACTTAATGAGAAACAAAGCTTTCTTAATTAAACTTTCATTGCATTGGCTTGATTTATCACTTTGCGTCTTCTCGGTAACAGTTTTTGACAGATCTACTGAATAACAACAGCTCTTGCACCAGATCTAAGTTCTTTACTGCCAAAGATGTTAACCAATAGATTCACGACACTGCTGCATATCATTATCAACACAAAACATCTCAGCCATTTTTGGCTCTTGAAAGCTCCACTGGGTGTATGACGATCAAAATCACTGGTAAAACTGGCCTTACCCCAGTAGACACAAAAGGCGCATAAAGCACTCAAGCAAGGCGCATGAAGCATTCAAAGCAACACTATTTGCTGTACGGGGCCTTTGTTGCACTAAAAGCCTAGCTTTTCTCCAAGACTAACAAATGAGATAATTCAATATAATATACAAGTTTTTGCTTAAAATATTATATCATATACCCTTTGTTTCATATGTATGTTATTGTTTTATATTGTATTAAATCTTAAATTAAAGTATATTGTTTTACTATTTATTATATCTTATTTATACTATACAATATTGTCACTATATACTGTCTGCCTAGCAAAACATTGAGCTTTCTATGTCATGCGAGATGTCATTTGGCCATCATTACACTCGAGTAGTTTTTAGCAAATTTAAAAACTAGAAAAATAATGAAACGTTGTTACAGATATTTTTTAGATATGTAAATATCAAAACAAAATAAACAAAAAACAATAATAGCAAGCTTTCTACAAATACATTAAATTAATCAAATTAAACTCTAGCAGCTGGAGTGTATAGTTGGTGATTTCCTACCACGTTGATTACGAACCTATTTTAATCATTTCCAGGTATGGTACCAAATCTTTAGATAGGACATTTCAAAAAGGTCTACAGTAACTGGGCTCAAATTCGTGCGGATAGCTTGGGTCTAGTGTAAGCACGTTTTCCTATCTGAAGTAGTTTTGATGCAGATTAAATTTATTCGGCACAGCGTGAACGGGATCTAAGTACAATCTACATAATAAATCGATGAAGATCAAATCATTACGCAAATGTAGAAATAAAAGGCATTCACATCAAAAGGTTTCACCTGACGCGGAGCAAAACATCAGACAAAATTGATACAAAGAAAGAAGACAGCATATGACGTACATTGAATTGATTAAAGAGGTTTGACAGAAAATGAAGCTGATTAACATGAGATTCCTGTATCCATAAACAAGAGGCAGGCTTCTTAATTGTAGATTTAGAAGAATGGCTTACATAAACATCGATGGGAAATTTAGAAAGACTTTTAAAAGAAAATTTGTTTAAAGAATGATAAGAGTGTGAATAAACAGTTAGAATGTAAAAGGCTTTTTCTTAGGAATGTGAGAGACCATGATCGCTTGTGCCTTTTGCAGGCAAGGCAAATTACAATAAAGAAGAGTAAGAGGAAGAATAAGGAGAAGAAGAAAAGAAGGAGACGAAGAAGAAAAAAAGAAGGAGACGAAGAGGAAAAAAAGAAGGAGACGAAGAGGAAAAAAAGAAGGAGATGAAGAAGAAGGACAAGAAGAATAAGAAGGAGGAGAAGAACAAGAAGAAGCAGAAAAAGAAGGAGAAAAAAGAAATTAAGAAGCAGAAAAAGAAGACGAACAAGAAGGAGACGAAGAAGGAGACGAAGAAGAAAAAGACGAAGAACAAGAAGAAGCAGAAAAAGAAGAAGAAGAAGGAGAAGGAGGAGAAGAAGGAGAAGGAGGAGAAGGAGGAGAAGGAGGAGAAGGAGGAGAAGGAGGAGAAGGAGGAGAAGGAGGAGAAGGAGGAGAAGGAGGAGAAGGAGGAGAAGGAGGAGAAGGAGGAGAAGGAGGAGGAGGAGAAGGAGGAGAAGTAGAAGAAGAATGAGAAAATGATGAAGTTGAAGAAGAGCATGAAGAGGAATGGAAAAGAGAAAAAAGAAAAATATGTTAAAAAACAGAGAAGAAAAATGAGTTTAGACAAAAGAAACAAAAAAGGAAAAAAGATAAGAAAAATAAAGGAATGAAGGAATAGAAAAAATGTAAGACAAGGAAGAATAGGAAGAAAACGAATTGGAAGAAAGTGAAGTAAAAGACAAAGGAAGATAAAGAAAACGAAAAATAGGGCCGAAAAAAGATGGAGTTGGCTAGAAAACAGGTAACAAATAAAATAAATCGTTAGAAAATTAATAGAATAGGAAGAAGAGAACACAAAAATGGCCAAAGAGAAGCGAAGTGAACATTGCAAAGAAGCATGCTCACAATACAGGAATTAATTACTTCAACACTTTCACTCGAAAAACTTTTTAATGGATTTCTGAGTGAAAACGTTGTTCTACAGAAACCTTTCAGTTCCAGTAAAGCCGTTTCAGAACATAATATTTTTAGAAACAAAATCAACACAAAAAACTTCTAACTTTCATAAAACTTCATCCAATATTTACTTTACATAGACTTAAATACACAGATATATAAAAGTAAGAAAATGTTATTTACATAGGTTCACACATTAACATGAAGATTGAATGGTTACAAAAATTATGGTTATTCTAATATATAATAGATTAATGCAAATAAAACTCTGTTTGGATAAACTTCGCTATAGTAAAGCAAGAACAGAAGTGGTTGGAAATAGGCCATTGCTAAAGAATAACAGCTTCTACAGTTATCATGTTCACCATTCGTTCTAGTCATTCTAAAGAGTTATCAAGAATGAAAACATTATCCGCGAGGGTCTACAACAGACGTGATCTTAACGATAATATGACCTTGACTTGACGTCATACGTTTTGTTGTTACATCCTCTTCCTTGATTATTTGATATAAGATTTCTGTAAGGGCCTTGACATTAACATTTTTACTTTTTGAAATTAACATATTTACTTTGTGATATTAACATACCGCTATTAAATTTACCATTAACCCATCAGTTCAGTTCATGCCTATTCTGAACAAAAATATTGTCAATCGTTGATCAATATGAATAACCATTGATTTTTGGCAAATATGACTTCTCAAATAAAGATAAATACACTGACCTCCTTAGTTCTTGGTCCTAAGAGGTCTAGCTATTTTTGCATAGCCATTATATTACTCAAAACTCTGCCATTTTGAATCAATATAGCGTAATAAAATGAGGGCGACATACATACACGGTTTGCAAATTGTTAAGGCAGTCAGGAGTTGGAAACTCTTTTAGGTAGAGAAATAGCCAAAGTTTTCAAAAGGGAAATTGAAAAGTCTCTGTTAATTAAAACACATAAAACACGCAAAAGTTTCTGTTCTTTACTGGTTACCGGTATATAACTTTGACAGAAATTTTTAACTGGTTTTTTAGTTGGAGGCACCGGTAAACAGAAATGCTGGATAATCTCTTATTTGACATTTCCAGTTCAGCACAAATATCTTAGAAAGGGCTTCTGATATGTAATAAGTGTAAATGAGCTGCCTCAAAATATCAGAACCCCGAGGTGATAAAATTATAACTTAAAGTAGTTGCCAAAACATAATCAACGTCTTAGTTATGTTTCAAAGAAGCTGAAGTTTACCTGACATTTAAACATTACGAGAGTCCCTTGCAAAATTTAAAACTCGTAGTCCGTGATTCGGCATCACTCTGGCTGTGTAGTACTTAACTACATCGGATCCTTGATTTTCATTTATTTTAATTCCATTTCAAAGGTAGACGCGAAGAAGCAGCTTGGCCAGGTCATTCCCTTGATTGTTCGAAGCGGCACATGTGTACATTCCAGCGTCCGCCAGTGTGACGTTAGGTAGCGTCAGTCGTAAGCCATATGGCCTAGTTTCATCGAGAATGAAGGGACTGTTTTTATGATGAAACCATTCGCTAACGTGGAAGGTTGTGTAGTATTTGGGACTGATATATTTGAATGGGATCTTCGCCCACTTTTTGGGGTTTTTTACGTCCGGGAAAATTGTCCGCAGTGCAAATTGCTTCTCTACCGGATATGACCACTTATACCACGACACGTAAGGGAGGACTGCCGAAGTCAATTCGAGGCATTCTAGTGATACACTTTCACCAACTTTAGCCTTGATATAGTTTTCTTTCTTGTAAGTTGTCACTCGTGGAGGGCCACCTTCTCTGCTTCCTGAAACGGACAGAAAAGGTTTTGAAACCCTTTATATTTGCTATTAATGTCAAGAAAAAGTTGTGTGGTCATACCACTAAAAGGTTAAATTTGTAAATTCTTAGGGTTTTGAAATAGCAACTAGCAAATAACAAATAGAACAAATAGCAAATAAAGAACAGATAGGTAGAACTGCAAGCAAGATTAATTTCAGTTTGCTAATTCTGATGGTTGTCTTGAAGTATTGTTTAAATTTTGTTTTTTATTTCACCGAGCTGGGGCCAATAACTTAGTGGTATTTAGTTGACCTATTCAATTTTTTTCAAACTCCTGACATGCAATTAGAAGGTATTTTAAAGTTTTATTATAATTTTCATCTTCCTCCATAAAATTTTGCTAAATCGCTGCATCTACTAACGAACACCTTACTATTAAAAGCTGACAAATAAACACTGCCAGGGGGACCACAAGAAAAAGTGAAAGCAGTCATTTTTTCGATTTTTATAATTTGGCTCTTCTCACATTTTGCTTGAATTGTTTCTGTAATTGCAAAAAATGTATGCACATACAATTACTCAAATATTTTTGCAGTAGACCAAGTATATAGGAGCACTTTGTTCCAATACTATTTTTGCCGTTAAATATATTGTCTTTTTTCTAGGATTTCGCATCAAAACATGAGCTTGATGTTAATTTTCAGTGCCTTTTTTTAAATGCGATGTTTTTCTTTTTTGAACACTGCGTAATTACTTTATCAAAATAACTTGACTTACGAGGCATGTTTAAGGTGAAACTAAATGAAATCCACCCAAAGCTATTGTTGACCACACACGTATAATTGGCAGCATCTTCGAGTGTCAGTTTTCTGATTCTCAGCATACGGTTGCTGAAATCAATTCTCCTTCGTTCCTTCTTCAAAGGTTTCCCATTCTTCAGCCATGTGTATCGCATTGGTACATCGCTTTTCCCCTCACATCGGAATCGCACTGTCTGTCCCTCGTGCTTGACGGTAAATTGTTGTCGTTTCATGACGTCGATGTCGTAGAATCTCGGTGCAAGCCCAGGAGTTTCTATAAAGGAGGAGGAATTACTCTCCTAAGTTTTGTTGGCCTTATAGCATAAGCAAAACAGCTCCGTAGCCACTAATGCGCTTGGGATTGGGGGCTTAAGTCCCCCAAAAAACCTTTTTCCAATGAGCAAACCCTTTTCGTCCTGCTGTTTATAAGCAAAGGAAATTCTACTTTGGGAATGGGAGCAATGATATTCTTAGCAGAAATAAAAGTCACTGGCAAGATCAAATTTTTAGAGACCCTTAGATAATGCAACAATTTCTTTTAAAACAAAAAACACTCATTCTCTATTTAAATAACAATATATTTATGCCCTTAATAAGAGCAATGGAAAAAATAAAGTCTAAAATCTATTGTAAGGGGAATCTAAGTCCCCCTTGCATGCACCTACAATTTACTTTTCTCTTTAAAATGACACATGAAATAACTCTGCATAGGATAAAATAATAAATATAGAAAAAATAGCATTCAGAATATAAAGTCCAAAATTAATTTTGCTTTGCAAACTTTCACGAAAAGAGGAACCATGGTGCACATTGATGGTAACTAAAATGGTAATTACAATGTTAATTGTAATTAAAATGGTATTCTAAGAAAGAAGCTTGAGAAATTTGCCATTAAGTGCCTTTTATTATTTTCTAATTGTCACAACCTGTAACAACCTCTTCAAATGCAAACAAAATCAACGAACCTTTTATTTTCAGCGGAAACGAGAATGAGAGGTTGCCATATTTATTGGAGACCAAGCAAGTATACACCCCAGCATCCCTTGCGCGAATCCTTTGTATTCGTAGGAGAGTCCCTTCGTTTTTGACGTTTACTCTGAAACGCCTTTTGAAATTATGCCCATTGATGAACCAGTTATAAGTTATCGGCCATGCCCCGATCGCCTTGCACGGGAGATCAAGGTCGTACCCTTCAGTGTGAACTTTGTCTGCCAAATGCCTCATTACTTTTGGTGACGTGAATGAAGGACTGTACGATTTTCCTAATATAAAAGTCTCGATTGCTTCGTAGTCTTTATCTGAAAAAAAAAATAACTAATGAAACGTTTTAAAGACCAGTTTTCACAATAATAGCGACGATTATGCAGTTGTGAAGGATAATGAAGGCTTTTCTAACTGTGTTTCTAGAACAGAAATTTTTGTAGTTTCCTTGACCCATTTCTTTTGAATTTTGAACAATAATAGCATTTTTTCTGTGGGCTGCTGCACTGAGTATCTAATGTCCAGTCTAAATATCTGTATATATATATATGGAAATACTTTAAGATTCCAAAATTTGTTTAAAATTTTTAAGAAGGTTGCCAGTTCAGCCTGTGTTCCAGACCCCTAGCTTTAATGGCTGGACAAACGAAGAATCAGTTAAGTGTATGCCCATTGCAGCCATGAGGTTTAATTTCGCAAGAAAGCTGCATTAGAATACATTGCTGTAAGGCTATAAATATTGAACTGCATCGATCGTTGTTGTCCCGCCCCTACTGCTTCCGTTGCGTGATATGAGAAATCGTCATAACGTTAAATATTGCGCTCAGAGAACATCGCAAGCAGAGAATATAGTCTTAAAATGACGTAAACTCGCCATCGCTGATGTGAATTCTTTCTTTTTCATTACCTTTAGGTATCCTGCTATGCTTTTAGAGAAATTCCCATACAGTGAATATGGGAAACTTTTATTGGAGATATAGGAAGGCCACTCTCAAGTCTCCCTTGTTTGATGACTCAGGGGTGACCGGGGGAGAATTTCCTCCACAGTATATATCTTTCCGCTTTCTCACGGTAGAAAGCTCCGGGTATTACCGTTTGATTTTATCACTGAAACAGCTGACCGTACGAGCAAACATGAAGGAAGTACTATAGTTGGGAAAAGGCAGGGGAAGAAAAATTTCGTGCAATTTCTGTTTCCTAATTCTGGTCTCTGTGCATAAGGAAATCGATCTTTTAAATGAACAAATGCTAAATGAGTTAGCTGGAAAGGGTACTGAATGAACGTAAGCCCTGAATAAAACAATAAATCAATCCTTTGCCTCTACATGGGAAGGTAGTGTAAAGAAAGAACTGGAAACCTCCTTTGTCTGGATTTCAAGGCTGGCATGCATAATCCTCGATGGTGCCAGGTTTTTCGATGGAATATTGTAGTAGGAAATATAGATTTGTGCTTTCTTTTAAGTAATTTTTTTCTATTTTCAGCGAGTAATTGTCTGTGAATTATCAGTCCTCATATGACAGGCTGCCAGGTAATTGGGCCTAGAATAGAATCATTTTGAATTTTGCCCCAACAAGGTTGCCAGTTCTTTTCCACATATTCTTTAATTACTTTGTATCAGTTTCCATTTGAAACCTTGACTTTGAACTGTCGATGAGTGGCAGATAAAATTGAGGCAGGGAGGGGGACAATTTTTCACTAACACAGCTCTGCTTTTGATAAAAAGCCCTTCTGATTAGCATCTACTGTAAATGCCCATTTCTTTATGTAACTAGATCAACGCTAGAGCAAAAATGAATGTAAAAAGTCAGTAAACTGATGCTATTTAACGAAGCAGTTAGCTCTCGAAAAGGGCGTTTCTCATTTTGGAAGGGCGTGGCAACAAGTGATTTCTCCACCTTGCGAAAAGCCTTCAAAATGCAATTTTTGATTCCGCTGCTGCAGGAAATGACAAAAATTTGGTTAGTGAAGAGCGATATTTTCACATAGGACATGCTTGGAACCTTTAAATGAATGACCAAATGAAATATTTGCTCATAATGTTTGCGAACGGTTAAGGAATGCTTTTCCTTAATACGTGGGAGGAAGAACTGACCAAAATGATTGACTCAAATTGGTTTCCAACAGTTGAAGCCTAAGAGAAATATATCCACATTTCCTGTGTCATAAATCAACTGGATTGATAAAGAGCCTGAAATAGAAACATCACTGCTTTTCCAGGAGCACTTGGCAAGCAAAAACAGCCAAAGGACATTTGTATGTAGTGAGAAGGAAATCTCTACAAATGTTCTTAATTAAGAACTACATATATCTGCTTCACGTTTTTTACTGCAAGAAAATGTGAATGAGTTGCGCCACCAAAGCAGGACTCGGACCCGCGCCAGCCGAATTGTATGTCGTTGCTTTACCCGGTCACGATTCAAAACCAAGCCCAAAGACGTGCCACTTGCCTAGACATCATGGAGTATGGACAGGTAGTTGTAGCCCTGTAATTTTGCAAAAAACTTGAAGAATTATTTACCAGTCCAGCTTATTTTGTTCGGTTTTGGCCCCCACCCACTTTTTCTCTCTGCGGTGCTTACCACCCATACCACCTCCTTTTTCAAGAATAGAGAAAGCAGTCTATCGAAACTGACTAGGGATTCGAGGGATTTTGTAATTACGAGGGATTTCCAAAGCAAAGAGTGATTGTTTTTACCAATTATCATCAGAAAGCTTAGGTAAAAAATTTTAATTTTACACACAGAGATGCTAAACGATCATCTTGCTAGTGGTTGTATAATAAATCTAGTTGTCCTATGAAAAATGCGAGCAGCTGCAAAATGTCAGTTCTGAGACGTGCTAAGATGATTACCTGCGAAGGCTATATATGGCCCAGATCATGGCATATGCTACTTCATATTGCAAAGCGTAAACATTGATAGAAAATACGTTAAGATAACAAAGTTGTATGGCTTTCTCACTTTGTTAAATGACTAGAGAAAGTCAGGCTAGATTGCTTGCGGAAACACTTCAATCTTGGCTGCACTAACTGGAATGTGTCATGCGGGATAAAAAAGCTCAGGTTCTTTAATAATTTGGTATCCTATAACAAAGTTTAACAGTATCATTTTTGGTATCTATATCAGTTACCTCAAACAGCCATAAATAAAATGTATTTATACAAAGTGTGACGTTTATCTGCAAATAGGTCATGGTCTATTTGCAAAGCCTTCTAATCAATGCTGCAAACCAATATTCTAGGCCCTGTGTTACATCAGAGGTACACGCCAAAAATGACTGAAGACTCATTTCTCAACTTACGCAAACCATATTTTTGAAGGAAAGTGATAAATATGCGAGGCTAGACGCATTTTAATCAACGCCCACCCGCCACCGCCCACCCGCCACCGCCCACCTACCACCGCCCACCTACCACCGCCCACCTACCACCGCCCACCTACCACCGCCCACCTACCACCACCCACCTACCGCAGCCCATCAACCCCCTAGTTGAAGTCCTTTATAACTGCTAGACTCGAACGAAACAAACAGGATTGCAAATGACTTTACCCATGCTAGATTTAAAATTTGAAGCTAAAGTGTTCAAACTGCAACGATAGAGCTAAGTTTCCATTTGGAACGTTTCCTTTACTTTTGAAAGTGATCATCAGTTAGCTATATTATTGAGCGAAAATTCGACATAGCATTTTCGAGGGAAATTTGCTGCAGGGGCAAGCTTTCGTTTATATAAAGAGCAGGACAATAGCCTATTGTTTGAAACAATGGAGGTCACTGGTGCTGGAGGGGCAATTGCCCCTTAGTTTGTATTTAAACGAAGGCCCTGAAATTCAACGACACCTCCTTTGTGATAACCTGCTGGTAGTACATTTAACACAATATACTTTTATGTTTTTCTTTCCCTGTTGATCATTGGTTGGAACCTAAATCAAGTTGTTCACACACATTTTAGTAGTGTTGCATAACAAATTACATAAGAAATAAATCCGCAAATGATTTATCGATAGGGAACTTTGTACCTTGCGAGAAGCTGCATTCATAACACGCTAGTTTCAGCAGAAAGATTGATAGATTTAGATGAATGGGACTTAGCTGTTATGCTAAGTTCTTTGATGGGGCTTAGTTGTTTTACAAACTGATTAAAAAGGCCAGTGCATTATCAGAACCTAAATACCAACACTTTCGAAGTTATTTTTTCAATTCCAACCTCTATCCAACCCCTTGGGGTGTGAAATCGGTAGAATGGAAGTAGAGTCTTTGAGTCATTTACAGGCCTACAACTATTATTTCCATTACGCCGATAACAATGAACTTCCTTAAGCAACAGAGCACAGACATAGTCTTCATGGCCTTTTTCTTGATATATATATAGTCTATTTAGACTACATCAGGCATGGCCTATATATTCTACAAAGCCTATGTAACTGAATTCGTCCGTGCTGCCCTTATCTGCTTACCACAAACATGATGGGCCGCATCCTGCACTGTATTGAGAAGCTTGAAGTTAAAATAGAACTACTTTTTTTAGGATACAGTATGGAACACTTTATCACCACAGTTGCTACAGGACTCGAGCCCATCCATTCACAGAAAATTTAGGTACTTCATATAACTGAATGACAACGTCAACGTTTGATAGCGAGACTATACGTGTACAGTGTAGCGTGACAGTTAGGACTCGGGGCTGGTTAAATAACTAGTTGCCGTGACGTAATACTGAATTGGCAGTGACGTTCTGGCAGCAGATTATGAAAGAAAGAAATTGTTTCGCATTTGAAGATTATAGTTTTGATAGGAGCATAGGATCCTGTAGCTAAGTCAACAAAGGTATCAACTATGTTGTTGTAATCGCTCTTAACTGGGGGCAAGAAGAGACCATAATAAATGCCCCCTGTGGCAAATGGTACCCACTTTTTGCATTTTTGATAGCCAGTGGCCAAATATTTTTATATTGTTACCTGAGAGTGCGCTTGGCAGTGCATGAACCCGAAAAATTTAGTGAATCCTCTTGGTTGATCTTTAAACAGTTAACACCAGAGCTATGAATTCATTGAAATCAAACCAGGTTGTAAACTTGATGAAGTTATGATCTACTCAATATCATACTTATTGATAGTACCGACATTAGCTGTTTTAAGCGCCCGGGTCCGGTTTGAAGCGGTAAAGCAGGTTGCATTCTATAATTATGCCGTATGGCTCTGTTTGAAGCGGCACTTACTTAGCGACCAGTAGGAAGAATCACCTGTAGAAGAAGGAAATGCATGTAGTCCAGTCTTAATGCCGGATGTGTCTTTGTAGAAGCCTGTAGGTCTGCCGCCATTTGAAATGCTTTCTTGATATCTAGTCGGCTTTAGCTAAGCATAAAATTTTCGATAGCATTTTGTAGCAAAATTTCCTTTTACCTGCGACCACCCCCTCCAGATAGGCTTAAAATGTATTTCAGAATAGTGTTTATGCTCATTTCTTGCAATCGTTGCAACGCTGTACTAATTTTAGGCAAACTTAGTAATTTTAGGCAAACTTTGCTCCATTTAATTAATCCCATCCAAAAAATAGAGTTAGTTATTTTATGGGGCACCCTAGACCTTGAGACCCTGGGGCAATTTGCCCCCTTGCTCCATCTAGGCGGTCTTGCTGGTATCTATAACCGACTATCTTCTTCTTGGTAGGATATAATACTATTTTCTTTTGAATTTATCCCTACTGTCAGACTCAAAACCCCAGGTGAAAATCTCAACGTTTTTAGTAGGTGGAAAACTTTTCTATAACAGAAACAAAGCTGATTTAATCATAGAAAACTGAAAAATTTTTGGCATCCAGATCGGTAAAAACAAAATAGAAGAAAACTTGATAGGATCTAAAAGAGATTTGGCCAAATAACAAAGTTCAAGGTATACTCTTACAAATTTTCCACAGATCAAACCAATGGTGACCCAACTGTCAAAAGGGCATTTGTAATCGCCTGTGAGCCAAACAGATATCCGTCTTAAGCTCCAGGTAACTTCATTAGGAACCTGAGCTATATTTATAACAATACATCCGTATAAACATTCAGTCGCTGTGTATAAATTCAGATTACATTATAAATTTATGTTGGTTTTGCTCTTCAATTATCATTTCCAAAGGAATATCATACAGGCCAACGTCGTTAGCGAACAGTTTAAAAACTGCCTCTTTAAAAGGATTGCCTTCTGGCTCCAATGAATGTCTATGTTCGAATTTATCAACAATTGGCGATCAAAAGTGTTTTCAGATTTGTTTTAGATAGTGCTTGCTCATTTTCCAGAGGAAAGAAACGTAAACACGTTTTCTTCTCTGAACACTAAACACTTTTCTGTCACTTTTCTTTAGGTTTTTTTCTTAACCATAGGTATTACACTCTAGCATTGTTTATTAAGAGGAAATTTCATACTTTTTCCATAAACTGTTGTTTTTTTCTGCATCTGTTTCTTTATTTACGATTCTTTGTTAGAATTCGTTTGATTCGTTTCTTTATTAGTAGCTCTATCCTTCACGATATTCAGACTGTAACATTTAAGTTTATGGCACGTTTGAATGAAATATGGTAAATGTTGCGAAAAATGAAGCCACATTACGTTAAAAAGTGAGGGAAAGCTTCCCCTTAGAAATCAATTCGCGAATTTACCTCATATAGCATGGATGCCTCATTATCACATCGCTCGACCTCGCTCACGTGTGGAATTTAAATAAAGCACTGGCTTCACTGAATCGAGATTGTGAAATCTGTAATATTTCGTAACACAAAGAAGATAAAAATAAAATGTAACATTTTTGAATTTCAAATAAAAGGAGAAAATGACTCTGTTATTGTATATCTTTAAGCTAGCAAAGTCAGGCGGGATTCTGTGGTGGCCGTCGCGTCAAATCTAAGGCGCCGTACAGCGACAATATCACTTGGAAGAGGGCTCGAAAAAGAGTTTCATACCACAAGATTTCAAAGAATCCATCGAAACTGGCCTGAGAGTCATCTATGTCACGTTGTATTCGTCCATCCCCAACACCGCGGATTAACTGAAGTCCTAGGACAGAGGTGCTTAGGAAAAACAGGATCTATTAAAAGACACTTCTAACCACATTTTTAGATACACTGATTCCCTCGTAGTAACCACTTATGCAACCGATACAGCGATCAACGTCTTTTAACCTTTTCACTCAAATATTTTTTATTATCATTCATTTGTGCCACACTAAGAGATTATATCTGTAAACATGCAAACTATCAGGGCTACAAAGGACTCGGTTTCCTTCTTCTGAGATAATCCACCCGATAGATCTTGAATAGCCAAATCCTGAAGATGCTATCCATAATTTCAGACTTTAGAGAAGATAGATGAAATTCTTAATTTTTTTGAAGTGAAAATATGTTTACAGCTAAATATCGACGAGAAAACCACAACATCTTCTGGAGCTTAAATGCTAGGTTGGGTTCAAGCAGTTACAGGCTGAATTTGCCGTCAAGCAGTTACAGACTGGTTGCAAACAAACATTGTCACGACGGGGTTCATTTGTGGAATCATTGGGACGATAGATCAAATGAATTACTCTTTCTTCTTTCGTCAACAAAGCAAAGTGCACCGTGTAGCATAAATGAACTTTGACTTTACCACATAATCTGACAGAGTATCAATTTAATGTTGGTTTTACAGTTTTTAACCGAGGCACCGTATTAAATAATGACGGCTCGAACTGTCGTGTGTCAGGACTATGCTGTTGAAATGCTTAAATGGCAGCTTTATTGTACATGCGAATAAGAAAGTTGTTGAGCTATATCCACGATTAATTTTCTCGAAGCGATGCTTTAACGATGTTGAAAAATTGTTGTATCTTGTTCAGTTCATGACTTGAAGGTAAAGGATTTGATACAACTTTTTCGCAAAACATTCTCCATGCAAGAGGTCAAAATAGTCCGTGCGAGTTTAAATTTGACTAGTGTTTTAGGTCACGTTTCTTGAATGGCGATGAAATGCGAAACAAAGCTGTCTATAGTAAATTTATTGAATCATTTCCTGGGTTTTAATTCCCAAAAGCAATCAAAGTAGAAACTGTAAAAGAATATTTGCAAATGATATTTGCAAATTGTCACCAGCACTGGAGGAAAAAGCCATTATCCTTGACCCAAAGAAAAAATCTGGCATTTCGAGATCATTGCAGTTACGTTGCCAGCTTTGACAATAGACAATATGAGGTTTTCCCCGAAGATGTCATTGCCTAAACCATAGAACCATTTTGAGGCAAGCCAAGGGCAACAGTCAAACCCCTTATTATATCAAAGGCAAGTGTGGATGTGGTTCGTGTTATGTTTCTAGATTTACACTGCTATTTCTCCTTTTCGGGTCAATGAACTTTGCGCTAAGCAAAGGGCAGCTTTTGGGGATAATTATGTTGTGTGATGTTGGACAAACGGTGGACGAAAGGTGGATTTCTGCTACAGAACGTAGCGATGTTTGCTGCCTTAAGTGCGATAAAGCGTTTATGTAGCAGGATCAAAACACATCTATTTGTGGACGTTGAAACAACACTATCTCGGGAAAATAACAGCAATGATTTATTATCTTGTGTTGTTTTTGCTTATCCAAAACAGCTTTACTCGGCTTGCTCCCTATCTAATCAATTCTAATTCGATATCATTAGCAAACAAGTTTGGATTAAAAAGACTTAAGAGCTTGAATTTCGAGTTATTTAAGACACAGGGATTGAATTTTTCATTCGAACAAAGATAGTGAAGCATTTACAAGGTACACGATATCCTCGAATGACGCTGGTTGTTGAATGAGAAAAACAACCTTCATTATTTTCTACAACGCTCAAAAGTTTTTTGACAACTCCTAACACTGTTTGCGATTTTAAGACCGTATTAGATTAGATTTTTCTCTTATATCACATCAAAATTCACCACAAATGAAGTATTTCAGCCCACACAATTCTATTGACAGAAGAAGTGTCATTGTGGCAATCACAATATAACATATCAAGAAGTCACGTTTGCTAAATAAATTTGGTACTGTTAACGAAAAATTATTGAGCTATGACTTGTAAAAACCAGAGGAAATTATCAATCTTGACTTACCGTAAGCGATTAGAGAGCAAAACGTTGACATCAAACAAAGTACTTTGAAACCAAAAGCACCCATTTTCTTCTTTTGATAGTAAATCTAGAATGACGAGTTGTTTGCTGTTCCTGGTCCGTATAGCGACATGTGCAACTGTCAAACTTTGATTGACAAGGGCTGTTTAAGTACGTACTAACGGAGCGGAAGAGTCATGTCACGCAGGAGTGCAAACACTTCGTTTAGGGGCTTAACGAATCTATCAATGAACTGCTTGAGAGCGGGGGGCGTTTGCCGAACGTCAAGTCATGCAGCGTGAACCTAGCAACGTAAGATCCGGGAGAGGAAAGGTGTGCTATCATCTCCATTGCATTCCTCACGATATACGCTCCTTTTTTTAACAACAGTCTGGCTGCTTTTATTTTTTTCGAAAACTTTAGTTTTGATTGTTCTTAATTTTTTACCGTATTATGAAAGTGTAAGCATTGCAATAACTAGCTAGTGTGCTCCGCGGTGTGCTCTAGGGCCCTCTAGTGGATGTTCAGGTCCTCCTTGGCCAACAAAGTGGTTGATATATCCATTTTTTGTCAACAAGTTTGAAAATTCGCCGAAAAAGCACCTTATCTTTGTTTTTGAGATGAAATCTTGACGAGGGTTTCACAAAATCTTTGTTCTTTATTTGTTCTTAGCTTTTGACGAATTTTGAGCTTCGTGTTCTTATAAAATTATGCTTATAAGAAATAGTGTAGATGTTCTGAACAGAACAAGTTACGAACAGAACAAATGTCCTGGCCAAAATGCAAACTTTGAAGGTCATATCACTGAGAGCACAATGGTATTCCTCTACACAAAGAATGAATTGAGACCACTTTACTACTGCCCTTCCAAAGTCTGTAGTTTAAAGAAAAAACTTTTTAGAGGAGGCATTAATATATTCCGCTTTAATCTTTATATAAGGCATCTGACATCGAGAATCTAAAAGAGATCTATTATATGAATTCTGTTTCTGGACATATTTGTGGCCATACCCTTTGGAGGATTGTACTCCCAAAATACCTCCGAGTGTTAGCTGCAGGGCCCACGCCATCAGGGGCCGGGGCGGGCATTGCCCCCCATTTTTTGTGAAGCAGGTAATTTCAAAGCCCCAATAAAAGGTGATAGAAGCCTAAGCCACCGGCCACAACCTTTGTTCGCCTCCCTCATTTTTCAAATTTGTTGCCTGGGCTCTGTGCCTGGGCCCTGAGCCTGCAGTAACTCAAGCGATTAAGCTCTCAAACCCCGTCCTCTAATTCAACTCTGTCCCGTCCACCAACTTTAATGTAATGAATAAACTATGAAATCATCCGTTTTATGATCAAGTGGTCGCAAGAACATGGTGCTGACCGTAAACAAAACATTAAGCATTTAACCAATAAACACTTGTTGAGATTGATTAAAAGTTACTGTGTTCTTTCAGATAATATACAGTTGAATCCCCTGAAGTTGTACCCTAGATATCTTAGACTCATGCTGATTTTCAATTCCCATTGGAGATTCCTCCTTAAACCCCCCCCCCCCCCAACGCCCAACCCCTTTGAAGGTCAGACTTAGTGGGATTCATCTGTAGTTCAGTTTTGTCGATGTTGAAGATACGGTGACCTTATTAGTGGTATGTTCCAAGGAGGGTATAGCTTGATGTAAGCCAACAAAGGTACAGATTGGTCTTAACCAATCAAATCAAAGAACTTCTGTTGTCATGTCAGCATTTAATCAGCACTTTAAACGATTGTAAATGTAACTGCAATCTATATAGCCACCCTAGAAAACAAGCAAATATTTTTTCTGATAATAACCACAAATGTGAGCGTAGGATGAATTCCGAGTAAATTGAATTTCAGCTACTTGACACTTTTGGTGTTCAATGGAATCTAATCCACTGCAAATATGTTGACTTGGTTTGCAAAGCAAAGTTTGATGTAAGTATTTTTTTCAATTAGTGAAATGTTTGCTTGTTCTACGAATTTATTATCAGCTGCTTTTAAGGCATTGTTCCTTCTTATGGCTTGCACTTTAAAATGAAGAACAGTTGAAATGTCGAGAATTTTCTTTTGAACTTTGATCTAAAAGATTAACTGTGGCCTAAGAATATTTGAAGAGCCACTGGTGAAAAAGATCCTTGGCATGCCAAAAATAGGCGCACGTGCAAGTTTATTGTGGCCTGGGGCACTAACAAACAGGAACCGAGATTGCAAAAACACATAATTTTGTCTCTAAAGGCACATTTTTTCTAGCAGCCAATACAAACAGATTAAAAAGCTTTCAAGTTCAGAAGATTGTCCAAGTCAACCTCTACTTCTTGTGTGAATGTAGTATTCAAAACGTCATTTGGGCCTGTCTAGAAAGAGGCAATGGAGGTGTCCTAGGCCCCTGAGAAAGAAGGGTTCATGTTATTGGGTTGAAAAATCCGCAAAACCGTTTAAAAATCGGCCGAAAGTCGCAACCTCAAGTGCATGCAAGTCCCAAGGCGGAAAACTATTGCCAATATATAGGCCACACGTAGTGGAGCCGCGAGCCTATTATATGTCCCAAAGAAGGACACTTTAGTAAAGGTATAAAATTAAAAGTTAAAATAGAAGTAAAAGTCGCTTAAATTTATATTTTGACTAACATTATTTTATTTAAGACCTAGCTCAAAAATAAGAACCCTTTTCTCAAATCTCTCTTTAATCAATAAACGAAATCACATTATACCCCTCTCTGTGGTGGCACCTAGTCCCTCGCTCCCACCATTGATTGCGAGGACGAAATCAATTCTTGACATTCTTCGTACACACCCTTGGTTTACTTACATCAGATAAAAAATATGTTGAACTTAATGCATTGCATAAATTCTTTTGATATCATTCAAACGCACGTAGTTCTTATATTCCAGTTTATCTCCGTTGCATTCAAGTCGATCATGATGGGGATCTCTGCCATAAACACAAAAAAGGAATTGAAGAGTTAAATAAGATGTTATATTTCCATCCATCGTGCCTCAACCACAACTAATACTAATCAATGAGATATCGATGCTGGCCAAGTGTCATCTGGTGAAATAATAACTTGCGTTCTAAAAGTAGCATCTTGTGGTCCTGTAGTAAGGCGCCTTATAAAGCAAACAAACTTGTAAGCTTAGTTCCTTTTATAAAATCTTCATTCATAATAGCCGGCTAAGGGAAGGTCAGATCAAGGGTAGAAAGGGCATCAAACAAGGGGGACTGGAGCATAGCAAGATATAACATGTAACTGAGGCGGCAATAACATGATCTACAAGATTTGGCTTTGATCAACTGTGTCCAAATTCATTAACTTGCAGCCAATTTGCTAATTTATTAGAATAACGTATATGATAAAGTTGCATTATACATCAAGCGTTTAGAGTTTCCCAGATATCAGCTAGCCAAATAACTCTAGACTTGAAGTAGTTCTTTTGCTATTTGTAATAGCAAATATAAAGATTTCCCAGTTGGCGCTCATCTTTTGTTATGAGCACCCATTAAGGATCTTACATTATCTTTTTCAAGTCATCGCCATTCCAAAGTTTCTCGTCTTCTTTTGCTGCCCACAAAAAGATCACGATTTATTTGCAATCCGCATGTCCACACGCGTCCTCGACTTCTACGATTGGCGTATCTTTGAGAGGAGTGATATGGACTTGATTAACTATTCTACAATTTAATAATGCATACATAATAATGAACTTTGTACCAATTTACTACTTTATTTTTATTTCGATATATAAAGGCAATAAACTCTGAAAGTGCCTCTAACAATTATATTCGATTCTTTATATTATTTTTTTTTACATTAAAGAACATATCATTTGTTTTGAATGGGTAACATATAGCGAACTGTATCAATAAAGACTTTTCTTTTTACTTGCACCGGGCATCGCTTCTTTTCTTACCATGAAATTTTGGAAAGCAAACTAAATTAAAACAATTCCTTGAAAATGCTGGAAAGAAACAGCTAGAGCATTAATTTTGAATGCTGTCAGTGCGACATAGACATGTCTGTATGGGCATTGTCAGATATGAAGACATTCTTTGGTTCCATTTTTGTGAAAACCTTTTAAAGTGCCTCTATCTATCATGAAAAATATCAACCTACATGAAACAAGCTTCTCATTACGTCACAATCACTCCCTTTAGTATAGATCTAGATTTTCTCAATGGAATTTTAAAGGTCATTGGCAGCTAGAACCAAGAACAAAGGAGATATATTTTGGAGCACTTTCTCCACAGCGACATCCTAGGCCTAAATCCAAACTGATCTCAGTGCAATTATGCGATGGTCTATGTCCTGGTTTTCAAGATAAGCCCATTGACAACATAAAGTAGCGAATGCTAATTAAAGAATGATAAGACTGTACGAAAATAGAACATATACGGAGGTTAAACTGAGCTGTTTCGTTGCTACGTGCATAAGAAAAGAAGCTGACCACAAGATTTAGAACCGGTAGGACACTCCATATTAATGGGAAAAATAAATTGAGATCGACTTGATGAGATAAAAAGGACTGGTGACTAGACTTAGAACGGCAACCTTAAAACCTATGAGCATTTTTCATTAGGTGTGAGCACGAATACTGTTGTTATTAAAAGTAACAGTCAACTGAGGTTGTTCTTAATATTTCCAAAACTTCAAACTGTAAATGATGTGCTCTTGCAGATATACACGTTACAATGTTTGTGAAAACAATGCTCTTACATTGGTCGAAACATTTGACTCAATTCATTCACCGTGCTAAGAAACAACTTTTTCTTATAATAAAACAATGAAGTTGAAAAGATAGGCTAATCTTTCAAAAATAAACAAACATATTGGATCATATGTTTGTGACATGTCAAATGAATTGAAAATTGCACGTTCGGGAAAGTCTAATGATCCATGGATTCGAAACGAAGGCGTTTCTGTAAAAAAAGTGGGTTGTCTCAAATGTGTGTTTGGGGATTTGTCTATTGACCCCTACTCTACAGCTGTGGTCGCTGCTACTGTGAAGGAAAGACACGAAATAAAGCAAATTTAATTTTTCAATAGCAATATAAGCCTAGAAGCTTAATTTCCTTATAACTAGTGAAAGCTGTGAGGTCATTAAGACTCCTGGAAAGCTGACACAAAATTGAGAAGAAAACAAAACAAAATCAAATGTGACAATCTTTAAAACATTCTTTAAAAAGCATTTCTTGGGTGTGTACCTTTTGCTTTTGTAATTTTACCGGTTTCCATAGCTTCCCCTTAAATGAAATAACCTCCTTCTTAAGCAGTGTTAATTGATTATTCCCAATGTCCATGATCTGGCAAATCCTAGAAAGCATTTAATCAAAAGTTTCAAATGAAACCGACTTATGTCATGAAACGTGCGAGCGGTAGATCACAACAGCGACGCTGTTTGGTTGGTCACCTCGCCGTGGTGCATGATACACGAAAAACATCTCATCCTTGGTGGAACATTGGTAAAGCCGCTTGAACAAATTCACCTCTTATAGTGGCGGTGCAACGACTGAATCAGTGCTCGTAACTTAAAGTCTGTATAATATTCTGAAAAATTTATAACTAGAAATCTGATAATGCAGCAGCTTTCATATGTTGATTGGACTGCAAGCATCGATGCTGGGTCCCATCTTATTGAATTCATCCCAGTAAAAGTTATCAATTTTGATAGCTTTTGCTTCAAGAACAAGACTCAGTTTTCTTCAGTGTGAAAGCCAGAGGGAGGCTAGGGTGGCCATGGCCCCCACAAGGCTGCAGCAAAGGGGTAAGATGCCTTAGCCCCTACTTTTTCTAGCCTTGCCCCCCCCCTACTTTCAAAATCGTGGCGTGAACCCTGATTAAAGGCAATCTTCTAAGGCATTGGCTGTCATATTAGCATTAGGGACCAAAAAGAAATGCTAAGCATAGTTGTACTATTGAAATTTTTCGCTTCTTCGTGATATCCTGTAAAAGTCTGACACGAATGGTGATTTTGCTCTGATCTTTCAGCCGAAACACCAGGTGTTACAGACGCTACTATCAAACTGTTTAATTTTAATTTTGAAATAAAATGGGTCTTTTACCCGATTGGAACTTCGGAAAATGATCGGAGAAGTAGTCCCAGAGGCTATATTTGATTCAGCTAAGCCTTATTCTAAAACAATATGCATATAAGTATGGCTATGAACGTCTAACGTGGAATCGCAGGCAGTACGTGTTATTTCATATTACGCGAGGATATCAACCGTTTTATATCTAACCCATCGGACAAATGAACGGAAAATTTTACTAGACTACATCAAAATTGAGAGTCAGTAAAAAATTATTTGCTTAACTTGCCTTGTCACTCATTTTTTACAATGAATTCTTGCTTTGGGTCAAAATTTTGTTCTTGCTAAGCTCATTCAGCCAATAAACTAAAAAAGAAAATCAAACTTAAAGTATGTGGATGCGCAGTTTAAAGATTAGGGGCATTTTCTGTAATGATCGATAGTTGATTAACATAAAAATTTTCAGCTCAATTTTCAGTTTGGCAGGTATTTGGTACAGGACATACTTCAAACTGCTTCGTTGCATGTTCAATGATCCTTTCAGTTAATTTTTCCAGGGTACAATTAGTGGAAACGAGGATACATAACAGCCTCCTTTTCGTTACTGTCGAAGTTAAAATGAATTGAAAGTAAAGCTATTCTTGGAGTGACTTAGATTGATTCGTGTTCGTTTAAAAATATACGTATACTGTTTCTAGCTACAGGAAAGAGAGATCAAATGTACGTGCTTCGCCATATCATGGCTAACATCCAGTTAACCCCTTAGCCTTAAACTGATTACCATTCAAAGAGACTCTATGGTACAAAGTTTGTTGGAGAGACTCTTAGGTACAAATAAATCTTAGTAAAAGAAGGAAATTATTCAATTAGACATGTTAATGAACACTAAATCCAAACTGCCAGTTGTCTACAGTTACACAGCTTTCTATACAAAAAGGAACTAAAGTGCTACGAAACTACAGGAATATGAAAGTTAAAGTATTTATCTGCAGGCTATCTTTGAAGGAATTTCTACTGGTAGAGGGATGAGAAAAAGGGTCTTTTCGAACTGTGACGCAACTGAGAGTTAAAAAAAGTATAATGGACCAAGTGGGCATCATTGACCGTGATGAGTGTCGCTGCGAAGTAAAATGAAAACTGAGCTGAAACATGCATAAATCAATACAAACATCAGTAAGTAGGGCCCGTGTCACAAGGAGAGCTTAGCAGGGAGGCCATGCCCCCCCTCCCACTTTTTGCTAGCTATAAGAATTAAATCCCCATTTTAGGTGTTGAATAGGTAGCCCTTTTTTGGTACCCTATTTTAAAATCGGTGGCGCAGGCCCTGGTAAATGGACATTAACAAAAAGGCCCTTCCTAGTGTGGAATCATGGAGCAACTGGTAGGGAAAAATTAGGGCCTTATGGAGAGTTCCTTGTTTGCTAATAAACCCCGTGTTAACAAACATTCAAAGCAGTCTTGGCTCACTTTTAAAAAGCCTTTTTACATTTTCAGCTGTTTCAAATCGAGCTTCAATTGACAAAAGAATGCAAAAGTTTCGTCGTTTATATGATATTCCAGCTTCGAAAGAATTTGAACATTTCGCTTTATACCGGTATCACCTCGAAGTTGTTCGTATTACGTTGCATATTGTTGGTACTAGCTAGACATTTGGCAGTCTCTTATTAACTGAATTGACATTTGACAGTTGGAATTTTCATAAATTTTAGAAAAAGCAACCCATTATGTACAAAGTATGAGTAGCATTGTAACAGTTAATCAATTTACTGATTTCGTGGGCTACAATATTTCAAAGACAAGAAATCAACTGTTGTTTGCAAAAAAGATTGTGATTAATTTCCTTTTCATTGAAGGATATAAGGCAAAGAAGATTAAGACATGGCAGGAGTTGACTTGATTTCCTTCTCGTTACTTGTGATTGGTTTTCTTTATCGAAATCAATTCTATTTCTCCATCCTTCTTTTTGTTGCCTCTTTCCTCTCATTATATTATGAATATAATAAAGGTTTGTTTCATTTTCAAATACTCTTTGTCAATTAAGCATGGCTTTTTCTCTAAAAGGCCTGGATATAAGCGGTTGGAAACTTGACAAAATCTTTGACAGGCAATTTGCAATACCAAAGCCGAGAAAATTGCAAATCAGGTTTCTGTCAAAATTAGGATTTTATATGAGACTAGTTTTCATTTGATATCGATAGCATCTTGAAATATTGACAATAGCGATTGGACAACTAGTGACATCCAGTTCCATGCATATATGTAAAGACTCAATTGACAATCGAGACCTGAAAACGCTGAACGCTAATTAACGTTGTGCTCTTGAAATAAGATAATTACCTAGATTTCGCTACAATGACGATTCGCAATACATGTACATATATAATCGCTGTCTTTAATCGCTCTTCCTTTTTCTATGTTTCCTAAACAAGAACCAGGAACCTTTCTGGAGTTTCGCCTCTAACGAGAGACAAAACGTTAACCCAGCGCTTACCCCTCCACGCCATTTGAGTTATTGATATGGAACTTTAGCTTCAGTTGAGAGTAAGGTAGGATCATTCATTTGATCACCCACAGATATATTCAAGCGAGTTAGAGTTACAGCTTCAAGGAAGAAATCCTACTACATGTATCATTACACATTTCCCAGAATGGTTTCCCAGAAAGTTGATTGATAGTAATGAGACCACCCATTGCAAGACCAACAGGACCTAAATCTCAACTTGTAGAGCCCTTGAGCTTTGAGCCTAGGAAAAAGCAAAAATTTGCTAATTGAGCTCAAGGTGATTTCTCCCGTCCCCCTTGCCGACAGAGGGGATATTCATCCTTCACTGCAGACAGGTTTGAATATTTATCGACGAAGCATCCTTTTGTAGATGAAATTGATTCAATGACTTACCCCTTCCCCTTACCATCTATTTCCTCTTTAATTTCCCCAACCACGCTACTCAACAAAATATTTTTCTAAACAGAAAAAGGGATTGGCCTAGGTAAGCAACTGAAATTTACTTCTGAGCAAATCTTTATAAAAATCTTTTTTAAAAATAATTGAATTTTAATCACTTAGTCTGAAAGAGAATCTTAGACTACCTCGAAATGTGCAGAATAAGTAAGATCTGTTCTGGCCTACTTGAGATAGGGCCACACACGCACAGGCACTAGCCCTATCAAAAAACATTAATCGTCCATTTATAAACATACTTAACTATTTTTCTATTTTTGAAGGTATTTCACGGTTTTTTTAAGTGATGTAGCCGAAAAATGAAAAATTCGGAAAATGAGATTTTTCATGACGTTACATTTCAGAACTCGATTGTCATTTAAGTCATTAACTATTTTTCTGGGCACTAGATCTGCGCTTTTACAAGCTTCGTTCCCAAGATGAAGTTCATAAGGAGGCGGAAAACCTTTTTAGTGTTCCTTTGATACAAAAAAAGGTGTTCGAATGTTCAGTTCTCAGACGTGTCTCTTAAGAGCGCAGAACCAAGGAAATCGATGACCCTAACAATTTATTAAACAACCCTTCAAAACCTTTTCATGCCATCTCGCATTGCAGTATTTTTCTTTGCACACTACTCCATATTAAGGCCAGTAGTATTGAACGCAAGAGATATTGTTCCAAACATCATGACACAAGTTTTTTTAAACATTGTGACACATGGCAGATCATCAACATTGAAACACCCGGAATTTCTGTTCCAGAAACATTTTCCAACAGTCATGTTGATCTCAAACAGGGAAATTGCTGTTGACCATCGGCTTTGAAACGTCATGCAAAATGGCATGTGCGCTTTACAGCCTTGAAATCGTGCAAAAATTTTAATAAGGTTAATAAGCCAAAAATTATACTCCATGAAAACCGCAATTTTACAACCATTACAATTTTATCGCAACAACATCATTTCCTACGCTATCTATGATCGCTAGCTCATATCCTGCAAAGCGATACAGAGAGTAGTAAACAGAATATTTGTCGTAAATACGATTCACTAATAACTATTCAAAAAGAAAATTCAATTGTACCACGTTGGCAAAGAGAAAAGTGGTCGCTCCTTGAACTTTAAGTATAGGGCTCCTGAAAGGAGGCACAAAAAATGGTTGTGTAGGAGCCTGTTGCCATCGATTCTCATACAGTGGTGCCGTGGAGGGGAGGCCAGATTTCCTTGTTAAAATTCAGATAGATTTCGGGGAGGGCTCAGCCTCCCTTAACTAGTGAGTTTTATTGGTTGGACGCTTTCTTTGCTTGAAACCCTCTTTTAAAATATCGATTTCTCGTGAATGAGCAATTTCCTTATCAGCCATTTTGTAACATAAAATAGTTTGAATGACATCTAAACACAATGAAGAGTCTCTAACACAAATTCAAGTATATTGGGTATTTTAATGGTGTGGTCACGAGTGTGGCCTTTAGAAATTGCCTACAGCACAGCCTCTCTTCCCAACTTTTTAGGATTGCACCCCTGTTCTCATACATTGTCAAGGCATGAGATTTTGAAGTCTTTTTCAGCGTTAGTTTCCCCCAGACATAATAGCATGCCAGGTTATGATTCCTAAATGCTTTCTTGGGAACACCAACATCCCCGCACATTAGGTAAGAGTACTTAAAAAATTACCCAAAAATACCAGGTGAGCCCTTAACGATACCATGTCTATGCAGTGTGAAAAAAAGAAAACAGACTTTAGGCTACAGCCATAAAAGCAATTACCAGAGAAAAGAAGTCTCTAACCATAAAATTTCACGTATGTAGTGATCAAACTATATTCCATACCAATTCACTTGTCTTCAGCAGATCCCTTTTAGAAGAATCAACTGTCTTGTTTGCTTATGCGTCATATTTATTTACACGGAAAGACAATTTGGCTACTTGGCGATTTTTGTAAAAAATAGTTTAAGACCTCATAAAGATTCTTGAGTTTTGCAAATTCATAATAGACTCAATGGAATGCTGATCCCTCCGCCCATGCATCCCCACCCAATAGTGCTACCATTAAACACACTGTATTCAGAATCCTGTAACATATTAAACAGGGCAAATTAGGTGCGAGGATGGCTCAGTGGTTAGGGTTGCGGGCTACAGATCCAAGGGTCTGGGGTTCGAGAGACCTCCCCAATTCCAGGCGTAGAAATAATCGGAAGGAAGGACCAGGGCACTGATCAGTAAGCAAAGCTTGTCAGTGTTTTAGAAACTACCTTTGGATGCTAGGTGGGAACAAATATTAAACAGCGAGAGACGAAACATATGCTGGGGGCAAGGGTGCCTTGGTTCAGAAAAACGGATATTTTATCTACTATTCTATCCCATTCAATTGACAATTGCTTATTGCTTGGGGATTATTTGCACGAACCCTCTCAGCCCAAAATCACGATAATAAACTCATTTTGCAGGATTTATTTGAAAAAAATGCTTCTTTCTCTTGAAAAACTTGATTAATTCCAAAAAACCACTATTTTCAGAAAACAAATGATGTAATTTTCTGCACATGGTGTTTTTGGCAAAATATCATTTTCCTTATATTTCAATGATGCTTTGTGGGCAAAATCATTGTATCTCGAATCATCGAGTAGAATACATATAAAAACATATTTATCCTCCTCTCATTGTGGCAAACTCTGCGAAATTAAGAAGCAATTTCAATGTAAAAACGATGCCTTAGAAACGGAGATTGGCATGATTAGAGAATGCAATATAAACCTGATACATTAATATAGTAAAATTAAGAATTATTATGAGCAGAAAATTTGCACAGCCTAGTAATTAAAATGGAACGAAAACATCCTGAAAATAGATTATTTCATGAAAATGAAAACAGTAGGTAATATATTAACTAATTACTGTGGATTATTGCTTAAGAAAAACAAGATACGATTTTAGAACACCCACGAAATAACAAAGAATAAAAGTTACGATTGTGAATTAATTTCTTGCTTTATCCCTTTAAATTTGAAAATATGTTTTGTTCAGATTGAAGCTGAAAGGCCAGGTGGAAATCTTAATGATTTTCCAAAGTGGTAATATGCTGTTTTCATAGGCAATTCTAGAAGCATGGACCTTTTTTTCTCGACTTTGTTTGTCATCCAAAAAAAGATTAAAGCGTCCGTTGGTTGAATTAAGCAAATGGATGCTTCTAAAAAAATAATAGATTCAAGTTCTTTTAAGAGCTTTAGCAACAGTTGTAAAAGAGAAACTATGACTTTACTGAGCTGAAAATGCTACATGGAGTTGCAAAAGTGTTCCTATTTCTTGCACTTGCAGTTTTTTGGACATTGTTTCAAACTTTCCCCAATAGCTAATATTCAGAAAAATTTTCAGGACAGATCTTACAAGCTAAATTACAATGTAAAATATCTGTCAAGGAAAAGTGAAAAATGAAAACCAACTTTTTGTATCAAAAATCAACTTTTAAACAACATTTAAAGGCAGCATATTTGTGATTTGTTCCCTAATGTACTTGTTGCACAAATTTACGATCGTTAGCATGTTAAGGCAGACCTCAATCCGAAATGGACTTTTGGCTCTCTTGGTGATATGTTCCATGTTGCTAATTTTACAATAGCATTACTAAGTTTAGCCAATATAATGTTTGAATACTTGATGACCTTGGTATGTTCTGTTAACCGTTATCGAGAGAGGTTTTGGCCAACTCAAGATACTACCCTTGAAGATCAAATATATTCACTGGAGTTAAATTTCCAGATCAACAAATGACAGCACAGCTGCTCAGATCGATTGGCAGAATCAAACATGGGAGAGATAAGGGGGCATAGAGCGAAGGGCAAACATAGACGGGCACAAAATTTTCGGGGGGAACAAAATGATGGAAGGAAAAAACAGACATCAGCACAATTACATTTGGACAATTACAGAAGCTTGTTTACAGCAGCGTAATCAGAGGTACCAAGTGCCCTTCCTTTTGATATGTTGTTCTCAAAGTCAAAAAAAAGCTATATTCCTTACCCTATCTTATCATTCATTCATTCAGTAAATACGTGCTTTGCTTTCGCAACGCCACCAATCTATCAATACGAGAGAATATTGAGCTCCCTTTCAAAAGATTTCTTAAACTAGAATTAATTTTTTCGATAGCATTTCTTCTACCCATTTGCATCGTGTTGATCATATTAATGGATTCAATTAAGGGTAGGAGAATTGGAAAAGGTTCAGTGCTAACTATCAGTGTAGAATTTTTGACTGACCATTAAAAATTCAAGATTAAAAGCATTATTGTGAAACACAGCAATCTCTCTAAAACCCCACCTCATATCCCCCTCCCCAATTTGTTGCCGTTGCTTCAACCAAAGGGTGTTACTAAGTACAATTTTCAGAGCCTTGGTGTTGTTCAATTGACTTCTGCTGGAGAGCTGTTATGGAATTTTCTCGATCAGCTTTGTTCTGGGGTGGAGGGCGTTGTGATTATGGGCTGGCTTTGTATCTAAATCTCTAACGCATATATTCTAAACTAAAAATATCCACCATAATGAAGAAAACAGAAGACCAAATCAAAAGATTACAAGAGCTTAATACTTCTGGGGGAGGTTTTAAGGAGATTAAGATGATAATTTTATCGCTCATCATAGGCAGAACTGATGGCTACTGACATTTGGGCAAATCGACCCATTCAACTTATGTAATCCTATATAAAGAAAGTTTAGAAAACCACCTCAAAATAATCATTTGTAGGTATCTAACCACTGAAAATGTGAAAATGCAAGAATAATCCATTCCTTTTTAGCAGCATATGCATTCTCATGTTGTCCAGAAGCCACCGAGCATGCTTCTAATCAGGGGCGCATTAGAGATATAAAGGGGGACTAAAGACAGTGTTTTCCTGAAGTTAAGCGTCAAAGAGGAAATATTTAAAAGACTTTTGAAATATTGGTACTTGATGTAGGGTATAGCTCCCCTGCCCCTAAGAACTGTGTCCCTTGAGATTAAGAGCAGGAAACGTAGTGCTAGGGTGGCCCTTCAAACACCCTTTGCCAATGAAAAAAGATTTTTACTTTTTGGTATTGCTTTTTGCAACATTTTGATGTGAGGCCCCCTTTGCGCTTTCACACGTACCGAATTTTACAAGAGAAACCAGTTAAGGACAAATCCTTAAAAAATCATTGCTTTTACGCTATAAGTAGTCGTTAAAAACATAGTGTAGCAAAAATTAGAAAATCAAGCAAAAGTCTGCAATGAATGAAAAAAGCAAAAAGACAAATGCCAAATTTTGTTCCAATCTTTCCACTGTTATCTTATCTGAACAAATTCAAATGATGAGACTACTTTAATTCAATCACTGTCTTGTCTGTCCCCTTATTTCCGTGGTAAGAAATTACTCAAATCCAAATTAAGATAGGAGACATTTATTAAATGTTAAGTAACCTAATGTTCACGATAATGCATTCTTTTGCTTGTGACCATGATTAAAACCATTTAATTTGAATTAGATTTTAAATTAAAGTTTTTATTCTCTATTAAAGATAATCAATTTTGACAACGGCTAACATATATCTTTTTCATCAAATACATATCACAATTTAATCACGTTTTATACGCATGAATGTGGTATAGATTTGCACGATAAGACAAAAAAATTATAGGTCAATAAAATCAACTTAAGCATTATCAATTTTGTTCAGCATCTTGCTAGGATTTCTTAAATTATATCTCATATTCTTTCTCTCAAATAAGTTAATTACGTCTTGACTATCATGATAGACTGTCAACTTAGAAAACCAATGGGTTGGTGATTCTCAGAAAATGACTTTTCCTTTTCTTTTCATTATGTTCCTTAATTGATACTTGATAGATAACTAAATATAAAGAATATCATGGGAATTGAAAGCTTTACATACTTTGAGTATAATGACATTATGACAAACCTTGACGTTTTGAGATGAAGTCCTTAATTGCGTTTGACATTACTGCAGTTAATCAGCAAGCGAAAGAAATATGGATAATTCCTTTATGTTTTCATCAAATGCTTAAAGTTTGGCTCGTTCTATTGGAATTTGCCAACCCACTTGTAAGTAATATAAATATTTTGACTTCTCCTAGAATGACTATTACCCCCTGAATATCCTTGCAGAAATGTGTTCTTTTGCAGATACTACCAAATTTTGATCCAAGAGAAGGGGGTACCAATATGGCTACTTTGAAAATTATTCTGTTTAGAAAGATTTATGTAAAATGATTTTGATATGTTTTATTAATGATACCTTCCAGTTACACGGCCGTTGGCAGTTTCTTGGTTATTTTTTAAAATGCTGCTAAAAAGGTATTTGCAACCTTTTTAAATGCTGGTTTTCTTTCTTAAGCAATTGTATTGCTGATCAAAAGATCACTGAAAGCTTTTTCTAGATTCTAAAACAAAGACTGGATAATCTGTAAAAATTACAATTGTAATCTAAATTAGTTTTTGGGAAAAATTGAAAAAATACTAGAAATTTCTGGTGTTGAAATTAAATTTTTTACGCACTTTTGATACAGTATAGTCCTGATTTGTGGAATTTTTAAAATAAATGCAAATTTTGACATATATTAGACGCACTATCATACTTTTAAACTAGCATAAACTTTATAAGAATATGTCCAAAGTATAATGATTTAATAAGTCTAATTATTGAAGAAATTGTGATTAAAAGTAGTAACCAGACACGAATCAACAGTCCGACTTTTATTGTTTTCGTGAAAGATAGACAGAAGCAAGGATTGGAATTCTTCTTCCAAAACAGTTTTAGCCTAATAATCACAAATATTTAAGAACATTAAGTTTCAGCCAAGACTAAGATAAACTATTAGATAAAAAGTGTGTATTGACTTACATGGCAAGAGCTAAGTCATGTAGATAATATACTACGAATAGACTACACTCTTTTTTGTATCAACCAGTAAATTGAAGTTCAGGCTGGCTGTTTTTAAGTGTTTGGAAAACCTGAGGCTGGATTTCTCTTAATTTGTTCTTATATTCTAAGAGTGTTATCAGTTCGGTGGCTATTTACTGTGTCGTAGGTGAGTGTTCAGACCCCATTTTCCATCAAAATGAGTGAGTCATCCTTTGTTGGCCGACAAGTTTGAAAATTTATCAAAAAACCACTAGATGGCGAAAAAGATCCTCGCTTTGAGATGAAATATTATTCAAATTCCATTACATTAGCTTAGCCTCAGCTTGTTTTTATTTTATTCTTAACTTTTGACAAAGGCTCGAGCTTTTATGAAAAAATTGTGCGTAAGAATTTGTAATTATTTTCTCTTTAAATTGGAATAGTTATTTACAGATGTTTAAAAATAATAGACGTCATTTACGTTCTTATTAATGAATATCAAAAGAGGCCAAGGGCGATGGCATCGAGACTTTTCAGTAAGATTGTTGATGAAGCCCAAGACAATGTGATTGGTTCTTCTTTTGACAAGTGGTACAGAAAATTTTGATCCATTCTGTATCTGGTACAGGGAAATTAGAACCAATAAATTCTCGGATGTTTCTTCCATAGTCTGCCATCAATTTCAATGTATTCAAAAAACACGTAGATGTTTCTGTTGTTCTTAACGTAACATACTGTTTTCAAACGTTGTAGAGCGTTCTGGGTAACCGGGAACACTTTCAGGTACCTAGCTAACTATCTACTTAGAATCAAGGGAAAATTTCTTGTTCATTTGAGTAAAAGCTTACATTTTTCGATAAGAAACAATTTTTGGCTTTGCCAGAGCTGAGACAAATACAAGAGCCAAGCTGTATCCACAAAAGCAAAGTCCTTCCTCTTCTACTTCTGTTGTGTAAATCACAGTCACATCTGTGACACAGTACAACCCGGCAGGCAATCACTACAAGAGAAGCGAAACAGTGTAGACAGCTTGCCGAAAACATACAACACCTCATGTTTGAGTAATGAGAAGATTACAGCTTGTACCAAAATATATATGGCATAATAGTAACTGTCAAAATAACATGCCGGTTTTTTTTGTATAATGGGACGGTCTTTTTTAGAGAAACTGTGCTATTTAAAGAGTTCAGCATCACACGCGACAAAACGATAGGGTCATAGAGATCTCTTTCAGGGCTGTGTTCACTAAATTGGAATGCTTGTGAAACAAATGTTGGATTGCCTTACTGTCAAAAGAAGACAGGAGGCTATATATTTAATTCGACAGTAGTTGAAGTTTATTTAGATTTAGATTCCTTCAATTCCTTTGTTATTTACTTTTGTGCCATTTGCTGTACTCGATTCTTCCTTTGGACCAAATTTGTAACTAGAACAAAAAATGATCATAGGGTAATCCTTCGGGAGGCCACAAACTTTTTTCATAACAATGAAAGGCTAAATTCAGATAAAATTTAGGCTTTCTGCCATATATATCAAACTTTCGTTTGATGTCAAGATTTAAGCCTGTAGATTGACTCTGTCCGAGATATGGCTGTGATCACTAAAAGCCATGGCCGTTTTTAAACTTGGCGGCTTGTTTGAAAATTTAATTATTTATTTATTCAAGTTTGTATTTACGTGTAAATTTCTTTTGCTAGAAAGCTTAAAATTGAGGCTAAAATTTTGAGGAGCTAGTTGCAGTTTTATGGGGGCATGGAGCTATTTCCTTTTAACCATCAATCCTTTCTATATTGTCTCAGCTGAGTTGTAAGTTAGTATTACAAACTTCGGTTTGTTTGACATCAGGTAAAATGGTATCAAAATCAGCCTTAGCAAGAACTGTTTTCAGAAACCGATAATAAAGAATAACTGGTGCAGTCTAATAACATTGTATGTTTGCAAAGGGACATTTCTAGCATTTTGTCAAAAGAGGGCAAAGGACCTGGTGGTCGAACCTGTTTTACTTCTGGTGATGACCCCAAAGTTCGATTCTTGGTACCACACAGGCCCAGGTGACTTTATTCGAGAAAGCCAGACCTTGGAGTGGAGGAGGGCTAATTCTAAAGCATTTTTATGATAAAATGACTCAGATTTGAAAATAAGCTTTTGGAAAATGAGGTCAATTAAAGAATTTTGTAGAAGATATTGATTTTGCTGCACACCATTAAAACTAAGAAAAATCTTTAAACTGGGGCTTAAAGATATATTTGTTGGATATATTAATCCTATGGAAGTCTAATTTTTCATGAAGCTCTTAGTGAAATTTTGTAATTTCAGAAAGAAGACTACTTACAAACATTAAAGCTTTAGAAAAATTTAATAATGAAGCAAATCCAAATAGAAAAACCCTTTATTAGCAGAGATATCGAATTTATTTAAATAGCTTACTTTAGGAAGCGTTGCTTAGAGAGAATAATTCTAAACGGAGGTCTTTACCCAGAAATATAATCCAAAATTATATTAAATTCAGGAAAGAATTCTAAATTCTAATATTAAATTCTAAAACCAAATTCTAAATTTTAAATCAGATTGTTTATGGGTAGAACAATAGATTTATTAAACTGTTCTCATAAAGCTCTATTGGTTTTTATTACATTGGACAGGAAACTGCTTTTGACATTTGCTTTAACAGCATTCATCTTCTAGGCAAACCCTCCATTTTGTAATGATAAAATTGTGAAAAATCAGTATTTGGAGTCAGACACAATCAAAGGTTGAGTGTATTTTGAAAGGCTGGGTCCTTGCTACTATGGCTTAGGTAGTTCTTTGTCTCTTTGGGGGGCTTGAGAAAACTCTAGACTATCTACAACCGGTATTGCAGTGCATTTATAGGTTTCAAAAGTGGGTATACAAAGCTACAATATCAGGGTGTTATGCCAAAGAGATATGAGGCTGTAGTCCACTGTATTTCAGCAAAATGCATTTTTATAACTAAAAAAACCAACTTTCTACTTCATAGAACTCTCCCAAGCTTTAATACTCAAAGGTTGATAGTTGATTTTGGGGCAAAGACGAGTTTAGCAATGGAAAATTAGGGATCCACGCCCTTTTGATTGCCACAAAATGCCGCTTTTAAAGTGATTTTTGGAATCAGAGGGAGGGGGGGGGGTGTCCACTGTTCTTGAGGAACCAAGTTTTAATTCAATTCTTGAATTGTGTACTGTCTTCATTAATTCTGGGAGTGAATTTCAGATTTTAAGTCCTTGAAATATTAATGATCTGATACCAGTTGGTAGTTCTGGCTTTTGGGATGTCAAGGTGGTTCTGAGTCGAAGGTTGTAACCTGTTGTTTTTAGATACAAAATAGTCTTTCATGAAAACAGGATAAAGGTTGCTAAGTGTTTTATAAACTTCAAGGGCTAAAAATTTAACTGATTGGATATGACTGGTAGTTTCTTTTGAGTTAGTAAGCAATCAATGGAGAAGCCAAAGGTCCTGTTTGTCCTGCGGGGCAGAATCACAAATTTCCAAAGATAACAATCTTTAAAATAAGAAAAAATTAATTCATGTTCTGAAATCATTTCATGCCTGATTGAAGGGCATCTTTTACCTCATTCTACACTTATTCTTCATGACTGTTCCCTTTTTCAATTTAGGCACACAGGGTGTCATATTGTAACCGGAAAGGAATATCGGGTATCCTGTAAGTAAGTTGGTATTATCAAAAATGTAGCTCTGTGGCAAGTCCTGCCCAATATTTGTAGGCAAGAGTATACCCTATGTTTGGTCCTGCCAAACAATGGGCAAACGCCTTGTAGCCCTGTGTTTGGTCCTGCCTCACAATGGAAGAGAACAATGGCATTCCTGCTCGTCAGAAATGGCAGGACCTGAACTTTTAGAGCCTTATGTTTTCTATAATTTGTTGATTTTCTACGCCGTGGTCACAAAGAATTTTCACTCAGGCCATAGTTAGGCTTTCCTTAGGAAAAATAACTATTTTGATATCATGATCAAACTAACTGTAACGAAGACATCAGTTGTAACGAAGCAGCTGAAAAAGTTTGTGCTGCTAGAAGCTCCGGCCAGGAAAATATTTCTAATCAACACAAAAGGCCGACACCGTCGTTTCTTGATTTAAATACGATCGATCGTTTCAAGAAGAGTTATATTTATGGAAATCAATTTGTTAAGAGTCTTTCTGTTGGTCATATTTATTGTTCACGTCAGGAATATCACATACATTGCAAGAAACTTGCCATGCATAGTTTTCTCTCAGATTGCAGAATGTAATAGTCCGAATAGACTAGTAGAAATTCCCTTCTCGTTAATTTTCTCTTGCTTATGCTGACTTCCTTTTCCACAAACATCCATATCAATAGACAACAGTTGAAGTGACAAAGTAAACATGAATCCATAACTATATTTTTTCTCAATCGCCTATAAATCTTGCCAATCTTTGGTAAAGAATTTAACTGCTTAGCTGCTTTTTTACAGATCTTTTCAAAATGAGCTTCAGACTTTAAATTTTCATCGATCTGAACACCAAGCAAAGTAACGCTTTTCTCCAATTTTATTGCCAATTCTTGGTCAATTTCAAACTCACTTATATTCTTATCTTTGCTGCTGATTGTCATAGCATGATATTTGGAGTGCAATCTGGATTTGCAATCATTTCATTTGATTTAAACCAAAAAGACATTTAGTGTTAACTTTTATAAATTGCAATAATTTATCAGTATCTGTTGCAGTAACAGATATTGTTTTTTCATCAGCAAAATTACATAAAGACCCTTTATAAAGGCTATAAAAATTTTCGTTTTTAAAAATATTGAAGAGAAGAGGTTCACGAATTGATCCCTGTGGCACTCCTTGTTCAAGTTTGACCCAGGAGCTATAATGACCTTTCACCTTGACTCTTTGTTTCTTATTAGACGAATTTATCTACACCATAGGCATGTAGTTTTGCTAAAAGTAGGCTTTTTGGTAGACAGTCAAAGGATTTTGATAAATCAATAAGGACAGCACCAATATGTTTGTCTCTTTCCAGTTCTATTTTCCAGTCTTCAATTTGTCTAAAAAGAGCGTGCTGGGAAAAAGGGTTTTCTATATGCGCATAAGAATTTCGAAAATCATCTAATCAATTCTTCTTTCACGGAGCTTTGATATTCTATAAAAGAAACATATTTCTAGAGCTCAGACTTAATTTGCTTTATAACAGAATTAAGTAATGACGTCAGAAGATCTATTTTCAGAACTTTTTAATTTGGACCACATAGTTCAAAAGAAAACCGAAATTTACTCCTAAATATAAAAAATCAATCAAATCTGTAACAAAGTGGCTAAAATATAGCTGTGAAAAGACAAATATAAAGCATATAAAAGGATTATTGCTGTTTTGACCTGGCTTAAAGGTTTGTATAGATTTGTTACAGCAAGAGACTTAGATTTGAGGCTAACTTTATTTAGATTCAACTTGTTCTTCACATGTAAGAATATTTTAAATTATTTTTGCTTCAGTTTATATGAACAAAATTTAAAAACTTTTAAACCATTTTGTGATGCGATCGTTGTATGATCTATATTTCTTATTTCCTTATCCAGTTTGATTTGAAATTATATCTCTAGTCTCATGCTGTTTCATAAACTTTTTTAGAAATATCTACTTCTTTAATCCTACTACGGCCATCGAATGTATCTTATCTTTCTGATTTGAATAGATGATTGCTTCTGTGACAATCGACATTGATTTTGGCCTTTGCTTTTTTCACTCTGTCCATGGGACTTAAACCCTGCGTTCCCAAGAAGATGAAAGGGCACTCAACTTTACAAATTAATTTCAGTGAATTTGATATTTTTACATAGAAAACACGTTGGACTAATGAGATATGATATTTTAGGTCTTACAACAAAACACTTCATCTTACATGCTTTATTTACTATAAGGTCCTACAACAAAACACTTCATTCTTGTCACATTATATATTACATGCTTTATGTCCAATTAGTAAATAAGATGTTAAGCTACTAAGTATAACTAATACGGGTACAAAACGCGTTCATTTCTCCGCATATTTTAAGGTAAATCTTCATATGATCTGTTATCTTTTATTATGGCCAGAACTTGTAAAAGCTGGAAGGGTGAGGTTTTTACACCCAGCCGAGTCTTTTAAATCTCTGAATTGGTCGGAGAATTTGCGAGCAATCGGAAAATCTAATTTGTAATTATAAAACCTATCTACCGTAATAGCATAATCTTATATAACGCTGATGATGAGAATATTTTCTTTTCAGTAAGAAAATAACAAACCGTATAATGTTAATGTTTTGTAGGTATGTTAGAACAATTTTAGTTTTACAATTGGCCTATTGTCAGTTAGAAATTTGTTACCCTACACTCTCCCAAAAATATCCGTTAATCTACGTCCTTTCTTTTATGTTGGATTATTGCTAAATAGATGCTGTTACGTCATTTTGTGCTTGATAGTAAGTGATAATAGGGGTCTGGAACACAGGCTAGTTTTTTTAGCTTCCAATGATACAACGCAGGTCATTAGCTGAACATTTCTATCCTCCTGCCATTCCTCGTCGTTTGACAGTCGACCCTCTGCTCAAAATACTTACACTTTGAATATCTTATTTTGCAAATGTGGGCCTATTTCATAAGTTTAGCTTGTCGCCCTAATAAATCTTGTCACAATAAGAAATGTTTTGACAAGCAGACTGCCATGTTTGTGCCACAACTTTAATATCTTTAATCAATCCATAAGAGTATGTTATTCCACATGAAATACAAATACCATGTGGATTAAACTACCTATGATTCTGTGTTTACCACTTTGAGATTTTGAAACAGGAAAAGCTAATCAAATTTTTACAAACGTTTCTTGAATGTGATAATGTTTCCCCTGACAAGGATGAGCTATTTCCAAGACAGTCTTTACACAAGTAGTTGTATTCAGGGATGCCGAGGGGGCAGGGGGCTAATTACCTAAAGCCCTTAAGGTCTTTCTTAAGACCTTACTTTAAGACTTTTAGACTTACTTTACCTTAAGACTTTAAGGTAAGGACCTTATAAAGTAATGAATTCTATTTCAGAAAGGAAATTGATCAAACATAGCAAGGTATGCTTAAAAATAGCAAATTTTTTAAAAGTTTTCAAAAGAGACAGTGAGAAATATTCTAAGATGTATTTTAATTTGATCTTAGTGCGTTGTCGCGCAAACAGTTATTCGGTTTATAATAATCATTGGGAACCTTACCTTACCTTTCAGTTTTGCACCTGGGTCTCTGAGAGCTCTCAGTTGCCCTGGTCGTTCTGATGCAAAGGGGACCTCGGAATTTAGCCTAAAACGATACTGATATTCTATCACTGTGTTTCATAACTGTACTGTGTGTGTGTTGTGTGTTCTTTACTGAAGTGTTGATCATTTGCTAAATATTGGCAGAGCAAACATTTTAATTCCTTCCTATATGTTATAGAATCCTTACATTTAAAGATGTGTATGATTTGAAATTTTTAGATTAAAGAGATGCCTTATCTTTTGAGGGAGACCCTCCTTTAAAAGAAATTCCATGTTATCTTTACTTATATTTTGTCATTAACATTTCAATACCTTTAATGATTGTAACTCCTAAATAATTTTATGCTAGTTTAAGAATAATTTTTCTATGTGGTGGAATCTCAAAAATTAAAATGAACTTAAAATGAGATAAGACAGATAGGTGGCTAGGAAACTGCATTTTTATATACTACAGCTGGACTGTAGTGCAGTGCATGGATTAAAATGGCTTCAATCATCATTCAATTGACCTTCACTAGATTCAAACATCGAGTTATTTCAAAGTCGCGTATATTTTGAATTCATTCTACTCTCTGCCAACCCAAACAAAAACGTCAATCAAAATCGATATAGCTTTAAGAACAATTGAATGGCAACTACGAGAATAGTTAGTTCTGATTATGTATCTTAGGTCATTTTAAGATTAAGCTCGAATTTGTCAACATTGCTTATAATTCTAGGCTGTTGCCTGTTATCTTAAACCTGATGCTCTCATACTTGGTAACTCATCAGTTAGTAGAGTGAAGTTGCTTCTGAAACTAGCGAAAGAAATGGTTTCCCATTTACAGATGCATTTTTTGGTTGTGTCTTAAAAGTGCTCTTTGTACCTAGCATCATAACTTTTGAACGATATATGGCAAACCAAACCAACTGGTAAATTGTTAGAAGCTAAAAATATACGACTGGGTTGCTATTGCATGCAAATGTATGAAATTTCAATGCCGACTTATATAAGAACAATACCCATACAAGGATTGGCAAAAATAGAATTTATAACAGCCACATGGCTCAAAATAAACAAATATTGAGAATGAGTGGTACTTTTTTGTAGTGCCGCCATGATCCTATGGTAAGCTCTCTTATTCTTAAAATTACAGTTTACTTAATCTTCATTGATACAAGCTTTCGAAAGCAAATTATAATTAAACGTATACACGCGTCATTTTTCATTGAAGATATCTTTAAGATAAGGCCTTGGATTAATATGACATTGCAGACAAACGTTCATACGATAATCGAATTTTGTGATAAAAATGCAACATGACGTTTTGTTATCTCGTGATGGTATGTGCTATCAGATCTAAATAATAAATCCAGAAATCACACAGCTCACTCTAAAGAATGACTGTTTCCTTTAATGGTTGTTGGCTAAGACGGTGCAATAATCCGCTAAATCCCTCGGTAGGCTTTGTTTATATTCATAAGACAGGGGTATTCATCATTAATCCCATTTAGGATTCGTTTCCAGGAAATAGGTGTAAGTCGTGTATCACGCTGCATAGCATTTCATTACCAAAACTGTAACAAGATTTAAAGGTCATTAATGGCTCACAGTGCCAAAATTCACTCCTTTTACACTTTAGTGGATAAGAAAATACGGACTTCTATTTTGACCTAACGCTGGACATTTGCTAAAAATATCAACAGTAACAAAGGTGAAGATGCTAAAACGAGCTTATTGTTACATTTTACAAAAGTCGAAAGAGCCTCAAAATGAATGAATGGAGACTTTTTGGTCACCAACTTTGCGACAGTTAGTGTTTCATCTAAGCAAAGAAATTGCTAAACAAAGCTTGCCGATTTTAGAACTTGTTAGATGGGTGCTTGACTTTTGCTTGACGGCAAAAGTAAATTTTCTTCCCCTTGTTGGCTAGAAGTATGACAGCTATTTATAGCTAAAAATGATATTTAGAAAGTACTAACTCTTTTTGTAAATTAAAATCAATTGAATTGTTTCAAAATCTGGTGGGAAACCTCATTCAAGGCATTGGAAAACCTCAACACATTTACATAAAGTTTTATGTAAACCGTAATGTCATATCTCAAATGCTTTCCTTCGTACTTACAGGAAAAACTATGAATTGTAACATATTTTAACACGATCAATCATTTGAAATAAATCTCTTTACGCTGATTAATGTGTGGCCAAATTCTAGGAAATTGTTACGTTATTAAGTCATACTATGATCATCACACAAAGCTATTTTGGCTATTTATGTTCGTTTTTTCAGCCAAGTTATTGTTAAAAAAAAGTACCGGCAGCTTTCTCTCTTTCAAACTTGCAAGGGACTGGCGAATTTGCTGGGCATTGGAGAAAATTGGAGAAAGATGAAGAAAACTGCTTAAAAACAAGAAAGCAGACGAGAATTACGAGAATAGTGACAACAGTCTGAAAATGTCTGGAAATCTTGCTCGAAATAGAGAAAATTTAAAGCCAGAAAGAGTTTACTATTCTTTATCCTGCAAAGTGAGTTAAAATCCTTTAGAATAATGAGTTGGGCAGCAGGGTTGGTTGGAGTTGAGGTGGAGGAGAGACCGAGAAGTGAAAGACCTTGGCCATAAAATTTTGCATCCTGGCCTGCCAATATATATGTTGTTTTGCATCAAGATATTATGTTGTAATGATTGTTGAGCTCTGTTTACTATGCCATCGGGAACCGAAAAATTTGCGATTACCTTTAGCTTTTCAAGATTTTTGGGGGAAAGGGGATATCTCAAGGAATTAACTTATAAACGATAATAAATTCTGTTAACACCTGATATAAATCTAGAATTTGAAGTTGGGACCAATTTTTAAACTTTTGACAAGTTATATAAAAACTAGTGGTTTTAACTGAAAGACCTACCAAGCTGAAATAGAATGCAATTAAAAGCATGTAAAACCTTAGACCCAACTCTAATCACATGCTGGGTAGCATTATAATATTCTGTGGTGGCTTGCGTGAATCTTTCAATATCTACCCTAGGTTTTACTCTGGGTACCAAACTCTTTTTTTTATATAAAGTGAGTCTGGTTCCCAGGGTACCCTAGGTGATACGCTAACCTACAAATTTTTTACCTGATTTCAATAAAGAGTGGAAACTTCGAAGCAGCAAACTTTGTGATCCCCTGTCCACTTATTTCAATTTGATATCTCTCTTCAAACTTTGATGACAATGCGGGAGAAATCAACCATTAAAAAAGAAGGCACCTTTGATTGGTTTAGTTTTTATCAATCATAATCCTTCAAAGAACATCTATGAATTTCAGTTTCTTCTAAAAAGTATTCTTCTTTCATAAATAGCATATGTCATTGATTGATCCAATTAGGTTCAGTTGAATTCTCGAAAACTCCAGGCAGTGGGAGACAGTGAAGTTGGGTCCCAGACCTCTCAAGTGGGCAATCTTTGAATCGCACGATAAGCGAGAATGAAGACTCGTTTTAGTAAAAGGTCTTTTTCACTTTTTTCTGTATTCCAAAATTTTATTACGGGTAGGGGGGCAAGGGCATATTTATGGATCAATTACTTTCCAAAAAGCACCCCTGTCTTCTTTCGTATTTTTTTGCTGAGTACCTGGGGATATCCACGGATACCTAATTGATAGTGAAAAACGATATAGATAACTCGGTTTGGAATGTTTCGTTATAATTAAATACAACAATTACACCTTATACTAACATACATTGTAGTGCGTAGAAAAATAAATTAGTATATGGTAGCAAGCTAAAGAAGAAAGTTAAGTTAACAAAAAAGATATCTAAGTTAATAAAAAATATACTTAAATAAGTTGATGTTATCTTTTAATGTTCAGATTCCATGTGAAGCACAGGAAAAAGTTGTTCACTACTCAATTGAATGCATTCATTTTTCTCGAAATTACGTTCAAGAGCAAAACTTATACAAAGAGGTGCAAGATTTATTAACTACTGTTACTGCATTTAGACTATTCAAGTTCATAAAATATTTCAACTATCAATCTTGTATACTATTATTTGTCTAATGTGGGTCTAATGTGGGGTTGTATAAGCTTAGGAGGCCTTAAATACACATAAAACTGGGGCTGTCTGTATCACATTTATCTAGTATTGAAAATATCAATTGTCTAGATTAATATCGCTTTATTTCTGGGCAAACCTGTTAACATTAAGCGGAGTTCGTATTGTAAAATAAAATTATCAATAATAACGTAAAATCTTTCTCGCATAAATATTATTTAATGAGGCATGCTTTCAAAAAGCTTTGAAATGAAAAATATAGAAAACAACATCAAATAACGTAAGTGATTTTGAGATAGCTAATTACATGCATGATCGCTTTTTAGATTTTTACTTCTTGCCAAAAATATCAAGCAACAAATCACTGATAAATAGTTGTGTTAACTTACTAAACAATGTATGAGAAATTATTATCATTAAACCAACAAACAGATTAAATCCACCACTGCAGAAGCAAAATAAAAAAGGTTTAGCATTCAAAATGATATCTAAACGGGTTACAATAAATTCTGAGGATAAATATTTCGGCCAACTTGTAGGGTCTCAAATAAAAGGAAATTGTATTTTTGATCTTAAGCTACTTTAGTTCGCTCAAGAAATCTTTTTTAAAAACCAAAGCAAAAAACCATAATTATTTGTTATTGTTCAATTCTGTGTGACTTTTGGGGTCAAATTGATAAAAATTGTTATTAGGAACAAAATTAAGAAAAAAAATTGGATAAGGATTTGTGGCAAACGATGTTGGATTTCAGCCAATGCATTTTTAAAATAATCAAATCAGGAAAACGTTGCCCCAATTTTTCTCGGATTCTACAAAAATATGATAGGTGAAGGGACCATTGCTTGACCATCAAAGCAGCTCTCACAGTAAAAGATGCATTCATGAATCTAAAAATATGATTCGCGTGATATTTAAAGTTTGCAAATTGTTGATTGCAACGGAATGCAGCTAGTTCCATCCATTTTTAATTCACTTATCCAGCCTGCTGGCAATCCCCGAATTTTTATGGACCAATTTTGCCATACAGACCCGCTGACCTGGTGCCAATCTTTGCTTAAAGCAAAACTTAAATAAAATTATCACTAAACAACGGCCTATGTACACAAAAATATAATCACTTATCATAATCACTAATCATAATCACACCAATCATTCTAATCACTACTGATTGATCGAATCCCCTCAATTTAAAGATACAAATAAATTTATTTTGATATTTCTAAACATTCTAAACAAGAATATAATACAACACTGTTCAGCCTTCACAAGACGACAGTGTTACTTTGCATTTAATTTGTAATTACATAACCCTAGCTTGCTTTTGTCGCCGAGGACCAAGACCATCTACCCGTAAATAGCCTTGATTTCCTGTGTCCTTTGCTCTCTTGTTTTCCCGGCGTCTTGTTCAGTTGTTTCTCGATAAGTGCTGCCATGTCGACCTGCAACACAAACAGGCGCAACATCTGTAAATTACTTCAACTTAGATCTAACATTTATAGAGGTGAAGTCTGGTCCGGTGGATAGGGTAACGAACTACAGATCCAAGGGTCTGGGGTTTGAGCCCCCGCCATTTCTACCTTTAACTAAGAGTGGGGGACATTTACAGCTCTCTGTAAATCCTTGTGTAGAAATCACGAGCCATGGTCATATTGACAGGCAGGCTTCGATAAGCATAGCTTCTTAGTGTCATAAACTTAAAACCTTCGGATTATAGGGCAAAACATTGTTCTAGGATAGCAACAAATACAAAAAAACACTTATATTGAAGAGTAGCCTTAAGATAGAAAAAAAGAGGGAAGATCTTTTAGTGTGACGTCATAAAATATAGTTCTAGAGTTTTTGAGTTTTGACTAAACAACATGAAAGAACACCATGAAAAACTTCTAAAAAGAAAAAACAGTTAAATTTGGCAAAAATCGGGTGAGATATTGTCAATGAAAAATTTGGAGTTTGCTAACGGGTTTCTGTTATTTTGGCTCTATTCATTAAGTTATGAACAGAGACAGAAGTAAAGAGGCTTGATGAAGAAAGAGCCGGTGCATATTTGGCAACATATCATCCGATCAGAAACACATCTTACTGAGTTGGCACATTTAGAGGCTTTGGTGATGCTCTTACAAGTAAAATTCAAAAATTTCAAACATATATTTCGTGACGTCATAACTTAAGAACTCTATAAAAAGAAGATAAAGAATAGAGAATACAAATTATTAGTAGGTCTAGCGTTCTACGGACCATTTAAGTAAATGAAAACCAAAAAGAGAAAGGAGAAAAATTAAGATTATGGTTAGAAAGACGTAAGGCGAATAAGGAAAATGATTGAGGAAAAATGTAAGAAGAAGAAAAAGTAGACAAAGGAGAACATTAGAGACAAATGGAAAAAAGAGCGATAGAGAGGCTTAGATGATTGTGAAAAAGATAAGTGGGAGACGTAAGTAATAAGAGAGATTTAGAAAAAAGGAAGAAGGAAAGATGATTTTTTAGAAATAAATGACGAATACGTTGATGAATGCCAAACAGAATGACATAGAATGAGGAGATGGGTAATAAGGAAGAAAAATGCTAAAATGCTGGCATAGTAAAGGCTGTTACCGAAGAAGAGAATGCGAGAAAGAAATGGAAGAAGGAAAAGTGACGAAAAAGTACGAATAGAGGAAAAGAAAGTTGACAGAAAATAGAGAAGAATTTAGGAAGGATTTGATAAAGCGGAGGGGCTGTTTATAGTTCAATGAAATGTGTACGTTGCACGTGGTACTTTAACTATCAAACTAATTTATTTCATTCTGGTGCTAAATCCATTCGCTAGCTATATATAATCGCTGTTTACAGTTAACTTATTTTATCAAAGGGGACGTTTCAAGAAGAAAACCAATCATGATGAGGCAAAGGACACTCCCACTAAAAAAAGGGAGAGAACCTGGTAGGATAGCAGTCTAATCTCATTTTTCGGGATAACTGAAGTTTTGGATTGATCATTTTAGAGCTTGGTGCTTCTTCTCTTTCTCAAACTCAACGTGATGTGATTTCCCAAGACTAAGAGATCTTCAATCAGATATGAAGTCTAAAATGATATCAAAAAGTACGATAGTCACCTGCCACATTTCCAGCTGTTCTGACAATTCCAATTTCTGCTGTACTGCTTCTAATAATTGGTTGTTCAATTTAACCATGTCTGATTTTGCTTGCTCCAATTGTCTTAATGCTTCGTTTTCTCTGCAGAATATAAAAAAAGCCAGATAAATCAAGCAAATAGGTTTTGCTATAGCTATGATAGAATTTCTTGGATGGACACTCGCACAGACAATGCATTGTTTTGACCTTCTTGCCAAATTAAATATAGTTTGCTTTGCCTGCCAAAGAACACAGTAAATGATATTCAGAATTTCTTATGGAACCTTCTAACTGCAAAGATAATGCATTCTTTCATTTCCAAATCAAAATCTACTGACATTTAAAAGATTACAACATTATTCATCATCTGAGCTGAACAGCTTCCAGTGACTAAAGCGTTACTGCCAACAAGTTTTCAAAAATTAAGACTTTCAAATAGAATTCTCACAATACTAATGGTCCTATGTCGATACAGTTGTGGTGATGAAAATATCGCTCTTATCAAATTGCTTCTTACACCTTAGAAAGTCAACAACTTTTTAGGCCTTAATTCTTCATATTAAGAACGCCTAAACTCCAGAATATCTTCTTTAATCAAAGTTTTGATGAACTGCAACCGTGATGAGCTGCACGCTTTAGTAGTGTGAAGATCGGTGCAAAAGTAATTGATTTAAAAAAAGTTTCGATACGATACGAGACTCGGTATCATTGTATTAATCTCCTTTGAACATTGTCTTATTTCCTTGTAGTTTTGTTGGTTATTATTAAATTGTATGTAGTGGAATTATTAATATATGAACTGAACTGAACTGAAAGTTTATCCCCTTAAAGACAGATATAGCAACACTGACTGCGATTTAATGTAAAGTACAATTTCACGTGTAAATGATTTACAAGAAAATCAAAAAACGGCTGATACTCCTGTTTGATCCAAGATTGATTATGAATTTCCTGAAAAAGTCAATTAGAAAAATTATCGAATATGACGTGATACTTACCCTTTATACGCTTTACGCCTATCCTCTAACGAGATTGCTAATGCAGTATCAATGGAACCTTCGTTCATAATGATTTCTCTCTCCTTTTTATACACATCAAGCTCTCTTTGATAGTAATTAACCTGGAAAATAATACCTTGCTTTTAGGATTTGAGTTAACCCTCGATTGATAATTTACGGGCTAATCTTTCCTGTTTTTGAGCACCTATCTCAATATATCATACTTAAACTAATCATTTCCTGGATTAGAATTCTAATGAAATCCCATCCCTCAGCAGACGTTCGACGATCCGTAAATTAGTCAGTACATTGCGACAAATAATTACTTGGATAAGCACAGAAACAACACTTAGAAAGAAGCTTTATCAATGTACAATGTTTTTACAGCAGTCAGCAAGCTTTTGATAAAATCTTTTACGATAGGATCTGCAAATACAACATAGCAGCTTCCATCAACATCAATATCTTCATTTTTTAAATATGTTCAGTATTTTCAAAATCAATGTTGATATCAAAATCTTCAACAATATTATCGATAACAATATCTTCAATATCATTGTCAATATAATTATAAATGTCATTATCAATACCAATATCAATGCCAATATCAATGTCATCGTCAATATCAATATCGCTATTCTGTTTCAAAACAGGACGATTCTAAGTTGCTACTCCGAACATACAGTACCTAATGCCGATCACCAGGAACAGTTACCTGATGACCGCATTAAGTGTGAAACTCGGAGTATCAACCTAGAACCGCTCGGTTTTAATCACCAAATAGTGAATACTCCTATGCCTATACGCACTTTATCATCAAACATTTTATGACAGACCGGCAAACAGTTTTTTAATCAATATCAATATCAACATCATTATCAGCATCAATAGCAATATCTTCAAAATCCTTATCAATATCAAAATCAACACCAATATCATTATCAATATCATTATCAATATCATTATCAATATCATTATCAATATTATTATAAATATCATTATCAATATCATTATCAATATCATTATCAATATCATTATCAATATCATTATCAATATCAGTAACAATATCAGTAACAATATATTCAAAATCAATATTAACAACGTTATAAATACCAATATCAATTTCGACGTCAATATCAATACCAATACCTATATCAATATCAACTTATTTACATGACTTAATAATTAATCAAATCTTAGGTATCAAATTCGAGATGAGCTTCGCACAGCCAAAGAAAAACAGGATTCATCTAAGGCCATGAAATATAGCAAATAAAGATAAAGGCACTAAACTAAAGACTGCTATGGTATCAGAAAAAGTATGAACCCTTATGATATATCAACATCTGTTGATAAAATTTGAAAAGCCATGGGCAAACCAAACTGAACTTGCTTTAGCTTTTCTTTCAAAAGCTGAGTTGTGAAAATTTCCCTTAAACAAGAATACTTCATTAAACAGCAATTCATTTAGCAATCCATATCTATTTAGTTTATTGCATTCATTATACCAAACGATTTTCGTGACCAAGATTCAGTCTTTATAATTAAATACCATTTCAAATTCTTTTAAGTTCCTTCCAAGTTATAGCATTTACATTAACCATTCATTTCAAACTGTCAACTGTGATTTCTCTAATCAGTATAATTCAATTCTTCTATTAAGAAATGGCCATAGATTTCTGACACCTGCCTGCCAAAACAAATTTTCTAATAGAGTTAGGGTATTGTTTCTTAGATTGAGTGTCATCGCATTTATTTTCTCCCAAGAACCGCAACGTGTTTTCTACAATACGTTCGATCCATGCCGACATTGATGGTAGATTCCTCACATAGAATTTAGATGCATCAAGGAAAATCAAAGACGTACCACAAATTACCAGTTACATTTGATTTATGAATATAATTTAATCCCAACGCAGCATCATACAAAAAGCTTCCAGTAGAAGCTCTTCAATAGATAATTTTTTTTTCTTGACAGTGCAAGTTTTGATTTTATTGGGACAAATTAAAAAATGCATGGATAAAAAATCTCGTTTTGTTGATTGTCAAAAAAACCGTCGTTTGGCTCGATTTCATACGTTGGCGTTTCATTATCTGATAAGAGTAATCGACAAAAAAATTCTAGAATGAAAACGCTACCCTACTCAATTCTGGATTCATCGTGCATGGTAAAAAGACAATATCACTCTGTTTGGCTAATGGGGAAATTTTTGATCACGCAAACAACAAGCAAACACCGAATCTGATTGGTCTCAGTCAAATCTCATTATTCTGATTCTGATTGGTCGCTTTCTGATTGCCAAGTTTATTTCGGCCAATAGCATTAACCTTTAAGTACGGTTTACACATGCAACTTTTCATATGCAACTTCATGCAACTTTCAGTCGCACAAACATAGTGAGACTGAAAAGTTGCACGTGTAAACGGACGTACGACTTACTGCAACTTTCTTTTCGCAACCTACTGCAACCTACTGCAACCTGCGACTAATTTAGGATCGAGATCCTATTTTCAAGTGAAGTTGCAATAGGTTGCAGGTCACTGGCAAATGAGAATACTGCAAAATATCATGTGATTTTTACTCTGTGGTGTGGTCGTGGGTTTCCTGGTGACGACTCAGTTCAAAATGGCGAAGTCGATCAAGTTCGAATGGTCATTCGAGGCATAAAACACGTTAGTTGAAAATCTCGAGAGGTACCCGTGACTCTATAATACAAAATTGGACGAGTATAAGGACAGAAACAAGCGGCTACAAGCCCCTAAATTATCGCGCCTTGTGATCCACTACTTCACCCAAAGTCTTTTTTTCTTTGCTTAAGTCTAAATTTTCGTTTGTGCAGCACTGCTACACAGCCAGCGTCTGATTCCATTTTGTTTGATTTTTTACTGGGTCTCCAGGATTCACGACAAAATTACTGCAACTTGTTGCCAGTTTTTGCAATAGGATATTGCTGGAGGTTGCATCTTTTTTTATGTGTAAACAGCACAAATACGTTGCAACCAAGTGTAAACTAGCCTTTAGTTACTGGCAAAAGTGAGTTACAAAAGTACCTACAATCGAATTTCATGATTATCGTCTTTCCATCTATGACGCAGTGTTTAAGACATATTAAAAATGTTTACGGTATTCACCTGCTGCTCCATATCAATAATTCTCGTTTCAGCATTTCTCAACTGACCAACGTTTGTCGTGTATTTTTTATATAACTGTTCATAACTCCTCGTTGATTCGTTTAGTTTTTTGTTGAGCTCTTCAATCTATGACAAACAGTACTTTTGTTAAAAAAACATAAAAATCACAAAATTTTACTTTCATGCTAACTGGTAACCATTGATTTCTAAAGCAAAGTAAACTGCATCCAGCCAACATTATCGAAAATATTGTTAAAAACATTGTTCTGATACTTCTTGGAAATAGAATGTTGTAAGCTATTTGCGTTATACATTGTTATAATGCGTACGTCACAACCTCGTGTTCGTGCTTATGCGAAATAGGTGTGGCAGTTTTGAGTTAGTTGAGTTCACGAGTTGAGTCGAGTCGAGTTCGCGAGTTATGGAGTTTACAACAGAGTTTTGAGTTATTGCCTTAATAATGTAAATAGTTGTTATGTTAATGAAAATGAGATAAAACCAAGTTCAAGCTCATCTTTGCAGCCCACGTCTTAGAATCCTCACAACATACATTTCCGTGACAGGATTATCAAAATGGTGGCCGAAAAAATGGTTATATGTAGAGTGCTGACTGTCTTTTTTTAAACTTTTTTTAAAATAAATAAGTAGTATCTTCAATTTTTGTGAAAAGTGTGTAAAATTAACATTTTTTTCAAATTTTAACCTGCGCCTAGATAATAGGGTCTTCGATTGAATTTGGTCATTCAGCTTTTCTTTTGTTCCAAAATGATAGATAATTCAAATCGAATAAGAAATCAAAAGACCTGCAGATTAAAATAAACAGAAATCAGTTCCGCAACACAGAATCATCTATTTCTGCACATCTATATCACTTAAGAGTATGTAAGTGTTAACTGTATTGTAGTCAGTTATAAGGCATCATATTAAAAAATATACCACATCATACCTGCCTCTCCAAACACTCTGTTGTCGATGAATCGCTGGAGTTATTTCTTAAGTACTGATGATCAGTAGCTGTAGATTCTTTGCCCTAAAAGATAGGTAAGAAAAAAGATAACAAGAAGCTGAAGTTTCATTAGGCAACAACAGAAAATTCCTTGATAGACAACAACAAATTCACAAATAAAAGCTTGAGACGTAAAGCAAGATTTCACTTAGGCGTACCCATTGCGAAGGCTTTTCTAAAGAGTGATTGACTAAAATGTGGGCAAATGTAGGCCAGATTTCGAATAAGGGTGTTACTGGGGCCAGACACCTTTTGTTCGTCTTGCATTCCATCTTTTATCTTTCTATATGTAAACAGGATTCAAACACACTGACTCATGTTTTGCTGTTAAATAAATACCAATATGCAAAAGACATTAAAATGTTGTTATGTGTTTTTGAAAAAATCTAAAAACTTTCATTTTTTCCAGCTGCCAGCTATCAGCGGGAGCATATCAAGGGCTTTTACAAAATTAACATTAAATTATTTTCAGTTTTGATCCTTTGAAAATGAGTTGTTTTTCGTCGTTTTGTGGTTTTCTAAAATGTAAGTGCAGCTCCAAATGTAAGGTGATTGGTCAAAAACAGAGGCCCAGGTTTAACACGGAGTGAATGAAAATATTCTATTAGTATATGGTGTGCCTCGTCATTATTTTAATGAAAAATTGTGTCCTTGATCAAAAAAGGTTGAATAGAAATCGACCGAAACAACAGAACTTGCAAAATTCAACTTTGGGACTTTGGTAAAGCAAAATGGTCATTTATAAAAAAATTGGCAGCTTCGTGTGTATTATAGAATGACGTGTTTATAGAATTTTTATATCTTCAATAAAAAATTGTCATGTATCGCGAACTTGGACCAACTTGTAAGAGAAATTTTTGCGAATTACTCATCATGGGTGTAGCGTAAAGCGGAATTTTGTAGATATGAAATACACATACAAAACCTTGCCCTGTGAAACAATGAAACTAGAAACTTGAGCTGACACCGTGCTTACCTCTCTTTCACATTCCAAGGAAGAAACTCGTCCATTTCGTAACCGATCAGGACTAGACATGAATTTTGGTGTGAATTCGTCATTGTCGTCCAATTTGCTATCTACAAACATTCTATCACCTTCTTCGTGAATACTTGATTCAAGCTCGTTTAAAAGTGAATTGCTGGCAGTGAAACTCATTCTAGAAGCCTGCAGTAAGAAAAAAAACTGTAAAAAATATGAATTATAATACTGTAGATGAAATAAACATCGCAGTCAAAGGAAAATAAAACATTTACCATAAAGGGGCTATAAAAAGTCGATAAGGGCTCTAAAGAACGTGTAAACTTTCAGGTTCAAAAATTAAAAAAAAAGAGGTTGTAAAGCCTAAAAATGATTTTCGGTATGAGAAAAAAAATTCACAACAGCAAATTTGGTTAGCGTTTAGGAACTAGGGTTTTTAAGGAACCAATGATAAGTTAAAAAACGTTCTGCTGGGAACTGAAAAAACCAACCCCTTCAAAAATTTAATAAATGGGCAATTTAGTCTCTTAAGATATTTCCGATACAATTAGAAAACAAACGGACCTACGATGCCTTATTTTGAATTTATAGGAGCTCTATTGCAAAAATAACGATACCAACTGCTTTCTCCCTTAAACCTTCAATATAAAACAATTGGTGAAAAATACTTCAGCTATATTCCAGCCTCATAAGTATAGATTCCTGGAAACTCGACTGAGGGATATATTGACAACAGGGCTCTTTTGTACGATGGCATTTTGATAAATGAAACATTGACGAAGAAGACAAAACAGTTCTGCAACAGAGAGGCAGATACGTTTTAATCGTCTTTACTAGACCTGATTCTACCATTTTGCAAGCTAACAGTCAGATTGACAAAACAGTAAAGAGCTTTGTGATTATGTGATTATGTCATAAAGAATTTTGACTGAACCATATGACTTCTAAGGGTATCTTCAAATACCTCTAAATACGTAAAATCAGTCAAATGTTATAAATATTGGCTTAGACATGGCCTCATATTCTAAACACCACACCATAATCCAAAATCACAACAAATTCTAGCACATCTAACTGTCTTTGTAGTTGCAGTTTACGGTGTTCTTTTTTTAATGTTAACAATCATACAAGTTAAAAATATAATAGACAAATTAAATCATATCAAACCACGCTAAGTCAAAACTTTATATCATCGGAGTTTCGATTACCATACTGGATCGTCTTTTTTTAAATTAAACTTGTATGTTTATGCGTGATCCTCAAAGTAAAGATTATATTAAAATTGCACTTTTAAGGCCAATGGTTCATTTCTCAAGGGCTATTGTTAAAGCATCGCATTCAAACATTTTTATTATAAATAGTGCCATACCATTCCTATGCTGAGAAATCAAGTTAGAGCAACAGGACTCAAACTTCAAAAACGTTTCTAAAAGCTTAGAAAAATAAAAGTTTAAGCATTGTTCTATGTCACATCGTCTGATGTTGAAGAGTTGTTTTATAATTTCATTTATAAATATTATTTTTACTATTAGTTACAAAACACACACAGTGATGACAGAAATTAAATATTCAAATTTCTTCAAAACTACATCTCACTTACAGTCAAATTAAAATTAACAAAATCTTCGTTAACTTTTAAGAAAGTAAAGTTATACATTTATTCTGTGTTTTTTAATTCACACTAAAGCAGGTCCTAAAATGTTGATAATAGCACCCCTGCCTCATTTTTATATATGAATAAAAATCTAATATGTTTAAATGCACTTCACCTGCAAAATATAATCTTCCAGCTGCTCCTTAAGTTGCAAATTAGATGATTTTGACTCGTCCAGTTCACTTTTTGCTATTACAATCTTTAAGAAAGAAAAATTAAAAGGTATTGCATATATGAAACACCGGTATTAATTTCTTCTAGGGTAAAGCGTCTGGATAAATTATCAAACATGCAGCCTAAAAATATCTAAAAGCCATACTAAATAAAGAAATTAAAAAAACTGCACCGCCAATTCCTTCTCTGAAACTTTTTCGTATAATCTTTAATCTTTATTATTTCCAAAAATGCATTTTGTGACACTTTGTTTGTTTTTTGCGTACATTTGTAAAAACTTTAGTCAATATTTAAGAAACTTTCTCCTGGCGCCAACGCAGTAAAACTAAAAACACCAAAAGCATAAAAGTTTTATTTAAATTCCATAAACTTCATCATTAACTGAGTGAACAATAAATGCACAGTTTAAAAATTCTAAATCGCAGACAACTTGATAAAATATTTACTTCAAATTTCCTCTTATCAGAAACAATACCTAGTTACAAAGAAATATCACTAACAGATATAAAGATTTAATGCGTAGCAGAAAATCATTCAAAAGGAAAGACAGTTCTTTCAAATTAATGCCAAAGCTTTTTAACAAAATCAAGTATGAATGAGTTTGAAATGTAGGCGTATGCATATAAAAGAGTACATCAATTAGAATCGAAAGTGGGACCTAACTACTACACAAGTGTTTTTTTAGCAATTTCAAAATGAAATTTTCATAAAGACCTCTTACACTAAAAAATAACAAACATGAAGAGTATGAAGTTTTCTTGAGGTATCGTGTTGAAAAATAAAAAACTTCAAAAATCATGTCAGTATTGAAAAATGAATAAAAACAAACAAACCGTAGATATAAGCAAATTTTAAGTAAACAAAAACAATTAACAAAATTTCGAGGACCTCCTTACTTATTCGCAGACGAGATTCGAAGACAAATTAGCATATCTAAGGTTCAATAGAAAATCTTTCACGTTATTCTTATCTTATAACGTCCCTTTGATATTCCAATTGCTAACGAGACTAAACATATCCTGATATCAGGCCTCATGTCACTCTAAATCAGTCAACCTACCTGCTGCTCAAGATGTTTCGCCTTTTGTTCTAACACAACGATCTTCTCCTTCGATTTTTCTGCATCTTCCATAAAAGAGAGTTTTTCAGTGGCTAAATCTTCCAGTGCTTCACCCAAAGATTTGTTCTCACTTCGTAATTTTCTTATCTGCATCCAAGCAGAGGAATAATATCAAATATCAAACGAACCTTAACACATAATATTTGCAAATATCAAATGCAAAAGCAAATATTAAACGAACCTTAACACATAATATTTGACAAAGAGTTCTTGAGTCTACCAAAAGTATAATTTTAACTTCAAATCTTCTCGATCTACTATCAAATATCTCTGATAAAGGATTCGTCTAAAGGAACCGACATTTACAAAAAAACCTTATCTGCTGTTTAGTTTCATGGCAACCATTTGATACAGCGTTTTATAGGCAGGTCGATTTGATAGGTCTTAACAAGAAAATTTTCCAAATAATTCCAAAAGTGCTGACTTTTTGTATCCTAACTAATCATCAAGGATGTAAACAGATTTGACACTGGACTTCAGCATGTTATTCGTCGTTGAGTGACAATTGACATAATTCAGAGTAAAAAACGACTTGTGCATGGAAAGTAATAAGATTTTTAGACTACAACACTATGAAGTAACGTATAATCTAAATACAGTTCCTGTACTATGTCGCTTGTTACGTTGAATGGTACCAGGTCTTTTACAAAAAAGTTAGCTGAAACATTATAAAATGTTATTGCTTTTTATGTACAAATTCGCTTTATACGTTAAATGCTATCATTTTTTTTGCAAAAAAATTAATTGAGAGCAAAAAATTCATCAATCAAAAACCAATGTGTGAAAGTGCAAGCTAAATGAAACTTTTACTCCAGTTTTCAATCCTGAATAATCAATGAAAATTGACGACTACGTAGATGATTTTTCCGACAAAACGGTCAACATGGCGCAGACAATGAGTTCTCTTACCTGCTCGTTAACCATCTTCAATTCCAAGTAATCTTCAGAGCAATAGCTTGCTGACATTGACCTCCCTTCAATTCTACGTTTCAAAGTTTGCACTTGAAGAGAAAGTTCTTTGTTTTTACAAGTGGCCTAAATGAAATGCAAACACAAAAGAGCTTAACATAAATAGTCGATGATAAATCAGCACGCTAAAAATACCTGGGAATCGACTTTTGTTGAAATGGCTTGAGTCCCCGCCAGCAAAGGACATGCTAACTCGATAAATTCATGAATTCAACAAAACAGTCAGATTAAAAAACGCACTGAGACAAGAAAGATACATGCATGGTGTTATCCCAAGCAGTACCGCGTCTGAAACTAGCTACTGAAAGAAAAATACCTGCTTCTAAAAGTCTGTTTCGTCTCATTAATAATCCATGACTTGAGGAAAAGATGATTGGTGATTGTTATTTGCTATAAAGCTTTAACTGGGTCTCTTTGCTAAACAATTTTTATGTCAAAACAAAGGAAGTTGATTAGTTAACAGATTGGTAAACAGTCTTTCGAACGATTACAGCATAAGCAACAAGAAGACTAGCCTGTATGACAGACTATATCGAAAGACTAAATGCCTAGTCTACAAGAAGATGAAAGGGCGTTTGGGTTTCTATCAGACCTGAAAGAGTCAGGTTCTAAGCTGAAAGTAGACGCCTGCAGGAAAGGATTAGTATACAAACGAAGATAAAATAGTAAAATTAGACGGATTCATAAAGTTTTTATGCATACTGCATAAGTAACAATATTTGCAAATAAAGGGGCGCTGTGAGATCAATTTATAAGAGTGGGCAGCGAGCTTAAACTTTTCACGGGTTTTGAAACATATGAGAAAAATGGAGAAGAAAAGTCAAGTTAAAACTGATCTTTTCAAAATGCTGTAATAATTGAAAAGCACTTGCACTCCCTGTTCCAGACCCTCCCCCTACGGTCAATTCACGCTTTATAAGTGAAAAGGATGGAGTCCTTAACAAGTTGTCAAATGTCAAGTGCTAGCGAGGAAATGACTTAGTTTCAGAAAACTTGCTTATGCAACAGGTCGAATTTGGAGTTTGAACCCAATTATAACTGTTTAAAAAGCATTTGGTAAATGTGTTAGAGTCAGAGGCGGACTGGCTAATTTTTTCGGCCCGGGCACATTTTGATCAGACCGGCCCATAATAATAGCAAATAAAAAATTCCTCGGAAAATGCTAGAAAATATTAGTTTGTAAGGAAAACAAGTTTTTAAATTCATTAATTTTGTGCATGGATGAATGGTTAACAGAACATGGTTAACAGAACATGGTTAACAGAACATGGTTAACAGAACATGGTTAACAGAACATGGTTAACAAAACATGGTTAACAGAACATGGTTAACAGAACATGGTTAACAGAACATGGTTAACAGAACATGGTTAACAGAACATGGTTAACAAAACATGGTTAACAGAACATGGTTAACAGAACATGGTTAACAGAACATGGTTAACAGAACATGGTTAACAGAATATGGTTAACAGAACATGGTTAACAGAACATGGTTAACAGAACATGGTTAGCAGAACATGGTTAGCAGAACATGGTTAATGGCTTTGAAAAAAGCAAACATTTTACGACATACTAAAAGCTTTTTTGTCTGACACTCCTCAGAGCATAAAACGTCAGAATCAGGGTCCGATAGAACACGATGAAAAATATATACCCAGTTGTGGATCGAAATAGGCTGTTCTCTTTCTTAAGTTGGAAGACGAGGGGCAGTTTTGTTTCTTATGTTGTATAAACATGCTGTTTTATCCAACATATCCAACATGTTTTATCCATCATCTGGATAAAACAGCATGACAATAATTAATTCACAATTTTGATGGTTTTGAAGTATTCGCGTGTATATTTATTCTTTCCCACAAAGTCTCTGAAAATTCAAGGCAAACAGATCAACACGTGGGTATACTTTTTTCTCCTCGCATTCACTTTTTAAACCAATTTATTTTTTTGCACTTTTATTGACCGGCCCTTAAACTGACCTTAATTAGCTTCTTTATAGCTATCAACCGTTCATTTAGTACGCCAACTTTAAACAAATTATTTATTATTATTATTATTATATTATATATATATTATATATATATATATGACCGGCCCTTCGGGCGATTGCCCGAATAGCCCGACCCGCCAGTCCGCCCCTGGTTAGAGTTTGAAACAATTAGACTAGAAGCAAGGTCAAATTATCGCATGAAGAGATCTGCAGTGGATGCAACAATTGATTCAATTTTGGTCTTGCTTTCAACCTTCACAAAAGGAGAAAATCGTCTTCATGAAATATCATGATTCTTTGGCAAGAAACCCTTGTAGACATAACCATTCAAAAGCTTCTTTTAGAAGGTCCAGCATTGTTATACTGCCTAAATCACAAACTGTTGGGAAGAAAAGGTCCTTCATATGATTTTCTAATCCCGGGCCTTGTGAGCAAAGAATACACTTCACTCTTCACTAAAGCGCATATAACCCCTAAAGCCAACCTGGCATTGGCTAAGACATCTCTAAAAAGTCCTGCCTTAAATAACAGTCTCTACTCTTGTTAATTTTCTAAGAGACAAATAGATTAAGCATAAAATTACCACCTACCATGTCTAATTCCTTCCTCAAAACGTCATTTTGGCTTGTTAGACTCTCAAGATTTTCGCTGCTTATTGACCTGCGCTGTACCGATATTCGCTCAGCGGCATTCAATTTGGCTAGCAGCATCTCCTTGTCGATTGACAAACTGTGAATCCTTTCTTGGTAGCTACTCTCTCTTTCTATAAAATACCTTTTCATCTTGCATTTTTCTGTTTCGTAGGTCTAGGTTGAGATAAAGAAAAGAGAAAGCTACAAAATGGTTACTTTAAACAGAAAACACGATCAAGATACCAGTTTTGCACTTCGGGAGCGCAACTTGGCCTAGTTTTCTAGCCTATAAGTTTAGAATCAGGTTTTGTTCAATTTTTCTTCCATTTTCTCCTTTCTTTAGACTTGGTTACTTATTCACCTCTGAATTTAGCTTCAGAGTGGATACTATGAATAAAGAGGCTGGATAACAAAAGTCAAAGATGCAGTCGTTGCCAAAAATATCCGGAGCACCACGCTATTCATGTCGAAAGCTTATAACTCCATGATATAACTCCAACTACGTCCCAAGTTAACAACGCCTTCACTTAATTCTTTCCGCTTCCACCCGTTCTAGTATGGGCTCTTAGCACAGTAGTTGACTTGAATTGTGCAAATTCTGATGCCAGTATGAAAAAGGGTACTCAGGGGTAATTCCATGCGCTGATGACGATGCTGAACAGACACAAGCCGAAAAATGCCTCCAAATGCTATTTTTAGACCAGGGTACTGGGCCCCAGTCCTCGAACTGGGCCAATTTCCATATGCCATTACTGATTTATGAAAAAAATGCGAAAGGAAAGATATTCCTACATTATTAGATATTAAAATATATTAAGAGGAAATGGAATGAAATTTTCCCCATTGATGCCATTTTTAGAATAAGGCACTGGAGCCCATTTCTCTATTTAGACTTTCTTCAATAAATGATTACTCTCTTTTACATAAATATGAAATGTAGCTTTCTATACTCTTTTAAACAATTGAACAGTTATATGAAAAGATATAATCGACAATCTAGCCCCTTGATGCAATTTTTTAGAGTCGGGTACTGGAACCCAGTCCTCAATTTTGGGTTTTACCTTCATGGTCTTGGCTCTAAGCACAGTATTTGACTTGAATTGTGCAAATTGTGATACTAGCATGAAAATTGGTACACTGGGCTAATTTGACACGCTGATAATGATGCCGAACAGACATAAGTCGAAAAATGCCCATAAGTGTTAAATTTGGACTGGCGTACACTCCCCTCACAAAAGTATTGCACCACCTTGTGCAAAATGGCGGCACTTTTTGTCAATATTTTACAATACAAAACATTTGAATGCATGAATTGTGTTAAAAAGGCATATTTTATAGCAAATTTCGGCAAAGATGCAAATTTTGCTGACGCCATAAAACACCTAGTTAGAAATGTGAATTTTACGCAAAAACATTGTTTTTTGTAAAAATGTAGACCACGTCTAAGGGAGAAAATTTGTCAAATGAGATGCGAGTCCCTATAAAATTTTTACAGGAAAAAGGTCTTTAGTTTTTGAAAAAATTGTTGACCATGTTAGATGCAGCCACACAACAGCTTCATTAAATCAAAAAAAGTTTCTCGAGAGTGTTCAATAGTAATAAACCGAGAAGTGGGTGAACAAAAAAATTGACGTTAGAGGGTTAGCGATTTTGTCTGTTTTATTTCACCATGTTTACACCAAGGGACAGTAAAAGACATGAAATTCGACGATAAGCAATGTTTTGCAGCTCAAAATTCTTCCAAACAAAAAATAATGAGTGTCTTACACAAATATAAAGTAAAAATTCACCTGCGTAAAAGGAAACCATTTTATAACGATTTATTTCTGACCAAGAAGAACTCAAGTTTTTCCGTGGCGTCGTTCAAGTCCAGATTTGAACGACGCCACGGAAAAACGTTTTCATCGTTGAAAACGTTTGGCTTCGTATGATAAACATTACGATTTAAAAGGTTCTTGAAGAACCAAAGAATCGTTAATTAAAAGAATTCTTCAGGTTTGGAATGAAATTCCACAATAATACATTGCCAATGTTATGCAACCAATTCAAGAAGGCAAACCAATTCAAGAAGGCATAAAGCGGTTTCAAAAGTTCAGAGCTCCCGTTAAAATATCACAATTTGAAACTGTTAGAAGACGTTTTGAAACTGTTATTTTAAAAATAGTGCTCTTAAAAGATTGAAGTTTTGATTGGTGGTTTTTTCACTTCCAAAACATTCCAATTTGCCACTTAAAAACAATCAATTCGCGCAGCAATAGCTTTCGATAATTCTTGCGCCATTTTCCCTCCTTCGAGGTGGTGCAATACTTTTGTGAGGGGAGTGTACTTAATTTTGGACTTATACGTAGTTAACTAACGTTTAATAAGGTATAGGTTTAAACACAATTCAATACGATAAAATTATAACAAAGAAACAGTAATATCCTTTGATTCTATTCTAGATTTGGGTTCTTGGTTCTAGGCCTCTATGTCAACCCTCTGCTTAAAGCCATTACTTGTTTTGACGCAAATATGATTGTATGGCTGGCCACCTTTCGGTTATACAAACAGAATTTTTAGAAAAAAGTAGAATATTACCCCTAGATACTACAAATGATAGACCCAGGTCACTTTTAAGACTTTTTTTCAAATTTTTTACCGCAAAAAAATTGTTCACATTTTTCAAGCAGAGGTACACTAAACAGGAGATTGAGGATCTCAACCAACTGGTGATGCTCTGAGGAGTGTCAGACGAAAAAGCTTTTAGTATGTTGTAAAATGTTTGCTTTTTTCAAAGCCATTTTCAAATTCTGTACCGCAAAAAAAGTGCTCACATTTTTCAAGCAGAGGTGAACTTAACAGGAGATTGAGGATCTCAACCAACTGGTGATGCTCTGAGGAGTGTCAGACGAAAAAGCTTTTAGTATGTTGTAAAATGTTTGCTTTTTTCAAAGCCATTTTCAAATTCTGTACCGCAAAAAAAGTGCTCACATTTTTCAAGCAGAGGTGAACTTAACAGGAGATTGAGGATCTCAACCAACTGGTGATGCTCTGAGGAGTGTCAGACGAAAAAGCTTTTAGTATGTTGTAAAATGTTTGCTTTTTTCAAAGCCATTTTCAAATTCTGTAACGCAAAAAAAATTTCCAATTTTTTCTATCGTAAGTTATTAGTCATAACTGTTTTTAACATAAAAAGTCTAGCATTCAATCAGTGATGGCGCTAGGAATTCTCCGACGGAGGGGCTTCACCTTCCGATAGGGGTGCTAGGCAATCGGAGAGAAACAGGCACCGCGGAGCGTTGAGAAAAGTAGGGGGGCTAAAACCAAATAAAAAGAGGCTTCACTGGTAGTTTATTACTTAATATTGGGCATTTTTTGCAAAAAGTGGGGGGCTAAAGCCCCAGCCCTCCTTGCTGCCTGAGAAAACATGGAATCTCATTAAGATTATGACAGGACATGGATTTAACAAACAAGAAAGGGCAGCTAGCTAGAAACCTCTCACTAAGATATACTACCAATTGCTTTGGAAAAACTTATTCAAAACCTCTGGAATTCAAAAAAATACCAAATATTAAATTCCTATATTTTAGAATTAGGATATGGTAAAGTGTAGGCCAGAACATACTAGAAAACTTGGATTTTGTCAAAAAATCCCAAGTTCAATTGTTTATGAATTTTCATATTGTGTTTTCATCTTATGTAAGCTTTACATTGTATGATTTATCACCTTCCAATTAAACATTCTGATGTCCTCTCAAATACCCAAACTTCCCGCCTAAAATTTAAGGAAAAATTTATAAATTTTACAGAAAAGCGACAATATTGAAGAATCTAAAATGGTATGGATAGGCCTAATTGTAAACAAACCGGTGAAGTAAAATTGATCCATCACCACTTATATCCGTATAAATACTGGCGGCATCCGTTTACTGCCAACTAGGCCTGTCCACCGAAGGTCGAATAATCGGTATTCGGTTACCTGTTTCACTATTCGGTTAGCTGAAGTCCAAAGCGAATATTCGGTTACAAGCGAATAGTTCGAATAGAACGATTACACTCTTTTTTTATAAGAACCAGTAAATTCATGTTCAGGCTGACTGTTCTTAATTTTTTCGAAAATCTGAGGCTGGATTGTTCTTAATTTGTTCCTAATCTAATAGGGTGTAAGCAGTGCGAGTGCTAGCTTTTTCGCTCTAGGGAGGTGTTCAGGCTTCTGCACCCGTAGAAGTGAATCTAGCCAATCACGGTGCCAGGTCGAGGGGTTCTAAACTTTGGAGCGAGAACCCATGGATTTCAAAAATCCAAAACATCAAAGAATACCGACCAAACCAGGGGGAGTTTTCTTCGCTTCAATCTACAGTCAAATGTATAAGTGGTTTTATGACCAGGGGGAGTTGAGCTTGAACAGGGGGAGTTGAGGTTGATCAGGGGGAGTTGAATTATGATACAGCACGCGACGAATGCTTAGGCGCAAATTTGCAATATGTTTTCGTGGATCTTTTGACGATCTTTACCTGATGCTCGACTCGATGCTGTAACGGCAGAACTTGTACACGCTTTGGTTTATATAACAGAACGGTTCCAAGTTTCAACTCCGTGTTTCACGTCTTATTCATAGACCATGAGGTATGATTTATATTCAGAGGATAAAGCTTGCCCGAGCCCTTGTTATTCTTTTTTTAATCATTCAAGAACTACATAAAAAACATCTCAAAAACTTGCCCTTACTATTCTTGACCAAAAGGGGTTTCCTTTTTATACCTACTTATATTCTTGCGAATACTTTTTTCTCTAAGAATTTCAAATACATAAAAATACTCAAAACGCCAGGCCCATAGCGAAACGTTCAGGGCCTTCTTTGTTTGGTTTGGCGTCATATGTCGATGCATGCTGTGTTTGAATCCCTGTGTTCAACTTTTGTCCAATTTTTTTCTATTGTCCTATTGTCTCGTGCACTGCACTTCAAGGGCTTCATTCCACCAGCCACGTTATTTTTTTGGTCAAGCTGATCAAGTTCTAATAAATGGCTGCAAAGAGTCAAAAATTAAATTTTGCTTTGAAAATTTGTGGGCTCGGGCCTTTTGCCACTGCGGTCCATCATATCATATTTGACTACAGTTTCTATACTTTTGTACCCTAAGTGAATAAATGCGGGGCGAGCTGCAAATTGCGTTCAATTGGCATAAAAGCTGAAACCAAAAATTACTATATAAATCAAGGCATCCAAGCTTTTTAGTTTATGGAAGACTTTCATTTCATTATGGCTTATTAGCAGGGGTACGGAGTGTGTGCATAGCAACACCCTGGGTTACCAAGCCTTACGTTTTAGAACCCCTCAGAATAATTTCTAGATCCGCCCCTGTATAAAGCCTATAAGAATTTAGTTTAAAGTGCTGTTTTTCACTTAAATTGTTTACAACTTGATTATAGTCACTTCTTCGAATGATGAAATAGTGGAATATAGAATGGTGGATGAATGAACGTAAACCACGAAATGAGTGACTGCAGAATGATAGATGACCAAATGACAAAATGATGTTTTACAGCGAAAATATAGATTTGGAAATCACAAATTGAAGTAGGACACATTGACAAATTAGCCAATGGTATCTAAAATTTGCCAAATTACATATTGCATGAATTCAAAATTCGGGATTTGCATTTGGAGGATTCATGAAATGCAGTTCATAGATTCCAGATTTCAATTACTGATTTTTATCAGAGATATCACCTCAAAGTGGTCTGGTAGAATTCGTCACGGTTTTGGTGGCACGATTGTTTATTGCAACATCGTTGACGGTGTAAAGTCCTCACCCCCGTTCCTGATTACATTATGGATGTACCATAGAAAAAGTAGCGCTATTTCTATGGGCTGTTGTGGCTGTTAGCTTCTCTCTAGTCTAGTCTGTGTCTTTGCGTCCCGCATTGATCAACGTTCTTCCTGGGTTTTAAGTGGAAAACAAGATGAAAGAAGTCGGTCTCATCTCCATCATCATCTTTGTTGCTTTAGGGATACTCAACACACGCTGCTGTGTTAGGATATTGCTTGCTAGAACGAGGATTGCAGATTATCTGGTCAAATGTCTTGTTTTCTGCCTGGCCTTAGCTGATGTTTTATCGACTGCAATATCATTGCCGAGATTCGTCTTTATTTACCGAACAGGAAAATGGGAAAACATCAAAGTTTCTTGCTGTAATGAAAATTTTTCGCACTTGATGTACACCGTTATCAACTATTTGGTTCTAATTACATTAATGACTATGAACTCTAGCAACAAGAAGCGAATAAACGAAGGGACAGAGAAAGAAAGCAAACTTTGTGTTCTCAGCAAGACAGTTATCTCCATTGCCTTATCGTTTAGCTGTCTACTTCTTTCCAGCAAGTACTCATTGATATCCAGCAGTGTACAATGCGATGTTTCACTTCAGCCCAAGGTAACAGTTTACGACTTGCAAGAGCACATTGATCTAAATAGCTTCTTGGTACAAGTGATTATCCTAATGTTAGGATTTGTTTTCGTATTGGCGATGGCTAAACTTGGCACTGCCCAGAAAAAAGCAGCTAAAATGGAGCAAACCAAAGAGATTACACATCCAAACGATAAAGTTTTGAGCATTTTGATGATGTTGGTCTTTCTATTTTCGCTCGCTTTGGTCTCCAACATGATTTTGCAAAAGGTTTTAGCGCGTATGACCCCGTTCCTTTCCTCGGTCTCTGCTATACTGCCTCTGATAGTGGCGTCCTCGATTCCTTCCCTATACTCTGTCGCAGTGGATTCATTTCTGGGCGATGATTGCATGCATTCATCATCTACAAAGCAGAATGTGTTTGTTCCAGTATTACCAGAGACGGCACCAACTGCTGCTACAGCAGGTCTGACGAGCCACGCCCTTTTTGTATAGTTTCAATGCAAAAACAAGGCCTACCCCTACGATGTGCATGTTAAACATACCCTGGACTTCCTGCTCTCTTCCAGTGCTGTGTTAGGATATTGCTTGCTAGAACGAGGATTGCAGATTATCTGGTCAAATGTCTTGTTTTCTGCCTGGCATTAGCTGATGTTTTATCGACTGCAATATCATTGCCGAAATTCGTCTTTATTTACCGAACAGGAAAATGGGAAAACATCAAAGTTTCTTGCTGTAATGAAAATTTTTCGCACTTGATGTACACCGTTATCAACTATTTGGTTCTAATTACATTAATGACTATGAACTCTAGCAACAAGAAGCGAATAAACGGAGGGACAGAGAAAGAAAGCAAACTTTGTGTTCTCAGCAAGACAGTTATCTCCATTGCCTTATCGTTTAGCTGTCTACTTCTTTCCAGCAAGTACTCATTGATATCCAGCAGTGTACAATGCGATGTTTCACTTCAGCCCAAGGTAACAGTTTACGACTTGCAAGAGCACATTGATCTAAATAGCTTCTTGGTACAAGTGATTATCCTAATGTTAGGATTTGTTTTCGTATTGGCGATGGCTAAACTTGGCACTGCCCAGAAAAAAGCAGCTAAAATGGAGCAAACCAAAGAGATTACACATCCAAACGATAAAGTTTTGAGCATTTTGATGATGTTGGTCTTTCTATTTTCGCTCGCTTTGGTCTCCAACATGATTTTGCAAAAGGTTTTAGCGCGTATGACCCCGTTCCTTTCCTCGGTCTCTGCTATACTGCCTCTGATAGTGGCGTCCTCGATTCCTTCCCTATACTCTGTCGCAGTGGATTCATTTCTGGGCGATGATTGCATGCATTCATCATCTACAAAGCAGAATGTGTTTGTTCCAGTATTACCAGAGACGGCACCAACTGCTGCTACAGCAGGTCTGACGAGCCACGCCCTTTTTGTATAGTTTCAATGCAAAAACAAGGCCTACCCCTACGATGTGCATGTTAAACATACCCTGGACTTCCTGCTCTCTTCCAGGAAGAGGCAGAGGGGACAAGCAGTGCCCTTAAATAAGAGAATATTCTATAGAATTCTGTAGGATAATTGATGACTAGTATTGTTGAATTTCACAGTGCATTTACTATTGTTTAGCTGTTCAATTTGTTTTGGTATTTACACTTTAGTCTTATATTCTTACAATTAACTGTCTGCATTAACACATAGCAACAGATGTATCAGAGGCGGATCAAGACTACAGCAACCTATGCAGAAGCATAAGTCAGACTTTCACAACAACAAAATAAAAAAGAAACTATCAAAATTTTTAATCAATAGTTTCTTTGGGCAAATTTTTCAGCAACTTCCGCCCTAGATCTGCCCCTGTTGCTACCAACAACATGCAGAAGACAGCAAGGCATACACTTTGCTGACTACCTTTTCGGCTTCGGCTTCTTGTGGTATGACCACTGTGTTTGAAATGTGGAGGGCCCTGGTTCGAATCCTACCGGAGTAGGTTTTCTCAATACCTTTTTCCTTCGAATTGCAGATAAATTTAGTCTTCTCTTTGCGAGTTGTTTCCTTAGAATTCCTTTCTTTAGTAATTGAATTTCAAACAACTTACTTAAATGACGTAACGAATAATTAATTGATTTGCTGAAAAAATGTTTTGAGTTCGAGTTTGAGTTCTTGAATTCAATATCAGAGATACAAATTTTATTGAGAAAAGTTTGGGTGTTTTCAACACAAAAGGGCGTGCCTTCTTTTTCTGACAACCTTTGCATTGCATAGGTCGGAATTCAGGCTGGATCCGCGCCTGTGTATTTACTAATCACTTGAGCATGATAAAATCAGAAGTATGACAATAGGCAAACGGATTTGACACGCGGCTAATTTAAAAGAATATCTAGAGAACAGGTATCTAATGCAAATAAAACTATTCTCAAAGCAATTTTCTATGAAGCTGTTGGCCTCCAAATCATGAGCTCTTTCTAAACGGTAGCCAGGTAACTTTCTAAGCAGTCTAAAAGAATTTTGAAATCAGTAATAACCGATTGCCCACGAGACTCTCTTTCCCTTCCTATGTAAGAGATCGAAGAAAGTTGGCAACGATGATTTCCCGTATTTTTAATCAACTGTGTGCATTTATACATGCAACATACAGATGTATTTACTAGTCATTTGAGCATTGTATTTACTAGTCGTATTGATCCTCTCTTTTGCGTGTATCAATAATAACTATACCCATAGAACAAGTCACGAACTCCTTTGTGTGCAACTGAGTGACCTTTCTCTGCTACATAAGAATATTAGAAGTGTATATTGTCACGATGTTGTAGGAGTTTCTGAAACTTGGGATTCTTTTGAAAATCCAATGAAATCCAGGCGCGGATCCAGACCGGTTGCACAGGTTTCAAAAAACCGGTCAAATTCTGACAACTATTTTTCTCTGTAAATCTTGAATTTTATCTAGAATTTTAATTGCAACAATTGCTGCATCTCTCCCTGACTGACTACAGTTTTTACCTACAAAATTGAGCCCCCACACAACAGCACTCCCTTGTTGTAAAGATTCCGACAGAGTTCCCAGCTTCCTAATTCATCTTTTATCCCTAAGTATCAGTCGCCACTTGAAGTGACAGTTTGGAGTATGCTATCTATGCGCCAATATTGAAACCGGTGGTTATTGTTTTCTGAAAACCTGTGAAAACCGATGCCCATATGTTTCCCTTATGCAAAAAAAACCGGTGACTAAGAAGCATATCCGATACCGCTTTGATACAAAATGAAACAAAATGGAATACAGATGCAAATTAGAATCTGACGTCCTATATTGTGGGACTAGACTTTCGCTCTCAGAAAAAATTCATGAAAATTAGAATCGAGATTGCTAGAAGGGGGCACTGGAGGGGGGGGGGGCTCACTTTTTCAGAGATAAAATTTTTTTGAACGTCTTTTCTATATCATTTTTTAAAAAGAGATATGAAATAAAAGGAGAACAAACTGTTTATATACTGCTTGGTTTTATTTGATCTATTTACTAACTTATTTGGGTATAATTTATCTAATTGTCTATTATTTGCACCATTTCAGTAGATAACTTTTGCATCATTGCAATGTCTGCATTGTAGATGCGTTAACATGGCCCACTGAAAATAATCGAGACAAAGTAGATGCACATTTCTGTTCAGGAATTAAAATTTTCTCAATCAATACAACAGTTTCTTGTTATTCATGTCGATGTGCACTTTGAACCAAAGGTTATCCTTCCTTTCTTACCTCAACGTTTGTCACTAACGTTTTAGCATGACTCCGCCCCTCCCAATTTTGTCCGAAAAATCAAGAAGCAGTTTTTTTGAAGATCGTCGAATTCTCTGTTCTGTGGGTTATAGTAATTTGTTAAATTTTATTCTGGGAGATGAATCTTTAGCCATTCTTTAAGGCTGAATTTCAAAAATTTCTTTGGCGTCGGACCCAACCATGGTGGGTCTTTTATATCACTAAACTTGATTCTCAGCTCCAGGTTCATTTCCAACTCCCCCCGTCTCTGAGAAGAGAGACAAATGGACCGAGTAAATTGCTGCAATTTAGATAAACTGTGGGCAAGTTAATCCCATCTTATTAACCTCAATAGCAACTTTTGGCAATATTTTTGGACAACAACACAGAACCGCAACTGGAAAAAACACCCCAAAACAAGTCAAAATTTTGGCTGGATCCGCGCCTGAAACCAATGTTGAGATACCTAGTCATAGCTTTTTCATTGTTCAGTCACATAATCAGAATAGTGGTGTTGGTATTTCTGTAAGAACAGGTTTTTTCCTGATGGTCAGGCTTGACTTGAACAATACCCCTGCCGATTATGAAGCTGTCTGGGTTGAGGTTGAAAATAAAAATAAGTACCTATCCTGTCGCTGTGTACGATATTGACCCATTCATAAAAAGCGTTTATGCATTCAAATATAGCTTGATTGTTACCGACAGTGGCGGATCTAGACAAAAATTTGAGCAGGTTCCTATGTAGGCGTTGTCCTATATTTTCTGGCAACGCCTTTGACTCCCGTCGACCAAAATTGGGCGAAGCCCATTCTCGCTTTCTGTTAAGATTCACAATTGTGAAATTTAATTGTAACAAGATAATTTATTATATTATTATGATTCAGAGGCAAGTAAGAAAAATAAGTCTGCAAACCAAACCAAGGATTGTCATTATAAAGAATGATTTCGATTTCTTGCCAAGCAGAGGACCTTAATAAATCCCTTTATTTGGTTGCAGCAGGAGATAAGCTTATGCGTTGCAAGATTTCAGTGAAATTCATGCTTTAAATTTCACCAAATAATTAGCAAAGCAAATTTACAAATATTCACCAAGTTTGTCAAAAATGGAAAACGATGGACAAAGCCTCTCATCATATACACTTACGTGACAAAAGTATTAGAACGATGAATAGCAAAATGGCGGCTCTAAAACTAGCATTCTAACATTGATTGAACAAATCTTGCTGTTCTGGCGGGATTCTAGAAATGGCGTCAGCAAAAATGCAATTACTAGCAAATTCAATTTAATTCCTACCTTTCTATGATAGAAAAGTAACAAAATGTCAGGTAGAAATGGAAAATATCAATGTTTTAGTTTCAATGACGAAAACACGAAAACGACTAGCAAGAGAATGAAAAGCAATAAAAAAATTGGGTCTAGCGTGTAATTTGTTTGCTGAAACTGCAAGAAAGTTTGGATCTATGGTTGCAGCATGTCTACAACACATGTTATTTACAAGAACAATAAGTTAACAATGCCTACTAAAATTTAAAGAATGGTAGGCCAGGGTAGGCCGACTATTGGTTGGGCCTAATGGCATCTGCAAGCTGGCGTTGTGTGCGAAGTCAATCAATGCTGAATATTTTGTCCAATTATTCGTGGAAGGTCCCCAGGCAAGTACAGAAACAAGTAACGATTCTTTTCAAAAATAATGACATCATGGTCTCTCGATAACCCCGTCAAAGTCAAAGCCTTGATGTAAATGAAAACAACTAGTTTTCATAAAAAAAATCCAAAAAATGAAATCTTCTAAGGCCAAAAATAAGCTCTTTTAGAATTTTTTGAGATTTCCTACTGAATCCAAAGATATTTCGTTGTAAAACTAATTCAGTGAATTCCAGTGCAAATGGCAGCTGCCAGATTCCTGGAGGTCATTCGACAAAAGATAAGATAAAGGAAATTCTACTTGTCTAAAAAAGTTTATTTATACAATTTATTAAATATATCTTTAGTTTTACAATTGGGTAAAATTGCAATTGAAAATCTCAACAAGCAATCTCGTTATGTTCCACCGATTTTCTATGCTGTTCTTTGAGCAACGGGTTAACCACATTTGCTTCGAGGCGATGACGATCGTCCTGATACTTTTGTCTAATAAGTGTATAGCGAACAAGCCCAATCATTACAAAGTTCAACTTGTGCAATCATCTTATCCCATGCTCTAAAGTCTTTCATTTTATCTTGATAAAGTTCTTACTCTTTAAATAAATATATAACGTATACGTTTTCAAGAGTTCTATAAACTTTGCACGTCAAAGGGAAAATATCTTCGACAACTCTGAGCTTCCTGCCAAGAATTCTCTCTTGCTTATTGCAACATCTCATGAGCATTACCTTGCAACTATCTAGAATGGACTTTCTGCTTGACCATAAACAAAAAAGCAGTGATCTATCTTCTCCGGGGTTAGGGGAGCCTCAACCCCCTCTTTCTTTTTAGGCTCACCCCTTCCCAGCGATTGTCACAGGGGTGCGAATTTAATTCGCACAGGAGTGCAAGCAAACGATAATATAGTTAGCAAATAAATTTAGTACCAGAATGAAAGGATAGCAAGCAGCTTTTATCACGTGACCTCTCCTCATTTTGGAATCGAGGTTAATGGCACTCTTGATGCTACCCGGCCTGATAGTCATAAATTAGCATGATTTACTATTTCAAGTAAACGCGCGCTTTTCAATCACTCAAAATGTTTTATGATAAGTTTTAAGAAAATAAGAAACTAGACAGCTCCATCTTAATATTCTCCCGTAGGGCCCCTGGCTGCCCCCGTAGCGGGCGTCGTAGGGGGCTTTTTTGAGAGAAAAATAATATGTTGCAAAAGATCACCATGGCTACGACAGGGTTCTTTTCTTTCATAATACCATATTTAGATAGCGGCAAAGGTTGTGGTACAAGAACTCACTTGCCATTCATTGGGACTCGTTGCGATTTATTCGAAAGTAAAGGGGGGCTGGTTTTGTGTATCTCAGGAAAATTTTACAGGGTTCCAGAACCCTTCGAAACCGGTCTGAATCCGCCACTGAGTTACCGAGAGCCATAAAACACTTAATTTGGGGAGGGGAGTAGTACAATTTCGGCAGGGTTGTAGCTATTGTTCCTGGGGAGGCAGGGCTTAGCTTTGAACAACACTATATAGTGGAATTTTTCAGGCTCAAGAGAACTGCAGATTGTTGGACCCTTATGCTGTATCTTTAACATAAATTTATGGTCAAATTCATGCTGAGCCCGTGCATATTGTCGGAAAAATTGAAAATTCTAGGCTTTATTATCAGAAATTGACTGTAGTTTTGGCAACAATATAAAGAGAGTTCCAGAAGGGGTTTCTATGAGCTGGTGTAGTAGAAGCATAACCAGGGTTTCCTAACAAGGGGTTGGAACCTCATAACAAAATATTTTTCATACCTCATAACAAAACTTTAAAAGATTTTTCATATGAGAAATGCTTTTTGTATTTTATCCTTTCAACAAGCAAGGAATTGTGGCAGTCAGATTCTGGAAGGAACAAAGGGACTAATTATCAAACAATTATCCAATGAGGGTATGAGAGACAGGTCCAAGTTAAAATGAGATGTTTTCCCCAAACTTTCAAATATTCACAACAAATCTGAAAATATATCGAACAGAAGTGCCACAACCCAACCCCAATTTTAGGATTGTTGGCAAAATTCCTCCAAATTATGTACACATTTATAGCATCGAGCGGAAATATTACCAATTATATGTACCCTATTACTGCCTTATAATGTCTGTGTATTCTCAAATGGCTACAGATTTCAATTGAAACAGTTTGGCCATATTGTATTTCCAACCTTAGGAATGCCTAAGCAATTTTCATTATCTTCACCTCTTGGAGGTCAAGGCCACTCTTCCTCTTATGACACAATCTCTAGCAAATTATATTTAGGAATACAGCCTGTGACCTAGAACATACATCATTAGTGACAAGGCCTTAGAAGATCTTGCCAGCAGAGCTAGAAACAGTACTAATAATGCAAGGAAGACAACATACTTAAAGGAATTGTAAGCAGAGATGACAGAAATAGGTGATTATTTGACCAACTCAAGTGTGAGTACCTTTTGAACATTTTGTTTAAAAGATAGGCATCAGTCCCAAGGGAGAGGGGATGCTCAGAAAACCTACATACAGGGAGATCCACCTGATAGATTTAAGAATCGGTCTTGACAATTCTGAAATTCTTGGGATACAATAGTTGGGATTTATTTTTTGCAGATAGACAATGGTTTTTGGTACAGTTTTGTTATGTTTTCAAAGAAAGAAACCAAAAACAAATAAGATACTAAAACATAACTCCTGGAGAACATGAAATGCATACGATGCTTAGACTTAAAAACCTTAAAACATTTCAATTTCTAGGAATCTTTTAATATTTTGAATTCTGCTCCTGGGACAACAATTTTTCCACATAAACAACATTTTGCACCACTTTATCACAAATTATTGATCTTGGAATTAAATATCTTTGAAATCTTGCAAATTTTTAAGTAATGTGTTCACACTGATGTAGCCCTGGGACCAAACATAACTTGAACTTAGGTTTGGAATATCTACCTTGATAAATTAATTTTTATTTTATATTTGCTCCTTAGCCACACAACAATAGCTTTAATTGCTTTCTTAGTTTCTAACAGAATACTCAATGAAAATGAAAATTATCATGTACTAACTTTCAACATAGTGTTCCTCAATGTCATTTTGCATGCTGTATAGCCAGCGGTGAAACTCTGATTTTTATATGCCTAATGTAAGCCTTATTCAGGGCTGTCGGAAGCAGGGGGTGTGGGGGCTCAAACAATTACATTGTACTGAAGGCGAAGCAGTATAATGGGCCCAATATTGGTTTCATTCTGATGGCACTGTAATTTCATGCCTAAATCAGGCTACACTACTTGGCAAATATATTTTTTTGGTGTGCTTAAGATGGCAAATAAGAAGTGATGGATTGTTCACATATTTCAAATGTTTGCTGATAGTCTTTCTTGGAAATTACATACCACTAGTATTGATATTTTAAACATGAGGATGGCATAGCATGAATAAGAGCTGCCTTGATTGCCATGAAATTAATCTTTCATTAAATCATTTTGTAAGTTCTTCTGCTTTCTAACTCTTTATCTTCTGCTCAAAAGCAAAAGATGGTAAACTTGTTGGTGGCTCATGTTCAATAAAAACGTGAATAATCTACTTCCACTGGAAATCATTCTTAATTTAATAGAAAAATCAAACTGGCAGTTGTGTAGCTTTGACCCAAATGAAAACTTTCAACAACAAACCTCAATTTTCTCCGCGAATTCTGAATTTAAACGCTCGTAGCAATTTTTTAGTTCTTCGTTTCTTGCAATTAAAAGCTGTCCTGCCTCGGCAGCATAAAGCAATTCTTTTTCTTTCCTTGCCAGCAAAATGTAAACATTGTCTTCATCCTCATCCTCTTCTACAAGCATGTCAAGTTCATTTAAAACCATATGTTCATTGTTCATATTTACCAAATTTTAATGCAGTTTGTTTGTGAAGCCCTCAGAATTATCCAATGCTTTTCGAAGTTTGAAAACCATCCAGTGAAAAAAATTCCCATTGGGTTTCAAAACAGGCGACAGTTTAGTTATCCAACGAAAAGCGACAGACAAATGAACAAGCGCGTGCCATTTGAAATTTTACTGTTCCGACGTAATCGCTGCTGCAGGAGTTTCAGCTCTCAATGACCTATTATCTAACTTGTAAATCCATGACACCTTTCTTTTTATCTCGATTCCCCGCACGTACAATCCCAGATTGAGCAAATTTCCTGTCTTTGCTAGCACCAAAATAGACTCTACATCCTCAATCAATTTTCCGTTAGAACTGTTCCGGCCTCGTTTTCCTGGTACTCGGGAACTGGTTGTAAATTATTCTAATTTGTTTAAAATATTGCATAAATTAAAAATAAAAGACTTCTTTCGAAAGTAATAAATTACTTGCAAACAAAGGGTTGCAAAGGCTTGTGTAGCGAAACCAAAAGTAACGTGTTACAGCTTATTATGCAATTTTCAGTTTTAAACTGAATGTGATATAATATACTGAGTAGACTAAGCGAATTAGAAAAATTCTTAATCAATGTATAGACGTTCATAATCACAGCTACAACCCTTGCCAAAAATGACTTGAACGCCTTCCCATTGCACCATGCAAAATAAAAAAGCAAGTCTAAAATTACTTTACCAAAATATCACTGCTGCTTCCAAAATTTTGACCCCTTCCCCTGCACAGTGTTGATTTATTTTTTCAATACCTTCATACAGCTTTCATTAAAAAAAATTACTTTTAGGATCTCAACAGCCCAATTGAACAACATTGTAATGGGGTGTAGAGGGGGATGGGTTTTTTTGGAAAAAGCTTTAGCTTTGCGCAAGTGTTGCAACAATTTTGGCAAGGATTGTACAGACATTGTTAGGCCTCCCTGCTCGGAGAGAGGGGGAAAGTCTAACCCTAATCCATCTGGTGAAAGTCCTAGTGTTCTATGTAGAAAATCCATAGGGTTTTTTGTAAAAATTGAACGCCCACTAAGCTCAGAAAATGAACAAATCCAAGGAGCTCCAAAAATTGGAAATTGTTTACGTTTCCTTGTGAATAAAAATGCATTTATTTGATATAAGAATGATGATAAAAAGTTTCTGGTCGTTTTTCATTTGTATTCAATTTCCGTAATTTTTGGTGGAAAATTCTTTCAATAAATCTTGCTTTGATTTATGATTCTATGAAGGATACTTTGGATCATTGGAAAAATAGATGGGGAAATTTTCTTGAATCTCCACAAAGTCTTTGATACTGTCAATCGCAAGTTTGTTCTCAGTAAACATGTGCGCTGTGGTATTCAAATACAGCATTAGCATGGTTTGATGACTGTAACTAAATTAAAAGACACAACTAAACCCATTGCAGAGTTACTTCTTGTGTACCACAAGGCTCTGTTCTCCTTCTCCTTCTTTTTTTCTTCAAATAAACGCTCTGCTAATTCATCAATAAAGAAAAACTAAGAGCTTAGACTAGAAGATTTTGTGCATATGCCCTCCAACATTTTACGAAACAACAAAAAAGCATCCTTTGTGTCAAATTGGCCGTTTTTACAGTTTATATAATCTTGTTCATAACTTAACTTTATTTTAATCCGTCATGTTGAATGTTTCTTTAATAGAAGTAGATTAATCAATTGCGAAATTAGTTTTAGATTCGGGAAAAAGGGTCTTTGATTCGACGAAGCTTTCGTTGTCATGTCCCTTTACTTTGTGACGTAGCCAATTAAAACATTCCTTAAAGGAAGAAATTATTTTCGTGAAATTTTTTGCGGAAGAAAATTTCGCGGAATTCACTGTTTGCCTTTTGACCCTTTTCCGCAAAAATGTCTTACGCAAAGCTTTAAAGAATTCAGAGAAACATTCAACAATATTCGGCTTATATAACAAGAGCGGCTAATATATCAAAGGATTGAAAGGGTTCAGGGAAGGCCGCCACCATAGTTGGTGGCAAGAAAAATTTTAGAATTATATTATCTCAGGAATGGCCAGAGAATGTATCTAAAGTAGATTTCGACTAAAAGAAAATCCAAGGCAATATGTTTATGCTTTGTTTAATCGATACATCCCCTTATTCTATTCCTTACAATAATCCATTCCTTTCTTAAGTCGTCTGCATAGGAAGTCTCGTCTATTGAAATGTTGGCTTGAAAAAGGGAAGGTCTTGCAAAGTTTTAAAATAACATAGCTCTTTATGAAACTCTCTATTAGGTTTTTAAATTACCCAAAAATTTGAGGAGAAAAATAAATGAAACAAGGTTTAATAAATAATATTAACATTGAAATATCGTCAAAAGAACTATCAACTAAAGCAAGATAAGATAGGGAACTTATTTTATCTTGCTAAAAATAAACGATTAAGCAAGAATAAACAATAAACAATTTGTACAGTTGGGATATCATTTGTAACATGAGATATTAAATTCTTTAGGAATAAAGCGCTTTTGATTAAAATAACTATGGATTTGAAAAACTTTCAGACTGCGCTGGACAAAACAAGTTTTAATAGAATTTAATATTCAATTTTATATGTGTCTTCTTCGGAAAAGACATAGCAACCAAGCTAAAGCAAAGCGCATATTAAAGGGAATGCTAGGCACAGTTACTTACAATGATATACTACATTTCTTTCTACTTTTGCCTAAGATTTTTTTGGTCTGCAGAAAAATGGGAGCCATGGAGGGCATGGCCGGCCCTGCCATCCACCCCTTCGAATTTCGATTGGTTTCCAGAACAAAATGATCACATCTCTTCTTGATGATTGCAAGTATCTCTGTGTCCTTTTCTTTGATCTGTTTGGAATCAAGAATATCTGAAGGGTGAGAATTTCAGGATCTTTTATTTAACAAACCCGACGTATTTAGAGTCGTACAAGAGAAAAATGAACTTCCGCAAAATATAGGATCCGCAAAAATGTCCGCACAATATAACGCAAAGGTCTAATTCGCAAGAATTTCTTTGGTTCTGGCTCACCTGGTTTCTTTATTCAAGTTAGCTACGAAACATGGACGCTAAAGTATCATGCGGGGTAGCTGTTTGAGAGGGGATCTTACTGTCAATGCAAATGAAATCCTAAATCGAAATAAAAGATCTTCCATTCAAGCCCATGACAGCGACAGCCTCTGCGGATCAAGAAGCGACGGCAAGATACGCATACCTTTGTTACCCAAGAAAAACCTTGAAACAAAACCCCTTTTTGAGGAAAATTACTATTTTGCACTATTTCAGTCAGGGGCATTGTGGCTCTTAGAAAAGGGCCGGGAGAAAATGATCAAAAGGGGGCCCAATCATTTGTATGACATCTCCAATCACAAACCACAGGTCGCAAAAAATTGGTACGTACCTGCAGTTTTTATCATCTTAAAAGTTCATTGGCTATATTTGTTTGGGTGCATCCCTTTTTTTCTAACCCTTTGTGGATGGTAGGTTGGTGCACTGCGAAGCGAAGCGCTCAGAAAATTCTTGCGGCCACGCCCTCTAAATAAGCATGAAATACATTCTAGAACATTTTTTGCAGTCATTTACCAAGTTTGACGATTTTTAGGCATAATTTGTTGCGTTTCTTTAAAAATCTGTTCTTAAATTGGAATTCCTTGTATTAAGAGGCCCCCTAGACCACGAGGCCTTGGGGCAGTGTGTCACTTCTTGTCCCCCTCTTGGCAGCCCTGTTCATATCCCATGCATCTCTTCCACAGAGGCCTGTTTGTCCTGGGTTTTACAAACTCACTTGTTTGGGGTCCACCGGAAAATTTTCCGGTGTCCCGCCTAGCCACAACGCCCCGAATTTCAGTGCAATTTTCATTTAAACTCTCTTGTTTCTTTGAATTGATATTGAAAACGTTACCTGCACCAACCAGATCATGTTGTGACAAAAGCTGAAAGATAAATTGTCCCACATTCATTCCTAATGAAGCCGCAACTGCTTCGGGCTGAATGATCATTGCTTGACAGCAACAAATTCTTCAAGCAGCATAATTCTCAGAAATAAAGACGCATCATGGTACCTGATGAGGCGTTTCCCTACAGTCCTGTATATTTTTGAGCTGTCAAGAACTTGATAGTTATCGTTCTATTGATGTGAACGACGCCATTTTAATTTGAACCAGCAATTCACTTACCTAGTAATGGTAGTTGGCAGAAAGAACATTTTGCGAGATCAATTGCAATTATTAATATTGCTTTGCAATATATCATACTTTGCTTTGGAGTTTTCCTACGTGGTGCTTAAATCAGCTTGTTAAATGCCAACTACATGGAGTTTCTTGTCCCCCCGGGGCTTGTTAAATGGTACTCAGTCCCCTTGAAGGATTTCTGCCACAGCAAACGGTCGCATATTTCCCGCGAAATTTAAGAAGAAAATTAGGAGAAAATTATCTTATGGGAAATTTTTGGTAAGGTTTTTTGTCAATTGTTATAATCAAATTGTATTACTAATAAGTCTTGATTTTAAAACATTTTCGTTTAAAATTTGAGCAGCCCATAAAAAATTAAGAGGCCGTATCTATGTGATTTTTCAGGAAACCCCTTTCTTTGAATTCATGCAAACTCAGAGAAGGTATTGATCAAAGGGAATTTTTTCCTAAAATGATACTCTTGTCGAAAATTTTTGTTTGTTAGCCCCCTCTTTTAGCTAACAAAACGTTTAAGCGGAGTTTGCAAACTAGGATTCTGTTACAGAAGGGCGAAATGAGCTTTTTGTAATGTTAGGCCATAATTTGGTTTGGTCGTTAAGATTTCAATTGCTTTAGGCTCTTTACCCTGAATCCTATCAGAAAATAGTTGGAACGATTTCTCAGAATGTTAAACAGCAACAATGACCAGACCAGACTAGACCCTCGCAAGTTTTCTCCCTAAGAACTTTGTTAGAGGATTCATCGCATTGACACTTTCCTTCGAATTTGAAAGAATAATAGTAATAAAATCGAATCTTTTTATGGGATATACATTTCAACAATATTTGCTGTTAGCAACATGTGTCCTGTAAAGAAAAAGAAAGAAACTAAAAACCTGCAAAAACTCTGATAAAACCTATCAGCAACTAAAATGATTATTTAGAAATTTGGGGGCAGCATTCATTTCGTCTCAATATGAATTTTTGAAGAAGGAAAACGGAACAAAGTGAAAGAAAATTCCAATTGTCCAATGGTCGACTCAAATGACGTGTCATTTGCAACGTACTTCTCAGGTTTCTTTGTCAACTGATATAGATATGACCACATGATACGCTGTAGCATGTAGTTTTCCGCTTGTCAAGCATTTCAGGGAACACCTGAATAGGAACCTCAAAGGCGGATCCAGCCAAAAATCTGACTACCGCCGAAATGAGAAAGAGGGTCGACCACACCCCCCTTAGACCACACCCATTTCGTGGTCACACCCTGCTTTCTAAAATGATTATTGTTTTCTATAATCTCTTATGTAGACCATTTTCAAGACACAAGTGGCGCTTTTGTTAAACTTCAAGTATCCTTAAAACAACTTCGAGAAGCAACAAATTTATTTTCGTTGTTATTTTCCCGAGGTTGGATATTCTAAAATAATTTACGGCATCTAGCCTAAGCAACACCATAAAATAAGAAAACAAAAAGATACCTTTGACAGAGTTTTGAAATGTCCCCTAAAACTCGCATTAAGTTGCACAATTAATTATGAAAATCAAACCTGTTGGAAATTATAAGTTTAAAAAGCCATATAGAATTTGTAATTATTTAGAGCAACTTTTGTTAAACAAAGAATAATACTTTTGGCGACCTTTATAAGCCTGCTGTTTTCTCGAATTTTAAAATTTTTGAGTCTTAATTTCTTATGAAATATATTTCTACCAATATTTGTGTATTGTATAAAATAATAGGTCACATCGGCTTCGAAGTTACAGTTTGCCCACTTGCACAGAATATGTAAACATCCCCCAAGGTTGGCGCTGCGATTTCTGATGACTTGATTGGTCTAGGCAGGCTGACTACCGCTCAGTTCAGAGGCCCTACAAGGGGGGGGGGGGGGGGTTGACATTATTTTATATTCCATAACGGAATCTTGCCATCATTTCATATTTCAAAATTAACAGATGAAATATTTCAAAATCATCAAAAGGCCCATCCTGCTTCCAATTAAGGAATTGGATTTATTAATTCTTTGATACCAAATAAACTGAAGTATTTGCTTGCTACTCGCTTTATCTATTGATAGCTTGGTGGGGTTGTGGAAACACTTAATAAAAGACGCTCTTTCTACTTTGGCTTAAAACACTTCTGAGGCCCTATAATAGACCAGAGGTGAGAGGGGGAGCATTATCAACTGAGCTGGCAATTAACCAGACTAACTTTTTCTGACTCAATTTTTTGTGTAGATTACGAATCCGGGTGTCGCTTTGGCGTTTAGGGGGGGCGTTTTCTAGATATAGGGGGTCAAAGACCAAAAAACACAAATTGTCCCAATTTGACTGTATTCAATTATTGCATTTTAGAAAATGTTTAATTTTATTAAAAATTGGTATGTTGATCAATGCTCTGTCAAAATTGGTCTTTTCTGGCATTGATGGAGGGGGGGGCAGGCAATTACAGGGAAGGGGAATTTCACTATTTCTGTATTCTTAAAGCGTTTACTTTATTCGCTTTCTCCTTCTGATTCGCTTTATTTTTCTTCGCTTGCAAACAATAGCTCCGCAATGTCCTCAGGATAGTATAGTAGGGCTCCATGAACCAATCAATTAACAGATCTTCTAACCAGCCGTGATTGACTGGTTCTTCTTTGTTGATTATGCTTTGTAAAGCTTGTCTCTATACCCTTGCTACAAAGTTTGCACGCTTTAAGTGTTTTTCGAGACTGCTTTTGCATGGGGGCAGCATGCAGGCCAAGGAGCGCTTGCTTCCGCAATAAAGATTGCGCAAAAGCATTTAGATCCAGTACTCTCCTGTATTTTTCTCTTCCGTACTCCATAAAGACATGCAAGTTTTTAGCCTCGTTGGCTAAAAGGATAACAAGAATATCAACATCTTCAGAGCGCACAATGCAAACTGTCTTCTGTCCATTATTCATCTGTAGGGCATGGTGAAGTAGGTAGCAGATTTTGGTATCTGCTTTTCCATGGTTTGTGTTTGACTTTCCCACCTGAGTTACCCCTTTGCTCTCAGTCTTAACACAAGAATTTTTTCTTGCAAAGTATATTACTCGATCGTTGAGTTTTGACTACTTATTGTGGCGCTAGAAATTCTCCGACGGAGGGGCTTGACCTTCCGATAGGGGGGCTATGCAATTGGAGAGAAAGCATGGAATCCCAATTGCAAAAAGATGCAATTGCGATTATGACAGGACATGAATGTAACAAACAAGAAAGAACAGCTACTTAGAGCGTGATATTCTTTTGTGGGTAACTCGCTTTTTTAACAAAATATCCCTAAAAAGACAAAAGACATATGCTAAGAAAGTTCTTTGTAGGTCTTTTTCCTTGATTTTTCTATATTCACAACGCTGTAAACTTTTCTGAGTAATAAAACAAGACGTCATTTAATCATTAAACAGAATAGGAACCATTACACGAAAGTTAGTACCTGAGGCGGCACCCTGGTTGCAAAAGGTCGGGGAAATTTTCGAACTTTGCTGCTTCCAGTTTGCTGGGAAATTCACTCATTGAAGACATTTTCACTACTTTACAATACAGTCTTATTCTTAAAATAAATATCCGCGGGTGGAACGCTATTTGACGGTTTTAATCGATTTTCTGGTAGTCATTCTCATCATTAGTGCACCCAACGCTGAAAAATTGTAATGTGGAGTTTAGCTCCCACTGGTTTCAGTTTGCAAATTAACGGTTGAAATATTAACGTGCAGAGTATACCATCGACTGTTATTGATTTTTTTAACTAACGCACCCGCAAAGTTTGTACCCTGGGTACCAAGTTTGCTGAGTAAGCACCAAGCATGCCGAATCTAACGAGTTAAGAACAGATTCAGAATTCTTGGGGGGAGGGGTGTTACCCATGTGTCCCCATGTGTTAGTTTTTAGATCTCGAATGTTTTTATGTCTTTTTAATACTATCTCTTTATCTTTTGAAATTATGTTCAATGATCTTTTAGAATTTTCCTTATATTGATAGTTCAATTGTCTCTTGGTATACATCAAAGTATTCGATTTTTGTAACTTTTATAATTGTGCTCCAGATAATTCTATGTTGAAGATAAAATAACTTACAGAAAGTTTTTCATTTCTTTACTCCAAAGATTTTTCAAGTTCTCATCGAAATTTCACCGATTATTTTTCCAGATTAATTTTTGGCACCGGGCTTTCTGGTACCATGATTGATTTTAATGCTGTATGTAGTAGCTTTAGTATCTGGGCTGTTTTACGTCTGTATCCGTCAGTTGTTGCAAGGGCAAGAGGATTACGAAGAGCTTTGTCTATATCAACGGATCCCTTTTCTTTGAACGATGTTGAACAACAAGTTTCAAAACTTCTTATATTTCAAGAATATACGTAATTTTGAAACTATTATCACCAGATCATACCAAAAATTACCAATTTTTAAATTGTGATAGCGGAAAACGGTCAAATTAGGTCACATCGTGTGTTTTTGGTCTTTGACCCCCTATATCTAGAAAACGCCCCCCTAAACGCCAAAGCAACATCCGGATTCGTAATCTACACAAAAAATTGAGTCAGAAAAAGTTAGTCTGGTTAATTGCCAGCTCAGGTGATAATGTTCCACCTCTCACCTCTGGTCTATAAGGGGTGTTTGAAATATGAAATAATTGAGATCCTCGTAATGATAATATATATATTTACGTTTTTAAGTCTTGAAATATGAAATAACTTTGGTTCCTAGTATGAAATATTAAATAACAAAATAACAGAATACCTCTTTAAATGTTATGTGAGAATTATATACTTGATAACAGCAATGACTTTTTATATATTCTGAAAAGTTACATAACAAGTTACTGTAATACCTTAACTACACGCTTCTTTACATACAGTACAAAGACGATACCCCGGGGAGCATCAACTCTGTCTACCCCCCGGGGCCATAACATAGAGAGGAAAAAAATGCACGTTTGTAATTACAAATACTTGATTATATAAGAGACTATTGATCTATAGACCTTTTAAGATACCAACTATATTACACCTGGGTTGTTCTTTTAATCTTTTCAATCTTTCTAGGGGTTTAAAAGGCTTTTCATACTTTACGTATTGGAAAAATATCAATAGCATAAAATATAATAATAATAATAATACTAATAATAAATAATTTGTTTAAAGTTGGTGTACTAGATGAACGTCTAAACGCTATGAAGAAGCTAATTGAGGCCAACTATCTATGAAGAATTATTATAAAATAAATATGGTACAATGTTAAAAATGTTTAAGGTATAATATTCTAAATAAAACCTAAACCCAGCCATAAATATTTTACATAATCTACAGTCGCATTCTACAGGGTGTGCTCTTAATTCTACTGTGAGGTAGTTTTTGCCACAGTTTTTGACCCAAATTTCTCACAGTTTCTATACTATAAGAAGTTGTCCTGGCTTTTGGAATGCAAAGATTATTCTTAGTTCGCAAATCATAATGTACATTTCTTGTTTCAAAAATCTCACTCATGAAACTAGGGTTCAGGTTATGTTTGGTTTTGTATATTTCTATCATCAAGTACTGTAGATTGCGTTGGTGAATTGATACTGCATTATCCAATGTCAGCAATGCTTTGTAGTCAGCATGACTGTCTTTATGAACAATTCTGAGTGCTCTTTCGTGGATTTTATTTACTTTAGCATTCAGACATCTGTCATGGAACATCCAAATTAGGGGGCAGTAGCTAAACTGAGCTTTTATGAAGCTGTCATTTGGGAAAGCAGTTTATCAGAACCCATAAATGGCGATACTTTAGCAAGGGCATGCAGTTTTTGGCTGGCCCTTTTGCATAAATTTGAGACGTGACTTTTGAAATTAAGATTTTTATCTGTTATCCCCCCTAGCAGTTTTTCTTCAGAGCTTTCTTCAACAATGGCCTCGCCGAATTCAATCTTAATATCATTTTAGTTTAGTCTACCGCAAATACTTTTGGCTTATATAATCTCAAAGAAATAGACGAGAACATCAAATAACATCATAAATATGTTTTTATCTACATTGTTTGTTCCACATGTACTTAACAGGAATTCTTCCTAAGACCACTAAACCACTGTTTTGTAAGCCATTTAAGATGCAGGATTGATTTGCTTATAATAATATTCAGAAAGATATTGTTCGTTCTTCAATTTTCATAAGAGTTCATTTCACTTAGCTTAAGCTTCGCATTAACATTATTTTACCTTTATTTCTTTCTATTGAAATGAACCTAAGACTGTAAGTGATTAGAAATAACAGTATGACTGTAGTATGAAAAATCCATTAAACAACTGGATTTACTGGTTGTTAGGGCTCTTGGTGGTTAGTAGAGCCAAAGAAGATGTCCGAAAATTCAAAGTCCAAAAATCCTCCAAGTTCATTGTCTTTTCCAGGCATGTGTAGAAAACTGGCCCCTTTAGGTTGTACCCTCCGCGCAAAAGACTTTGAGACTATCAGCTTTGGTAGATGTATGTTGTTCGAGTTTCTTTTTTAGTTGTTCCCAAAAATAAGTTGAGCAAAACAAAGATAAATATTTTATTCAGTATCCTTAGATTCCCCTTTAAAGTACCAAATGATTCCACATTTCAAAGAGAATGAATTCTATATTTTTACCCAAGTACGGAATTCGTTTGATTCTTTATGCATCTATTCTTTATACACTTTCACTATTTGTAGCTGCAAAGATTGGTTTTGAAGACTCGGTCAATTTTGTATGTGAGTGGGTCAAACTTTTCATGACACTTTAAGGCAGAATGGAACATACGACAATTTCAAAATACTTTGCTTTGTTAATTTTGAAATATGATATAATTGCAAGGTATCATCATGAAAAATAAATAATGTCAGCCCCCCCCCCCCCTCCACTTATAGGGTCTCACTTCTATATAAGGTAATAATCCGCATGTAAGAACCAACTTTTTTCAGAGCTTGGCAAAAACAGGTTCTTGTATCATGGGGTACTTTTTACAGTTTAGGCTTAATAGGTTCTTAGCTAGGTTCTCAATTTCTACAGAGTTTATGCTGTTTCTGATTATCATAAAATAATATTAAATCTGGTCTGTTCTTCATTCTAAATAATTATTAGTGTACCAACGTTGTCAAAAGCCCATCAATAATTAATCAGTGATACAGTTCTGTATATGAATTAATAGCAATAATTGTCTTATAATAACAGTTTTTTCAACTAATTTTCTTCGAGTTTTGAGTTAATTCAATTTGTTTTCGCCATACATATAAGAACCTGCTGATTGTTTGGTTAAACAGGTTCTTATATTTTGGAGTATTAAAAAAGCAAAGAAGGTTCTTAAATCCCTAGTTTCTTACATGCGGGTTTTTACTGTATCCCATGTTAGGCAATGCTTTGATAATCTTTTTGGTCAATTTGTAATAGCTTTTGAATGACTGGCATCCTCAGGAAACATTTAGAATAAATATAAATTTCTTCTACTTAGAATTCCTATGAATGCAAATGGTTGTGACAGTGGCGGAAATTGAGAATTTTTTCTGGGGGGGGGGGGGTGGCAAAGACACTTAATAAACTGACAAAAATTTTGCGTAGATTTCTAGCAGGGATGTTGTCGTAAAATTTTAACAAGGAGGGGTTCTATGAAATTTCTAAGTTGTTCTTTTCATGAAATAATTGCAATTTGAATATGACGAGAGTTGATGTTTATTCCGATCATTGGTTGAGAAGCCAGTAAAACTGACTGTGTTAAGGGGGGCAGCTGAGATCAGAACATAGATACCAGGGAAAGGGCCGGGGGAAATTTGATTGCAAGTGGGAGGGCAAAATGTTTTTATTGCTCAGGGTTTAGTGAAAGGCGCCACCATGGTTGGCGGCGAGAAAAATTTTGATATATATATAATTATATATATATCTCCTGAAGAGTGAGTTACTCACGAAACAGGCTTGTAGAGATAAACCATGTAGTTTTACTTTCTTCAATCTATGATATAATTATATATATAAATATATATATATATATATATATATATATATATATATATATATATATATATATATATATATATATATATATATATATATATATATATATATATATATATATATATATATATATATATATACTGTACATTTTCTGGCCATTCTTAGAATGTCATATATATATATATATATATATATATATATATATATAGGTACTCAATAAAAAAACAACTTGGTTGACGTTTCGCTATAAGCTTCTTCAGAATAACTAACACATACATCTGGAGCGTAAAATAAGGAATACGAAACAAAAGAACAAAAAGTAACACATTTTACAAGCAAGAACAATAATAGCTAATTTAACAACATAATGATAGTTTCTAAGCACAGCCGGAGGTGAGAAAAGATGGATAAATACAATAGATCAAAGAACAATAGAACAAGTGTGATAGCAGATGGTATAGCATGCAGAAAGGTCCAAGGAAAAGGAACGGTAAATGCTGTCTGTCCCAAAAAAAAATAAGAAACTAGGTAAATAAATATAATAAATATAGAATGCAAAGAAAAGAAAGAAAGTAGATAGAAAACGTGGAAAAAATAAAAATAAACAAAAGTAACAAGGAGAAAATAAACAAAAAGATAGGAAATAAAAATAAAACTATGTGTCAACTAACCTAATATTAAGGCCCCGGGGCGCAAAAGTTTCTAACTTATACTGCCAGAAACTTTCACGTATCCTACCATTCCCATTAAGTCTATCTATAATAGTAACTTTTATATCTTCGAGAAACCCATGATGATCCTTCCCTGCAAAATGCCGGAAAAAATCAGCCTGAGGTACACCCGAAGAGCCCCCGATAAGCTTACGATTGCACGCCTTGTAGTTATTAAACCTAAGCCTAAAAGGCGTGCAAGTGCTACCCACATACTGTACACCACATACTTTACATTCCATAAGATACACAACATTGGACGAATCACAATTAAACGAAAAATTTATCTTATATTCCTTATCAGTTATATGGGAAGTGAAAGTATCAATGTCACACATAACATTACACACTTGACACCGAGACTTGCCACACGGAGTACAACCCTTGTTATGCGAAACCCCTGCCCCCTCACTATGAAGTTTAGCCCTAACTAGTATATCTTTAAGATTCTTACACCTCTTAAATGATATCAAAGGTGGCTGAGGAAACACCCTCCTATGCTCTTCTGATACTGTAAGCATAGAATGAAGTCTCCCGGCCACCTTGCCCAAATTATTCAAGGCTGGATGGTATGTGGTAACAAATGGAACCCGCCCATTCCCACTGTGTTCATGTTTCCCATTAGCCTTATCCAGTAGTGTAACCCTATCCTGCCTACGTGCCTTATCTATCTGTTCTGTTATAAGTGATTCCTCATACCCCCTTGCCTTTAACCATCCAGCCAAATCCCTTAACCTATCCCGTAACTGGCGATCGTCCGAACAAATCCTACGTAACCTTAAAGCCTGACTATAGGGTATCGCCTTCTTGGTATGCCATGGGTGACAAGACTTCTTATGTAAATACTGATGTGTATCAGTAGGTTTACAAAACAAGTCTGTCGTTAGGACTCCCCCCTCACTTTTACTAACCTTAACGTCTAGAAAACTTATACTCTCCCTGGAGTGCTCCCCTGTAAACTTAATGGTATCGTGGCTACTGTTAAGAAAGTTGATGAAGGTCTCAAGCTTCTCCTCGCCATGTGTCCAGATAAAGAAAACATCATCGATGAATCTCATCCAGACAATTGGTGTGTCCACTGATTCCTTCAACAATCTTTCTTCCAACCCAGTCATAAAGAGGTTTGCATAAGCTGGAGCGAACTTAGTTCCTATAGCGGTGCCTAACTTCTGTCTATAAAACTTATCATTAAATTCAAAGTAGTTGCTTTCAAGAACCAGAGATGCCAATCCCACTAGGGTATCAGTAGCCACGTTTGGGTTTTCCCTTCTATCCAGCGCTTCCCTGATGGCTTCCAGACCCTCCCCATGTGGAATGCTAGGATAGAGTCCCACAACATCAACTGTACACAGTATAGCCCCCTCTGGTGTCCTACCTATTTCACCTAACTTAGACAAGAAATGATTAGTATCCTTAATGTAAGACCTACCGAGGCTAACCAGTGGATTGAGGTGGTGATCTAGATATTCTGATATATTTTCTGTAACGGTGCCACAATTGGAAATGACTGGTCGACCCTTAACCCCACTTAATCCCTTATGAATCTTAGGTAACAAATAGAACCTACCTAGTTTCCCTTCATTAACTTTAAGAAAACCAGTCACTTCCTTTAACCCGGGATCCTCCACCCTTAACTCATTAATCCTATTATTAACGGCCTTACCCAATTCTATCGTGGGGTCCACCTCAATCTCCTCGTAAACTTGCCTATCACCTAACTGCCGGTTAGCCTCTTCTATGTAATCCCCCCTGTCCCAAACTACAACAGCTGAGCCCTTGTCCGCTTCCTTGATAACTATATTCCTATCACACTTAAAATTATTCAACGCAGAAAGTTCAGAAGAGGAAAGGTTACTGTAATACTTACCATCCGTAGTAATAGACAGCACATCCTTTTCAAGTTGAGAAAGAAAAGATTCTAGCAGAGGATCAGAAGTAGGAGGATTCCAGCTGGACTTACACCTAAATTTAGAAATATTAACGTCCAAAGGGTTTGACTCAGAATCTCGGAAAAACCAGCGTAAACGCATTCTTCTTTTAAAGACATCGAAATCCGCCTTCAGCTGCGCCTTGTCCAAGTCAGTAGGAGTGGGTGAAAATTTCAGACCCTTCGAGAGGAGGCTTATTTCCACTTCGGAAAGGGTCCGGTGTGAAAGATTCACCACATTCCCACTAACAAATTGTCCAATAATCCTGTCTGTAGGTCCTATTACTCCCCCCTCGTCTCCTTGGCAATCTTCTTGCCCTGTGCCGGTAGTTTCCGCAGGTCGTTGTCCCGAACACAGATCCTCTTCGCTGAATAGGTGGCCCTCAATATGTGTTTTCGTCATGAGCCATCGCAAACCATCCGACTGACCATGATTTCCATTTAGTATGGCCATTCCTTTCTTTTGTCTTCTTTTCAGAAGACTGCTATGAAGTTCCCTTAATTGTTCTTTGATGTGTCCCATTTCCTCTTTAGTCAAGTTCTGCCGAAGGCTCTGCATCCGTTCATAGGCTGACACTTCGGCTCTTTCAATATCCTCCCTGTACTTCAATATCATTAGGCAAAGAAGCTGTCTCTCGGCCGTTCTCAAAACACTTGTCCAGGAATTCTCAAATTGTTCTTCTTTCTGGCCAGGATAGGAACAGACTTTTCTCAGGCGAAGGCCAAATGGAGTGACGTCGCAGACACGGCAAAATTCCAGGAAACTCCGATGATGTTCCAACTTGATAAGCGATGCGAATGTTCGAATAATTAAAATAATATGCTCCATAATGTATCATCATTCTATACCTATTCTAAGCAAACTGTATATATATATTCAATAGCTCCTAACTTTAAAGTTCTTTAAAAATATAAATAGATACTCAATAAAAAAACAACTTGGTTGACGTTTCGCTATAAGCTTCTTCAGAATAACTAACACATACATCTGGAGCGTAAAATAAGGAATACGAAACAAAAGAACAAAATAATATAACTGATAAGGAATATAAGATAAATTTTTCGTTTAATTGTGATTCGTCCAATGTTGTGTATCTTATGGAATGTAAAGTATGTGGTGTACAGTATGTGGGTAGCACTTGCACGCCTTTTAGGCTTAGGTTTAATAACTACAAGGCGTGCAATCGTAAGCTTATCGGGGGCTCTTCGGGTGTACCTCAGGCTGATTTTTTCCGGCATTTTGCAGGGAAGGATCATCATGGGTTTCTCGAAGATATAAAAGTTACTATTATAGATAGACTTAATGGGAATGGTAGGATACGTGAAAGTTTCTGGCAGTATAAGTTAGAAACTTTTGCGCCCCGGGGCCTTAATATTAGGTTAGTTGACACATAGTTTTATTTTTATTTCCTATCTTTTTGTTTATTTTCTCCTTGTTACTTTTGTTTATTTTTATTTTTTCCACGTTTTCTATCTACTTTCTTTCTTTTCTTTGCATTCTATATTTATTATATTTATTTACCTAGTTTCTTATTTTTTTTTGGGACAGACAGCATTTACCGTTCCTTTTCCTTGGACCTTTCTGCATGCTATACCATCTGCTATCACACTTGTTCTATTGTTCTTTGATCTATTGTATTTATCCATCTTTTCTCACCTCCGGCTGTGCTTAGAAACTATCATTATGTTGTTAAATTAGCTATTATTGTTCTTGCTTGTAAAATGTGTTACTTTTTGTTCTTTTGTTTCGTATTCCTTATTTTACGCTCCAGATGTATGTGTTAGTTATTCTGAAGAAGCTTATAGCGAAACGTCAACCAAGTTGTTTTTTTATTGAGTATCTATTTATATTTTTAAAGAACTTTAAAGTTAGGAGCTATTGAATATATATATACAGTTTGCTTAGAATAGGTATAGAATGATGATACATTATGGAGCATATTATTTTAATTATTCGAACATTCGCATCGCTTATCAAGTTGGAACATCATCGGAGTTTCCTGGAATTTTGCCGTGTCTGCGACGTCACTCCATTTGGCCTTCGCCTGAGAAAAGTCTGTTCCTATCCTGGCCAGAAAGAAGAACAATTTGAGAATTCCTGGACAAGTGTTTTGAGAACGGCCGAGAGACAGCTTCTTTGCCTAATGATATTGAAGTACAGGGAGGATATTGAAAGAGCCGAAGTGTCAGCCTATGAACGGATGCAGAGCCTTCGGCAGAACTTGACTAAAGAGGAAATGGGACACATCAAAGAACAATTAAGGGAACTTCATAGCAGTCTTCTGAAAAGAAGACAAAAGAAAGGAATGGCCATACTAAATGGAAATCATGGTCAGTCGGATGGTTTGCGATGGCTCATGACGAAAACACATATTGAGGGCCACCTATTCAGCGAAGAGGATCTGTGTTCGGGACAACGACCTGCGGAAACTACCGGCACAGGGCAAGAAGATTGCCAAGGAGACGAGGGGGGAGTAATAGGACCTACAGACAGGATTATTGGACAATTTGTTAGTGGGAATGTGGTGAATCTTTCACACCGGACCCTTTCCGAAGTGGAAATAAGCCTCCTCTCGAAGGGTCTGAAATTTTCACCCACTCCTACTGACTTGGACAAGGCGCAGCTGAAGGCGGATTTCGATGTCTTTAAAAGAAGAATGCGTTTACGCTGGTTTTTCCGAGATTCTGAGTCAAACCCTTTGGACGTTAATATTTCTAAATTTAGGTGTAAGTCCAGCTGGAATCCTCCTACTTCTGATCCTCTGCTAGAATCTTTTCTTTCTCAACTTGAAAAGGATGTGCTGTCTATTACTACGGATGGTAAGTATTACAGTAACCTTTCCTCTTCTGAACTTTCTGCGTTGAATAATTTTAAGTGTGATAGGAATATAGTTATCAAGGAAGCGGACAAGGGCTCAGCTGTTGTAGTTTGGGACAGGGGGGATTACATAGAAGAGGCTAACCGGCAGTTAGGTGATAGGCAAGTTTACGAGGAGATTGAGGTGGACCCCACGATAGAATTGGGTAAGGCCGTTAATAATAGGATTAATGAGTTAAGGGTGGAGGATCCCGGGTTAAAGGAAGTGACTGATTTTCTTAAAGTTAATGAAGGGAAACTAGGTAGGTTCTATTTGTTACCTAAGATTCATAAGGGATTAAGTGGGGTTAAGGGTCGACCAGTCATTTCCAATTGTGGCACCGTTACAGAAAATATATCAGAATATCTAGATCACCACCTCAATCCACTGGTTAGCCTCGGTAGGTCTTACATTAAGGATACTAATCATTTCTTGTCTAAGTTAGGTGAAATAGGTAGGACACCAGAGGGGGCTATACTGTGTACAGTTGATGTTGTGGGACTCTATCCTAGCATTCCACATGGGGAGGGTCTGGAAGCCATCAGGGAAGCGCTGGATAGAAGGGAAAACCCAAACGTGGCTACTGATACCCTAGTGGGATTGGCATCTCTGGTTCTTGAAAGCAACTACTTTGAATTTAATGATAAGTTTTATAGACATAAGTTAGGCACCGCTATAGGAACTAAGTTCGCTCCAGCTTATGCAAACCTCTTTATGACTGGGTTGGAAGAAAGATTGTTGAAGGAATCAGTGGACACACCAATTGTCTGGATGAGATTCATCGATGATGTTTTCTTTATCTGGACACATGGCGAGGAGAAGCTTGAGACCTTCATCAACTTTCTTAACAGTAGCCACGATACCATTAAGTTTACAGGGGAGCACTCCAGGGAGAGTATAAGTTTTCTAGACGTTAAGGTTAGTGTAAGTGAGGGGGGAGTCCTAACGACAGACTTGTTTTGTAAACCTACTGATACACATCAGTATTTACATAAGAAGTCTTGTCACCCATGGCATACCAAGAAGGCGATACCCTATAGTCAGGCTTTAAGGTTACGTAGGATTTGTTCGGACGATCGCCAGTTACGGGATAGGTTAAGGGATTTGGCTGGATGGTTAAAGGCAAGGGGGTATGAGGAATCACTTATAACAGAACAGATAGATAAGGCACGTAGGCAGGATAGGGTTACACTACTGGATAAGGCTAATGGGAAACATGAACACAGTGGGAATGGGCGGGTTCCATTTGTTACCACATACCATCCAGCCTTGAATAATTTGGGCAAGGTGGCCGGGAGACTTCATTCTATGCTTACAGTATCAGAAGAGCATAGGAGGGTGTTTCCTCAGCCACCTTTGATATCATTTAAGAGGTGTAAGAATCTTAAAGATATACTAGTTAGGGCTAAACTTCATAGTGAGGGGGCAGGGGTTTCGCATAACAAGGGTTGTACTCCGTGTGGCAAGTCTCGGTGTCAAGTGTGTAATGTTATGTGTGACATTGATACTTTCACTTCCCATATAACTGATAAGGAATATAAGATAAATTTTTCGTTTAATTGTGATTCGTCCAATGTTGTGTATCTTATGGAATGTAAAGTATGTGGTGTACAGTATGTGGGTAGCACTTGCACGCCTTTTAGGCTTAGGTTTAATAACTACAAGGCGTGCAATCGTAAGCTTATCGGGGGCTCTTCGGGTGTACCTCAGGCTGATTTTTTCCGGCATTTTGCAGGGAAGGATCATCATGGGTTTCTCGAAGATATAAAAGTTACTATTATAGATAGACTTAATGGGAATGGTAGGATACGTGAAAGTTTCTGGCAGTATAAGTTAGAAACTTTTGCGCCCCGGGGCCTTAATATTAGGTTAGTTGACACATAGTTTTATTTTTATTTCCTATCTTTTTGTTTATTTTCTCCTTGTTACTTTTGTTTATTTTTATTTTTTCCACGTTTTCTATCTACTTTCTTTCTTTTCTTTGCATTCTATATTTATTATATTTATTTACCTAGTTTCTTAATTTTTTTTTGGGACAGACAGCATTTACCGTTCCTTTTCCTTGGACCTTTCTGCATGCTATACCATCTGCTATCACACTTGTTCTATTGTTCTTTGATCTATTGTATTTATCCATCTTTTCTCACCTCCGGCTGTGCTTAGAAACTATCATTATGTTGTTAAATTAGCTATTATTGTTCTTGCTTGTAAAATGTGTTACTTTTTGTTCTTTTGTTTCGTATTCCTTATTTTACGCTCCAGATGTATGTGTTAGTTATTCTGAAGAAGCTTATAGCGAAACGTCAACCAAGTTGTTTTTTTATTGAGTATCTATTTATATTTTTAAAGAACTTTAAAGTTAGGAGCTATTGAATATATATATATATATATATATATATATATATATATATATATATATATATATGACATTCTAAGAATGGCCAGAAAATGCATAGCATCGATTAGAATGGCCAGAAAATATTTATAGCATCGATAAGAAAGAACTTTTTTTGAAATAAATGATTCATTGGTTGGATTTTGAATTAACAGATTTTCTATTGTGTTAACAGAACAGAAATTTTCTTTCTATAGTTGTCATACTTTGTTTATTTTTTCATGCATATAAAACTTGCTATGCGTTTAAATCTTTCAGTTGTTCTCTTTTCCTTTTCTGGTTTAATCGTCAATAGCTGACCTGTGGTGAAGTGCTGAGGAGTGGGGGGTCAGAGGGGTCACTGACCAGGGGGCCCTTGGCTTTGGGGGCCATAAATAATAACTTAATTGAATAAAAATTTTAAGTAATAATCTAGCCTCTCCATTAACACAGACTGTATTAGAGACAATAATGACCAAAGTCTATTAATGAAATAAGGTAGAAGCAGTTTGAGTCATATATTTTTGTTAAGAATTTGTCATCTTTGTGGGCTTGGGCTTGGGTTTCAACTAGAGAAGTTTAAAAGCTTCTGAACATAGGCGTAAACAGGGGCTTCAGCCCCTCCTGACGAAAAGCGAGGGGGGCTGGGCCCCCTGGAAAATAAGTAAATGCTTTACCAATTTTTAGATTAGTTTGTTATATTATTGGTTTCACGCATAAGATTTGTTGCATTAGATAATTGCGTTTACAGCAAAATAAAGTATGAAATTATTGTGAACAAAAGGTCAGATCCAACTCGAGACCAATCCTTCAGAGAGGCTGGAAGCATCAGAGGAAAGCAACGTGCGACCTTTGCTGACGTGATAATAGCTATTAGACAGGGAATTTTTCCTAACAAACTGGCGGAGAGGGTAACCGGAGGTTTTTCACTTGTTTCCACTTCCTTGGACTGATGCCTTGAAACTTTGAAGGGTGTCCAAAAAATTTCTCCCTAGTTGTCACGTGATCGATGACGTAAATTTTAACGGTCAGGAAAAAATGAAAATCGTCAAATTTTAAAACAATTAACATCAATCGAAAGAGTATAAAAAACTGAACAAAAGATGCTTAGAAGCATATATCCTAAAATCAACCAGTTAAAAACTATCACGTGTCAAAGTATTGATGACGTCTCCATATACGCAACTCACAAGTACGGGAAATTGGTAATTTTCGCCATTTTGGGCCTCTTTTATTGATACTATTGTGGAATATCCATGTTGAAAGGATATGAGGCGTAAGTGGTTATGATGTTACAGTGGATGTATAAAGGGTAAAGGCATAGAGTAGCCCCTAATGGTTAAGTTAACCAATTACTTGACTTTCGTCTAGTTCGGCACGTTTATATTATCCAAAGATTTCAAGATTAAAATCTCCATCATTTGCAGGTGTAGATGAGCTACACCAAAATTTTTCATATTATTTGGAAAAGTCTTGCTAATGTATAAAGGTGTCTTAGTTCTGGCGGGTAGTTTCCACAAAATGAGAATTATGCAGAAGTTTCTACACAAGAGGAACGCCTGTTTGAGATTTCGTCAATGATTTTTCGATGCAAGGGTCATATCCTGTAGAAATGACAAGCTTAACTATTGGCCCACGAGAAAGTTTCAAATTGAACAGGGACATAATGTCAAGTAACAATATTTTCAACTGTGCGCGCACTTCGAGAAGATGAAGCAAGAGAGTACGTTTTGGCCCTCGAGGCTCTTTAAAGAAAGTTTCGATGCACTTGTTCGCTTCAAGACAAGTTTGTCTGTGACAAGGTGGGCCACAAGAGGGAGAGCGGCAAAGATAATAAATGATAAACAAATGATGTGTGCCCTCAGAAATACTTCAGGAATCCAAGGAGGATAAATCGGTATAAAAACTTGCCGGGCAATCAAAATTTCACAACTAGCCCATTTATAATAGCCATTATTTTTATAAAACCAAATATTGTGAATAGTAAGTGACAAGGCCATTTAATAACCATTTTCATATATGGACAATCTCGTCAGCATTTTTTTTTATGTTTAGAATCTTTGATGGTAAAAAACCCAGCTGTATGGGTGGCACATATTCAAGTTAATATTTTATTATTATGTAACCCCACCCTTGCCCCCTCCCACCTAGGAATGCTCGATTATGTTAATAGACAAATTCAACGATTTGCCTTCGGCACCAACACTGCCCCTCCTGCCCTAATCTTGTGCAGGCGTCCCTGGTGACATCAGCAGCTGAAGTCTACGCCTATGCTTCTGAAGGTTACCAAAAAATGTGATTGCAACAGGGCAACACACAGCAATATGTATGTCATATAAGTTTACACTATGGCATGCGCATCTATTTGCAATTAGGTGTCGGTTGTGGTCGAGTTTAGTTAATGAATTAGACGTTTTCTATTTTCTAAACTTTTAGAATTTCTAAGAAATTGTCATTTTTATGCATTATGGTGTTTAGATATCAGTTATGCGCAAATCATATCAAACAGTGGAACATAAGTATGATATTCGATGTGTACATTTTATTTCGATCGTACTTAAAAAGTGAGAGATGCTAGATAGAATTAAGCAGCGCGATTTGGAAGGAAACAAAATAAACAGTTGCCGAAGATATTAAATGTACCTGTGATAAATTATATCACTTCCATTAAATATCCCTAAATCTTGTGCCTAACCCACCTATTTGTTATTTTCAGTTATAAAAACGCATCATCTTGTACCTGTTATTTTCTAATTCCGACAAGACCAGAGGTTTTCCGACAAAATAGCAGTTTAGTTCTAGAGAGGGGTTTTTTGCCCCCTCCTGACCTCCTTCTATCTACGCCACTGCCACCAGAGCAGTTTAGACGCCATAGCAATTTTAGCAACCAAATAGCCACCAGAGCAATTTAAGCAATCATCATTTTCAAAAATTTCTGGGAGCATTTCCCATGCTTTACTATTTAACTTTTATCCTGACCTGGGGCCCATAAATCCTCTCGGCGGCCCTGGAATAGTTCGAGGGGGGGGGGGGGCAAATGTTTGTGGGCCCTTAGTTTTGTGCTTAAAGGTGCACACCGTATGTTACGCCACTGAATCCATCTTAGATGATATTTCTGGCATCTCTAGAGTATGTATTTTCATAATTTATCTTGCCATGGGGATGGCTTTAAAACTTTAACAATCTTAATATTTTGGCCCCTCCAATTTCATATACGTTTTGCTGGTCATGAAGGCAATTACTACTCCAAGTTGAGGGAAAGGAATATTGTCTTTCTTGTCATTTCTCGGAGTTTTGAGTTCGAAAAATATCTAAGCAGCTCAATTCTCGCTGTTTTGTGTGGCTTCTGCGATCAGATTAATAATCCTCACATAGAATTTAATAAAACACTCGATTATTTCGCTATTTTGATATTTCATTCTGGGAATAAATATTATTTCATATTTCAATGGTAAAAAACCTTTCATTTCATATTTTTTTCTCAAAAAATTGCAATTATTTCGTATTTCAAATACCACTTATAGGGCCTCACTTGCTAGGTAGTGTCAGTTTAGAGATTTAACGGAGAGTCATTGGGTAACCCGTTGCCCTTGGTACAAAATTTGGATGAGAGAGATCAGGAGTTGTTTCATTGTGGGCAACCATACTTGCAAGGGTATCTGCCGTGTCACTGATTCATTTTGACTCCATGGAACTTTAACGGGGAAAGAGTTAAAATTCCCCCTTCTCGAAGTGCAGCTGCATCTGGTTAATCAGAACACCATTTTTATTTTGTGTCATCTTTACTCGACACATGGAGTATTATACGCACCGTTGCGCCGAATTCATCTTTATTGGGCTGGTTGAGGTTCTGTTTTCGAGAAATTTGAGGCGAAGCGCTACAGAGCTTCGTTGCCTGCTTAACAATATTTAGCAGCTTCACTGCTATTCTACCTTTAACTCACTTTGTTGGGAACATTTCCCAACAAATACCCACGGAATTTACGAAATCATAACATCAAGACACATTGCGAAGACTCGACTGCCCTTTAGATTTTGGTTGTTGCAGAAACATGGCTTGCTAAAATGTTGTTTGGAGGGAACGTAGCAGAATTCATCGACTTATGTCAAAGTTTGAAACAGGCCAACAACTTGTTGAGCCCAAGTTTAAGTTCTTTTAAAGACGGAAAACCACCAAGAAATGGAGAAGAAGTTCTTGCAGCCAAGAGCTTCGCTTTCACCAATGAGGGTTGGAGGCCAGGATGGTAAGGATAAAGCTTGATTAACGTAAACATTGTTGGTGGTTTTCGATTAAACAACATTTAAACTGTTAATTTAAACAATTTAAATGGGCAAACTGTTGCAACAAAAAGTAAGTTTCTGATGCCCATGTTCCACTAGGGTGTCATCGAAAATTAAGTATTTAGGCGCGTTTCTAGCCCATTAGACGTTTAGAGAAGCCTCCCCTTTGTTAAAATATGCAGGCATATGTTTGAAAAGATGCAAGACAGCAATAAATTAGGAACATGGTATCGCAGGGTGGATAGGGTTTCCCCCAAAGCATGCAAATATCTTCCACTGCATATAGCAAAGTTGCCATTCTGGTGTTTAGATGTGTTAAGGATATAAGCCTACTTTTACACAAAACTATTCTTATTTTTGTTATTATTATTATTCTCATTACTATGATTGTAATAGTCTTATTTTGTAAAAACAGGCTAGCCAATTACAAATTACCTTGTAATAGTAAGATTTGTAATTGTAGTTTTAACTGCGATTGTCTGAGTATGTCCAACACCAGTACACTTTTGTCCCCTAACTCAAAAACTGATAGTGATGACAAAACATATCATATGCATTGTTGATAGGGCACTTAGACTTCTCTCTTCTGGTATGAAGCCTTAAAAATAATGTTGCCATAAAACTGGCTAAGCATGTTTAAAGTGTGCAAAATGTATTCCCAACACCATGGAATTGCCCGAAAATGAAAGTTTCCATTATCATTATTATTATTATTATTACTATTTTTATAATTATTATTATTGTAACTCATTCTGCCTTCAGCCTGAATCACTTCTGCGTGTTGTAGCTTAAAGTAACTAATACCTTGAGCAAGGGTATTTTACTTGAAGACACAACTTTTCCCTGCACTTCATTGCATCATCCTTTCATTGTATCTAAGATGTATTCATGTATGCTGACATTTCTGCTTTTTTATCACCGTGTATCATAACTCAGGCCATGCTGGGAATGGCGTGCGATCGCACGCCCACGCCTTGGCACACGCCTTCCGTTGCTCAGAAGTGCAGTTTATCGCACGCCTTAAATAATCTGAACACTTTATTCTAAAGTGACCAATATGGCCCAATGTAATTTTTTTATCATAATTCAACTATGAACGAAAGGTGATAATCACGCAATCGTTTATATTTGATTTCTACTTGACGAAAAATTTGGCGAATATTCTAATTTGCTTAAAGTTATGGTAAACGTTTTCTGGATGAAAACATCAACTTCTCGATTTCTTCAGATTCTAGTAGCCGGACTTTCAAGGCACACGATGATACCATGTCTAAAACTAACAGAAGTTTTGAAAGTGGCGAAAAACTCCTGTAAACAAAGGTTTCCATAATTTTTTTATCAAAGTTTTGAGTTGAGTTCTGAAAATCGCTCGACCTTTTAGGCCGATAATCCTTGCTTTGCAGTTGTGGTCGCTTGTCTCATTTGCAATAACTGCAGTGGAATCACGATATAACAAACCCCGGATATAACGAACTTCCCGGTATAACAAACTAAATGCCTGGTCCCTTGGATTCTGCGTAACAAACTCCTTACAAATTCTCTCGGTATAACAAACCCCGGATATAACGAACTCTCATTATCACGAACCATTTTTAGGTCCCTTCATCATAATTACCCTTGATATAACGAACTTTCATAAATTTTTCATCTGTTATTTTTGTTTATTTATTTTCGGTGTTTATTTATCACTTTCTCTTGGGGAGAAATCATTTTTATAATCGGCAAAACATGCCGATGATACATTTCAAGTACTGGCTGATAGACTCAGACCACGAGATGAAAGTTTGATTGCGTCAGAAATTACTGCAATTGAGTACATTGACACTACTGAATACCTTTTTACATATGAGACATTGGCAATGAGAGACGACAAAACTTTATTGAGAGACCCAGATGGAGAAGCAGAAAAAGACAAATAAGAATGTGAAGTAATTGAAAAAATCATTCAGGCACCAACTAGGAGCGAAGTGATACCAGCTTTGCCAATCTCTTGGTCCCAAGTTATAAAAGGAACATTAAGATTTTCATTTTCAATGACCAGCCAGTTGTATTATTTGAATTCAGATTGGTTTTTTTGAGTTAAATGGTACATGTATGGCTGTACATGTGCACAGAGGTTGGAGATAGCCTAAACAAGCCCACCACAGGTTTTTTAGGCGTGAACTGCGAAAGCACCCCCAAAAAACGTTATCTCTCGGTTTAACAAACTCCCGATATACGAAATATTTTCTGGTTCCCTTCAGAGTTCGTTATATTGGGAATCCACTGTAGTTACAACCCCATGGCACATGTAAGGCTTTGTTTATTTAGACAGGCTTATTGATCTTTAAGCTTTAAATGATTTGACCCAGATTACACTGTGGTTTACGAGTGTATCTTGCAAGTGCGATCAGTAAAATCCCGTTTTCTCAGGACTCACAATTCCTCTATATACAGTTTACTTTATGTGCAATTTTCTAATCTGTATGCAAATACAAAACATTTTAAAAACTTTTACTAATAAAATGTGGGCAAAAATGTTCCAAAATTAAGAGACTTTGAATTGTGAGGATTTAGCTACTGTAGCTTTCTTACAAAATATAAACGTGCAATTAACCATTTAATTCGTTCTAGCACTAGTCAACAGATAAGTTTTCTTTATGGTGAAAACACAGTTAGAATTCTTAAATTTTGAGAACGAGATTGTCAGGAGAAGCAGACCAGAAGGGTTTATAAACTGCAGGATTACATATTAATTAACCTACCTTATTGTTAATGTTTTTCTCTTTAATATGTTGGGTTTGATGTTAATAAAGCTTGTTTGATAAAATGTATTGATTGGACTAGCCTTGCTTATGTTTTCTTATGATAAAGTTATGTAGTCTAGTCCTTATACAGCTGACTGTATCATTAAGTACTTTGGTGCAATAGCACACCATTGCACGCCTTGGCACCACAAGGAGTGCGATTCATTGCACCCCTGCCATTTTATTCCCAGCATGGCCTGTAACTGGTGATTCCTTTCGGCCCCACAAGCTAATCAAAACTGCTTCTAACTGCCTGTATGTCGTCGAATTAACTGTTGGGTTCGAGACTAACCTAGGCAAAAATGCTTCCCGTTAAGCTGAAAAGTACCATTGCCTTCTGAAGGAACTGCACCCCAAGTTCAACAAATTTAAATTTGTTAATCTATTCCCCAAGTTCAACAAATTTAAATTTGTTAATCTATCCATCATCTGTCTCGGTATCTTTGGTAACTCCTGTGATTTTTTCATCAATATGTGCGATGAACTAAATCTAGACTACCAATACTGTTATTTTGTGATTAGAAAACTGTCAGCAATAATTATACACACATCTTATTATATATTCTGTATGTGCAATAAGGCTTGGACAAACCCTGAATTGCTCTCCTTCTAGAGATTCTATGAACTCCTATGATTTTATTTTTATGTTATAACTTTTGTAAATTAGTAGACATGTCACAAGGCTAGCTGATAGTAACTACCTGTAAAGTGAGGTTACTGTTGTAAGTAGAAGATTATAAAATAAAAAATGATTTCATTATTATTATATAAAGTACTTAGGCCTGTGCTAGGAAAACCATTTCCAGACTTTATCAATAGAGAAAGTATATCTTTAGGAAAGCAAAGAAAATACCCTAATAGATATGTTATTATGACTAGTAATTAGGAGGACTGTATTTTCCTATTATATCATCAGGCTCTTAAAGTATTTGCAAAAACATTTTTTATAAAATCATCATTTATATGTTGATAACCCAGGTTAAAAGACTTGTAGCCTAAAGATTATAGTGCAAACTATTTGTTATCAGTGGCTCAAAACCCAAATTAGAATTATATATAGAACAGACTCTTTCAGTTTCATGTAAAGCTGGCACAGCACAAAAACAACAATTCTCTTGCCAAACAATCTTTTTGTTGTACAGAATTTGAAAATGGCTTTGAAAAACAAATTTTGAAACAAACTTAAGTTATACGTCTAGCACTCTTCAGAGCATAAAACGTCAGAACATAGATGGAAAACTCTACGCAAAATACCCAGTTTTGGATCGAAATAGGCCAATCAGAAAATGCGAGCACATTACTGTTGAGGTTGTCCAATCAGTGCCGCTTTCCTATTGAAAATATTACCAACGGAGTCCTAAGGTGAAAACAAACTCCTTTGTCTACACAAAAGCGGTTTATATAGTAGAAAAACCTAGATGGAACGACAATCAGGCTTTGCCAATAATGCGAAACATGTTGCTGTTATAGTTTTCACCCAATCTTCGTTTTTCAGTAAATGCTGCTGGAAAGTGGAATTCCATGTTTTGGTTGTCGTTTTTGATCTGCAAGACAGAGTACCCTGTTCTCTTTGCGGGATAGTTTTGTTTCTATTGCTGGAAGGGACCTGCTGTTTTATTATATCCCCCAATCTACAATTTCTACCAATTTCTTCGACTTTCTTTCAAAAAATATGCCTGTTTTCTTAAGATTGAAAGGTTCTAATCGCTACAAACATACCTTTCACTTAACCATCCCTTTCCAAATAGATTGAAGTTCATGCCTATCATAACAAAACCGCCCAACAAGCAAAAAGTTAATTGCAAAGAATGCAATGACGGGAGAAATCGCTGTTACAAAAATAAACCAATTAACCCTTGTACGTTTTCAGGGTTCTCTGAATAGGAAAAGGGCAAATGAATGAAAATTTTAGGGAAGCGATTCTCCCTTCATGTTCTGTTTTGGAGAGCAATTCATAGCTTGCCTCAGGTTGCAAGGGGAGCGTGGAGGTGAGCGCGAGCGAGCAAACGGCCAGGCCTAATACAGTATTAATTAAATCTTAGTGTCACATGCCAACCTTAGTGTAACCAGAGATCTTGGTGCACTAACATCAATTTTCAAGGGCAAATTCAGCCATTCCCTCCCCTTTGAATAATAAAGATATTTTATATTGCATTTATATTTAATTTTTCTGTATTTTGTATATTTTGCAGAGCACAGAGGGAAGTATGTCTCAAGGAAGACAGATACATTTCAGCACTCATCTGGATACCACTCTAGTGGGAAAAACAAAAGAGGAGGCGGTCGCTTTCCTAAAGGCCCTAGAAGAGAATCTAAGCAAAGTGGACCAGGCTTTTCAAAGGTAAAAATATATCATGGTTGTGCTCAATGGTTCATACAAGGTTTTTCTAGAAAAGCATATGCATCCCTACTGCTAGCAAATTTCTTCATTGAAATCATTTCCTAAGTGGAACTGAAGCAGAAATGGCATATAATTGATTTATTTTATTCTTTAAGTTTTTTTCATCAATCTACTAAGATTGATTTGGAATTAGAGCAATAGGAATAGTTTTGTTGGGAAAGTGTGGTAATTTTTTCAGCAGGCTCTCTTAAAGAAGTTTAAAATGCACTTTTGAAAGCACATACAGCTCATGTTAGAAGTTATGTTAGCTAGTTTGTTTCTTTTTTCAATTTTCGATCGGATTTTTATTTTTTCTAGCCAAAATGCAAATCTGTGAGTAAAGACTGTGTGCTTTCTTCATTTTTATGACTTCTTTTAAAAATCTTGAATATTCTTTAGAAAAGCAAAGCACATCATATACCCTTGTTAGAAAACTGACCTTGTAAATAGAGTTTTGAAAGGTGGTCAGCAAATCACCCTCTGTGTTTGTGTAAAGCAAAGGATTTGCTTTTAAAGCATGTTTACCAGATAGAAAGAATGTTTAAAACAAGAGGGTTTCAAAGCAAAAACAAGATGTGTAAAGAAAGTGTTTTCCGCAACTAATTAATTCAATGAATAACAAATTCCATCTCTAGTGTTCTCCATCATCATAAAAGATTATTATCAGTTGCTTGAATCTAATGATTCCTCGCTAATTTCCATAACTTTAGTGCCCATTTCAACAAAAACTAAATCAATGTTTAAGAATTCTGCAGACGTTGCAAAAGCACCAAGCCTTAGCATGCACTGGTCCATTTCTGTAAAACTGCTGACAATTTTTAGAAATAGTTTACATGAATATACTTGCTTTTTTTCTTGATTACATATTGGTCATAGCTTTTTTCTTTTGTTTGTCTATTATCTAGTTATCCATAGTTTTTTGAATTTCCAACATCAATATTACCTCCAGCAAACAACAGAAAAAGTTGTGAGCAATGAAGACTTACAGCTGCTTGATGAAAGAGTTACACTTGGAGATGATAACGAAACTCTGGAAGATGCCAGGGGAAGAAAGGGAGGTGAACTGCGAAAATTCAAATATGCAGCACCTAACAGGGCATTCAGCCAAGGAGATGGAAAGCACAAGCAGTCATGGTATAGCTCAGTGAAGTACCAGGTTTACAACAAAGAATCATATCTTCAGGCAAAGTAAGTCACTATTTGCTTATTTTGTAGCATCTTTTTTTTAAACAAGATATAATCATGAAGCTAGGCAACAAATGCTCTATGGCAGCAGCTTTTTATTTTGAAGGCTAGTTTTTAAAAAATCATATGCTTAAGTTAATAATAATAGATAATTGTAAGATTTATGTATAATCCTGAGAAATAACATGGCACAAATAGATCTGAGACTACCCTTTTGTCAAGAAATTTTCTCAAGGGTGACAAACTGCCTATGTAGATGAGCCTATGTGAATGAGCTCATGAGTACAATCACCCATCCTACAATATTTGTTGGAGAGAAGCCCCCAGGGCCTGAGGGAGGTATTACTAATACCCGTATTAGGATATCAGCTGCCTATCATTGCTTAACCTAAGGCTTGACCTTTCTTGATTTCTGCCAATTTCCAAACAAAACTAATTTATGTCATGTGAATAATGAAACAATAATGAACTTTTCAGAAATTATCTTTCTGTATCTTGTGGGGGGAGACATGTAATTCTAAGGGTGGTCAATAGACCGCACTGATAATTTGGCAGGGGCATTTGCAAGGGCCAAGGGGTAAGGTAACACTCATATGAAACGAAAAGGCCTAGCTGAAATATTATACATATATTATGTTTAAGTTTAATATAAAAATTACATACATGATTATATGTTATTGCCATATGTACCTGATTTGGTGGTTGAAGAAGATAACTCCAAATTTACCTTTGATTTTTATGCTGAATTAAAAAAAAATGTTTATGAGAAACGCTGGATTGAATTAGTTTTAAGACCAAATTTGTTTTAATTTGATGTGTGAATATATGTATTTATTTTTATTTATTTATGTGTTTTAATTTTCATGACTTGCAGTTGCCGTTTTGTTGTTCAAGAAAGTGGAGATTACAGATTGCATGCAGTTGATCCAGATTCCCTGGTAGACTGGAGCCTCATTGAGCAGATAGTAAGATTCAACTTTGATTATAATTTGATTGGCACAAACTACGTTTGGACATAAATCTGATCAACAAGTATCTGATCAAGGCTTGTAAAAGCTGCAGGTGCTTTCATTTCACCAAATTTATTTATAGCAGAACACTTCAAAAGGGTTTGAGTGTAGAAGCTTGTTTAGCACAAGAAGGGAGCATACAATTATTTACTGCTTTGGAAAATTTCAGTTTTGATGATTAGTTCTCTTGGCTGATTATAAAGTAAAACATCCGCTTGGTAAATTGAGCACTTTAAACTCTCAGGTGCTCAGCCTAGCTCCTAAGAAAAATGTATGCAGGCCTGGCCATAAGACTTTTAACAGGGGAGCAGTGACCAGCTCTCCTAGTACTATTCAGGTGAGCTATAAGAATAGAAACAAAGGAAAAATTGATTTCAAGGAGAGCAAATTTGCTTTTTAGACATTTAGGAGAGCAATTTCTAGCTCCCCTCCAGCGTTTGAGGAGAGCCTGGAGGGGAGCAAGAGCTATGGCTCTCCTCAAATGGCCAGGCCTATGTATGTACGGTAGAAAAATGTAAGACAGCTCTAATTCAATAGATCTTCAATATCTGATCAAGTTGCCTCTATCTGTAAATTTTGATATCACATTCTGTGAAAACATTTTTTGTTTCAGTATTTGTTCAGTCATGGAACACCATCGTGCCCAATTTGTCTCGAGAATCCAAAGGTAGCAAGGATAACAAGATGCGGACATGTCTACTGTTGGTCGTGTATCCTTCATTACCTTCAGCTGGTAAAAAGCCCTGTATTTTTTATCTTTTTGTGTATATTTTGCTAACAATGAGCCTTTGCCAGTGTGGCAAATTGTTCAACTATGGATCCAAACAATGGCAGTAAACTTCTTCGGATCAACCAAAATTGATTTCAGACTGTCTGATAATGCATTATGGGATGCTTGCGTAGCACAATGGCTCATTTTTAGCAAAGAGTCTTTAAACAGAAGGCTCCTTAAGCAAAAATGAAGGCACCATATATTTAGCTGGACTTCGTAGAAATTTCGTTTTAGGGGGATTCATTAAATCTGGATTATTAATTCCGCTGTGGTAATTTTTTTTTGAATAAATGCTTATCAGTCATCCATGCTGGCTAAGGTAGTTTGAATGTTGGCTGGGGCATGTTGTATGTCTGGGTTGAACAATGTGTATAGACATTCTAGAGTAAAACCCATGTTTTATTGGTCCTTAGGGGTGAACAAATGTATTGTAGTGACAAACCGCAAAATTATTACAGTAAACTGAATATTTCAATCCAAAGTCTATAAGTGATATCAAATGATCTTAAACTGTGGCTGAAATTTTTTTATAATATTAAGAAATTTAATTGAATTAGGCAAGGAATTTTTTGAAGCGACGTAAGCATGCAGCCAACATCTTTATATTTACGATGGTGAGTAATTGCAACTTAAGCAAATTCTCTTGCAGAGTGAGAAGCCATGGAGGAAGTGCCCAATATGCTATGAAGCTGTCATGCCTGCTGACTTAAAGAGGTAAGCCTTGGCAACTTTTGTAAGAATCGTTTGATTAGGGTCAATTACTACCGGTTTTTGAGGGCACTTAACTACAGTGCTGTAAACGTTTCAAGCATCGGAAATTATACATCTCCTTGGTCTTTTGCCGTTCTTTGATTTGATTTAATTGTATTAGATTTATGGTTTAGCGACTTTGTAAGGTGAAAATATTTTTCCGATCAAATCTTGATAAGTATAATATGAATGCACTTATAGATACCGTATTTACTCTACTGAACGCCGCCCTCTGATAAACGCCGCCCTCTGATAAACGCCGCATCTTAAAAAGCGGCGTTCATTAGAAAACCCCCAAATAAGAAGTAGCAAATAGTTTAGATGCTTGCTATTCTAAAGCTGTGAAAGTTGTTGTCATAGAGACTTGGATTTTCTTACAACCTTAATTACGTGTTTTTTGGGAAAAGAAAGCATTGTTTTAAGTCTGCTTTTATCATTTTCGCCTTTTATCTGAAAGCACTTTTCTTGTCATTTTTCATTTGACACAAGCTTTTCATTTGTATTAAACGCCTCATCCAAAGATATGATTTTATAATAAACGCTACAGTCTTTAGAGGAAGTACGGTAATTATCTGCTTTATGCATAGGAAAAGATCTAATCCATTTTTATTCACAGCGTTGTAACGTCTTCCACCCGAAAGTTTTTCAATGGAGAAACAATAACGATGCAGCTCATGCAAAGAAAGAAGGTTCGTATCTTTCTGATGATTCCAATTTTTTTCTTGTCAATGACTTTCCTATTAATTTGTATTTTCTCTTACCTCGCACCGGGTTTAAGACCCAGTTTGCATTCCCTTTATTTCGGTGCGGGAATTCCACAATACAGTAAGCTTTGCGCGTTTTACCCCCGGGTCAAGAGAAATGTCTGACTGAAACAGCAGCAAAGGGCTAGTTGCTACAATTCCAGAAAAATCTTGAAAAGCGATCTCTTAAGATTGGCCGAGATTGATTTTTTTAAACAGGCTGCTTGAAAGCGCCTTTCAGAAAGATCGTCTCCGCACACTATGTACAAGGAATGCAGACTGGGTTAAGACCTGGCATGCTTAAGCACAGGGGGCATCTGGCGGATGTTGCTCTACCCAACATAGAATAAGTACGTGTTATCTAGAGGCTGTAACGATCAATTCTAGAGACTGTTTAAAGACCTGTCATTGCTATAATTCCTCTAGCTATGCTCGATGCCCTTCCACTTTTCTACTCAGTTCTCTCTATTTTCTCTCCTAGATCGTCACAATTGAATATTTATTTGTACCGAAGCATTGTATTGCCATTAAGTTGAGCAGTTTTCTTGCATACATCACCCAACCTGACATTAAACACATTTTTTCTTTCACCAGGGTTCCATGCTTCCTAAACCTTTTGCATCACGCAAAAATTCAGAATCACAAGTTGTTGAATGGAAAGGTATTTGATTTTCCCTGAAATGAAATAGATTAGCAGCTGATGAAGGATTCAAATATCAAAATATTTCACAGATTCAAGAATTTGAAAATCAGCGTTAGATAGTAGCAATTATTATTTGGTATTTGTATGAGTTAGGTTACGTCCTGGCCTCAGGGTGTAATTTCTTTACTTTTTATTTCTCATTTCCTCTCCCCATCGTCAAACTCTCCGATCTTTTAAACTGCTTAGCCTTCATCTCTTTCCTTTCACCTTATTTATTCTCCCCTTCCCCCTTACCTTTGTTTCCCTTTAGTTTAGGCTATTTCCCTGCCCCTCCTTTGCCACCCCCTTCCCCCTTACCTTTATTTCCCTTTACTCTCGGCTATTTCCCTGCCCCTCCGTTGCCACCCCCTTTCTCCTTACCTTTATTTCCCTTTACTCTCGGCTATTTCCCTGCCCCTCCCTTGCCAACCCCTTTCCCCAATCTACTTCTTTTCATCCTCCACTCACTTCCCATCCTTTCATTCCAATCCTTGAATATTGCTTTATTTTCAAGCTCATGTATGCAGTATCTCTTATAAGCTAAACGTGATGTATTTTATTTTGTAGGGGACATGAGGTCGGTGATTCAAAGCGTCCATGCAAAGCTTCTGAAGGCCTCCCCAAAGATTGTGTATGAAAAGATTGTCGCTCCTGAATTGAAGGAACTTGAACAGCAACTTAAAGACGCCAAATCTGAAATGGTAAATGAATAACCCTTCAATTATACGCTAGGGATTTACGAATCGGCTTGGATTCTTTGAATTGGCTTGTATTTTATGACTGGCTTGGATTTTATGAATCGACTCGGATTGTTTGAATCTGCCAGGAATTTTATGAATCTGCTTAGATTTTATAAATCGTCTTAGATATTATGAATCGGCTGAGATGTTATGAAGCGGCTTGGATTTTATAAGTTGACTTGGGTTTTATCTATTGACTTGGATTTAATGAATCGACTTGGATTTTATGAATTGGCTTGGATTCTGTCCCGTGTATCAGTTTTGCACCACTAGAATGCTATTGTTATCTTGTTATTTTCTAGTCTGGTGAAGAATGCTTCATAGAAAGTGCCATATGCCTTTTGCAGGTATCTGATTTAGTTGATATACTAGCAGAATATTACGAAAAATTAATTATCCTGTAGTGTTCAAATGCTCTACCTATAAATATGAAATTTGACAATGAATTTTCTTTTGATCATTATATTCCTCAAGAATCCACCATCTTTGTCAAGGCAAAAAGTTTAGCTAATTGATGCTTAAGCAACAGTGAACTGAAAGAACCACCGAATTTTCTGGGGAACATATCATTTAAATAAAGATTTTGTTTGTAAATCAGTGAAGGAGGGGGGTTGGGGATACCCTTCAAACTCTGGCTGCAAATTGTGGCATTGGGAAAATATATAGCTTCTTCTCCTTATATTTATTATATTTTGAAGCAGTTTTTTATCAGGCAATCCACTGACTGCATGCATTGTTTAGCTGAATTCACACTGGACGCGTCACGGCGCGGCGCGTCACTGAGCGTCATCGAGCGTCGCGTCATGTACTTCTTCATGCTATTCACACACGATGCATCATCGAGCGGCGTGTTTTCTGTTTTCCCATGCTGTTAACAGCAAACTTGCAAAATTCTTGACAAGTTGTACTGTATTCCTTGCATTGCAAAGTCAAGCTGGACATTTAAGTTTGCTACAGAAACGGATGAAACGGTATATCAAAAACAGCATCTTGGCCAAAAAATGAGGTATTCTAAGTCTCGTGCGGTTTCTTTAACATTTCGGTTCGAGAGGTTGGCCAATGTTTTGACAGGAAGACGATTCTCTTCAAGCATTCATTATAGAACCGAAATTTTTATTGATATTAAAGATTTAGAAGGTCTACTACAATTAGCAAAATGTTTGGCTTTACAGATTCATGGGGTTTCCCTTCCTGCCAAAATTCGAGGGAAAATTAAACAGCTTATTTTTATCAACACTCCCCAAAATTTCCATGAATTAAATTCCTCGGAAGTACACCTTTGGGAGGTATTGAAAGCTAAACGGAGAGTGATTGAAATATTTTTTTACCAAAACGGAACATACAATGACTCAACATCATTGTTGAATTGAACATCAACGAGGCAACTTTATAGACAAAGACACTAAACACGAATAATACTGTTACTTATCACAAACTAATAAATGTGATTTGGTTTTGTTACTTTCAGAATTTAGCCCCCCCCCCCCCTCCCCCCGATGCTTTAATCAGAGAGACTCATCAAAATATACTTCACCGTACAAGCAATACAGTTTTATAATGGCCTATTTCAGAAGCTCCTTGTTTACGTTTCTGGCTGTCATGTCGTCTGGCTCCTTGTTTATTCTCTAGGTTTTCTATTGTTCTGAAGCGTCACCGAGCGTCAAAGTTAAATTTATTTAACTTTGACGCACGGTGACGCGTGGCTGAAAAAACGCGCTGCGTGCGCATAGCTGCCGAAAATGCTAACCATATTTGGTCAGCGTCATGACGCGCCTCGCCGTGACGCGTCCAGTGTGAATTCAGCTTTACTACCAAAGCAGTTGCCCGTAGATCATTTGGTAGTTAGATTTGCTCCGAACCTTTCCACCAATTTACATACCCTTTGAAAATGCACCTCAATGTGTAAAATCAAGAATTAGGAGCATTTTTCATTTCATTCCAGGAAAAAGAAAAGAAACTTCTAAGCTCAATGGAGAACCGTGATGTTGTCTTATCCAAACGGGGTATTGCTGAAAACTCTATATTTTGTCATCACATATAAATTTCGTCACAAAAATTTCTGCTAAGAATTAGAAAAAATGAATAGCCATTTGATCAATACCATTGTTCAAATGGCTATTCATTATTTCTAATTCTTATACCAGTGTCAAATGTTTAGTATGAAAGTATCCTTTTTAAATTATCCTTTTACGTGATTTATATTTTACTATATATTATGTAACATTTTGTGGTATATTTTGCTTCATTTGATTTGTAGATGTTAAAGAGCCTTCTGAAAATGGTGGGAAAGTGAAGCAAATCATGGATATCGTACAAAATAAGGTACATGGCAATTTCGGCAAATGTGCTAAAGTATAGCATCAACAACAATTTTACGATCTTATGCTGCTGCCTGAAGCATTTCCCTCCTTCTCGAAAGTTTCCGTTGCCTCAAACAAGTATCGATAGCATTATGATTGAATCCCAACGTAAGAGTATTTCAACTGAAAATTCCTTTATTTTTTCGTATCTCCACACAAGTTTTAATTCTGTCACCTTTTTTACTACAGATGGCAACGTTAGCAGCCCAGGAGCCAGCTTTTTCAGACGATGAAGAGGAAGATAAGGCCATTCAAGATGAAGGAGCCTCTTGTTCTGCAAATGCGAACAATCCAAGTTGGGAAGAGCCAGAAATTGAGCCAAAATCTGGACCAGAGGATACTCAGCTAAGCCCGCAGGAAGGCATCTGCAAAAATGTGAATTCTGGTGTTACACCTGAATACTATTATTACTACCAAGGTTTGTTTTTGTTTTATTGAATCTGCAAACTTTGTAATGCTGTAAAGTTACTAAAATAATTTCGCATAGTGAAAGTTTATGTTTTGGGTCAACTTTGATAAGTTGCTTACTGATAAATTAGGTCAAGCCAGTTTCTGGAGAGAACAAGGCCTGGCAAGGATCGACAGTGGTAATTTTTACTTCTTCCTTTGCAACTGAACCAGATAACAATTGCGAAATGACTTGAAACCACTTAAGTTTGATTTAAAAAAACATTCTTAGTTCTAATACAAAATCGTAAATTGTCTTCTCTTAGAATTTCATAGAAAAATATAACCTTCAGGTTCCTTTCAAGTGTCCAAGGCCTATCTTTATACATGCTGTTAATACAATCTTTTCTTCCAGCTGTCGATGGCCAAAACATTTATTTGCAGCCTGTGAATGTCAGGTGCCTTGTTACAGAGTATGGAAGCTTGCAATCATGCCCTGAAAAGATAACGGCGCAAATAATTGACATTGAGTCCCACAGTATGACGCCTGTAAGTAATCATCTACGTAAACTTGAAATATTGTGTTTTAAAATGTGCTTCTCAAATAATGTCCCGTAATGTGATATTTTTTATGGTTGTTACCAAAGGGAAAATATCATTAAAGTATATTTATCTGCATAGATACAGTAAAACCCCGCAGACAAGAACCTACTTTTCTAAAAAACAGACTGACTAGGTTCTTATAAATGTGGTACTCATGATATTTTCAGCAGTAAATGTGGTACTTTTATCGCAAGGACACTAACAAATATGATGCACAAGAAAAGTAACTAGATTTGAGAATGGCCTGACTGAATTTCAAATTGTAGAGGATATGGTATTATGTTGGGGACAAACCAATTTCAATCACAAATGAAAAATGAAAAAAGGCCATGGTTTTGAATATCAATTAATCAAACCACAATGACGACTTGAAAACTATGCTTTCAGACTTTGAGAATTTCTTGTTTTATTTAATATGAAGTACGATCTCATAAGAACATGTAAAAAATCAGTCTGTTTTCGGTTCTTATCTTTGGGTGTTATTTTCCACAAAATCAGTCTGTAAGTTCTTATTTTCCTATGTTCTTGTTTGCGGGGTTTTACTGTATCTCCAAGCTTAAAAGTAATAAAAATAAAACTGTTGTTTATAGGCTGTAGTTTAGCCAAGGGTTACTCGATCGACTTCAACACACTACCGACTTCAACGCACTGCCCCCCCCCCCTCACCTGGGGGGAAACGCTCAAGACCATATAGCTGGGTCCAGCCACAAATGCTGCTCATTACTTTTGGCCTGATAAAAAATCATACTCATTGGTCGAGAGAGGCCCAATTTGTTTTGACACTTTGTCCAAGAGGGCTGTCCTCACAAGTGGCAAGTGCTGGTCTGGAACCCACGACCTTTAGGTCTTGAGTTCGCGCCTTAGACACTACACCAGAAGGCTTTAGTAATGCTTTAAATAATGAAATCAATTTCAGCATAATTTAGTGAACGTAACAAACTCTAGTAGTCTCTAACCATTGTTTGTACTTTCAGGAATTAAGGAGGCGCTTTCGCTATCTGAGCCACCTTCCTCTTGCCTGTGAATTCACTTTCTGTGAACTCATGATTCGGCCTCCAGTTTTATCACGAGACACACTGGCAAAATTTGCTGACGAATTCCACCAAAGAAAGTTAGCAAGGCAACGCAAGAAAAGAGACGAGAAAAAGTTCCAAAGGCAAATTGAGAGAAAAATGACTATAGACAGCTTTGGAAGAGGTATGTACCCAACAATACTCAGTCTTTTGAACACCTAAAGGGAATTACAAAAATCAGAAGATAGCAGTGATGGGTGGAAATTCATTCTGTCAAACTAAGTTGGTTTGCTTGGGACTCGATGAGAAATATGGCATTCATCGAGGGCGTATCGTAAGAAACAGACCTAAAGCTCTTAGACCCAGCACCCTGAAGAAATAACAACGACCTTTAACAATAAAGGGTTTTTTACTCCTATAAAACAATTGTAGATCAAAATTGACTGCTATCTTCGCAGCTTAACGATTTTGATTGACTTGCAGCTTTGCAAAGTGTTCGACCCCACGCTCATAACTTGCAGAACTCTCTACAAGAACAGTTAGTTTGAAGATTATTCTAAACTTTTGGGATCATCTGGTACTTTAATTTTGTACCCCAATCTGAAAAATGCACAAATTATGCATACAATGCTGGATTGGCACTAGAAAGGGGAGACGGGCTTTTTGTTGTTAGTACTTAAAAAGGTCTCGGGGTTTCAGGGTCTAGTTTTTACTGTATGCCGTGGGGAGAAAAAGTAAAACGATCTTCTACACTGTATAAAGAGACATAGAAAAACGTATATAAATTAAACCAAATCGGGTTTCTAGAATTCAAATGCTCTTTTCCGTTGGGTAAAACCTTTGGCTAGATTTTGCACCAAATTTCGTGAAAAATGTCACGAGATAGCAGCCTTTTGTAGCCTTTACTTATGTAGCAGTTAACTTATGTTATGAACGCGTTTTTTTCCCTATATGCATAAAATCACTTTCTTGGTCTCTTTGCAGAGGTTGAAAAGCCCATAGAAGCTGCCTCCTTGGATCTGCAAAGCTTGGATGATTTCCCATCTCAGATAGCAGCAAGCTCGCCTGATGCCACCCCGATATCCACAGCAGCTCCTGCCGCATGGGGCGCCTCTTCCTTTGCGAATGCCTTGCAACGAGCACCACAGACAGTGCCTCGGAGAGTGGATGTGCCAAGACAGAGAACTGTCTCAGAAGCCAGTACGTGTCAGATGTCTGTACAGTTTATGTGTCTTATTTTATCTATGATATCTGTGGATGCAGATGCACTGATTTCATTTTGCTTCTTGATGACCATTTTCTCTTAGTATTTAAGAATATAGAGTTTTGGTTAATTTGGAATAAGGCCCTGTGGTTACGAGAGCAAAAAAACTGGTATATTTGACAATAAAGGGTGATCGGAGCGCAAGATGTGCTGGACTTTGTTGTTCCAAGGGCAGAACAAGATCCTAGTTTACGCAAATGCTTCTTTATTTTGCAGGTTCAAACAACGGACTCAATCCGAACAATTCAAATGACGTCACAGAAGAAGACTCGATCCCAGCTCCCTCTTTTGCCTTGTCTTTTAGTGATGCCTTGAACTCAGCGTTTGAAAGACAGCTGTCTCCAGGTGATTCGCAGAATGCTAACCAGAAACCAAAAGGCAAGAAAAAGCAACGAGGAAAGAAACTGCTTTTTACGACCAGCAGTGCACCAAAGTATTCGTGAAACAGTTTTTACGATCAACGTTAAATAGAACTTGTAGTCATCATAATTCCTCTAATTTGAAAAGTAGCTGGCAATATTGCGTTTAGTTACATTAATTTGATTTTATTTCATCATCAAAAGAGTATTTGATAACAAGTCACGAATGATGCTACCTGTTGTTCGCTCTTTTCGACTTTTTGTGCGCTATCATGGGGGTGGGGGGCTTCTTTTTGTCTAGCTTACGGTTTAAGCATTTTTTGCGAGTTCACTGCAGTGGGTATAGAAAATCAAGATCTTCTAGGCAACACATTTTTTGCAATTTCTTCAGTCCAAAAAATTGGAAAATTGATTCGTCTTATGGAATATTGATGCAAAAAACTCTAATGATTTGCCTCTAAACTTGACTCAAAACATGACAATGAAATACCTAGAAGCCATAATCTGTGTCCATATGGGAGAGCAGAACTCTACTTTATCAACAGGAGAGGTCCTATTCTGACAAATGCCCATTTTTTTATAAATTTCTCAGACTTGAAATGTTAAATCAAAAGATAAAGTCAAAACAAGTTCGTGTGTCACGGTAAAACACAATGTTATTCATCCCTAGAGTGAGCTTCCAATTACTCAAAAACATTTCTTTCCTACCTTTAAAAAACTTGTCATTTTTGTGCCAACGTGAAGCTTGAGTTTGTAGGCGAGTATCATGAAACGCGTTCACACGAGCAGAGACTGGAACCGGATTACATGACCCCTAATTTTTGAGAAAATTACCCTTTTATTATCACTGCAATCCAAAGAAATTTTGGAAAACGACCTTTTGAAACAGCATGCGCTTCCCACCTGTGTCTTTCCAACTTTGAAATGCTTCTCACGTCCTGACCTATGAGCATAAGGCAAATAATGGACCCGGGGAAAGAAGAGCGGCGCTATGAAATTTGCAAATAAAGTAAAATTTGGGATTACATAGGTCAACATTAGCCCGAGAATTTAGAGTGGAGAAACAAAAAGTAACAACAATTCCAATATTTCTCTGGTAAGCAGGGCTGTCCTTTTATTGTAGAATATTCTCTGAATAGAAGCAAAAATGTTTTTGCAAACCATACAAGTAACCCGTTACCCACCCACTAATTTTCATTTTCAAATGAGAGTGCAAGTCCCATAATGCAACTGGCATATCCGATACAGCGGAGGAGCAGGAGGCGGGGTGTTATCATCATTGAAGCATGCCTCAACGCTGTTCGACGTAGAGCAAAGTGCAAGGGTATGATATTGTTTATACAATTATTCTTACGTATCTTACCGATAATGATATTCCTTTATATAATTGATTTTCGTATTAATATGCTAGTACATAATCATCGCATAACATTTTATCCAGGAGCGTAAATGTCGAGGAAATTCTTGTTAGGCCATTCTCATGTGAGGCTGGTCTGGTACCCAACAAACACGGTATTTTGGCAGAGTGACTTATTGGGGGTGATGTAATTACGTTGCAGCTTTTTATGGCAAAAATTTTAAACTGTCATTATAGGTGCCTCTTATGCAACTCTTTGATAAATATTTGAAAGCAGAAATCCATTAACGAACCTTTGAAATATGAATTAGCAAAACCTGGTTATGGGAAATTGTGAACCTTACCTAGATTGCCCTTGTGAAACCAGGAGACTTGGGGGATCTGCATTACAATAGGATCTAGGTACAGAGCCTGTGATGATATAGGTTTTTTATCTCATGGAGAACATTCATGAAATTGATTACTGTTGATTCTCTGTTCAGAGTTGATGACCTCAATTAAGCATCTCACTAGCCCAGACTGCAAAGTTTAGGTATGTGTGGGGAACACATTCCCCGTGCAAGAATTTTTTGCCCAAATCCTGTCTGCGCATTTTTGTCAAATTTAGATTATTCTGTGCAGTTGGAACACATACTTTTGTGTGAATTCCCACATAGACTTATTGCGAGTCTTAAAAATGCTATTTAAAAATGGAATTCTGCAGCTTTTAGCCTGTTATTTTGCAACATTATTTATTCATGCACAAATGTAAGTGGCAGAAAATGATCCCCGGCGCACAAAAAATACTTCGCACTCTGGTGACTAGCTAGAGACCTATGTCAAAAAATGGACTCCCGACTTGATTGAACTTAAAACTTCATGCTGTTTGGACTGTTTGGTGTATAAGAATTTATATCAGTTTTTGTTTTATTGAACTCAGTTGCCAAAATAAGAAAATAATGCTCCTTTTCCTTTTCATTGCATTTACACTCTTTTTTCTAAGAACAATTTTTTATGAAAACAAGCCTCAAAATTGTACAAAACTTAAGAACAAATTAAGGATAATTTGAGGCTGAGCTACTGAGAAATGCTTCATCTCAAAAATGAGGATTTTTAGCCATTGTGGCTTCTTTTAGGTGAATATTCAAACTTGTCAGCAAATGAGGCCTGGACCCCTCCCTAGAGCAAAAAAGTGAGCAATTGCACTGCACACACCTTATAGATTTAAGAACAAATTGATTATCTAGCCTCAGATTTTCAAAAAAATTGAACAGGCAGCCTGAACATAAAGGGGGTGTGCCATAGATTTGTAAACAAACCAAATACAGAAGACATTGTATGGACATTGGGACAATGGCAGAGGGTGCTGCAATGCTTCAATAAGCCCGATTAATAGTATTTTCTGAGTTTATTTACCAAACAAGGGACAATTACTATTTTCCACATTTGACCTACTATCGAAACAAATTGTCAAAAGCATTTGGGCTAAGCCAAGGAATTGAAGCTTCATTTAACAAATGGTGGAGATATTTCTTTTCTCTTTGTAAATTTTGAAGGAATTAGAAACTTTACAACAAAACGATTACTTCAAATTAGTCCTGCAAACTTTGCTCACAATTTATATCATATTTGTTTTCATTCATAATTTATATTATCTGTTGCTAGTTGTTGTATCCTAGTTGTAAATGTGGCCTTTGTTTTTTACTGCGAGTTGCTGTTCCAATGACTTATTTTTTTTCTGGAGTATTTGCCTGAATGTTACCACTCTTTGGAATAATAGATGGAGTATGAAAACATAATCTAAAATTTATAGATTTCCCAAAAACCCTACCCAAAATTTAGTTGCAACATGAAACGCATACCCTTAGATTTAATTCAATTTTGCAAAAATCTATATTTCAACATCCTTACTTGTTCAAACATTTCGTTACTCACTTTTTCTATAGTTTTTATTTTCAAGGTGTTTTTACTGTATTTTCCGTTTATTTCGTTTTAATTTTAGCTGCATTCAAATAGCCCTGTTAACTTTCTCATACCATGCTTTGGCATGAGTTGAAACTCAGTTTGCATGTTAACGATATTTGTGTTAGTAAGAGGCACACTTCAAATCAACCCTCAAAATATCTGTTAAACTTTGAATATCAAATATTTTATGACAGATTATGTCCCAAGAGGGATGGATTTCAAAAAAGACAACAATATTCCAGCAACACTTTGTAATTCTTACAATAAGATCAAACTACACAAGCGGGTACATAAATCATTTAAAACTGATATCATTTAATGTCCTTGTACCTAAGAAGCCTAGGTGAAAATGGCTCTATCATGAAACATTGCAACATAATTAAAGCATTAAAAACTTTATCGTTCCAAATTGCTGCATAAATTATGCAACAAGATTAAAGTTGCATTCAATTACATAACAGCTAACAAGATGCTGCAGACATTAAATAGTTGCAATACAAATGTGCCATAAATGATGAGTGCTTCTTTGCTAAAACAATGTGATTAATATTTGCAAAATCGACAATCTAAAACTACAAATCTTATGTCTGCCTTATGTCTTTAAATAAATAACCCTTGTTTATAAGGTCCTTTGGATAGTAGCTTGTCACTTTAATGACACCTAGCACGAAGGTAACTAGTAAAAGAATTTAGGGTGTATTTTGCATATGTGTCTTGTCATCTTCCCATAACGTACGAAAAAGTTTGTCACGGTTTACTCATAGTCTAGGGACATTCTCATTAAAGCTTTTAGAAAAAGTTGTCTTTAATACAAAACTTGACAATTTCTTCTTCTTTATCCTTGCTGGTGCTAATCGTCCCAGTCCCTCCAATTACCAGTGAGCCTGTTTCCAACTTAGTCGCTTAGATGGATCGCCTACAAAGGTGCGCCTATAAACTGTTCCCCTATTGCTATGAAAACTTTCTTATTGGTGTAAAACTGGATCGCCTCGTGCAGTTGAATCTTATCTAAAAATTTGAAGTAGCGCATAAAGGAGTATTTTCATTGGCTTCGCCTTCTACTTCTACTTTATCGACGTGAAATTTTGCAGGCACTAGTTCTGGATTGCAGTACCTACCCCATGTTTGCCCAAACATGTCAAGCCTTGGATATCTCAGAGCAAGAAACTTCCGCAAGTCGGCAATAGCCTTTCTTTCAAATTCTGTTTCTTCGTAGTTTTCAGTTTTGTAGAATGTGTCCATAAACTTTTTAACCATTTTCTTGCCCGTGGCTTCTGCAGATTTTTTCATTAGAACATCGAATTCTTCATCTGCAGCTTTGGCCTCCATTTCCCCATATCTACAATTGATATTTGTTTTTAATTACTTTGAGAAAAATGAAATTATTCTTGCAATATTTTCTCGAACGGATCATGTACAAGTGGAAACATGGTTAATTATCTTAAAGGCCATAGAATACATGAAACTTTTCTTCGAATTTATACAGTTTACAATCCTGGCTCAAAGTTCAGTGTTCTATAAAACTTCATCAAGATTGCAATTTTATCCCAATAAAGGTATCAAAACCTCCAACCCTTGCAGCAATGTTGGTTTTTGGAAAATACCCAGATTTCAACAATCAAAATGAATAGATATAAGCATGTCAACTTTGCCTTCTTGGGGATGGGGAGTGTATTTTTTCGAAAAGCTGCAATTTGCAAGCCAGTTCAATAAATTTTGACCAGGATTGTCCATATAAACCAAAACTAATTCATCGCCACATAAGCAACATCTTAGAAGAAAGCAATGTTCTCCCGCCTTTGATTAATGCAGTTTAAAATACCAGTGACCAGTGAGTGAATTGCGTAAAATGTGTTTGGATTACAAGTGATTTGCGCCCTTTTTAAGTTCTTTTGAGTATCGAATCACGCATATTATATTTTTCTGGAAAGATCCGTCGATATTAAATTATGGATGGGGGGGGGGGCGAGGTAGGTGGTGAGGTGTGGTGTGGTGTGGTGTTGATACCTCCTCTCACTGTACTGTTGGAAGTAAAGAGTTCTTTAGGAGCAAAATTGTTTGAGAACAATAAGAACAAGAGGACCGGAAACAATAGATTTTCGACAAGACGAACTCGATCGAATGTCTTAAATGTAAACAAGTTTACCATGGTAAATTGTGTACGGATTGTGACAAGGGCTATTACAAGAGTGAATCTGATGGACTTTGTCAGCCATGTTTTTGCAACGGCTACGGTAACGTGTTCTCGGCACGTTGCCGTATTCCTTAATTACAACATTTTAAAACATATACTAACTTTCTCATGCTAGACAGCTCTTTTGTTGGGAAGGCTGAAAAACAGCATTTCTTGATAAAATGCATGACCAACACTCCCGATAGGCCAGCCGTCAACAGTATCAATCCAATCACCCTTGAATCGGTGTTGTACTTCTCCTTCTTGGCCAAGTAATCGTCCTTCGAAAGTTTATCCTTGGTTTTTTTGTTGAAAGGTCCAATCTTTGCGCACGAGTAAGCATCAGTGAAAAGCAGCGACATGATAAACCAACTCATGAAGGCCAAAACTGCATAAGCCAGCGAGAACGCCAATGTTTTAAAGAAATAGCCCCAAAACCTCTCCCTTTTGCCAAACTTTGTTGGTTCAGGAGCATCTATATCCCTCCTACAAAGCCCTGTGATTCTCAAGTTAAAGCTGTTTGATGCCAGTAATGAAAGAACAGCCAGAATCAGTCCAGGGAGGACCATGAATGTCCATCCATACTTGTGATATGCTGATTTTGGGCATTGAAAGAATGAAGCTGCCATCAATTGGTTTAAACTCACAGTTGCTGCAATAACCATGCCCCCTTGTATTGTGTTTTCATTTTTGTTGAAAAGCGATGTTATTTTTGTAATATAGGTACTGAATGCCATGTTTCGAACTATTTGACCTTCGCGATAGTGTCCGTTGGCTCTCTCGTCAAATCCCCTTCACATCAACTGCATGTTCGCATGGTATTTTTATTTTACTCAGAGAGGAAAATTGAAGTGGAAAGCGAAAGTTGGGTTACAAAATCATTCATTGATTTGATAAGTGGATTTTTCCCCTATCTCTATGGTTTTTCCGGAATTTGAAAAGCCGGAATTTCAGGGGCAGAAACGTTAGGATGGTTTCTAGTTTTCAACCACGGAAATATTACGCGAAATAGGAAATTTTTCATCATTCCCATGCACAGTTGAGTTTCGAAACATTTCCCCAGGAAAAAATTCTTTTCCGCAGAAAGCTTTCGCGAGTTCAATCCCAGTGAACTTTTCCGTGGAAACGATATTGAGCACGTTTTCAAAATGGCAAACAGTTTCTTCAATGCTACTAGAATCGACAACACAGCCACAGTGGCGAAGCTGGCCTCAAGACAATGGTCATGCTTTGTATGGAACAGAAAGTTGATGGGGGTCTGGGGGCGTAGCCCCCAAGGAAACTACACACAACCGCACCCTATAGATGCTGGGGAAAGGGGGGTAACGCCCATTTTAGTATATTGAATCAAATAGCTCTTGTTTAGATCGCAATCAATTTTGTCAATGACTTCAACATCTAAATGTTCTTTCCACCCCATTCTCCAATCTTGTGTTTTTGGACATATCTTTGGGACCATGTTTTTGAAAAATTGTGCATTTGAAAACCCCCAACAAACACTACAGATCACACTGAAAAAACATTGCAGATGAGAGAACATTATATCTACAAATATTTTTACAAAATCTAAACTTTTGATAAATCAGCTTATTCAAGTCAGCAATTGCTAAGAAATATCCATTCTTTACTATTAATTATTGACACTTTTGATGATGTTTCTGAATTAAGATTAGTTAGGCAAGATAAGCCCTCAATGATAGGTAGGCCCTCCCTTGTTTATGATACAGGGAATTGTGGGGTGTTTGTTTTTTGGTTCAGAATTTTATACTTAGCTTCAATTTTATAAGCTGAATTTTTATAAACATCAACAAGTTGAGTCCAATCCCAACATCAAGGGCTTACCTATAACTTTGGTCTTCCTTGTTTAAGAAACCCCATAGTTTTCCTGGCAACAGAAAGCCTGGGGAAATCAAACTGCACTGAGAAGTTTTGCTGTGTGGAAGGTACATATTTGGTGTGATTAAAAATCATTTCTAAATTCTATCCATCAGCAAATTATGGTCAAATATCCAATAACAGGCAAATTCCAGAGTACAATTTCATTATCAGCAACAAGTCATGGTGTAATATTGAATAACAGACAAATTACAGGGTACAATTACATGTATTAAGAAAAAGTTATAGAGTAATATTGAAAAAAGAAGCAAATTTAAGGGTACAATTTCATTTATCAGCAAAAGTTATGGTGTAATATTGAATAAACAAGGAAATATAGGGGTACAATTTCATTTATTAAAAAAAGTAGTGGTGTAATATTGAATGCAGGCAAATTTCTGGGTACCATTTCATTTATCATCAAATATTAAAAAACAGGAAAATTGCAGGATGCAACTTGAAATTCATTTATACACAACAAGTTATGTTGTAATATTGACTAAAGAAGAAATTTTTAAGAGCATAATTCTTTCTATCAACAACAGGTTTTCGTGAAATATTAAATAAACAGGCAAGTTTTCAAAGTATAAGTTCGTCCCTCTAAGCAACAAGTAAGGTTGCAATATTGAATAAACCAGAATGGACAGGCAATTTTTATTGTAAAATTCCATCCATCAGCAACAGGTTATCGAATGATTTTGACAAAACAGGAAATTTTCAAGAGTACAATCCCATGAGCAAGAGGTTTTGGTGAAATACTGAATACACAGGCAAGTTTTAGGGTACAAGTTCGTCCATCAGCAACAAGTTATGGTATGAGCAGCAACGTAATGGTAGGATTCTTCATCGATAAGGGTTGGCCTTTGGTTTTCAATTACAATTACTTTGCTCAGCCACACGCAAGTGATCCCTCTGGCAGTTAATAAACAATATATCTCTCGGAAATAACTTCGATTGAACTTTCCCATTCCCTTGCAGCAATGTTTCTCAGCTCACAATTAGACCTTAAGTACTTCATGTATGGGAGATTTAGGTCGGTCATGCTGAAAAAAATGAGCATGACTTGGGGTCTAAAACGGGCAAAAATAGCATGCGCAGGCAAAAAGTACTTTTTAGAAATATAGAAAAGTTTTAATCGTTATAATAAATGTCTTTAGCTCTGAACATTTTTAGTCATGCTCAGCATAATCAGCATGACCAGCATGACCGCTATCTTCGCCACTGCACAGCCATATTTTCGTTGTTGAAAACTAGAAACCATCCTAACGTTTCTGCCCCTGAAATTCCGGCTTTTCAAATTCCGGAAAAACCATAGAGATAGGGGAAAAACCCACTCATCAAATCAATGAATGATTTTGTAACCCAATTAAATTTTTTGAATAAATTAACGTATTATACGTAACGGTACTCAGAGTCAGTTGTAGAGCACAAGTGGAGGGAGTAAAACGTGTTACATGTGAGCACATGATTAGGCCCTTTTTAACAACATAACATTTGGCGACGAGGATTAAAACAAAAGCAGATAACGTGGAGGAAAAGCACATGCCATTTCTGTTAAGTTTCAGAATTTAAGATGGCGACGGCAGCACGATTAGATTTATTACCGCTTCCACCGTTCGACCCTGTGTCCGACCCGACGTCCATAAGCCAACGATGGCAACAATGGAAACGCCGTTTCGAAACATATTTACTTGCCGTAAATATAACTGATGATGCTCAGAAACGTGCCTTACTGTTGTACCAAGCAGGTGCCGCCACTCAAGAAATTTTCGATTCTCTCCCAGTTGAGCAAGATGAAGCTACAGATTACAAGACAGCGTTGGCAAAACTTGACACTTACTTTGCCCCGCAGAAAAATGTCGACTTTGAAATTTTTCAATTTCGCCAAGCCAAACAGAAGATTGGAGAAACTACTGATCAATTTGCTACACGACTTCGCAAACTTGCTACAAATTGTGAATTTACAGATTTAGATAAGGAAATTAAATCTGCGATTATACAAAACTGCTCGTCTAAGCAACTCAGAAGGCTTGCTTTGCGGGAAGAGAAGCTTACACTTGCCGTGTTGTTATCAAAAGCACGTATTCTGGAAGCCAGCGATACACAAGCTAAAGATATAGAAGAAAGTCTCATGCAGGTAGAAACTGCCCAGCTGGTTCGTAAGCCTCAGCTGAAAACCTGTTTCAACTGTGGTTTTTCATGGCCTCACCGTACTTCCCCTTGCCCCGCCAAGACTCAAAGTTGTCGCAAATGTGGGCGTGTTGGACATTTTGCTAAAGTCTGTAAAAGCCGCGCGAAACAACCGCGTGCCGTTAATGACCCGCTTACGCAAGACCATAAGAAAGGAGGTCATAAATTCGCAAATCAAAAAGGAAAAATACATCATGTACATGGAAAAGCACCTCAACATACACAAGAGCCTACTCCAGAGTCTAGCAGCGACGAAGGTTATTTGTTTACGTGCGATGATCAACGCGAAATAAAGATGCCACAAGTCCGTGTAAAAATTAATAACACCCCTGTGAAAATGATTTTGGATACAGGAGCATCGATCGATATTTTGGATGAATCAACATTTCATCAGGTCAAGGCAGCTAAGAATATCCATCTTTCTCGTTCAACGACAAAGATTTTTGCATATGGTTCTGAACAACAGCTTCCAGTTTTGGGAAAATTTCATGCCACAATCGAAACAAAGGACCGAATCGCGCCCGTTTGCCTACATGTGTTTCGGGGAAATTCTGGATCTTTGCTCAGTTACACAACGGCTGCTGACTTAAATTTGATTCAGATTAAGCTAAATGCAGTGAAAACAGGACAATCTACCCCTGCCACTACCGAGAATTTGGAAGCCAAATACCCGAAACTATTTGATGGAATAGGAAAGCTTAAAGACCGTGAAATCAAACTGCATATCGATAGCACCGTTCCGCCGGTGGCTCAGCCCGCTCGACGTATACCATTTCATTTGCGGAAGAAAGTGTCGGAAACTCTGCGTGATTTGGAAGACCAAGGCATTATTGAAAAAGTGGCAGAAACAAGCACCCCCTGGATATCACCCTTGGTCGTAATTCCAAAAAACGACGGAACTGTTCGCTTATGCGTGGACATGAGAATGCCTAACCGCGCGATTCAACGGGAACGCCACCCTAGCCCTACCATCGACGACCTTATACACGCGTTAAATGGTGCTACAGTTTTTTCCAAGTTAGATCTTCGCTCTGGTTACCACCAACTGGTTTTATCAGAAGAAAGCCGTCACATCACTACTTTCGCTACTCATAAAGGGTTACGAAGATATACACGTCTTAACTTTGGAACGTCGTCAGCAAGCGAAATTTTTCAGAACGCCGTTTACGAACAAATTCGGAATATTGAGGGTGCCGTAAATATCAGCGACGATGTTATCATTTATGGTAACACCCAAAACGATCACGACCGCGCGTTACATGCGGTATGCAAACGATTCCAAGATATGGGGTTGACGTTAAACAAGGCAAAGTGCGAGTTAAACAAAAAGGAGATCACGTTTTTTGGCTATGTGTTTTCTGACAAAGGAATCTCTGCCGACCCCCAGAAAGTTCATGCAATTCACAACGCCCCGCCGCCACAGTCAGTCAAGGATATTCGCAGTTTCTTAGGGATGGCAAACTACTGTGCAAAATTTATTTCACAATTCAGTGATATCAGCGAGCCCTTGCGAAACTTAACAAAAGGCGGGTTTACACGATCGTTTTTCCTTAAATTTTTTTTCGATATTGGACCGCGATGAACGACAACGATCGTGTAAAAGGCTAAATTGCTGAAAAAAGTTTGATGCTACCTGTCGTTTTTAATCCGCTTAATTGGCGATAATGATCCATCGTTGAAGATTTTATTTTGACTCAGGGTCAAAATAAAATCTCTACCATCATTTTTTTTCAAAGGGGCCGACAAATTCTGACGTCATGTCAGCCTCGGGGAGAGAATTCGAGACTTTTTATTAAGTATTCGCGTGAAGAAAAGATTGGATTCATGCTCTGAGAACTAAAATAGTCAGGGAAGGTAGTTTAAACTGGCAGGGGACTATTTTTAGATAAAAAGAGGTTCGGGTTTCGCAAGTTTTCTCTGAGCATGGCCCGTCCTTAGCTACACATTTAATGATTGGATGACAACGTGATTGATGGGCGATGGAGGGAGAGTAACATTGGCTCTTTTGTGGAACCTTTACCCGCTAGACTAAAGGGTAATAAGCCTAAAGTTTAGGCCGAAAAAATTAGGGAAATATTCGCAGAACATTTTTATGGTCCCGGCGAGGTCCAGATAATTTTTTATTTGTGCATTTTGTCTATTGGATGGATTGTTCTCTATTTCTGTTGCTCAAAACCTTTAATGTGTAGCTAATGACGGGCCATTCTCAAAGAAAACTTGTAAAACCCGAACCTCTTTTTATCTAAAAATAGTCCCCTGCCAGTTTAAACTACCTTCCCTGACTATTTTAGTTCTCAGAGCATGAATCCAATCTTTTCTTCACGCGAATACTTAATAAAAAGTCTCGAATTCTCTCCCCGAGGCTGACATGACGTCAGAATTTGTCGGCCCCTTTGAAAAAAAATGATGGTAGAGATTTTATTTTGACCCGGAGTCAAAATAAAATCTTCAACGATGGATCATTATCGCCAATTAAGCGGATTAAAAACGACAGATAGCATCAAACTTTTTTCAGCAATTTAGCCTTTTACACGATCGTTGTCGTTCATCGCGGTCCAATATCGAAAAAAAATTTAAGGAAAAACGATCGTGTAAACCCGCCTAAAGAAAAACAGTGTTTTCCGGTGGACCCCTAAGGAACAAAAGTCGTTCGATAGCATCAAGTTGGCATTGACTAGTGACAAGGTGATGGCATATTTTGACCAGACAAAACAAACTGAGTTGTTTACGGATGCTTCGCCTACAGGCCTTTCGGCTATTTTATCGCAAATTACACCTGGCCAAGAAGACAGAAAAGTCGTAGCCTACGTAAGCCGATCGCTCTCAGATGTAGAAAGAAGGTACTCGCAAACTGAAAAAGAGGCATTAGCTATTGTATGGTCTATTGAACGCCTTCACATTTACTTATATGGTGCAAAATTCAAGCTCTTTACGGATTGCAAGCCAGTCGAACTTATCTTGTCTAACCCAAAATCACGACCACCCGCTAGAATTGAACGCTGGAATTTACGTATTCAGGATTACGATTTTGAAATTGTTTATAAACAAGGAGCTCAAAACCCTTCGGATTTCTTGTCAAGACACACCTTTACGGATACAACTAGTAAATCTCAGTCATCAACAGCCGACAAATACGTCAATTTTCTCGCTCGTCATGCTGTTCCGAAGTCTATGGACTACAAAGAAATTCAAGATGCCACATTCGCAGACCAAACCTTGCAAGCTCTCATACGCCTTATTCATGATAATTCGTATATATAATAATAATAATAATAATAAATAATTTGTTTAAAGTTGGCGTACTAAATGAACGGTTGATAGCTATAAAGAAGCTAATTAAGGCCAACTATCTAATAAGAGTTAGTATGAAATAAAAATATATGATACAATATTAAAAAGGTTTAAGGTATAATGTTCTAAATAAAACCTAACCCAGCAATAAATTTTTTACACAATCTACAGTCGCATTCTATAGGGTGTGCTCTTAATTCTTTTTTAAATGTTGCCAATGATTGGGACTCTCTTATACTGTGAGGTAGTGTTTGCCACAGTTTTTGACCTAAATATCTCACAGTTTCTATACCATAAGAAGTTGTCCTGGCTTTTGGAATGCAAAGATTATTTTTAGTTCGCAAATCATAATGTACATTTCTTGTTTCAAAAATCTCACTCATGAAACTAGGGTTCAGGTTATGTTTGGTTTTGTATATTTCTATCATCAAGTACTGTAGATTGCGTTGGTGAATTGATACTGCATTATCCAAAGTCAGCAATGCTTCGTAGTCAGCATGACTGTCTTTATAAACAATTCTGAGTGCTCTTTCGTGGATTTTATTTACTTTAGCATTCAGACATCTGTCATGGAACATCCAAATTAGGGGGCAGTAACTAAACTGAGCTTTTATGAAGCTGTTCATTAGGAGACGCAGTTTATCAGAACCCATAAATGGCGAAACTCTAGCAAGAGCATGCAGTTTTTGGCTGGCTCTTTTGCATAAATTTGAGACGTGACTTTTGAAATTAAGATTTTTATCTATTATCACCCCTAGCAGTTTTTCTTCAGAGCTTTCTTCAACAATGGCCTCACCGATTTTGATCTTAAAGTCATCTTGATTTGTTCCAAAAGTAAGAAGATGACATTTCCCTGCATTCAATTTCATAAAGTTTTCTGGAAACCATTTTGATAAAATAAGAGCATCAGTTTCTAGCCGTTCTAAAACTTTATCTAATTGACAGTCAGCTGCAAAAATCGTAGTATCATCAGCAAAGTTACATACTGCAGTATCAGTTACCATTAAGAATAAATCATTAATATATAAATTAAAGAGAAGAGGCCCAAGGACTGATCCTTGTGGTACACCTGCAAAGGTTTCTCGCCAAGTGCTGAATGAACCATTTAATTTTACCCTTTGTCTTCTACCGGACAGGTAATTATAAATCAATAATTGAGCATCTTTACAAAAACCATAGGCATTTAATTTCGCAATTAATAGCTCATGGTCTATGCAATCAAACGCTTTTGAGAGATCCATTAGCAAGGCACCAACCACCCCTTTTTTATCTAGGGAATTCTTGCAGATATCCATTAATCTCAACAGCGCATGCTGTGTGTTGAAACCTTTCCGAAAACCACATAAGTAGGGAACTAGGAACGTATCCGCGAAGTCGACCATCTGAGCATATAGAAGCCGTTCAAAGACCTTTGATAATGCGGATAGAACGGTGATAGGTCGATAGTTTCGTTTTTCTGTAGTTTTGTCACTTTTGAATAGTGGAGTTATGTCTCCTAATTTAAGATCTTCAGGAAACGTTTTCTGGAGCAATGAATTATTGAAAATTGTCGTCAGTAATGGTGCAAAAATGTCTTCGTTTTCTTTCAGTATCCGCGGAGGAATACTTTCAATTGTAGACGCTTTTTTTGTATTTAGTCTCAATAATTCATCATTGACTGCCTGCATTGTAATTGGTTTGAATTCGAAGAATGTGCCATGGTTTACCTTATCCTTAATCTTGCGGATGCTGGGATGATGTTTATATTTTTCAACAGCAATTTCAACAGGATCCAGCAAATGGTCTGTCGAATTGAGAATGCATTCACCAGGGGCAATGTCAATTGTCTTTGTGATATTTGTAAAAAATTCATTAAGGATCTCAGCTATTTCACTGTCATTCGTAATAAACTTTTCATTTTCGATAAGCGTAATACTTGAAGAGGTTTGTACCTTGTCAGTAAAAAGTGGTTTTACAGTTTTCCAGAACTTTTTATTGTCAGTGACAGAATTTATATCAAGGTTACCATAATATGATGTTTTTGCTTGTCGCAGAATTTTCACACACCTATTTCTTTGCTTTTTAAAAGCGTTCCAGTTTTCAGAAGTATTATGCCTGTTTAATCTGTTACGTAACTGTGAACGGAGCATAATTGCCTTTCTTAAAGTTTTCGTCATGAAGGGTGCATCATTTGCGCGTAAATATTTCTGTTTTAGAGGTACATGGTTATTCAGAACTTCTTCGACTACAGAATTAAAATTTTCATATTCAGAGTATGCTTCGCTGCTCTTAGCTAGATTGCTTCTAAGGTCACTGCGAAACTTTATAGGATCAAATTTACTGTAGTCTCGGTATGTCACAATCCTTGGACCTCTTTTTACAAAACCACTCTTTAACACTGTTAGAGACACAACGAATGAGAAGAAGAGTTCAAAGATATGGACAAAACATTTACGATACGTAAGCAGAAAGTACTGTGAGTTTAACGCTTTCACTTATTTTATTCGATTTTCAGAAGTAAAAAAAAAATGTTTTGTTGTCGTGTAGACCTAGTTATCTTACTGTTAGAAAGTTTGGACTTGATAATTTGAACTTTAATTAACTTTATATTTTAGCCCCAGACACTAATCTAAAGAAAAGGAGAGATGTAATGTTTTGAATAAATTAACATATTATGACGTAACGGTACTTAGAGTCAGTTGTAGAGCACAAGTGGAGGGAGTAAAACGTGTTACATGTGAGCACATGATTAGGCCCTTTTTAACAACATAACAGCCAACTTTCGCTTTCCACTTCAATTTTCCTCTTTGAGTAAAATAAAAATACCATGCGAACATGCAGTTGATGTGAAGGGGATTTGACGAAAGAGCCAACGGACACTATCGCGAAGGTCAAATAGTTCGAAACATGGCATTCAGTACCTATATTACAAAAATAACATCGCTTTTCAACAAAAATGAAAACACAATACAAGGGGGCATGGTTATTGCAGCAACTGTGAGTTTAAACCAATTGATGGCAGCTTCATTCTTTCAATGCCCAAAATCAGCATATCACAAGTATGGATGGACATTCATGGTCCTCCCTGGACTGATTCTGGCTGTTCTTTCATTACTGGCATCAAACAGCTTTAACTTGAGAATCACAGGGCTTTGTAGGAGGGATATAGATGCTCCTGAACCAACAAAGTTTGGCAAAAGGGAGAGGTTTTGGGGCTATTTCTTTAAAACATTGGCGTTCTCGCTGGCTTATGCAGTTTTGGCCTTCATGAGTTGGTTAATCATGTCGCTGCTTTTCACTGATGCTTACTCGTGCGCAAAGATTGGACCTTTCAACAAAAAAACCAAGGATAAACTTTCGAAGGACGATTACTTGGCCAAGAAGGAGAAGTAAAACACCGATTCAAGGGTGATTGGATTGATACTGTTGACGGCTGGCCTATGGGGAGTGTTGGTCATGCATTTTATCAAGAAATGCTGTTTTTCAGCCTTCCCAACAAAAGAGCTGTCTAGCATGAGAAAGTTAGTATATGTTTTAGAATGTAGTAATTAAGGAATACGGCAACGTGCCGAGAACACGTTACCGTAGCCGTTGCAAGAACATGGCTGACAAAGTTCATCAGATTCACTCTTGTAATAGCCCTTGTCACAATCCGTACACAATTTACCATGGTAACCTTGTTTACATTTAAGACATTCGATCGAGTTCGTCTTGTCGAAAATCTATTGTTTCCGGTCCTCTTGTTCTTATTGTTCTCAAACAATTTTGCTCCTAAAGAACTCTTTACTTCCAACAGTACAGTGAGAGGAGGTATCAACACCACACCACACCTCACCACCTACCTCCCCCCCCCCCCCCATCCATAATTTAATATCGACGGATCTTTCCAGAAAAATAAAATGTGCGTGATTCGATACTTAAAAGAACTTGAGGACGCAAATCACTTGTAATCCAAACACATTTTACGCAATTCACTCACTGGTCACTGGTATTTTAAACTGCATTAATCAAAGGCGGGAGAACATTGCTTTCTTCTAAGATGTTGATTATGTGGCGATGAATTAGTTTTGGTTTACATGGACAATCCTGGTCAAAATTTATTGAACTGGCTTGCAAATTGCAGCTTTTCGAAAAAATACACTCCCCATCCCCAAGAAGGCAAAGTTGACATGCTTATATCTATTCATTTTGATTGTTGATATCTGGGTATTTTCCAAAAACCAACATTGCTGCAAGGGTTGGAGGTTTTGATACCTTTATTGGGATAAAATTGCAATCTTGATGAATTTTTATAGAACACTGAACTTTGAGCCAGGATTGTAAACTGTATAAATTCGAAGAAAAGTTTCATGTATTCTATGGCCTTTAAGATAATTAACCATGTTTCCACTTGTACATGATCCGTTCGAGAAAATATTGCAAGAATAATTTCATTTTTCTCAAAGTAATTAAAAACAAATATCAATTGTAGATATGGGGAAATGGAGGCCAAAGCTGCAGATGAAGAATTCGATGTTCTAATGAAAAAATCTGCAGAAGCCACGGGCAAGAAAATGGTTAAAAAGTTTATGGACACATTCTACAAAACTGAAAACTACGAAGAAACAGAATTCGAAAGAAAGGCTATTGCCGACTTGCGGAAGTTTCTTGCTCTGAGATATCCAAGGCTTGACATGTTTGGGCAAACATGGGGTAGGTACTGCAATCCAGAAATAGTGCCTGCAAAGTTTCACGTCGGTAAAGTAGAAGTAGAAGGCGAAGCCAATGAAAATACTCCTTTATGCGCTACTTCAAATTTTTAGATAAGATTCAACTGCATGAGGCGATCCAGCTTTACACCAATAAGAAAGTTTTCATGGCAATAGGGGAACAGTTTATAGGCGCACCTTTGTAGGCGATTAATCTAAGCGACTAAGTTGGAAACAGGCTCACTGGTAATTGGAGGGACTGAGACGATTAGCACCAGCAAAGATAAAGAAGAAGAAATTGTCAAGTTTTGTATTAAAGACAACTTTTTCTAAAAGCTTTAATGAGAATGTCCCTAGACTATGAGTAAACCGTGACAAACTTTTTCGTACGTTATGGGAAGATGACAAGACACATATGCAAAATACACCCTAAATTCTTTTACTAGTTACCTTCGTGCTAGGTGTCATTAAAGTGACAAGCTACTATCCAAAGGACCTTATAAACAAGGGTTATTTATTTAAAGCAGAAGGCAGACATAAGATTTGTAGTTTTAGATTGTCGATTTTGCAAATATTAATCATATTGTTTGAGGAGAGAAGCACTCATCACTTATGGCACATTTGTATTGCAACTATTTAATGTCTGCAGCATCTTGTTAGCTGTTATGTAATTGAATGCAACTTTAATCTTGTTGCATAATTTATGCAGCAATTTGGAACGATAAAGTTTTTAATGCTTTAATTATGTTGCAATGTTTCATGATAGAGCCATTTTCACCTAGGCTTCTTAGGTACAAGGACATTAAATGATATCAGTTTTAAATGATTATGTACCCGCTTGTGTAGTTTGATCTTATTGTAAGAATTATAAAGTGTTGCTGGAATATTGTTGTCTTCTTTGAAATCCATCCCTCTTGGGACATAATCTGTCATAAAATATTTGATATTCAAAGTTTAACAGATATTTTGAGGGTTGATTTGAAGTGTGCCTCTTACTAACACAAATATCGTTAACATGCAAACTGAGTTTCAACTCATGCCAAAGCATGATATGAGAAAGTTAACAGGGCTATTTGAACACAGCTAAAATTAAAACGAAAAAACGGAAAATACTGTAAAAACACTTTGAAAATAAAAACTATGGAAAAAGTGAGCAACGAAATATTTGAACATATGGATATTGAAATATACATCTTTGCAAAATTGAATTTAATTAAAGGTTATGCGTTTCATGTTGAATCTAAATTTTTGGGTAGGGTTTTTGGGAAATCTATAAATTTTTGGGCATGTTTTCATATTTTATCGATTATTCCAAACAGTGGTAACATTGGGGCAAATACTCAGGAATAAAAACTCATTTATTGGAAAACTCATTTATTTCTTAATTAAAAATTTAATAGGTAATATAAATAAGGGCGACTCATTTCAAAAATCTTTACACACGAATTCCCTATCAGCTATAATGCAAATAAAATAAACTACTTCTATTACAATTACTTCTTTAATATATATAAAATAAAGGTGTTGTCTTGTCTTGAAGACGCTGAAGATGTTCAAGCTTTGTAGCGGACAGACTTACCCATAATTCGTCACCGTATCTTAAGCCCAATCTCCAGTGAGAAAAAAAACTGCGAAATGCGAAAAAGTTCGCGCGAAATACGTCTTAGGCATGCGCAGTGATCTTTTGCTGGGATTTCTCGCGAAGAATTTCTCTGCGAAAAAAAGTTAAAATGAGTTTAACTTTTTCGCTTTTCGCTTGCGAAATCCTTCAACAGCCAATCATATTCCGTATTCTTTTGTCACGCTTCCAAACTTTACATTCCAATGTCGTGAGGTCTACAAAAGCATTCAAAGGAATTTGTCGCGTGAAGTATTTCGCAGCGAAATTTCGCAAGTCTTTTTCTCACTGGAGATTGGGCTTTAGATGGCGCTCGAAAAGTGCCCTGTAAACCTGGCCCAATTTCGACTGCGGGAGTATGTTTTTAAGTTTCCTCAACGAAGAAAAACCATTTTTAAGTTTACACTTGAGCCTCTTGTACTGCTTGTTCCAAGATAGGTTTTCATCGATAGTGACCCCGAGATATTTTACTTCATGGGCTCGTTGGATTTTTTCTTCATTTATTTCCACGTTTATCTCCCCCTGGATATGGTTAATTCGTCTTTTGTGACCAATGACCATTTATTCAGTTTTATTGGTGTTCAGACTAAGCTTATTTTGCCGCATCCACTCTACAATGTTCTTACCCTCAGTTTTTAAGTTTCTCTTAGCATCGCTCAAAATCATTTATGTATAGGATGAAAAGGAGGGGCCCAAGGCACGAACCCTGGGGAATACCGCACTGAACCTTCTTTTGTTGCGAACTGGAACCATTGATTTGGCAGTATTGTATCCTATCAGTTAGGTATGATGTAAACCACTGATGAGGGGTTCCTCCTATTCCATACTTTGATAACTCAGAGAGCAGAATTTTGTGCTCCACAGTGTCAAATGCCTTCTTAAGATCATGTGCGATTTTCTCGATTAGCTTGGAGAATACCGAGAGTATGGATATTGGCCGGTAGTTGTTCAAATCACTTTTCGATCCGGTCTTAAAGACTGATGTTACCCTGGCTACTTTCCATATGTTCGGAAAAACACCGCTTTCAAGAGAGGAATTGAAAATAGCTGCTAATGGCTTAGATAAAATATCAGCAGCGTCTTTCACTAGTTTTACTGGGATCTTATCATGCCCTGCAGCTTTAGAGCATTTTAACTTATTGATCTCATTTTCAATGAGTTCAGGATCAACCCTTTGAAATTCAAAACTAGTTTCAACCGGCAGTCCCTTGCTGCGTAGGTACTTCAGTGGGTCATCGCAATCTTTGGTTTCAATATTTTCGGCTAGTTTTGGGCCTATGGAGATAAAGTGCCTGTTAAAGGCCTCTGCAATTTCATCAGGCTTCTCAACACGTTGACCTTCATGGATAATTGACAAAGGAGGACTATGATTTCAATGTTTGTCTAATACCTTGTTTATTATTTTCCACATTCCCTTCGGATTACTTGAATTGTCATCTATGTTACTGTAGCAAGACACAGCAGCTTTTTTGAGTTGAGAAGTTACTCTGTTTCGAAGCTGCTTATATCTTGGCCATAGTGCTGGATCTCTCTCAGCCCGTCTCTTAATATGATCTCTCTCGCACATCAAATTCTTGATGCTTGGAGAAATCCATGGTACATGTGCATGCCCCGTCTTAGCGGTCCTTCTTTCAACGGGGCATGCACATCCAAGACAGCGAGAAAGAGATCGTAGAAATTGCTAGCCATAGGGTCATCCGATCTACATGACATAGCCACCTCCCAGTCAATACTAGGCAAGTCATTAAGGAAAGAGTCACGGTCATAATTTTTCAAACTGCGTGACTCTGTCTTAAATTTCACGTCATTGACATGAACTCTAGCGTTTAATTTTCTAATACCGTATGTCATATAGTGGTCTGTAATACCGATTTTTACGACCGATACATTACAGAGGTTGTTGGGTCTGTTTGAAGAAAGGTGATCTATTAATGATTTGGTGACTCTACTTTCACCTGTAGAGCTGATGGTCGTGGATGCCCTTGTAAAATCCTTGATGAGTTGCTCAAACTGATAGCCCGAGTAAATCAATTTTAGTTTTCTCGTGTTACTGTCTTTTGGTTTTTTGTAGTCACAATTGGTATCTCCTATTAAGATCATTTCTTTGCCCTCTGTATCTAATCTTCTATGAGCCTAGAAAGAGCATCAAAAGTAGGACTGTCTGTGCCATCCGTAGGCCTGCGGTACCAACACAAGACTAGAAAACTCTTAGCTTGTTTTGGGGTGATCTCGATCCCAACAATTTCAAGGTTAGGGTCCACTATATCATCCCTTCGATGATGGGAAAGGGTGTTTTTGGCATAAATAGCTACGTCGCCCCCTGAAGTGTCCCTATCATATATGTGTATTTCAAAGCCTTCAATAGAGACTTCCTGGTCATGAATGTCTCTATGCAATCGTTAAGACCGAGTATATCTTGTTGATATTCATTCATTAGTTGCTCTACTTCTATTCTATGCTTTCGTAGAGACACTATCTTAAGCTGTGATATCTTTAAACCCTTTCTTTGCTTGTTGCTTATGTTTGGCGTTTTATTAATAATTCCCAAATACCCCTAGCAATATCTTACGTACGTATTTACTAAAATTTGATGCAAGCATTTTGACCCCACCATCATTTACATGGAGTCCATCAGAAGAGATATTTCCATACCTTAAATTACTATTATCAATAAAGTCCAGTCCGCTGAGGAGTAGCTTCTCTTCCAAGATCTTGTTAGTTGCTAGCACTTTGGAATTTAGTTCGAGGTCATCAGTCCTTTTTAAAATACTGGAGAAGGCGACCTGCATCTTTGGAAATCTTGATTTAATCACGCGAAGCGTTGACACAATTTCATCTGCTAATTCGTCTGGGTTCGTTTGTTTTCTGATGTTACATGTGCCAGCATGGACTATGGTAACATTGGTATCTTTTTCAATGTGGACGTTTTTCATGTGAGCAATTCTGGCCCCTGGCATTGCCTCCACGCGTACTGAATGACGGTCTTTCGAAAGTTTTTCACCACTAATTTTCCTCTCTTGTTGAGAATCTCCAATGATCTTAACTTTCGTCATCTTGGGTTGGTTTGTTTGGTCTTTGTTTACTGTAGGCTCTGGGGGCACCTGTGTTTTGTTGTTATTTCTTTTTGCTACTTTTTGTTCGTCGCAGGTTGATTATTCTTCGTGTTGTTGTTTGCTTTAGCTTTGATGCTGTTCTTGTGTCCATTTGCATTATTATTATCTTCACAATTGGGCGAACATTCAGCTTCATCATTCCCATGGAGCGTTGGTGTGCTTTTGTCTCCCTTTAATGATTTGATTGTTGTAGGCGAGTCTCTAGGGGTTCTTCCAACTTCTTGGTGTTGACATTTTAAGGTAGGCCTAGCTGCTATTTCCAGATCTTTAATTCTGAGCTTTAGTTCTGTATTTTCCCGCCAAAGTTCCTGGGTTGTTTGTCGCTCCTTATGCAATAAATCATATGCCATATTAATGCCCTTTGTCAAGTCACTGATAACAGAAGCGGGGATGGTTACAGTGGGTGGACATAGCTGTGACGTGGAGGGTAAAGAAATTGGCTCGTAGACCTCTGAATTCAGCGCATCGAAAGATTTTATGGGTGAGAGATTACCTGATGAAGTAGGATCATTATCTTCTGATTCAGAGCTTAGGTCATCTTTTCCTTTTGGCACAAAAAACGACTCTCTTCCGCGATGCGTATTAACAACAATATTTCCACTGGCTATCATGTCATTCAATTTTAATGATACGACACTGCCCGATAGGCCTAGCCTCGTGGTGAGCCCCTTGACAACTGAAATTGAATCCGCTCGCCTTTTGCTTTGCTTCAGTCTCCTAATTTCTTCCTTGATGTTTCTCTTAATTTCTGGACAGTCAACATCTGTTATGGTTCGAGTTTCAGTGGATGGAAGTTTTTCCAGTGTTAGTCCAAGAGCCTCATCGTAAAGATCATGCTTTGCTGCGTCCGCCATTGCTGCTGCTACCGATTCCGACCAAGAGTGGTTCGATAAAATGCGAACTCCAGTTTCCTGCATCAAAAGCCACGATCATTCCATTGAGCCAAACGGCCCAGTGAAATGATCGGTGACAGTGTTGGAAATTCAGTCTTTCATTTGGAGGGGCTCGGGCCAACGATTCTCTTACAAGCGCCCATTTTCTGCATTCTATCATGTTTTCTTCAGGTGGAAGCAGTGCTGAGAAGAAGGGGGGTCAGCGGGGTCACAGACCCGGGGGCCCATGGCAATAGGGGCCCATAAATAATAACACAATTAGAAAACTTATAAGTAATAAATCAGCCTCTCCATTATGGCAACCTGTTAATAATAGTTACAATAATAAAATCTATGAATGGATAGAATAAAGCAAAAACAATCCTATCATATCTCTATCATAATAATCTTATCTCACTGAAACAGAGCTAGTTGCTTTAAGCAATTTTCTAGGAAATTAACAAAAACTTTTTTAACAAAACTGGAAATCACCATGTGCCAATTTTTGGATTTCACTCTTAGATCGAGATAAATGGTGATAACTTTTTGGTCTTCGAAATTTTTTGGAAATTTTGCTCCATTGAGTGTCATAAATAGTTTTCGTTGCTTACTTTTTCCATAGTTTTTATTTTCAAGGTGTTTTTACAGCATTTTCCGTTTTTTCGTTTTAATTTTAGCTGCATTCAAATAGCCCTGTTAACTTTCTCATATCATGCTTTGGCATGAGTTGAAACTCAGTTTGCATGTTAACGATATTTGTGTTAGTAAGAGGCACATTTCAAATCAACCCCCAAAATATCTGTTAAACTTTGAATATCAAATATTTTATGACAGATTATGTCCCAAGAAGGATGGATTTCAAAGAAGGCAACAATATTCCAGCAACACTCTATATAATTCTTACAATAAGATCAAACTACACAAGCGGGTACATAAATCATTTAAAACTGATATCATTTAATGTCCTTGTACCTAAGAAGCCTAGGTGAAAATGGCTCTATCATGAAACATTGCAACATAATTAAAGCATTAAAAACTTTATGGTTCCAAATTGCTGCATAAATTATGCAACAAGATTAAAGTTGCATTAAATTACATAAAGGCTAACAAGATGCTGCAGACATTAAATAGTTGCAATACAAATGTGCCATAAGTGATGAGTGCTTCTCTGCTAAAACAATATGATTAATATTTGCAAAATTGACAATCTAAAACTACAAATCTTATGTCTGCCTTATGTCTTAGTAGCTTGTCACTTTAATGAGACCTAGCACGAAGGTAACTAGTAAAAGAATTTAGTGTGTATTTTGCATGTGTCTTGTCATTTTCCCATGACGTACGAAAAAGTTTGTCATGGTTTACTCAGAGTCTAGGTACATTATCGTTAAAGCTTTTAGAAAAAGTTGTCTTTATTACAAAACTTGACAATTGCTTCTTCTTTATCTTATGCTAATCGTCCCAGTCCCTCCAATTACCAGTGAGCCTGTTTCCAACAGACCCTCTTGGTTGCTTAACTGGATCTAAGGTGCGCCTATAAACTGTTCCCTTTTGCTATGAAATCTTTCTTATTGGTGTAAAACTGGATCGCCTCGTGCAGTTGAATCTAATCTAAAGATCTGAAGTAGCGCATAAAGGAGTATTGTCATTGGCTTCGCCTTCTACTTCTACTTTATCGACGTGAAATTTTGCAGGCACTAGTTCCGGAATGCAATACCTACCCCATGTTTGCCCAAACATGTCAAGCCTTGGATATCTCAGAGCAAGAAACTTTCGCAAGTCGGCAATAGCCTTTCTTTCGAATTCTGTTTCTTCGTAGTTTTCAGTTTTGTAGAATGTGTCCATAAACTTTTTAACCATTTTCTTGCCCGTGGCTTTTGCAGATTTTTCCATTAGATCATCGAATTCTTCATCTGCAGCTTTGGCCTCCACTTCATCATATCTACAATTAATATTTTGTTTTCAACACCATGTAATGCATGAAACATTTCTTCGTATTTGAAGAAAAGTTTTTCCAAATACCGTAAAATCACTATTAAGCCCCCTCTCTATTAAGCCCCCTTATCAAGCGAAAACTTTAAAATAAGCCCCCCTCTCTAATAAGCCCACCTCTCTTTTAAGCCCCTCCTCTAGGACTGAAAAAAATAAAGAAGCCTCACGGGGGCTTAATAGAGCTCTTACGGTAAACCAAAACAACCCGACGTCAAACAATGAGCATCATGGAAGAAAGCAATGTTTTCCTGCCTGTGAGGAACAGATGTCTAAGGCCCCTTTAAAAAAAATCCTCTTGCCTAAAGGTCAGGTAAGGCACTCCTTCCAATATGACATCCAGAAAAATGTGTTACCTATCCGGATTCCTATGTGTGTCTTACTCGCGTTCTTATGAGAATCAAATCATGCATATTTCATTTTTCTGTAAAGATTCTTCAGTGATAAATAATGGATAGGGGGTGGTTGTGTTGACACCTCCTCTTCCTGTAAACAAAAGGGATTTTTCGTTGAAACAAAATATTTCATAATCAGACAAAAAATCAATCAAATATATACTAACTTTCTCATACTAGGCAGCTCTTTTGTTGGTAAGGCAGAAAAACAGCATTTAGTTATAAGATGCATGACCAACACTCCCGATAGGCCAGCCGTCAACAGTATCAACCCAATCACCCTTGAATCGGTGTCGTACTTCTCTTTCTTGGCCAAGTAATCGTCCTTCGAAAGTTTATCCTGGGTTTTTTTGTTGAAAGCTCCAATCTTTGCGCACGAGTATGCATCAGTGAAAAGCAGCGACATAGTTAACCAACTCGTAAAGGCCAAAACTGCATAAGCCAGCGAGAACGCCAATGTTTTAAAGAAATAGGCCCAAAACCCTTTTCGTTTGCCAAGCTTTGCTGGTTCAGGAACATCTTCATCTTTCCTACAAAGCCCTGTGATTCCCAAAGTAAAGCTGTTTGATGCCAGTAATGAAAGAACAGCCAAAATCAGTCCAGGGAGGACCATGAATGTCCATCCATACTTGTGATATGCTGATTTTGGGCATTGAAAGAATGATGCTGCAATCAGTTGGTTTAAACTTGCAGTTGCTGCTACAATCAAACAACCTTGTATTGTGTTTTCATTTTTCTTGAAAAGCGATGTTATTTTTGTAATATAGGTACTGAATGCCATGTTTCGAACAATTTGACCTTCGTATTAGTGTCCTTTGACTCTCTCGTCAATTCCCCTCCTTACATCAACGGACGGTTCTTCGGACGGTCTTTATATTTTACTCAAAGAGGAAGTTTGAAATTGGAAGATAAACATCAACCAATAACGATTGAGAATGAGAATCGGCTAGCAAATCAAATGCTATCGTGTTCCATTGTTCAACGGTAATTCTGCGTCATTATATATATCAGACAACAATCGGTTGCATTAACTGCGTCTGGTGTGTCTGAGTCAGCGGACAAGTCACCATAGGTTAATCTGTTTTTTGTGAGGTATGTATACTTGCAGCGTGCGGGTATGAACGTCGCGGAGTATTACCATGTCTATTGTTTCTTTTGCGTAACCACAATGGTTGCCATGCTGCACGTGTGAATGCACGCGGAAGTGGTAATAAACACATTGCTTTCTTTGCAAAGCAACACAATATACCAAGAAAGAAATTCGATTGACAAATTTTGTTCTTTGATAACAATTTTAATGTGGAAGGTAAAATTTAGCAATTTTTTGCGTTAGCGACACTAACAAATTTTGATTATTACGTATTTTCAACCCCTTGACAGGGGGGTCCGGTCAAGGCCAAAAGAGGTCAAAGGTAAAATTTTAAAAATTACCCGCAAATGTTAATGTTTTCAACAATAGCCCCTTGATAGTGCACAGAATAAAATAAGTTATTCTTATTTGGTGATAGTAGCATAAGAACCAATGTCATTAGAAATAATGTCATTAGGTAACATCCATTTCTCTGTGCTCGCTTTGTCCTTCTTTGACAAACTGCTTCGCTTTTGACTGTCGTTCGTTCGGGAAAATACATTTTTATTCTTTTTTTGTACTATTGCAATCTAAACTCAGCAGGTACCTCGTACCTTGCTAGCGCTGTTTGACTAACTGTTTCACTGCTAATGCATCACTGTAAGATGTGACTGTCAGGCATAACTAATGAATATAAAAAGAAGCATAATTCGGTAACCGCCATAAAGAGCAGAACTGTCTAGGCAGGTAGCCAGGTATAAATTGCGGACTTCCCAGTCATAGGGGACGTTACCCTGGGTACCAGACTCACTATGGACATGAATATGGTGGACTTGTAAAAAAGGAACTCTTGGTAAATTTCAGATACAGTGCAGTGATACCATGCACATTTCCATTCGACTGTCGAGTTATAGTATTCCCCCTAACTACTTGTGACGTATATACCGCAAGTCTTCGAATAAGTTCCCCGGAGGCTTTTTCGGCAAACAGCCTTTTTTAGGGGGGGGCATATTCGCTTATTCGGGGAGTATTTTTAGCTTATTCCGGAGGGGGGCGTAATGTAACTTGTTCGAAGCTGGAAGCTTATTTGACCATGGTTTTGGTATGAATTTTGATAAGATTTCAAAAAAACTATATTTTGCGAACTGGTCAATGTGTGGAGGGCTAACTTTGATAAGTATTAAAAATAAAGATATGAAATGTTTTTCTTGATATTGATATAGAGAACTTACCGTATCTGCGATTTTTTTAAATTTCGTCTTGCAATTTTCTGACCACGGTTTAGTTGCCAATAACGTTTTATTTACGGTAAGGCCCATTGAAAAAAATCTGCAATCAATTGATCATGTTAACCTCTTCCAGTTAACTAGTAGATGGCTTCCTTCCTTATTTCCTGGAATTGTACTTAATGCTAAACTTAGTCCAATAGGAGAAATTTTCCTATCTTTGTATACCAAATTACTCTGGGCACCAGGCTATATAGAGTCTGTTACCCAGGGTAATACCAAATAAGACAGATATCAAATGATTGCATTTTGTTGTTTTGTATCGGGAATCCTTTACGACTCGATCTCCACTTAAGTCGATCTATCAGATATACATAACCTGGTAACTTCACAAGTGAAAAGTCAAAGAAATGCGAAACTGAAAAGGGAAAAATACAACGTGATAAAAATGTTTAAGCAATAGGGGAATTGTTTTTACTGTTGTTGCTCATTTAACGAGCTGTATCCATTAGACTCATGGTAGCCCTGGTCTTGATAGTGTCACCGACTATGAAATTGTTGAATTTTAATGCGAAATTGTAACAAATTTCTACAAAATGAAATTGTAACAGTTCACACACAACATTTCAATGTTTCAAACCTCTAGTCAAACAAAAATAGTTATTTCAGCCTTTTTTACATGGGTACCCAAAGGCCATTGCGTAAAAGCCCAAAGGCCATTACGAGAACAGAACGTAAAGACAGTAACTAAAATCTGAGCTAGTAAGAAAAACATATTGAAGTTAAAAGTAAGTGGTATTAGGCCTCTCGTGGAAGGTGGGGACATCGAGGCAATGGCTATATAAGATCCATATGTTCCATACACTGTGACAAAATTAAATACAAGTTAGCATGGCTCAGTAACTCACATAACGCCATTAAATGGACATCTCCCACGTCCCCCTCTAGATGGCGCTCAAAATTTGAAAGAGTTAAGTTTTCACCGAATTCTTAAATGCAAAGATACCATGCTTATTAAAACTGTTCATAAGCGGGTAAAGATGAAACCTTTCTTGTAATACGGCGTACGAATGATTCCGTTCCTGCATCTTCCACACGTGCGCAGCAGTGAACTTTCTTCAGCCTACCTAGTGATGATCCAGCAAGCCACTACGTGATACTGCTACGGTGATAATTAACGTTTGGGTCGCGGCTGGGATTGGGCGATGTACAAAGATTACACTGTTTTAAGTTGTGCTCTGTGGCCAGCCTTTCATTGTGGCTGTCAAACGGCTACAATGGCGGATAGTTACCCCGTTTATGCGCATGCCCATCTGGTATAAGATACATCGATTATATTGAAACCAATCCCATCCATTATGATCCATTTTCGTACGCCTTCATAGAATAAAGAGCTCATTCTACATTTGTGTCGCTTCTTTAAGGATATGGTCATAAAAAGAGAAAGTGATGAATAGTTTGGCCAAATTTTGTCCTGGCAACTTTCCTAGACTTCACTTATAGAAAAAGCCATGGGCAAAAGTCTTGAATTGCCTAGCATCCTAGCAAGACATAATAAGGATGCTAGAATAAATATTTTATCTTGATCGTAGTATCCCTCATCAAAATCACAAGACAAATTGGTGTATAAAGTATATGTAACGACCTAAATGAGGTCATATGAAAATTTATTTTTATATTTACATATTCGCTGCATAGGCATTTTCATGCCAAATGGCCTATTGGTACACATTTTGGAATGATAAGCTTCTGAAAGCAGGGACAATGGAAAATATTACAGATTTGGGGGGAGGGCTAAACGGTTTTGGTGGCGGTAAACATTCAAAAGGCATTGTAACACATTCTAAAAGAAAAATGTTTTTGCATTGCTCTAAGTTCAAAGTGCTAATTTCTTGTGTTCCAAACAGAAATTCTTTTGTAGTGTTTTATTCTCAACAACTGAGTTCTACCATGGCAATCAGCCCCGGTATGTAACCCAGTTACACTTAGCAAGTTTTTTTATGAAGGCTCTGAGTGACGATTTTTGATGAAAATTGATTTCTGACTGTTGTTCATCTGTCTTGAGCCTAAAAATGTATACGATTTGCAAAATATCTTTTTACTTATTAAAACCGTATCAACTTCTGTTGCAACGGAAAGTTATGATCAAACTGTGAAATCTCATTTGGTATTATCTGCTGTGAATAGGTCGGTTATTTACGGTATTCAATAAAATTTTGTCATTTTCGTCAATGTCAAAGTCTAAAAATCTATTGAATTCGAGTTTTTTTTTGCCAATTTCCTTAATAGCAGAAAACGGTCGCAGCTATTGACAAAATTTATTGTTGTTACTTCGAGAATCCAAATTTATATTCTATTAGATCATTTGTCGATTCTTTTTCTGATGTCATCCGGCTGACACCGTCTTTCTGCAATCAACAAACCTTTTTGTAGTCTTGAACCGCCATCTTGAATTTCTAGACAACAATCTTTCATTCAAATTCTGCTACTTGACCAGTATTTAGTTCCCTATGCAACAAACTTCGTCATTTCTACTTCATCAAAAGATTTTCGTAAAACAATTTGTGTATTGGTTTGTATGCTTAAAGGATTTGTTTTTTGTGAAGGTGAATGCAGCGTAGGCCATCATGTCATGCAAAGTTTACGTCGGAAACCTGGGTGAAAATGGCGACCGTGACGCATTGGAGCAAGAATTTAGCAAGTTTGGCACTGTTGAGAATGTTTGGGTAGCACAAAACCCACCAGGTTTTGCCTTTGTGTTCTTTAATGATCATCAAGATGCCGAGAAAGCAGCTCGTTCGATGGACAATAAACGTGTTTGTGGGGTTAAGATCAAAGCAGAGCTGTCGCATCATTCAGACGATAAAAAACCACCTGGTATGGGCGATAGAGGAAAAAGGGGTCGCGGTATGGCTAGAGGAAGAGCAAGGGGAATATCACGTGATGATAATGAAAGAAGACCTGGTCCTGGGCCAGATTTTCCTCGACAGTCAAGGTTACCTGGGCCTCGACCTCATGATGCGCTGTTTCGGGGCCCTCCTGGTAGGGGAGATAACTCTAATCGATCCCATGAGCCATTTGATCGGAGACGCCCTCCCCCACGTAGGTCACCACCGCCAAGATTATCTGAAAGGGAATCTTCACCCAGAGTTTCTCGTAGACCTTTCCAAGAAGGGCCGCCTCAACAGCGCTCACCACCTAGAATGGGCCGTATGAGGCAACATTCCCCTGGAGAGTTAGGCTTTGAGCCACCAAGATCAAGAATGTCACCTCGTAGAGAGGGACCAGGTAGAATAGCACCTGGAAATATACCTCCTCGGAGACAGCCTGCGTACGATTCGCCTCCAAGGGGTCTGTTTTCTAACCGCCAAAGCCAACCTTTGCAGCCGGAAAGATTGTCCCTGAAACGCCCTTTAGCAGACAGATCGTTGCCTAGAGATTTGCTGTTTAAAAGGTCTTCTCCTCGAAGAAATCACTCGTTTGAATCCCCTGGTGAGATTCCATCATTGCGTGGGCCGCCAGAGTATGGTCAGCCAGGTAGGGACCTACCTCCCCGAAGAAGTTTTGATGGGCCACCAAGGGGTCCTCTTAGAGGGTCATCACCTGGCGCAGGCCGCAGTCGCTTCTCTCGTAGATCTCCACCTGGGAACCCCCCTCCAGGCATAATGTCCGAAAGAAGTGGTGGAGGGAGGGAATCTTTTTATCAAGATCGTAGATTCGAGTCAAGGGAAAGAAACCCTCCCCTAGGACCCCCAGGAAACAGATCAGCTGTAGGAAGGCGTGCAGATGCATACAGTGGAAACGGCTTCTCAGAGCACCAGGGCATAGGACCTGCTGGTAGACGCCAGCAGGACTTCGCCACTAGTCGGCCAGATGAGGATTATGAGTTTAGTCGTATCCCAAAGAGAGGCAGTGATGGCCGTTTCAATGATCGCCCCCAAGGAGAACGTCTCCCAAAACGCATACCACCATCATTGATGGGTGACAGGTTTGTCGCATATCTTTTATCTGAAGGTTTAATTTACAACTCTATCAGCAATTGGTGATCGTCGACTTCTACCTGGTGACGAAATTTGTGACGAGTTCTTGTCAATATTTCACGTCGGCTTTTACCTACGTTTTTCCATTCTCAGATAACACCTGCCTAATGCACCATTATTCTCTTCGTAATTTGGAATTACCCATTTCGCAATTTGTCAAAACCTGCTCAAAGCAGATGTAATTTAAATGGTAATATATGTTCCCTAGAACATTTCTCTGGTCCTAGCAAGTACGGAAATAACGCTATATTTACCGCTCGTCTCTCGCGCTATTTGCCGGTCACAAGTACAAAAGCGGGCAAATCGAAAACGGATGGAATAACCAATTTAAGCAACACTAATTTAAAGCAATTGAATTTAAGCATCAACGTTTATCCGATTTGTACCAAAAAACCCGCCTTCCTTGCGGCCTTTTAAATTTTCAACGTGTGTCTTTGTACCCTTGTTTCAAGCTCAAATGCCCGGTTTATACAACTTAATCACCTTCGCTGCGTCTTATCCAACCACATGTGCGGATATGGTAAAAATGTAGGTCGTCGATGATTGACAGATTGCATGCTCATGCGCACACGTTTGACACATCACAGTATCTAAACCTCACGGCGATAAGACCTGGTCCGTAAAACCAGCTACTGCAGCTTAAATGCAGGCACGAAGTTATTTGTTACGACGATACATATACCAGCCACAGATTCTTCTAGCCCATCGTGCCGTTACCTTTCCACTGAAAGGTGTTTTTAGCGTCTTCAAACCACTTTCTGTGTTCGTAGCTACGACCCTTCTCAATGCTGGTTTCGCACTCATTTGCTCCCGCTATATTGTCATTGGATCTGGTTTTAAAATATCGTGTTTTCCATATTGAAATAATGAACTGCCAAATAGCCTCTCCTTTGTACAACGATCCCGCTCTCGTGTTTTTCACGTTCTCGAGACCGCTTTTGGTCTCAGGATTGCGTGCTTCCCCCTCCTCCAGTTGTATATTGGGCAAATTTTCTAAGCAATTGCTTTCTAGTCTCAGATGGTCTATCCGTTTGCCAAAATCACCATCACCCAACATTGTTCCAAAAAAACATTATATTTCGCCGTCAGCATCTTCAGGTCATTTGCTACAGCAGGTATTATTTGAAGAAAATATGACGACATCGCTTTATGGCAGATGACTTTGGCACTCTGCTACCCCGCACCGACGTTGCCTATGTCACCAGTTTCAAAGTGCGTGTCACTGTCCCAATTGCATAGAACCTTCTAGAAACCCGATTTCCACTTCGATGACAATATCTTCTGATTCTTTGTGAAACCACGGCCTTGCTTCACGAATTGTCCACTCAATAGTTCATATTTTAATCATATACTTTAAAATTTTGGTCGATGGTAACTGTTGCCTTGTCACGTGTATTAATAAATTGTATCTTTTTCCTTTAGGATGTCTGACAGGCCACCACCACCCCGTAGAGGGGACAGACCACCCCCTGGCAGAGGGTAAGAGATTGGCTTTTATTCCTGGGCAATTTTCTCGTGTATTAATCTTTTTAACTGCCTCAAGGAGATAGCCGTCTTATCCGTTGCAACAAAATTGTTTCCTTTCTATCTACTATTTGTTTTTCAAATATATCTGGAATAGTTCTGCCTTTTTCTGATTTAAAATTTTCTTTCCGCTAGCTTTCAAAGAAGCAGATCACCTCTCCGTTGAATTGCCGTGATGGTATGTGGAAAGTTTCTATTATTTTTTTCCAACTTCTAGTGCAACTTTCAGAAACATTAAAATGCTTTCATGTTTTTTCAATTATTGTAGGAAAATAGTTTGTCGGTATTTTTACAGTTTCTGAAAATTTGAACAGTGAGCAATAATGTTTGCAAACCTATGTTATATATCATTCATTCTTTTAAATAGGGTTACCATTCAGCAATTTGTCAATTTTCTTTCCGTTTAAAGCTCAATTACATAAAATACTTAGGCTTAATTGAACCTTGATATAAGACCTATCTTAAATTACACATCATTTCTAATGGCAGCTAAAAGCTCTAACCTCGATGGAATTTTTAATGACTATGTAAATGTAAGCCTTCTTAGATTTATGGTTTTGGCTAGTCCATAGTTTTACTCCCGGAAAGAAAAGCGTTCTTGTCCATTTGCTTGATTTCTTGTCAAGATTAGATCAGTCTCATTATCGCGTAGGGAACCAAAAGAGCGTTTTTATTTCTTGTAAAGAGTTTACGCAGATATTATGGAGTAAATTCATTGAGAAACTTGTAATTTTAGACTAGTGCAAGTGAGGTTTTCGATAGTCCTCCAACCCAACACATCAAAAAGTATAATCCTTGAGGTATAAAAGTTGGTTTAAGGTGATTCTGGCAGTACGATTTTGAAGCCTATGTGCTGTGTGTAGTACCAGCGCAACCCGAAACAGACCAGCAATCAGGAAAGTGGTGAACAGCTATGTTAAGTGTTTTAAACTTGCCTTAGGCCGAGGGGTCTTAGGCAAAAGGGCAGCTGATTGCCCTTGAGACCTATGTTGAGACTATATTTGCTCTTTCCAATCCAAAAAGATTATGATTGAGGAATCTTGTACAGCGTAATACCGAATAATAGAGTAATCTAGTAAATATCATTGTTATAAATGAGAAAGAATGAGGGTCAAGACAAGAACCATGCGGAACTCCCACTTCTTTTTCCTTAATATTTAAGTCAACACTGTTAACCTTCGAAAATTATTTACGGTTGGATGAGTAAATACTTAACGAAAGGCGCCTTGTTTGTTTGCACTAGCAATTTTTTCAAGAATAATCTTCATGATTGCATTGGGCTTTGGGCAATATTAGCAGTGTACGACACTTAGGCATTTCTTATATATGTCTTTGTTGTGTTGCAGCTCAGTTCCTTATGTAAACAACTCTCAACACAACATTGTGGAGAAGGTATGACCCGCTGTATCAAGCAGACACAGCGAGTTTGTGATAAATTCCTGCTTGTGTATTGCTATTTCTCAATCCGTGATTATTCCTCTTTGCAGGCACCTGCAATTCTGCTGCGAATTCCAGTTGATATTTTTAATGCACAAGAACATCCTGTGTTGCGCTGATGGCTTTCTGTTCATGCTGGTGGACATATTATGATTTCGAGTTGGAATTTTTGTTCTGTTTTAACTAATACGTTCGTGTTAAATATTTTTACATTAATTTCACTTATTTCACTTATTTCATTTATTTCACTAAAAAAAGAAATTAACCTCAAGCGACGAGCTTCCTTGTTAAAACGGGTGATTTTGTACACATGAAGCTCCCTTGCCAAATATATTTAACTCATAGTGGTGTTGGCAGATTGGGCTGCGTAGCTGCAGACGCGTAGAAAAGTTCGGCCCAAATGCCAAAATGATCAGTCGATCACCAGAGTGGCATCAGTCTTGACAGTGCAATCTAGATGGTTTGATTAATTTCCTATTTAAGTTTTTCCTTCAACCTGTATAGAAATTTGCTATCAAGAAACAAGGAACCAGTTAGCTGTAAATCCGTAAGTTTTACTTTATTCCGCGGTTGATATTTTAATGCAGAAATGTTACCATCACAATGTAATATTTATGATAATAACCCCATAGAAAATATTAATGATAATAACCCGTTCCTACCATCGTACCATTCGGCCTTCTTTGCTTCATAAAATCTGTTGTTTTAAATTAAACATCGTATTTTCAATTGTAAAGTAAGCTTTTTCAAAACTATGCATTTTATGGAACTTTATTTTTTGTCCTGTTTCTACAATCTGAATACTCCGCTCTGTTCATGTCTATCGTAGATCATGGTGTTTTCTTTTCTTATGGAGCCTTCACTTCCACAGTGAAGCCATAGGCATAAAGAAGGTCTAACAGCCTCGTGCTTGTGATGGGTTAGCTTGAAGTGGAGGTTTGCTGTACTTCAAAGCAAAGTGAATGAAATGAAAGCAGACAAACTGTTTTGGTTGAAGACCAGTATTTTAAAAAGGAGCAAGAATTTGCTTTTATTAAGAGGTGCAGCCCGAGTGAGTGTCAAGTAGTGGTGGGTGTGTGGCAACAATAGGGGCAAACCATTTGCTGTCAAAATTTGTAAAACCAGCATTTTATGGTCCTTCTATATCAGCCTCCATACATGTTGTTTCAGGCATAGGAATTATGAAATGTAGTTGCATGGAGAGGAAGGCAAGGAAACTACTCGTCGAGAAAGTTTTTCAGGGTCCTAATGCTACCTTTGGAAGCTAGGTTGTAACAGATGTTGTAAAAAAATCACAGTTTTTTTGACAATCACGGATATTTTTTACACTATAGTTAACAGTTCAATTGCCTGTATGAGAGAGGAGCATTTGTACAAATCGTAGGGGTCTTAACTAGGAAATTTGTTCAAGATTTTTTGCATAACTGATGCAAGACTGCCTCGAATTTCCACTAGGCGAATTCTTTCGCGCGAATCGAATAAATATTCGTAGCGATAGAGTAGGACTGTGATCTACTTTCTGCGAATCGAATTTTTTCGCTGCGAAATCTGAGAACATTACACCACGCATGCTCACATTGGCAAAAATTCGATTCCCGTGAAAGAATTCGCCTAGTGGGAATCGGCCTTAAGATGTGTTTCCGGCGCGAAAACTTAAGAATCTTTGACGAAGATCGATGATTTTACATTTCACTCGATTCCTTGTGTTTTTTATCATTATAAAATTCGATTCCTTGTGTTTTATCAGCTGATTGATGGAGTGGAATCATGTCTTCTACTTGTGAAAGCATTTTAGAGATAAGTAAGATTGCATTTTCCATATGTAAGGTTGCTATTTGTTTACGGGCACTCTTAAAGTCTGGTTTCCATTTGGCCGTAGGATACCTTAAGGAAGACCTTTTCCCTGGCATGATGCAGCCATTTAAACTTACATGGAAACCACCTTGATGTTTGCCGTACAGTAACGACTTGGAAAAAATTGAATCGCTTCAACTTTTCTCAATACTTAACGGCATCGTTCCGGTACTGCATCCATGAAATTTATATGAAAATAGGTTGCCTGGAGCAGCCGCCGGCAAACGATTGTCTTCCTTTGTTAATTAAGACCAATCATAAGCACATATCATCTCAGCCTCAATCTGAACATTGAGGTATCGTGAAAAGGTTCCTAAATCCTAATCTTGATTTAAAGATATGTTGATATCGAAACACTGGTGAGCTGAGGTATACGTTTAATATGCAGCGGTATACGTTCACAGTTGTAGGGATTGCAAAATTCTTCTCAAAAAGAAAATGAAGCAACGTATGAAATTGATCAGGGTTCTTCTGTTCTTTGAAAATTCTTCTCACGTGGCATTTGTGTTTCCTTTTTATCCGTTTTTTAGAAAGTCTTAAACCTCATGTACCTAAGCAAATTTCCACACAAGTTGGCGCCAATTTAAAAGCACGCCTTTCCATCTCGTAGTTTCCGGCACAGTTAGCGGTATCTTGCGATACTTAAGGCACGATTGTTGCGGCACAAGATTCAGACTTTTTCAGTTGAATCGTCCGACTGCGGTACCGGGGAAGTGGCAGATGGAAAATGCAGAAAACTGTCGCCGGCAACCTTACGGCTATATGGAAACCAGGCTTAAGGACTACACTGAGCTTGAAACACATGAAATCACATAAACACCACTCACTGCTCGCAAGTCCAGTAAGGTTCTGGTAATATTTGATGGGATATTCCACTTTGATAGGCTAGCCTTCTCATGATTCCCTTTACAAGACTTCCTTCACATGAACAGCCTTAGTTCCACTTCCCTCGATTAAATACAAATGATTGTTTTGTTTCACTTGTGCAATCCCAGTGGGTATCTTTTCACCCCATATTACCAGGCTCGCTCACTGAATTGTACTCAAGAGAAATTTCTATTCCACCTGAGTAGGAAATCTCATCATATGTTATTAAGAATAATTTGCTTGTTTATTGCTTTATGATAACAGTATATAGAAATATTTATTTGACCTAAATGACAATGTTTAAAAACATCTCAGTGAAAATTATTATATGAAATAAGTATGATCACCAAAGCTCCTGGTGCAACTAAAGTCTCAATAGCAAACTTACATATTTAAGAATATTTAAGAGTACGCGGTTTTCTGCTGAAATCTTCATAAGGTAGCGTGGTGAAAAAGGCTCTTCATATTCCCAGAACGGATGATATTCCGGAAATTTAATCATCAACGTAAAATTTATCTCTTATTCAGGGTTTATACTGAACAGCTGTCACGCTGAAATGCCAGAACAAGGAATCTTTTGAATTGCGATATAAACATTGCTATTGTAATAAATATGGACTTATCTTCTGTATAACGACAATATTTGAATGGCTAATTAACCCACATAGAACACATATCCAGCACTTAGCATAAACGACACCTGCGATAGACTCGTTTTGAAATCATCCATTATTCATATATACCTCGTTCGTACCATGAGGCAGCATTGAAAACATAGCTACCGTACTTCCGTATAACGCACAGTCAAAACACAAAATAGCAGTGGATTTTAAAAAACAGAAAATTTTCAGTGTTGTATGAGTTACAAATAGGAGACTTTGTGGAAATCCCATTTTTAGACTTCGACAACAAATTCTGTAAGTATACATCTGTTTTGTCTGCTCACTTTCGGCAGCAACCCTATGCATTGTGGCCTAGCCCCTCACTGGTTGCTTCAATGGGAGCTTGGTCCAAGATGCTTTACCATAGATTTGTATTTGTGGAGTATTTCTACACTATTTTGCTTATACCAAAATCAAGCCGACTGTGCGGTGGAGTTTCGGAAAGTTTTCACATTTGTTTTAGTGAACTATATTTGAATAAATTGCGATAGGACAGTTAAAATATAAATGTAGCAAGCTTCTAAATCTCTACACAAGTCACCACAAATTTTCATAAAATTTTTAGCACGTTGAATCATCGTCAGTGTTGAAAGGAATCACAGATCCAGTTTTCTTTCCAAACTTATTGTCTTTGCTTTACTTTTAGGAGTTACGCTTACAATAGAGTTGCGGTAATGTTGTTTATTAGATAAAACGATAATAATTTGCGATATATGAATTATTATGGCAATTTCGTCGCATTTTTCACTGATAACAGTGCTATTTGCGTCTAAAAACAGAACGTTTTGTCATTTCACAACCTGCTCTTGATTACGTCATTTTTCATAATGCTGCTTATAGCTAGACTTTACTCTCATTGGATGCTCACATCAGATAAAAGCGATGAGAATCTTACAGACACTTTAGGCATATCAAGGGTTTTACTTGGAGTCGATCACCTTTGTCGTGAAATGGCTTTTCGTTTACCTTTGCGTTGAAATAACAAATGATTTATGATTGGTCGCAGCTACCTGTAAATCACCTAACGATCATTTTATTTATTACAAGCGAAAACAAATAAGTGTCGAAGCTACTGGCGTTCAAATCAGTTTAATAGAAGGTAAATTGTGGCATATTTTGGATGCTTTGATTAAGTGTCAGTTTGGTTGTGCATGATTCGAGGTTCTGAAATAAGTTGTGCTTATCCTATTCCCCATATACGGAAACATTTCTCAGCGGAAATCAAAAGTGTTTTCTTTTTTGTACTACCTATTCATAAGAGATAGCTTCTCAGACAACATCTTAATCTCACCGATTCGTTTACCAAACTGAAGGTACTCCTACCCGGGAAATATTTTCACCTTAGTTAGGGTTTTTGAGCATGCTCTAGACTTGTTAAGATATTGATAATGAAGATAGCGAGATAAAACATCTGATTCTTCTCCATCACCTTCTTTTCTTCTTCGCCTTTTTCATTATCTACTTTCTCTTTTCTTAATTGTCATCGCCATCTCTCTTTTCTTCGTCATCTTCTTTTTCTTCCTTCCCTGTCATCATGACCTTTCTCTTTTCTTCTTCTTCTTCCTCGTCATCTCCTTTTTCTATTCTCTCTTTATCAACACCTTCTTCTTCCCTTCTTCTGCTTCTTAGTCATCTTCTTTTTCTTTTTTACTTGTCTTTATGACCTTCTTTTTCTTCATCATTATTGCTATACTTATTTTGCATCGCGCCTTTGACATTTCTTTTTCTTCATCATCAATATTTTTTTTTCATCATCGTCAATTTCTACTTTTTCCGCCTAATTGACCTTATCTTTTTCTTATTTGTCTTCTTTTATGAATGATCCTTATTCTTCTTCTTAGTGCTTAAAAGGTCTCTCTATGCTTCATTTTTTCTTCTTTGATTCTTCTGTTTCTTCTTCAAGCTTCATTTCCAAGCTGAGGTTGTCTGTGTGGATTTTTATACTCCATTCTCCTTCTGCAGTTTTCTGATTGCAAGATCTTCCCTCTAGCAGCAGCTTTCGTATCTCTTTTATGTTCTTGTTCTCTTTTTAGACCTTTTTCTTTTTTTCAAACCCATCCCAAGTAAAGTATCCATCTTCTCTTCTTGAGATCTCTCACCATACCTTTCCTTGCTTCTGCAAATACCTCATTATTGATAATGTCTGTTTCGATAATCCGATGTTGAATTGTAGGAAATTAATCTCTTTCAGACCCACATGTTTTCCCTTCATAGCAAAAGCTTTAATACCAAACCATCGCCCTACACATTTTTCCTATGCTCTTCCCGGTACTGTCTGGTACATTACACTCTACGCCAGTTATTACCGCACATTCGGTGTCTATTAGCATTATTTCCAAGAAATCACGTACACAGAAGACTAATACTACTGAAAAGGCTTTGGTGGTGTTTTTTTAGCCAAAGCCTTAATGAGCTCTGTGACAGCCTAACGAGTGACCGTAACAAGATGCAAAGAAGCTTGACGTCATCATAATTTTAGAGTTTCAATTTTCAATTGAAAGAAAAATATCAAGGGCCTGCTTTGATCAAGGAAACTGAAATCGAGGTATCGAGTAGAACTGATGCGGCAAAACCGAGATTAATTTGATCCATGTACCCAATATATCACGAAAGTTGTGAGTAATAGGACCTGCTCGCTACTCGGCTAAACATTACGTAATCTGCTTACCAAATGCCTTATTCATTGATCATTCCATAACACACAAGACGGATGCATTGCAAAGTACTTAAAATCCTTGGACATTGAGCCATAGAGAAACTCAATCTAATTTACAACATTTTCTTCAATGATGAAAATAAACATATTTTAATATGATCTTTATATCCTTAGCTGTTTCAAAGAGCCAACATAACTCGCTTTTAGTTATATAAGAAATAAAAGGTTGGATGTACATAGGAAGCCCCCATCCAACAAACACAGCCATAACGGATACCACAGATATCCTCTTTGGTTTTATTCACATGCCCAAACAGGCAGAGAGTCTTGAACGTAAGCACAGTGGAGTATTCGGTCAAAAACAACTTTTTGAGTCACTGTTCACTCAACCTGCGGACGTACTGAAAACTCGAATTATTGTTAGGACATTCTCAGTGCACCTGTTTTGTTTGTTTCAGGGTTCTGGACTGTGGTAAGTGTCTGTAACATTTGCTTGCACCTGTAGACATTTTACTTTAAATTTTATCTTGAAAAACTTTGGCAGCTGCATAAAATTTGGTTTCTGCATAGGGGAAAGTAAAATGGTAAATATTAACTTGACATCAAAAAACTAATTTGAAGTTAGGTGCTGAAGGTTTGGGCATGGCCACCTCAAAACGAACCCATTCGTTCAGGGCAGCGATGTTTGGAAATTGAAAGAAAAATAACAAATTAATACCTTTTGTGCTGGTAATTATTATCAATATCGAGCAATAATTAATGTTACATGATATGAAATTGACAGGTAATTTGAGGTAAATCATTAAACATTATTTTTAACTTATTTTCTAATCGTTACAAAAACATCTTACATACCTGGCAAGAAATATACACAAGCAGTTGAATATTAAGAAAAGATTCCATAAATCTAAATAAATTCAGTTTAATCCTGAACTGATGAACAACATTTTATAACAAACACATGCAAAACTACTTGCAAACGATTTCGTCCTAAATTTCTTTTCGACAGAATTTTGGTCTCACAAGTGTATCATGAATGTTCTGCTGTCAATGACTGCGGAAACGGGGGAGGAGGGCTACAAGAGCTTTAGCCCCAAAATAATTTCAAAAATCGACTTTTTCTTGGTTTTTAACATGTCTAACCCCCAAAACAAAACGCTGTAGCCCCTTCAATATGTAATATGCTCAGTGGGCCTTGTTTGCTGCTGTGCTCACATTTTTAAAAGAACCATTTAAGGTTCAAGCTGGTTGTTCTTTATTAGTCTTAAATTTCTATGGCCTAAGTTAGCACAACTTTGGGTGTGTATAATGCAGATATTTTACTGAATGATGATAGCATAAGATATAAGTTGCCGTAAAAGATACATCCCATAAAAATGTTCTTACAGACAGATAGATAGAAATCCTTAATAACAACTCACGCTCAATATTTTGAATGAAAATATTCTGTACAGTGATGTTTTTTAAAAACAATGTTCTTAATAGCAGTTACTTTTAAAACAATGCTTTGCTTTCAATAGCAATGTTCTCAGTTCCCATAGTATTCTTAGCAAAACTGTTTTGACTGGTCTTGCCAATAATTGAAAAGCGAATGTAAGCAAACGACAAAAATTTACGTTTTACAGTGCCTAACCTTGTACATAATTTTTTGAACCGTCATGATTTGACTTTTCTTCGCTTCTATTACTAATCTATTATATAATAGAGAAAATAATTTGATGGGATTAATTTGCAACAGATTCCCTACCTGGGTTGGTACAATGCATGCCAAATTTGCATGGAATACCAATCAGTTTGATTCATGTTTTCCGAATCTCCATTTGTTGTTACCATTTCTACCCCTTCAACCTCAGAGCTATAAGCATCTCCAACCCCCCCCCCCCCCTCCCTAGCTCAAACGTTTTTCAAAACATAAGTGCCTTTTCGTAAAATCTTTTGGTATGAGTTTCAAATTTGCCTTTCTCCCCCCCCCCCACCCCTTTTCAACATGCACCAGAGACCGTCTCAAGCGAACATTACTACGAACATTACTACGGACGGCTGGGTGGATCCGAACATCAGAAAATTCATTCGATTACTTAATGGTTATAAATAGTAAAACTAGGAAAGGAATCGAAAAACTGAATGAAATTGAAACAAATTGACATAGAAATGGATTGAATGAAACTGAAACAGAGTCGATGACAGGTTGGGACTGAAACAGAGTAAAGTAAGAAAAGCATGGAAACAGCAAGAAAATGAAACAGATTGAAGTTGCGTCAGGCAAAACTTCACCTAGAAAATGTGGTTTCCTGCAGCCGGGACCAAGAAAAGATCTGGCCAGAGAGGATTTCACTACAATTTGGTTAAAATGTCAACTTTTGGAACTGTCTTTACAGAATCTGAGCATTAGAGAATGACTTGGTCTTGCAACATGATTAAGAAATAATCAGATGTTCCTCCGAATCGACCAGAATATTGCATTAAGAAACAACAACGTATTCATGCTTATATGATGTGAATCATCAGATAAACTTACTGCCCAACGTCATGAAACTAAATTTGAATACGAGATCGATATAAAAGCAACTACAGCCATCGGTTTTTTTGATATCACGGGGTCCTCGTGAGTTAACCGAATCTCGCAAAAAAGCTTCTAAAAGACTGTATTTTGCCAGCTGCTTGGTTTAGCTAATTCATGATAATTTATAACTATGCAGCAAATCTGTTAACTTAACTGTGACAGATAAGGATAAAGGTTTGTTAGGAAGGAAGGAGGGTTGGTGTCCACGAAAATTGCAGGAATGAAATACGAATTCATCGAATAGGTTGTTTCGAAACCGAATACAGGTGTGTATTAAGACCATCATACGCATCTTGCCTATAAATGTTTATTATTCAAATAGCTGCATTTCTCGTGCTAAACAGATCTAATGTTGTTTTTCTTAATTCCTAGAATCAAGAGAGTGAATGCTAAGGACCGGATCATCCACAAAGAAACATGCCCAGGTATTTTTTAGACCTCCATTGTGACCTAATACGTAGTTTTCAGTTTTCAGTCATTCGCAGCTTGCGTCAGCATTGCGTCATCTAATTTAATAAATCATGACTAAATGCTTTTCGCTTCCTTGTATTGAGTTCTAAAGTATGACGTCACCAAAAATCTATTTTTAGAATGTTTTGATTTTAGCTACATAATATGAAATATCATTATGGAATACTTTCAAATATGCAAAATTGGCCAAATATGTTTAAAATCGGTTGAGATATAGCCAATAAAGGATTTACAGTTTGCTAACGAATCACTGTTATTTTCGCTCTGTCCATAAAGTTATGAACAGAGACCGAAATACAGAGGTTTGATGGGACAAGAGCCAATACACATGTGGCTATATCTTTGCCAATTCGTAACACAATTGACTGATTTTGCGCATTTGGAGGAGTTCCATTATGCTCTTTCAAGTTATGGGGTCCAAATTTCAAAAGTTCTAAAATAGATTTTTATGGCGCCATCACTCTGAACTCTATTCTGTGCTTCAGTATGCATAGATACGCCATCTTGTGGTCAAACTGAATTTTCCACCATTTCATCAAAGAAGAGAGTCGCTTTTAATTATCTGTTGAATCAAAACAACTGACACATTTTATTGCGGAATACTCAAAATCTTGAACCTTGGAAGGACATCGGCAATACCATCGGCTTAGAAGAAATCAGTGGGCTATGGGGCAAATAAAGCACGGATACACAGTGGGCTATGGGGCATTGCATCCAATAGACTCAATTATAAATGGATATGGAGGAGGGCACTTTTTTGCAACGAGGACAATTAGAAATATGTTGTTATTAGATTGTTATTTCAGTATAGCCCCTGGTAACTTCAAAATCTTTGCATTAGAGACCCAGCAACAATATTTAATTTGTTCCCCGACAGATACTCAAAATGCCCTTAAGCTACTAATGCGAGCCCCTTTGGCTACATAATGTTGCAGTCAAAACTTACATTTTCCAGATGCAAATAAATCCAAAAAATATATCTATAAGGCATTTAAAATCATTATATTATGTGACATAGGAGGAAAAGTATTCATGCCTATCATTTCAAATGAATGCAAAATTTCACTGAAAAACATTCTATAAATCTAATCTGATCACCTTCGAATAACAGTTAACCTTGGAAGTAAATTGAAAATGAGCCCCAACTTGAAGAAAGCTCCAATCCTAACCAAACAAACCAATTTTCATAATACATTGATGACTTTTCCGTTAAAAATTCAAAGGGGATTAACAACTAAGAAAATAATGCTTTGCTTTTCATTTTTTCGTTGAATGTATTATTTACTATAGACTGATAAAATAATGTATTGTTAACATTGTCTCGTTCGTTGATTGGAGCTTATCAGGATTTTTCAGTGCCAGGATGGGGACTAATCGGAATGGGGCTAATGCTTAGAAGTAGGCGGGAGTTCAAAGAATTACGATACCCATACGGCTAGCTTTTTCTATAGTCTGAGGGAGTATAAAATTTCATTGCATGGATATAGGAATACAGTAAGACATTTCAGCATCTATTCCGTCTAACGGGGCCTTTTTAACATACCAACTAGGGGCAATTGTCCCCAAAGCCCTGGTGACTTTCCATTGTATTAAACAATAGGCTATTGTCATCATCTTCATTTAAACAAAGGCTTGTCCCCGCAGCTAACTTGCCTTTGAACTGGCTATGCTGCTCAAGGGATAAGAACAATATTCATTTGATACCCCCGTCATTTGATAAGCTGTATCACCTATTCTGACCCATAATAACGCTAATAGATAATCTCCATGTTCCTAAAGACCCGTCATTAATCCGAAGACGTAGTAAAAGACCCTCAAAGACTTGAGAAAGTATTGTCTTTCTCAACACAAAGGCTGTTCATTGTTGTGTGAATAATCAACTTTGCGCTAAACTTGAAGTCACATCACATCCTGAAAGAAATCAAACCGTTTTCGACCTTGTCTTTTTTTAATAATTTATATTAAGTCGCAACCGATCCTTATGAATGTACCTTTCGATCAAGCTTTGAAGGATTTGATGAAAACTGGCCGTCTAACATGAACTTTAATAGATTGATATGTCCGGCAAGCAGAGGTAAATAGGCCACAACAACAATCAATCATTTACATACGGTAGTATACCATTTAATTGCATGTGATTTGATAATATTAATTCACGCTGTTTTTATCTTTGTTCGTGTCAGGCTTTTGAGAACGGACGACATCCGCCGTTATCTGCAAGAGAAGAAAGGAGAAATAAAAGAACGAACAAGAAGATGGAGTGTTTGTTCAGATTCAAGCGACTGCAGTGTCCAAAGTAACTCGTCTATAAGGTCATTGCCTCAATATAGCAGTTATAGGTACGTGGAACTTGAAAAAAATTTATTTATCAAGACGCAGATAACAGATTTGCTTCCATTTATTTTTTCAAGCGAAATTTTTTTTGCCTGAAATCTTGGATGAATGAGCTAATTTTTTCAAGCAGGTCTTGCTGACAACGTGTCTATGGTCTTATCTCGTGGTTATGTAAAACCCGGACCGATTCTCTGAAGAGTCTCAGGAAAACAAGGTTCAAAAAACCTTTCTCTGTGAACTTCCGCAAAATAGTCAAACATATATGTTCAAATTCAAGTGTCTACCTGCTCATTTAATCTGATTTTATTGCTCATTCTATTGATTGATGTCCACCCATAAGCTTTGCCAAACCTGCCTCTCTTTCATTTCCGTGCTTGGCTTCGGCTCTACTCGCCAGTCTCGAAGTGACGTCATCAAAATGTATTTTAAGGATTTAAATTTTGACCGCATTACCTTAAAAGCATCATAAAATACACACGAATTGCAAAATCAATTGAATATGTTGAATATTGGTTGATATATTGGTTGTTTTGACTTTTCATGAACAGAGACCAAATTGAAATTACTATCACCCCACAAAAATCTCGTACGCCTTTAGCAAAAATCTTTTTGTTTTCGAGGAAAATCCCAAAAAATCCTACGGTTTAGTAAAATCTCGTATGCTGTTTTTGAAAGAGTGATACACCCCTCGAGTGATTTGATGGGAAAGATCATGTGCTACTGTTTTCGTACTTTTATTTCTTGAAGCTCTTTCAGGTTACGTGATTCAATTTCCAAGTTCTTAAATATATATTTTAGCCTGAACTCAGGCGTGGGCGGAAAATACTAGACGAAAAATTTCAAATGTTATCAATAAATATCCGTTACAACCACATTAGTGTTTTCTTTTTGTTTCTCTAATTTAGGGAAATTCCCTTTTTTG